>NC_051847.1:11123752-11305715 GCF_002237135.1 Teleopsis dalmanni
TGCAGGTTTCTGTAAATAAAATGAGAAAAATAAGCTGATATCGGTTGCACGGAAATGTTAAAGGCTTAAGGTCTTATAAAATTTATTTGACACATTTCATACCCTTTTTTGCATGGCATATTTTGTTTACTGATTTTACACACAGCTTAAGCTAATCTTACGTATTGATTGTGGAGGGATTGTAGAATCTGTCAATAATGTCAGTTTATGTTGTTTTAAGGGAACATAAATTGAAAGTAAATGGTTTTTTGTTGAACTGATTTCCTTTAAAGTGACTATTTCAATTTATATACTAAAATTTAATATAATTTTGAAAGTAAATGCTTTTAATTAAATTTGCTATATTTTGACATACATTTGCTATAAAATATACATGTTGAATATAATAGATTTCAAATAAACAGGGTACCAGCTCCTAACGAAGCAGTGCACCGCGACCATAGTTGATCTTTTGTGCTACTACAGACCCTAACCGAACAGAAGTGATTAGGAATTGAATATACTCATTACACAATAGAATAAAAATAAACAGGGTACCGGGCCCTAACGGATCAGTGCGCCGCGATCATAGTTGATCTTTTGTGGTACTACAGGTCTTAACCGAACAGAAAATATTCCGCCCTTCGAATGAAAGCCAAAATGTCTGCCATTGAAGACCTCCTATTTGCTTCATTAGCAGGAAATTAATTCTCGATCCAGAGACCACCCACTACTGCAGGTTAGGGCTGAACAGTCACAGAGAATATGAATTGAGGTTTCATCTGCTTCTAAGCAGAGTCGGCAATCTATTCTGCCGGACAGAGCCATTTTGTAAAGGTAATAACGCAGTCCATGGTAAACAGTTAAGTATCGCACCATCAGAATATACTTAAATTCTTAATAAATTTTCGGTATATCTTTTACAAATAAATGACCAATAACACACTATAATTTAAACAAGATTGATATTTTATTATATGGAGCATATTATGATAGATAAAAAGATTATGCTCATTGATTTATCTCTGAATTAAAACAACACTAATGTAAACCGAAAATCCTTAAAAAATCTGCACTAGTGTCAATAAGTTATAGTACGAAGTGATGCAACAAGTAATCAATTTAGTTTCCTTTGAATTCTGACTGTTTCCAGACCTCAAAAAATTCTTACAGAAAAACGATTTTCATCTAACATATAAGTAATTGCAATCTTTGAGGAAAATTTAGCGAGTCTTTTGAAAAATAGCTGGATGAGATTCATGCATTCGAAGATCGTTGAAATAAGTTGATATTAAGGGATATAAATAAATATCCATTTTTTTTAATTAGTTTTTCAAACTTATTGAAAAGTACGTACAATATTAATAAAAGTTTATTTGTTCAAAAAATTTATGTAAAAATTTATAATATAATATAAATATAATATTTTATATTTTCGAATATTAATTAAATGACAAATGTACCAAACCGAGCATTTTTATTTCAACCATTTTTAAATTTGATAAAATTTTTTAAATAAATTTGAAATATGAATTAATACAGAAGCAATAACAATACTTAATTAGTTTAACAATATATATACATTTTTGTTTTTAAAATTTCTCTTATATTCGATTAATTAATGCGGCTTAACACTTACATAATTTCATTAAGAGAAATTATATATTTTCACTTATCATTAACTGAACTGCAGCGCCAGTGAATTGAGTGACAATTAATAAGTTTAATTAAGGATATATTTTTAAATATAAATTTAAATTTATTTAAACTATATAAATTGTCTATATTGGAAAGTGATGCTCATTTTTTATGCTTTTAGGAATGAAATTTGCAGATAATATTTTAATAAGATTAATATAGGATAATGAATCAATAAATTTAATAGGAATTTCAGTTAAGCTTAATTTTTTATCTCACAATATAAATTATTGCAATTAATTTTAAATTATTTCATACAGCTTATATAAAAATGAATATACTCACATATATTAAAGCTTATGTATATAAATATTAATATTTGTATAATCATTAGTAAGCATAAAAACTTTTTTATTTAAATATTGCAATATTTTCAATAAAATAAGAGGCTAATAAAGCAATTAAAGTACACACATTTATCTGAAAAAAATCCTTCTAAGCCAAAATGTTTGCAATTATGAAGGAAATATGCATACAAACGCTCCCATATGCAAATGTTGACCAACTCTAAGCCATGGCACGTTTCGAAATATCTGCATGATATCGCATACAAATGCAGTTACTGCTGAAATGTGTATTTTAAAATTTGTCTCATTAATTCAAAAAAATTCGTTGGATAACATTTTTAAACATTAAATTTTATTAAAACATTGGAAAAATAAACAAAAATGTTTTTGAAATATATATGAAGAAATAAAAATTTTTTAAAGAGTGTGACATTAAATATTTAATAGCAGATAGTAGTATTAGTAGCAGATTCATTATATTCAATTCAATTAGGATTAAAAAATTTCAAATTTCAAAATTTTGCCGTATAATAAAATGCTTAAAATCTTGAACTCTCAACAGTCTTATTCCCTTATGCTAGAATATTTCTGGTTTATGCAAACACAGATGTTGAAAAACGCTGCACTTCAAGTTTGAAGAAAATAATCACCATTATCGTTACTTCATATATTCTTTATGAAATGTTCAAGCAATAAATAAATAAAAAACAAAAGCTTGCATCACTCCATTACACATTACATAAACGTCCTGACAGTTAGATATTTGGGTCATGTCATGCGCGTATTATACTATATGCGCATATCAACAATTTGTATAGAACAAAAAATGGAAGGATAATTCTTCAAAAAATTTTTGATAAAAGCCAAGCCTTTACAAAGGAACATAAATCGTTTTACGAACAAAACTACAAAATTCCTCTCACTGAAAATCAATTACAAATTAAAAATTATTATCACAAAAATAACGTTAATCTTAACTTAAGACATATGTATAAGCAATTGAATTGTACCATTCAAAGAAAAAAAATAATATAGTTAAATACTTCAATAAAAATTAACTTTACTATTTCTATTATTGCTACTTCAATATAACTGCATGCAATAAAAACCAAATCCAAATTATATTTTCTGCTCAAAATGTCGCTCATACGCAACGTTGCACAAATTTCATTTGTAAGAAAAGCGAAATTATCTCTTATCCTGCACAGCAGCATAACTGTTATACTCGATTTCAATTATATGGATTTGAAAATATGTTAAAAAATCATATCAATTGGTGATATCGAGTGTAACGAAGTGCATAAAAACTATTGCAGCATAGAAAAGCTTCAAGAAGAAAATGACATTTGCCGCAGCAACTAACATCAAGGACACTGCCAAGTTTCTTAAATGAAAAAAAAATTTTAATATCAAAAACTATTGGAAAACAAAACAGCTCAGTTATTTTAATTTTTTTTAATTCAACGTACATTAAACACAGCATATTGCCAAGGAAACGTGGCGCAATTGAACGAAGTCACGGAAATGCAGGTAGCTAGGATATGCAAGTGTTACTAGAAATATCATAAAAAAATATATCGATAAAACAATTCAAACTAAATTCGCAGCAGTAGTTAATAAATTTTCAGTTGTAAAACTTAAAGTGAATAATATTTTTTTGATTTTATATATAAAAAAAATAAACGTTTTGTTTTTTATGATAATATAGAGCTCTGATAGGTTTTTGTATTCAATTTCCTCTGCAAGTTTAAGTACACACATTTTGTACTTAAGTTTTCATTGTTATTGTTGTTATCTTCTAGGCTGCCATATTGCCAGTATTTTATCGTCCTTGATATGCTAGTCAATATTAATGCAATAATGTGGAATAGCATACATTGTACAAATATTTACTGGAAATTATGTCTTTAACTGATTAAATATTCTGTATTTGTATTAAAAATAATCTCAGCTTAATATATAAATTATTATAAAAATCCTTATCTAGGAACTTTAATAAAATAGGGAACTTGTTAACGTTTTTGGTATTCAATTTTATCTGCTTGAATTTGATATTAAATATTAAATAAATAATATTCTATTATACACACAAATGGCAAATATTCAGGTATCACTAAATAAATGTGATTAGCTTATATCCAATGAAATTCAACAAAACGATATTAAAATTTATTGTAAAATTGCATAATTGGTTCCTAGCAATATTTGAACAAAATTTTTGAGAAAAGAGATATCACTTCATTTGTAAAGGACCTGCCCTAGTTTATAGAAGTATCAGGTTGGTTTTCCTGTACCTAATAGGGGAGTCGTTACCTTTTTCGGCGTTGGCTGTATACTGATTTAAATCTATGTGCGTACCAATGCTATTCCTGTGGTACTACAATGGGCCATTATTTGAGCTCAAGTGGGCTTTTGGAAACAAGGCCACCATTTCAAGCTACCTATCTATAACTTCATTTTATTAATTGGTTATTATTTTATATTGCAAAATTTAAGTAAATGGTTTGTCATATATTATAAACGTTTTCCTTAACTTATGTTCCCGAGTCATCCCGAATATTACATATGAATACACACTGCGATTTATATCAAGCCGATAGAATTACACAGTAACAGAAGTATGTGATGACAAACTATAATAGAGTCGATGCTGACTATATATAACCATATAACCTGACTATTTTCATCGAGACACAAATAGAAAAAAAACATTTAGCAACCCAAATATGATAACCATGTTATCATGGTATGTGGTGTGGGCGCAAAAATCTTCTTAGCGCCTAGAAAAAGAAATCCTCCACCTTCCATGTTTGTTCAAAATTTTCCAATATAAAACTTTTGCTATTAGATCAATTGGTTTTAGAAAAGACAAAAATTTACTCTAACATAAGCACCAGTTTACTGATAAGTATGTATACTTACCTAAAAATTTGGCATTCCTTTTAACCACAAATGCAGAAGTCCAAGAAAAACTTTAAAGAAGGAACCACAAAACACTAACAATGTGAATGCCCAGGCCTAACAACCATAATTACTTTAAATATCGAAGAAACTTAAAAGAATAGAATCCTCTGCCGGCATTAATATCAACCAACCATAGTCAATGTAAATATAATATGGCCCACATTTTTTCATTGAATAAATATATTTTTCGCTTTCTCACTTAAAACCTGATGGAATCGTCAAATTGGAATGATTGCAAATTATTAATAATAGAAGATAAATTTTCATGATGACTTTTAACAAATATTAGGACAAGACGAAAAAATCAGTGCAATAAATTGAAATTCTTAATATTTGAGTTTCCTTCTTGTTCGTTAAAATTGCAATAAGATTGTATACATCATATTATGTTTCAATACTGACAAAATAAATAATCGAAAATATCTTCTAATTTTGTCTACATTTACGAAAACATTTCTTTTAATTATTCTTAATGAAAAGTACATACAGAATGGCTCCAAAATATTCATCAATTTCAATCCAATTAAGACAATTAAATGCTCCTGCAGGCAAGCAGATTTTATACGAAATTTCAATTTTTATGGATGTCAAAGTGAAGTAGCAGTTGCTATCTTTACTGAGTGGGAGTTAAACCAAGAGTGAACTGCGCATGGTAACTCATTAATCACCCTCGAAAAAAATACTTTCTCAGGTTATAAATGCATCGAATTCCTTTACGAATATTCATTACCGAAGGGTATTTAAATATTGTAAAAAATAAAAAAGTATTACCCTAGATATATATTATATTACATATATCTACTGGTTTTTATGGTACTTAAGGACACTGAAATGGACAAAATTTTGAGATATAAAACGTAGTATTGAATCCAAAGATTTTGTTAATATTTTTTATATTTGTGATTTATTTTTCACTATTGACAATTAATATAAAAGAAAAATTTCTTTTACTTTTAGCGTTTATTAATTATTTTTTGTTTTAATACCAATTGTCAGTATGCTCGAGATATCGGACCTTTTTAGAATAATTCATGAAAGTAAAATTAAAGCGAACCGCGTGAATACTTAACAAAATGCTGAATAATTTTATAGCAAAAGATATTTGAAGGAAAAACCACTATTTTTTTGCACTCAGTTTTTGCATAATTTTATAAATGAAGCACAGACTATTCACTACTTCTCCTCCATCATTCTTAATAAAACTTTCAGTAATTTATAAGTATCCCTTATTACTTTTTACACAAAAACGGTACCGAAAAAAATTGTTTACACCATCATCACTCTACGTTATCCTGATTATTTGCATGGGTACTTCCCGTTTTCCTACGACGCGCATCAGTATGCAGACAGACATTCAAATTATATGCGCTTCAGTGGTTCTACCTTTGATCCATCTGAAATTGTGTGCTTGCGAAAATTACTTTTTATGTTTGTACAGTTGTTCCACAAAAGCTATTTAAATTGATCTATAAAATAAAAAAAATATTTTTGAATTTATATAATATGCATTAACTTACGTATTTGTTTCTTTACAGGTATGAAAACAATTCCTCGCTCTAACGACTAAGTGAAAAAGGATTTTTTTGGTTTGCACTTTGCATTGGAACACGAAATGAAAAAGATGTATATTTACTGATTTAAATAAAACTATTAGAAATATATATACTATATATACAAAAATCACATATACTTGAAGACTACAGTTATTATATTTTTCCTCTTGACATTCAATAAAATGTTCTTCAAAATTAAAATTTTATCTTTATCTTTTATATTTTAAATCTTTTAAAATTTTTAAATTTGATGCATTTCTTTTTCAAAAACATTCAGCATTATCTCACTTGTACATTTTTTTTTTCTTACTACACTTTTTCCATAGATAAGTGTTTATATCTAGGATGTTGACCTTTTACTAATTGACCGAAGAAATAATGAGCATAATTTTATAAAATTTTTAAAGAGGTTTTTCGAAAACTAGTAAACTACAACAACAAATTTTCTTTTAATTAATAAATTATTTTAATTAATCCAATTTTTGGTGGACCATACAACTGTTTCGAATATTGTCAAATACCCATTATCAATGATCTTGGAAATAATTCTTGTATTTAATTATTTGTAAATGATATTTTTTTTTGAGACTGCAATTACCACGAATCAAACTCGTGTCCTGTCAAATTTTTATAATATTTTTAGTATATAGTTAATTTTCTAGTCTTTTTCTAGTCTTTTCATATCTTTAAAATAATAATAATAAAATCATATTTTTATTAATTTTTTTATAAACGTTTGGTGAAAGTAACAATTTTTCTATATTTTGTTTTAAAATCTACTACTTGTTAATAAAGTCAGTAAAATAAACTAGAATGATTACATTTGATTTGCTGAATGATATAATGTATATAAGTTTCGTTGCACCAGGTTTTAAAAATTTATGTGTATGTATATAATAAATTTATATATATTTTTGACCAAAAAGCTTTGAAAAGTCATAACACATTGAAATACTTTTCTTTAAACTTTAAAATTCTTCTTTAATTGTTTGAGTTTGAATTTGAACTGAAAAGAAAGACAGAAAAAACCAACTTTTGGCAATAAACCGGATGTAATTACCAAAGCGTAAATGTGCCTTTTTAACAATTTTGACGTTTTTGGAAATATTGCCTAATAAATTAACAAATAATTGTTCACAATATTTATACTTTTTAATTTTTTTATAAATGTTTTATGTCCTTTAAAAAGGTCGAAACAACAAAACGGCTTCCTGACAATGTATAGTTACTTCAATTTTTAATTGAACTGATTCACTAATATAGTCTTTCATTATTTAATCAATAATTAAATAACATATAATATAATTTTATTTTTATTAAATCTCTTAACATTTTACAACAAATAAAAATTATTTTCTTGCAATTTTTCACAACACATCTACTTATCTCTTATTTTAATATCCTTTTTACATACGCATTCGCTCAGCCGACAACTTGAATCAATTTATTCGCTTTATGAATAACAAAACTTTACACGGCAAGAAGTCCTTTGCATGCAATATGTCCTCTCGATTCCCATTTGTATGTATGTCTTCCACAAGTGAACTACACTCGTCGGTGAATGTGTATTTGTGTCATAATTGACAATCTGTATTAACACTTACAAAGTAACCTCTTAACTTTACTTAATGTGCTGCCATATTTTACAAATTTTCCTACAGTCACACAACGTTCCAAATTACAGTCACGTATGATGCCTTGCACATGAAGCACTTTATGCCAAACGTTCTCAACATGTAACAAATTTGATGTCATTCATTTTCTTATAGGACTTCAACACTCTATTTAATTCATCCCAAGGGTTTTGATGAAAATTGAAAGTAGCCAGCCGTTGCTTTCGAACAGTACGTTGAGTTACTGTAGATGTTTAAAAAAAACTTCTTTAATACGATTCTAAAGATCATGCATCCTGTTTAACATTGAAGATAAATTAGATTGTACAGTTATATGTATTCAATTTAAGTTTCTAAATAATTGCTTTATAGTGCTTTATAGCTCGGTTAACACGTATATTGAAAATCTATCTTAATTAAACTTGGAATATGATATGATGTCAACCTTAATTCGCATATCAAGTCGATATATTTTAGTTTAATGTTTATAAAAAATTTGTTACTTATCCGAGTAACTATTCTCAATCTAAACTATTTCACTTATTTTTAACTAACTTCTAGAAGTTCATAGCTTTATCTACACTATTTAAGTCTGCTTGACATTCTTAATCATTATTCTTGGGTTAACAATCTTTAAATGGCCGAAGTCTGCAGAATAACAGCCATTCACAGTCGTTTCTTTTTTCTTTGCAATTCTATTATTCTTCTCCTACTCTTTCTTGGTGAGTTGCTGATAGAAATGATATATACTCGTATGTTATGATATGACCAAACGAACTTACTCTACTTTCATCAGTTGGTACAGCTCATTGTTCTAGCTAATTCTGTATGGGTCATCGTTTTTTCTCACAAGTCCAAGAACTCAACTACGGTCAAGTTTTCTTAAACTCAATTTTTTAGACTAAAATTTATGTTATGTTAAGCCTTTTCCGAGTTAGTGCATCTGGGCACTTTTACTCTCTGATAGCTGGGGGGATTTTGCAGAGTCCCGCCCATCTCACTGACTAATTTGAGTATTCCTGATAGTCTTCGTGATTATTCAATGATTGATCTAAGATCTGCGTACCACCCCATGCGATTAGTAATTACTCTGAAATTTATATCTCTATTATAATTCTAATGGAAAAATATAAATTGATTTATTTTTGTTTTTTCTACTTGACTTTACACTTTTCAACTCTGAAATTTGTTTGCACTTAACACATTTAACCTCATAAAATATATAAGAAGATGAATATCTCAATTTTGTTAAAAATTGTAAGATTCTATTAACAGCCGAAACGGTTATGCCTTTTTGTCCTTAAATGACTCTTTAATCGCTTTATTAACCTTAAAGAAACCCTTAAGAATGTATTGAAACACACAAGAAAGTTAACAGAGCAGCAATTTAAACATGAATGTGTAGAAATTCACAAAACATTTGCCATCCTTAACAGCCTTTGAATTTTATGGAGCTTTTCTTTGTGTACTTTTCAATACACATAGGCTTCATGGGCTTAAGGAATTTTCCATCCTGTTGATCTAACCTTTTTACATACTTTGTTATGTGTTCCGGTTTTTTTTTCTTTTAACCTAAACTCACCTCAACCTCAACTCCATTCTATGCAAATTTAGAAAGATTTTTTCCATATTGAGTTTATGCTAAAATGAGGTGCTATTAATATTATGAGTTTTCTTTCAAAAGGATAATAAAGATTTAGAAGTATATTTGTCGTAAAATAAATTTAATTTAAAAAATATTCATATATTTATGTCTAATATGTGTACTTATTAGTCAATTTTCGCCTTTTAATGTAAAATATTGATGGGAATCTAAACGTTATATTTAAATATATCATTTAAATATCTATTCAATTTTTTCCATATATATTTATAATTTTTTTTTAAATGTATTTGAGATAAACTTCTCGACGCCTTCAAGCGTGAAAGATATGTACATATCCAGTGGTTATAACCTTATTTTTATTATTCATAACTTTTTCAGTTGATTATTTCAAGAGTTAACAATTTTAATTAAATAATTAGTATTAAAAAATCTCACTAATGAATTTAATGATATCATAGGATTTTATATGTTCCTATGTTTGTTAGCAAATAAATTTATTGAAAAGTATTAAGAATAACCTTACAGTTTCGACTTCCTGATTTCTGCAATATTGTAAGCAATGTTTCTTCTATGCAAACTCCTTTAAAGCAAAATGATCGCATCCACATCTATAGATAATTACTTTGACAACTAAGCAGCTATATAAGCATAAAAACTCAATAACTTCAAATGCAAAGTCAGTTGGCAATCGCCGCAAATTTCTAAATAAGATAAATAAGATCTTATCTAAATAAGATAAGATAACAATTCGACTATAGGTACATACTATTTAAATGCCATTGTACCGCGATGTATGGCGAAGCTGGATCCCAGATTAGGTGACCAAGAAAGTAACTACCACTCTTCTTCTTTCAAGAAAAGAAGAAATTATTATGCATAATAATGTTACAGAGGCTTCCCTCAATACGAAAAATGAAATCTCAATATTCATTTGTCTACAACAGTCATTGATGAAGATCTAAGAAGAAACATTCAAATATCTTCTTTGTTCCTATCAAGAATATAATCAAAAAATAATGACCACATCTGATTATTATCACCTGAAGGTGCATTAACTTGTGCTTATAAACCAAGATTACTTGAGGATGCTACAATATGCTTCAAAAAGGATAATTATTTTGAAAAACATACTAGGATCATGTAGTCTCATAATAACATAATGTTTTGTCTGCCGCTACATAAATTAGTCAAAAATCATATTAACCTATTTACGTAGCCTTTAAGTGCTTGCTCTTTTGGCCATTATAGACGTCTGTCCTTCTTAACGGTATTCATCAATTTTAAAGTCCATAAGTTTTATTTTTCAAATTCTTTTCAAAGTTTAATTATTCACTTAAAGAGTAACTGTAAAAAAATGTTCTCAAAAAAATTCATCTAAATAAAACTGATAAAGTGTACACTTCTCAAATTATCTATTTTTTGTTACATTTATTGTCAATTTTCAACAATTTCGTCTCTTTTCTAAAAAACTTTCTTATGTATCGCATAGATACTGAAACCATTTCACAGAATTTCATGAAGCGAAAACTGAAGTAGATAGCCAAGTTAAGATTTTAATTATATACTTTCAGTTCGTTGAACTGAATACCACTTTTTCCCGCAGCATAATTGCAATTTTCTGAAACGAAGAAAAATCAAAGTGCAATTTTCTCATAAATCAGACAAACATCACTAGAGAACAGTAGAGCAGACTTCAAACGAAAACTACTTTGAGAAGAAATTAAATTAATAAATAATTAAATTCTTCAATACAATTTATCTTCTTTCTATTTTCACTCGACAACTCTAAGTAATGCTATTAAATCTGCAGTTTCAGCAATTCTTCCCTCTTCCTACTATTTACCTAAGGAAATTGCATTTATCAATCCACAAAAAGTTTGCAGCGTTTGAGATTGCATTTGAAGATAAAAATTATTTACTCAAATTGGATTTTTCATATTTTTCTTCCAACCTTCGCTTAGTTTATACTCGTACTGTTATTTACGGTAAGTATTATAAGAATGATAAGGAAAAATGAATGACTGTGATAAGTAGTATTGCATTAGCAGCTTCAAGTGGTATTAGACAAACGTACCAGATAATTTTAAACAATAATTTTTGCAAAATAAATAAAATCAATTTTAACATTTTAAAAATAGAAAGTGAAATATTCCACAAATAATATAGTATAGCTGTACAACATCTGAACGATGGACGATATCCAAAGATATTAAAAAAATGTGGGTTTAGAACATATCAAGTAAAACTAAAATATATAAAATATATAAGAAAAAAGTACAGGTATTAAAAGTTATTGTATTCGTTTAGTAGGACGCCTTAATATAGGTAAACTATTTCTAATTGTGGTAAGAGTAACATTTTATACAGAAGTACAAGCAATAATTAGTGGAGAAGTTTAGAGAATATTTATGACATAAACTTATCATCATAAAACCACAAATGTGAACACAGGAATATTTTATACGAATTCTTACAAATCAGTGAGACATTTATTTATGTGATTATTCACATTTTCTATTTCGGACTAGACAAACAAGAAAGTAAAGGAAAAGTAATAAATTAGATTGATAACATATACATTCAACACTTATTTTACTGGACCCAGCTCTTCAAAATGAATTGTGGAAACTTTTCGTCAGCGATCCGTAAAGATCAAGAATTAATATCTTATCCCAGTATACAAATAATACAATCAAATAATACAAATCAGATACTTAAAGTAAGTTCATAAATTAAGATTATCACCATTTAGTCCCAATTAAACATGTAAGTCAAGTGACCTGCATTACAGAATAGGAGTAGAGTCACGGATTAAATTGTTTTAGTACTTAGTTAGACTCACTCTTACAGGTTCACATTTATCTATATATAAGTACTTCTAGCTTGCTGAAATAATGTGGTATTATCCTATTAACAATTTTTAGTATTTAAATATAATAATATTTTAATATTAATTAAAGATTCGTACGGGTGCTTTAAAAATGTCAATAAGGTATAAGTGACTAAGTTTCCTTTCTTACAAAATTTTTAAAGAACTCCACCTGATCTCATTAAAACATCTAATGTGTAGTTATGAGTAAATATATATCGATCTAGTTTGTGTAATTTTCGACTGCCTTGATATCACAGCACATCGCCTTTTGAAAAATGTTCTTTTTAATCATATATTCTTTAAACTTATATCTAAAATAACAGCAATTTATTTTTAAAACTAATTTCACCTGGAATTAACTACTTCTATATCTGCATCCTTTTGCAATTATTGTTTGAATACAAACTTATCTTGTCTTGTCTTTCTCTTGCAAATGTATCAACTACCTTGATCTGTTATTATTAAAAAAAAAAATACTATACCCGTTCACTACATTAAAAAATTAACACCAAAGTTTCTCTTATTTAATTTTTTTTTTATAACAATTAATTAGAGGAAATTAACATTACTCAATACACTATCAATCTGTGAACTATTTGTTTTAAATTGTATAGGGGCGCACTGTAATTGAAAGAATGCAGGCAAATCCGATTCCATTTCAAAAGCATTAGTTTTATTATGTGGCAACCACAAATCCATACGATCATATATAATACCTGTTGGATCCAACCCTTTGAAATATTTAATTGATTCAGTATCCTTAATGTCATCGCCCCATAAAACGATTTTCTTGTTTTGCGCTTTTGCTACTTCTATCCAATTTGGATCTTCTTTTATCATTTTTGCGTTTGGCACAACTCCAGCTAAATCAAAAGCTTGTGCATTATTTATAATCTCATAAATTGTATCAGAACGTGGATCAGCAAATCTATTTTCCAGGCTGGACATGAGAAACATTACAGGATACATATTCTGTTTGTAACGCAATAGTGTGCAGATGTCAGCATCGAAGCTGGTGAAGAAACTTAACCTTCCACAGCCGTGTTGTAACATTACTTCGATTATGCGATCCACATATAGATTTTTATCAATTGTTTGTATACTTTCATATGTACCGGACGAGGTCAATTGTGGCCACTTTATCTCAATATCAAAGCCAACAGATTTGTTAACTTTAGTCAAAAAGTCTGCAAATAGTGGAAATAATCTCTGATCTTCCTGTTCCAAAGTGTTATGCGCTGGATACTCTACTATCTTATTGCCAACAACCTGATAAGTTTTTAAATTTTTCAACTGGTCATAAGTGATATCTTTTATCAACACTTCAGTTAAATCATCCTTGCTAGTTGGTGTCTTCGGATTCATGCAAACAAATATTGAGTAGTCATGGCATATAATGGGTACAAAATCACTGGTAAGTTGCACATCAAATTCCACAAAATCGGCGCCTAATTTTGTTGCAGCTTTCATTGAGGCAACTGTGTTTTCAATTATAGGTGCAGCATTGGTAGTTTGTTTCAGACTTTTACCTAAACCACGATGTCCCATTTCTAAGCGTGTCCAATTCTTGCGCCAATAATCAACAAACGATGTACGTAAATTAACTTGTCCAATTGTTTGAGATGGTAATGGTGTCACTACCAAATATTGTATATTCACAGTTCCAACGGAATACAACCAAATTGGCGATATTAAATCAATTGTAAAATTGCCCTCCGTATTTCGTAATTGTTGTGGCTTAATATACTGATAGCCAATTAGACGTACCAAACCAAGACCTTGATTATCGGTCGCGTAAACCTTCAACAAATATGCTACTTTATCCATTTCTGTCAAAGTCGTGTGGAACATTAAAATGTCATTATCATTATAAGGTACACCAAACTCAGGTTGCTCGCGCAAATAACTGTTTCCATATGACATGCGAACATATTCTGTGTTCGCACGTGCACTTGGCAAAATAGGCGTCAATTTCTGCGGTTCAATGGGCTGTACTTTAACATATAACTGTTCACTTGACGAAGTCTGCATAATGTCTAGAGGTTTGCGGAACAATTTGAACTGTACAATCTTACTACCGGTTGTTAACCAGCCCCGCCGCACTTCTGCCCCTTTATCCGCTTCTATTAAACCAAACTCATCTGTACGATTTCCCGACAGTACGGCAGTCTTGAACGTACGCGCATTTATGTTAGACTCCCAACGACGTATTTGCACTACGCCTGTTCCCTGTTCAACAGCAGCTATGAAATAACGGTAACTAACGCTGCTATTGACTGGCAGACGCACCTCACCCCTCCAGACATTATGTGCCTGTGTGCGATTTAACAGAACTGCGGAATGTGACTGCCAACTACCCAGCTGCTTCAAACTACCCACAAGAGCAACACGCTCATAACTGGCCAATTGCTCCGTCAAAGTCACTGTGAAGTTGTACTGCAGCAGAGAAGTACGCTTAAGCGGTACAAA
This sequence comes from Teleopsis dalmanni, assembly GCF_002237135.1. Classification (NCBI taxonomy): domain Eukaryota; kingdom Metazoa; phylum Arthropoda; class Insecta; order Diptera; family Diopsidae; genus Teleopsis; species Teleopsis dalmanni. Next base: position 11,138,794 of record NC_051847.1, read on the forward strand.
ACGACGCGCCGAATGATACTTTTCATAATAAGAAGTATCACATTTGGTGGCTGTAGGCAAAGTAACGAATACGCTGAACACGACGGCTACTGTTAACAGCTTTTGGAGGAACAACATCGTTAGTACTAGCACTTTTGTTTTGACTAGCTTCGAATCTATTTACCAACTAAAATATTCTCTTCGATTGATTTGATATTTATTTCTTATCAAAATTGGCACTATTGACAAAAAATTCTCAGTTATTTTTGCTCGATAATTTATGGTCACACTTATCGTTCAAAGAGATTAGCTCGTGTATAAACACTTTTACCCTAAACGATTAACCGTAATTATTTTTGTTTAATTTTTGCAAAAATACAATTTTGCGATTGTTTTATGAAACATAATAATAAAAATTATGATTTTTTCAATTTAATTTGTGCAATAAAAAACAACAAACAACAATCACGTCTGACTTTACAAAAGTCACTGCCGTTTCATGTGCTTCGCACAAAAATTCGGATGTGTGATTTGCTAAAGGCGAACCCACACTCTGTACACAATTTCATTATTGATCCAAAAGACCTGTCAAATGACAGTCCAAAAAAAATAAAAAAAATGACCCTCATTACATGGCAATGCAGTTAGATAGTTCCCTACAAACAACGACCATATCTAATAGACTCAGCTCAATAGCTTGAGCATATGCTAGTCAATAATTATTTTATCTTTAAGAGATATTTGGAATTTACACTAATTATTAAAAAAAACCACATTAATCTATATTCGTAATGCGTCAGCCTTTGGACTTCTTCAGAGTTTAAAATATTTCAAGTTTTCCAAACATGATAAATTTACCTTAGCAGACCCATGGTACCGATTTACAATTCTATATAAATAGGTACATATATAGGCACAACTAGCTAGGTTTACAATCATAATGTGTCTCAAAAATTTATTTTTAATTTGGTTTGATTTCATAAAATTTTCTCTTCGTTTTTTAAGTGATTAAAATATTTTTTCTTGCATCGGGAATCCCCAACATTTTTTAATAGAAGCCTTTGCATGTGTGTTTATTTTACCGATTATGTCACTAAATTACTGAATTAAACTTTATTCTATATCCAGTTTTTGTTGTAGTCATCGAATTATAACATTTCTCGTGTCTTTTCCGAGTGTTTTAAAACGTCATTAGTTGTCGTACGTAACCTGAAACCCAATTCACATTACAAGTGTAACGTTTTTAAAAGATAGACTCTAAAGTGTGCATTTCATATTTGCACTAAGATCATCTGCAATTAGAAACTTTAATGATACATTTGAAGCATCTTAAGTAATTTGAAGGATTTTAAACATAAGAGACATTATCGTGTCTTCTTGATCCAGAAGACTGTAAGAGAATTTAACAACTACTTCAGAAGGTCAAGCATTTAATAAATATTTACTTGATATCTAAATAGATCTCTAGAAATAATTAGATTCTTAAAGAAATTTTCAGTTTTTCACACTTTTCCTTATTGTATTAGGATAGTATTCAAAAAACAGTCCCATGATAATAAGTTACCAAATGTAATATATTATACATAAAAAAACACGTATAGTGTTCCATAATAGGCATATATGACCAAATGTTTACCACATTTATGATCAACAAAATTTTCAGGGTCATTATTATTATATGAAAGAGAGGTAAGTCCATAAATTGCGTCACACATGTTAAAATATTTCTGCGATATTGCCTACATTTTTGGTATTATGTTTTCGTAAAAACTAAATAATAAATATTTTATTTCGCAATATATAGAAATGTAGATGTACATACATAACGAAAATTCATATAAACCGCACTTCCTCACATGGTATGGAGAACAATTATTCTTCACATCCATCTCTTCCTCGCAGTGATATCACCACTGCTTGCAATGATTTCCCACATTTAATTAAATATTGCGAATGTCACATCTTATAACAATTGAAATGGCAACAGCACGCGTTCTGAATGTCATTAGTTCAATTCGGAATCATAATATCGGTCATGATAAAAGTGAAAATGATATATGCATAGAGAAATACAAAAATCCGGTAATTACAAGTACTATCTTTAATTGTATATTCAGGCAAATGCAACTAGCGCTGCGTTAAATATATATACGTAAAAAAAATAAATGGAAAATATATTAATTATCAGATATATGTTCATAATCTATTTGATATTTTATTTAATTTATACCAATATTTCAATAGATAGTATATCTATAGGTCTACTAGTACATATATATGTTTACAAAGTATGGCATGTAAATGACCTTATTTTTATTTATTTTTAAGAAAAGTCTTTTAATTTTATTTTTGTATATGTATCTTATAATCTGCTTTAAACAAATTTTTAATACTTATATTATGAAATGAAATCATATCTTGTTATTAATTAAGGTCTGAATATCTAAAAAATTTCGTTTATATTCTGTATGAACACGTGCTATTGTAAAAATATGCGGAGAGTACAAAGTCAAATGCTAGTATTCAAAAAAAGTATTATAAATACAATATTTTTACTATAGTAACATTTACCTTACCACCGTTATCACTAGAAAACGTGTATTTTTTTTTAATAAAAATCACGTGATAATATAAAAAATACACATGTTTTCTGATTATATATATATATAAGTACTAATAAAAACTTATTATTTTTTTATACAATATCACACACTTTTCCTGCGAAACCTAATTACAACAGAATGTTATAACAGTTTAGGCAATTAATATATTACTATGGATTAATACAATTATCCGTGTTGTGGTAAAGCGTATTATTTCATCATTGTTGTGAATGATAATAGTCCATGATATATAGTCTATGATTACAGAACATAAAAACAGACACTTATGATTTGCTATTTGATCTATTATAAATACTTAAGAAGTCTTTATAATAGTTATTGTAATAAACCATCCCCGAAGTTATAACTCATCACTACTCATAGAAGAGTCATAGAAGTGATAGAAGAATATTAAAATCTTTCATATATATAATAATTTTTACCAATCTTTGATTACAAGATAGCAATCAATTCTCCTCAACAATCATAGCTATGTTATTGATTCTTATTAAAATCCAAATTCTTATGCACAACTACTGAAGACTGACTTAAACATTTCTTCCTGTATGTTTTACTTTTTTACAGTTTAGTAATTATAAAACCCCCATGGTTATAACATCTATAGTTACAAAGGTTTAATATCTTCTTTTTACTATTTTATAAGGACTTATTCAATTATATTGCATATGAATATATTAATTAGATATGAAGACAATTACATAGATGCAACATATAAATTCAATTATGTTAACTTATATGTAATATATAAGATAATATAATTAATTTTATATTAATTTTATATTTAAAGCCAATTATAACTCAAGAAACTATTTTCTTAACACAATCTATAATTAATTTTTTTATAGCGACAATTGATGGAGGCTTACATACGACAAAAACGTGCGTCACCTGGAATGGTACAAGCCAGCGACTTACAAATCCAGCGACCGATGTCTGGTATGCGTACTAACAGTCGTGAAGTATATGCCTATGATGGACCAATGCAATTTATTAGCTCGCCAAATAATCCTGATCAGATATTAACACAAGTGCCGAGTAAAACAAATTTAAATGGTTTACGTTCTGGAAGCGGAAGTCATGATGAAGGTAAACTTTTATATGAAATATAAAAGCTAGGAATTACTCCTGATTACTCTTTAATTATTTCGTTTTCTCTACTTGTTCTTTTTAATATTTTTAGTGATATAAAATATTAAATTGTACTTTAATTTAAGAAGAAACATATTTTAACACTATTTTTTTTTATCAAATAATAAATGCAGATATGTCAGTACCTAAAAATTATATACATAATATCTCATCTTCAAGTGAATTTTAATAAATTTTGTTATCTGAGAACTTTATTCAAAAATATATCTTGAAAGACGACATTTCATTGTACTTCTGAAGTATGCTTTATTCATTTATTTTTATACTAAAAATATTAAAAAATGAATATTATATATATAAAGAAATAAAACAGATATATAGATATTTTCATTATATAGATAAAGGATAAATATTAGACCAAATGTATGACATATACGATTATTGACCTTAGAAACATTATTATTATTCTATAGATATTGAACTTAGAATATATATGTATCAACTAAACAATGAAACTTATTGCTTATCATGATTGTGATTATTTTAAAATTCATTTTTATATTTTTTGTAAAAGATATAATAGAAGAGCTCTCCACGCACGATCTAGAAGATGATGAAAGCAGCCCTGTGTATGGTAGAAATGATGTACAACATAACAACACTAACTCAGATTCATCAAACCAACGTCAACGTGGACGTCAACAGTCCTTCAGCGATCAACTAGATGAAGATGACATTAAAAATCGCAATATTGTATCAGCAAACTCAACAGGTGCTCCAATAATGCCAGTTAACTCAGCAAAAAATAACTCAACTTCTGCCACAAACTCAACCCAAGCACAGTCCACAGTATCACTTTCTGGAAATAGTTTAGAAAACGCTGAACCAGAAGGCGATGTAATAGGTAACATTGATCAATTTGTTATACAGCCAGCAGCGCAAGGTGTGCTCTTTAAATGCCGTATAACTCGAGATCGTAAAGGAATGGATCGAGGTTTATTTCCTATATATTATTTACATTTAGAACGCGATTACGGCAAAAAGATATTCCTATTAGGAGGTAAGAATAGAAATATATATTGTGTTAAAAGATCTTATAAACCATGTTTTCTAAATATTACAAGGACGCAAACGTAAGAAGAGTAAAACCTCAAACTATATCATAAGTTGTGATCCAACAGACTTGTCACGTAATGCAGATGGTTTTTGTGGTAAATTACGGTCGAATGTATTGGGCACAACATTTTCCGTATACGACAATGGTAGCAAGGAGAGTGCAGAAAACCCACGTTTAGACCTGGCAGTTGTTATTTATGTAAGTCAATTTAAAGAAAAATTATATTATGTATATTAGTTATACATATTTTTATATATATTTTTTTCATTAGGATACAAATATACTGGGTTTTAAAGGACCGCGAAATATGACTGTTATATTACCTGGTATGACTGAAGATGATCAACGTGTCAAAATTAGTTCAGCAGATCCAAAACAACAAGGCATATTAGATTTATGGAAAGTGAAGGTACGATAATATTTATTATTTATGCATGATAGCAATTTATTAAAGACACTACATATTGCTTTCAGAATATGGACACAATTGTTGAATTACATAACAAAACACCTGTCTGGAATGATGAGACACAGTCTTATGTACTTAATTTTCATGGTAGAGTGACGCAAGCTTCAGTGAAGAACTTTCAGCTTGTTCACGATTCTGATCCTGAGTATATAGTAATGCAATTTGGACGGACTTCTGAAGATGTATTTACCATGGACTATCGTTATCCTTTGTGTGCATTGCAAGCCTTTGCAATTGCATTAAGTAGTTTTGATGGCAAAATTGCTTGTGAATAGAATATTTCTCAAAGTTAACTAATTTCTTAAAGCAGATTTAGCTTCTAAATTCTGCGCAGATGTACTCGTAAGAAGTAAAACAAAATTGTTGCCTTAATCTTGATTTGCTATAATTTACATATACATATACTCGAAACATGAATATAAAATAAAGAATAGAAGAAGACAAATATAAATGGTATTCACGATATCAGGTAACGAGCTCGTATGTTACATATATTTGGAGTTTTACAATGTTACTCTGTTGCCGACCTCGTTATATGATATCGTGAACACCCCTTTAGTGATGATACAAAAATTCAATATTTACTATTGAACTGTTTACTATAAAATTTTTAGAACTATAATAAAAATCTCTTCGTCTTCTTATTTTGCAATATAAAGAAACACAAACAGTTTCAGCAGCAGTTTTAGATTTTTTCCTATAATACTGATTGTAATACATATACTATATATCCCATGAATTGAACTAGTTCATAGTTCAGTTAGAAGAATATGTAATAATATAACTATTAAATTATCTTCAATTTTAATAATGTTTGCATTTTTACAATTTAAATCGCAAATGATTTTAAGATTATTCCTTTCCCATACCAAATGAAGGATCATGAGCCTTATTAATAGTACATGTAAGAGCCAAGAAAGATGTTAGAGTTTTATAGTAGTAAGTCTGATTTTTAAAAGGCTTTGTTAAAATAAGAGATTCTTTTTTATTCTATTCTATTTGTTTATATTCATAAAAATTAGCACTTCTAGTCAAATTAGCATAAGTATCAGAAAATATATCAAGAAATTTACGGGTATCTCTCATTCTCACCGATTTTGGAAAACTGTTAACACTAAATATATGAGTATGTACGTACACCTTATTGTATATAATATATATATTGTATATTTATGTATAAATATATAAATGCATATATTTGGCATATATATACATATATTCTTACTTACATATATAATACATACATAGATTTTCTTATCAATGTAAATGACACATCTTAAATGAACATCAAAATTGTTAAAAAAAAGTACTCTGGAAATTAATCGAGCTCAAAAGACATATTTTTATAAATACGAATTTAAATTAAAAACAAATACTAGAACATAACAATTTAAATGTAAAAAACTGGTGTTTTTCAAATTATTGCAAAAATTTAAAACATTTTTATTAATAAGAAACCATTTATTTATAAATTTATTTATTAACTATTTGAAATAAATATTTACTACTAAATGTGAAACTCTTGTATATTAATTTCAATATCTTAAAATACTATCAGAAGTCATGTTATAAAGAATCTATTTCAAATAACTTCAAATAATGCAACATCAGTGGCCCTAACTGCACTGCATTTGGGCATTGCCTTACTTATAGATTGTATTCATTCCTCTACTTAGCTCTATTAATCAAAGACTTACCTCTACATAGTGCGATCCGTTCAGTATTGGATTAAACTATATTGCAATTTGGTACCGCCTCTGTCTAAAATAACTAGTTGTAGACTGAGTATTGTTACTTAAGTTGACCCTATTCAGCTGCAGTTGTACTTGTGGGCTTAACTACACATTTTGGGGTCCCTTCACAAGCATTTTAAGTTTATGCGTCTCTAAGAATCAGATTTCTATATAAACCTAAGGGAGAAGATTCATACATTTGAATATGTCCAACAGTAAGTTTTAACCATAGAACCATTGGTAATGACGAGCAGAACACAAACTCTTTGTAAATCCAAAAGATATCAACAAGATAGAACAAGAGTTGCATATATTGTCATTAAGTCCATGTTCGTTGAGAACATTCTACGTCAGATTCGCATTAACTATCGAGAACAATTAGAATAATATATGTATATACCATTGATGAATTTTACATTTGAATTAAAAAAAATTTTTTATTATACATATAGTACAATTTTATTCAACGTGTTATTTAATAAAATAATTAAAATTGTAATATTTTTAATTGCAAACGTGTTACAAAAAGTTAGTGTTCCTGTTTTTAAATACATATAATTACATAAATGTATATTACATTAAATTTTTATGTGCAGTTAACTAACAATTAGTGATTATTTATTTATTTTACATATTTATACTATATATTTATAAACGTTTACAGTATACATAGTTCATAATTGTTTTAAAAATGGAATGTATAAATTATGCTGCTATAAGCATTTACGTATATCGTTGCTATTAAAAATCCTGTATAGGTTGGCGTATATCATGTTATCGGTTACAAAATAAAATATTTAACATTATTTATATTTAAATTAATTAGAATAACAAAACAAATATTTGTAAATAATTTTATTTAATAACAATTCTCAAATGGAAGTATAATAAAACTAATTTATGTAGAGCAAAATATTTAAGCTAAATATTGAATACTTCAACAAAATTTTTTTGAGCATTACTTATTTTTAATCTTAACAATATTTTACTAATATAAAAATTAATTTAAGTGTATGTATTTAATATATATATTTGATAATCAAAGTGGTCTAAAAGTTTAAATGTGAAATTGTTGCAAACATTAACTTAAGGAGTCTCATTAACTTTATACCACCACAGAGAATCATTATTAACAGAAACATTACCAGACGCGACCGAGTCTACGTACCGGAGTCACTTGTCTTTGTAGACAACAAAATGCCTCTCCCCCTCCCTACATCAGTTACAACAACAACAACATGAACGTTGTGTAAACGCGGCTTTGGTATTTAATATCTACAGCATAATTTATATACTTTTTACTTTTTTTCCTACACTACTCATTTTTAGATTTTCGAGTAGAAGACTGATGCTAAACCATTTGCGCAATTTGCCAATGTACAAACTTCGATACTAATAGTTCAACATAGTATAATTGATTTCGCAGCACACTTTTAAGTGCCTGATTTTCCCATTATAGAAATTAAGTGACAATATTAATTGAATCTTCTAATCATATAAATTAGTCCTATTCTATCTGTTGATACTCAAGCTACAACCTGCAACATCTTTAATGGAAATATAATATTCTCTTGGTAAGACTTTACATTCATGACAAGAATTTTATAGCTCTGAATCCTTATTCTTCTTCCATCTTCTACAAATAAAATCGAATACTACATATCTAATATCAGTTATAAAGCTTTGAAATTTTTCTCATTTTTATTTGGTCCATTGTAACGAAGCTCCCCAATTATATATTCAATAATATAAATGAAAGAATTCAAATGAAAGAATTCAGCCACACATAAAAGCTAGCTTAAAAAAGTAAGCCGAAGTATACCAAAGTATTTTTAAGATTCAAATGTTTGCTTACAATTTCACCTTAGAACTTCAAATATCTTATAGTAACATCTTCCTTGAGATTCACACACATTGCTGAGAGAAACACTTAAAAGTAAATCTATCACTATGATTTATGTTCATTTTGAATATCGAATTCCGTTGGATTATAATCTATGAAAGCAGTCCGTTTTTCTGGTGACGAGTCAGGTAACTTTGATAACTTTAGTAGACGCGATTGCACTATTTGTAGATGTCGTTTAATATAATCTTCATTAGGTGCCATATGATGTGCATATGTCAAACAAGCTGCCGCTCTAGCTAAGTGTTTACGTTCCACAAAAACAACACATAAATTGTGTATACCCTCCGAATTGCTGGGATCATATTTAAGTATATTGCGATAACAAACTTCAGCTGCACTTAAATCTTTCATATGATTTATATATATGTCCCCAAGTAATATGAGTCCTTTAATATGTGTGGGATGATGACGTATAAGTTGATTTAGAAAAGGTACTGCATCCAATGGTCGATTCGCATCTGCTAAGAGCAGAGCTAAATTGAAAAGTGCACTACGAAAATTCTCCCTTAAGTGTATCGCCCTTTTAAAAAGCTGTTCAGCCTCTTCGAAATTAGATTCATCCATTGCAAGCATACCCAGATTAAAATACACTTTTTCATTATTTTTATCTTTATTTAGTACTTTATGTAAACGTTCACGCGATAATTGTCTTGCTTCTGCACCACCCATTTCTTGTAATAATATAGCAGAATTTAGTAAGGCCTGTTCATGTTCAGGAAACAATTCAATAGCCTTATTGAAATAAACATGCGCCTGCGCACTCTTTCCTTGCTCCAAAAACACAACTCCTAAATTGTAATGTATATCCGCATTTTCACTATCGTAAAGTAAAGCTTTCTCATATACTTCCTGTGCTTGTGCAGTACGATTTAGTCTCATTAATATATCCCCGCGATTGATATAAGCCTGAACATAATCCGCGCGCATACTTATAGCCTGCCTGTACAGATAATCAGCTTCCTCAAGTCGAGTTTGATTCTTTGAAATTAAATTCGCCAAATTTATGAAAACATTCAGATAACTGGGAGCTATTCGCGCCTGATAGGTTTCTCCAGGCTTTATTTTAGGGAATAATGCTTTTGCCTTTAAATATGCTTCCTCTGCTTCTGGATACATTTTGAGATTATTATAAGTACGTCCCACATTAATATGTGCACCAATATCATCTGCTTGTGTGTGTACAGCTTTCTTGAAATATTTTAAAGCCTCTTCGTATCGACCCTCGTTTTCCAAAGCATGTCCCACATTATTAAATAATTTTGCATTACGAGTATTTACCCTCAGACCAGAGGTGAAGAGTGTATATTCATTTCGCCAGTCCAAATTGCGCTGATGTGTCTTTATAGTGTGCGTTATAAGTAGCAAAACCAAACCAAATTTCAGTACATATTTTAAAATCGAAGCCTGCCGAAGTCTTTGCTGAAAGTTAGTATATGAATAGGCCACTAATAAGCAAAAACCCATGGAAGGCATATATAATATACGTTCGGCTACTACAAATCCAACAGGAAAGAATAAATTTGAAGCTGGTATGAAAGGCAAAACAGTCCATGCAAGGCACATTAACAATGTACGCGATAAAGTGAGATTTTTAGTGGTACAAGCACGTGCTACCAAACCAAACAGCATCGCGAATGTAACCAAGGTAGCTACGTTACGAATGTCAATGAAACCTTCAATAAGCGAAATGGTACCTTAAAATAATAAGAATTTATTCAAAAAATTTGTTTCAATATAAATATACGTATGTACAAGTCATACCCATTGTCCAATCGCAGCATAAATTGCTAGGAAATAAAAGCAACCAAACGTTTAAGTAAATCAGGTAGCTATATGTTAACTGGCGCGAAGGCGTCTCCGCCGAAGCTGCAGGATTATCAAAAGGCGTAAATACTGGCAGTTGCGAACCCATAACATAAACACGTCCAACAAATAAGGCCACAGTAACGAAGATTAAAAAACATAAACGCTTTACTAGCGTTGCATTCCATATTGCATGTACTGTTTTCACTTTTGTTACGGTTACTTTTCCACCATTTCCATTCACCTTAAGAGCAGGTGAGCTCATTTTATTTTCTTCAAAAAGTTCTTGCAAATAACACCATAAGTCTAAAGGACGTATCTGCTGCACAACAAATACTTCATATGCAACACATATACCCGCTATCGTTATGCCCTGTTCCTTGCACAGCATCGAAGCCAAAAGACAACTGAAGAAACTGCAGATTAAAAGTACCCAACGTGTTCGTTTCTGTTGTGGTTGACTATGCTGCGGTTGGCGACGATTTGTGCAGCTTGGCATTACAGCACCGGCATATGAGAGAAATGCCGCCAAAAAGAATATGGATGAGAGTAACTCAGCACGTCCAACAACACCGGTAACTGCTTCGGTATGTATGGGATGTACTGCAAATAACAGTGCAGCGAGAAAACTGCAATGATTAAGCGCTTTATATCTGGCTTCAGCGGCGTCGTTACTTTGAGCATTGTTTTCCCTACTACCAACACATGCGCATTGCAGCAATATTAGCCGGCAAACACGTCGCCACAATAAGCAAACAACAATGTGCAGCATAACATTACAGACGTGGTAGCCATATGGTTGGAGCTCATGCAGCCAGTAATTGAAACGAAATGTGAGTACGGTGAGTGGTCGATAAGATTTATGAGATTGTTCCTTGCGCATGGGGGTGCCCCAAAAATCATTGAGAAATATATTTTGTAACGGAGTACTGGGACGTAGGTCCTTATTATCACGTATTGCACTGATGTCGTCAAAAACTAGACCACATTGCGCACTGTTATAGTAACAAATGATGCAAGCGAATACGATGCAAAGGAACTGAAACATCGACGTACTGGCGGAAGAGCTGTTTACGGCAGTTACTATTGTTGTTTTGGTTGTTAATTGAGTACTGTTGCCGGAGGTTGCGGAAGAGGTCGATGACATGTTTGAGCTATTTTTTTACTACTTCTTTAACTAATCAAATTTTATTAATTTAGGGGAATGTTTAGCATACTTTCGATTGTTCTCGTTTTCACATTATCTAGGGTCAAATTCATTTATTCCATTCGACGATTCATTTAAAATATATTTAAATTTGTCTAAAAAATACAGAAATATAAATATATAGTTAATAATATAAATGTAAATTTCAAATATATTACTTAAAATTCAATTTTATTAAAGAATAATTTATAAACTTTGAATACAGTTAGTTATTTATTGTATTTAAATAAATACAATATTCAAAACCGCTCTAACCACAAGATAAAATTGACAATAACACCGGAATGAAATCAATTTTAATAGGGATGATATTCAAATTACTGTGGAAATAATAATAATTTGATGCAATTGGTTTGTAATATGTTTTTCCTTTTTTTTTTTAAATCAAATTTATGTTTTTATTTGTTTACTTATATTTCGCAACGCTTACTTTCATGCGAAAGCCGGCCCTAGTGATATCAAGAGAACTTATAAACCTTTAACCTTTAAAACTAGTAACGTCTGTATTACTAGTTTTAAAACTTAAAGGTTTAAAAGTTCTTTTGATATCACCACGGAGGTGATAAGTTTAAGAAGTGTTTTAAGAATCATAGAAGGAATAAATTCTTGATCATAATATTAAATATTCACAATTTATTAAACCATATTTTTTGTCAGTATGAATCAAAAAAAATATCCTCAACAACATTTACTGAAGTAATTATGTTATTTTTTTATATACTTAAGTATATTAAGTAATTTCCAATGCATGAATTGAGTTTATTTCAATTACGGTGTAAAACCAGCCCTTCATTGTACCTCGTTTCACATAACTCGAAAACATATGTATTAAACTTAGACTCTTGTAGTATAAGTGCCAGCTAACAACACCATAAAAATAAAAAACTAAAAAAAATAAAGAAATTGCTACTTTACTGCACTAAAAATAAGGAATACAAACATTAAAATAATACTGAAGCCAACATTTATATGAAACGATACGTGGAACAACCCAAAAACTTCGCTAGAACCAATTTCTAAAAAATATTTAGTACTGAGTAAAATTTAATTTAATAACTTTATTTACAAAACGTATTCGAAAGTTAACCAAGACCTTAAAATAGTTTAATAGTGAGTAAAACATTTAAAAATTTGGTTTTCTATTAGATAAAGTGGAAATTTAATTAATGATAATAGTGGTATTCACAATCACGAGTAATGAGCTCGGTAATCAAGTAACTGAGTAATAGTGGGAAGTAGCACCTACAAAATACAAATGTGGGTTGTTGTTGTAACATAGTAACTGTGCAAAACTATGTTGCTTCTGTTACTTTATTACTCAGTTACTCAGCTACCGAACTCGTTACTCAAGATTTTGAGTAGCATTAATATGTGTAAAACTTAATTTATTATATTTAGAATAGTATTTTGATTGTAGTTCTAAACAGAGTAATAGAATTATAATTTTATTTTTTTTTCTTCGAAATACTCGTGATATAGACCGTGTTGAACCACACATGAAAAGACATTGAACTTAACACTGATCTTAGTTTAAATGAAAACCTTAAACGCTACAAACCCATATAACAGTCTGGTTGTACAAGGTAAGATGGTAACTTATATATGTATATAAATCCCGGCAGTATATGGCACTTGTTCTTTACCCCTTTCTCAAACCACATAGTAGTTACGTACAAACCATCATTGAATTATAACGTAAGTTGGGCGTGCCCTGATGGAACCAAAACATGGATGCACTTATGTTTTGGTTGCATTCCGTTATATATATGCATAGACATGGGTATATATATTATTATTTACTTTTATTTATGTATTAAATATTATATTTTCTGTGCAGTTACATATTTTCATTAAAAATGTATATTAACCTTGATTTTTGGATTCACTTGATTGCGTTCAACTTTTTTTTTTTTCTTATCCTATTGCATTATATCACCATTATCTTCAACTTTGACTTAACGAATTTTCCACTTTCAATTTTATTTCCATTTGCATAATTTTACATAAATTGACTTTTGTTGTGTTCAATAATACAATAATATTATTTCAATCGATTAATTCCCTTTTTGTAAGCGTTTTGTAAGTGTTTTTATGACTTTTTCTTGCGGTTCTGCAAAAATCAATTCTTCGCAACAAAGTAACTTTTGCAATTACTGTCCCAAATTTTGTCTACAAAATGCAATGCTCACAAAGTAACGCTGTAAGGAAAAAATGTGTAGATATAATTGGGGCGGAAGTGGTGCAAACGATGGGAAACATTTACTGCAGTATACATTTTATCATCTACTCTCATTTTTATGCTTGTGTCAGCTAGTAATATACCAAAAAATATAGGTGCGTCCAGACCACAGCCGTAGTTGATACCAAACAACAGCAGCTACATACAATGTTGGAGGTATCGAAGAGCAAAAAGTGCACCACGGTCGTTAGCCCCAAACGTACGTATTAAAACCTAAGTTAACATTCACAACGAAGTAACAGCACATTTTAGACGCAGCTCCTGCAACAACTGTATCGGCAGTAACTACATTGTTGCACGCTCAATGTCATCGATTTTACATTCCCCCACATCGCTGACATACGCGCACAAACCACATGTGGTTGTTGTTATTATTGTTTTGTTTTTCGTATTGTTTGCAATGTTTACAAGCAACTTTGTTGCGCGACCGTATGTCGACTTTCCCTTGCTGGTGGTGCTAATGTAGCACATGCCCAGTGTAGCAAATTCACAAAAATATCCTTGCACTTTCATTTGCTGAGATTAATATACATACAAACGTTTTATCATCATCAAACCGGCTCACCGTTTAGTGCTAGTGCAACATTTTAAATGAGCTCTCTGTGTTGTACTCTCGCAAAATTTGTGCTGTGGGTGCAAATATTACATGATAAGTCATCCTGGTAATATGTTTCATACAACCTCCACTTCACTGGGTCGCACTTAAGTTTTGTAAGATTACTTTGACCGAGATTCTCATACACTCGCAAGCACTCTCCTCTCCCATTGGAACATCCACCAAAACCTTTCCAACTTACTTCTACCTGACAGGCTTGAACATTGTACAGCGAAAACACATGCTATTTGATATGACCAATTTCATTGGGGGAAATATTACATATCACACACAAACAATTCCTTAAACTTCCAAATTTTACTCAACTTCAATTTTTGGTTACTTTCTTGCAGATATACAAAAACATTTATTTAATAAAAACTTTAAAACATTTGATACACTTTACTTACTTGCACGTTAATATTTAGTACACTGATACATCACTTTATATTTTATTTAAAGTTTTTTAATATTTGCTAAACACTTTTCAATTATTTACATACTTTGTAACAACCATCATCCTGCCAGGCGGCTAGCAAATATTGTTGTTGTGTTTATTTATATTGAAAAAGTAGTTTAAATCATGTAAATGCCAAACTGACATCGCTGCCTCATTCTCTCTAATATCATTCACCTTAGAGCAAGAGAGGAAAATAGTGTGAAACATTGTTGCAGTGTTTAGGAAATTTTTAATAAAAAAATCTTCACCAGTAAGGAAATTTTGCAGCGCTGCAGTTCTGCGTATTATTTTTTATTTTTTTAATATGTGAAATATATGGAATTGTGCGTTCAAAACTGTTACGTACTCATCTATTTTTCGATTTTCATTTAACACAAAATAAACAACAATAGTTAATTTAAATGCTCATTTATAATCTTAGCAATAATGAATTGAAGAAGTATTTTTGCAGCTGATAAATACATAAACATATATTAGTATTAGTACCAAGTAATTCGAAAAAATAGCACAATTGACAATAATAAATTTAAGTATACAATTTTAAAGTTAAAAATTACATTACAATTCCTATTCAATTGGTTTTATTTCGTATTCATATTTATTATTTATTAGTTTACTCTTCAACTAATTTTTAAATGTATGAAATTTAGAAATTTGTTAGAAAACAAATTTATTTCATGTAATCACCTTTAAAAGAAAGAAACAAAATATTTTTATTTAGAAAAAATTATATGGGTAAAAACCTTTTGTGTTTTTGCTTTGGAGACAAAAGGTACAAAGATTTATTAATCAAATGTTAAAATTGCTTCGATGTAGAAACACAAAATATTTACATTCAGAAAAATGAAATTATATATCCTGAAAAAAATTATTATTTAATGATATATGACGTGCTATAAAATGTTGTGTACTTTTGATGATTAAAAAACATCCTATTATTAGCGTCTTCTTCCTGATCTATTCATTTTTTATAACTAACATATGTTTTTGTTATTTTTAACTTCATTTTTTACAAATATATTAAGCATGATAAAATCAATCAATCAAGTCTGCAGAATCTTCCCATTAATTATGATCATTACGAAATCCAAATACAACCCTGCATCTTAGCTATCAGATATTGTATCATTATAGTTTGAGTGGAGAAGTTTTACATTATAACAAATCCCATATATTATGATTACGGCTTCATTTTGAAGTTACTATATTATTGTTATATATTATATATTATTATATATTATTATTATTATTTTAATATGAAAAAAATTTGTGAAATTACTATTTTTAAATTTAACATGCAACACTGAAACATACTTTCGTTTGTTTATAAAAATTGGGATTAAATTTTGACATTTTACCTGAAAAAGCGGTCATCATACAAGTAAGGTTAGTTTGGAATAATTGTTCGTAGAAATTACTTTATTTTGAACTTTAGTTGTGTATTAAATATATAGATATGTCCACTGAAGATTTCTATTTGCGGTATTATGTAGGCCATAAAGGAAAATTTGGTCACGAATTTCTTGAGTTCGAATTTCGGCCAGATGGTAAGCTACGCTACGCCAACAACTCCAACTATAAAAATGATACAATGATTCGAAAGGAAGCATTTGTTCATCAGTCTGTGATGGAGGAATTGAAACGAATTATAATTGATTCTGAAATAATGCAGGAAGATGATTCACCGTGGCCTCCGCCAGATCGCGTCGGACGTCAGGTAAGGTTTATATATATTATTATAACAATAGGGTATATACATAATAACTTTCATTTTTACACGCAGGAATTAGAAATTGTTATTGGCGATGAGCACATTTCATTTACTACTTCCAAAACAGGTTCATTAGTAGATGTAAACCGATCTAAAGATCCAGAAGGTCTGCGCTGCTTTTACTATTTGGTACAAGATTTGAAGTGCTTGGTTTTCTCACTCATAGGATTGCATTTTAAGATTAAACCCATATAAACATAATTCCATTATACATAATTTCTATGTAAAATTATTTTGATTTTATGTTTTCATTTAGAATATAAATACAATTGAGTAATACATATTGACAAGCTAAATCAATAAAGTTAAAATAATTCTGGACATACAAATCATTCGTTTAAGGAATATAACATTGTTTACTATTAATTTTTATAACAACCGCTAACAAGTAATTCAAAGTTTTATTTTTGTTAGGTTTATAAACGAAACCTATATGGAAATTGAAGCCACGTGCTATATGTTAAGCACCCATTGGCTATTACCTTTGAGCTGAAATATTATATATTACAAATGTACAACACAACAATTTTCGGTATGTCGATTTGTCGAATCCTGAATTCAAGTAAATGTGTTGAACAGAAATTTGCGTTGGAGTCACACACTTTTTATGCTCCTGTAACGACATTAAAATTGAAAAGAATCTTAACTTATATTACACATTGATCCCTCCTACACAAATGGTATTTTTTGGACCAAAAAACTAACCTCTCCGATTTATACCACGTTACTGTAGGACACATTATATTATCAATAGCTAATCCGGTAATATTGAATTGATTCTTTTTTCATTTCATTTCTTGGATCGAAGGATAACCTCTCATATTTATATGGCTTTGATGTGGGACATATAGTATATTCCACATAGGGACCAAAAAAGAATCTATTACAGTTCATATGTATATCAATAGCTAATATTGAAAATTAACTTTTCTCTTTTCCCTTCATTTCTTGAGCCGAGGAATCACATCTGTTATTTATGTAACTTTGATAGCAGACGCCTAGTGTGTTGTATATGTATACATTAGAATTTAAAGACAAGAACTCCGCAGTTCCTACAAACTTCATTTTCGACGAAACAATTAAAAAATTTTTTAATTTAAATATATTTAATTTTTATAAGAAAGGTACTGTTTTAACAAGTTCAGATAATTTACAATTAAATAGATTTCTCTTATAACTTATTTCTACTGGAATTCAGATTTAAATATTTCTATATTTAGTGTTAAATTTATATAACAAAGGCCATTTTTATAAGGTGGACAATAATAATTAATTGCATTATATAATTCACTCAAAATTTAGACTTTAAGTGATTCCTTGCGTTTAAAGTTTCAGTCTTTAGGGCGGGAAATTTTTTACTAGAATTACTTAATTTAATATGTATATAATAAACTGACAACGTGTTTATTTCACACTTAAAACAAAACTAAAAATTAAGTTAGCATAAATTATATTATATTTACAATGTATATTAAAACTAGTGAAAACTCTTATAGAGCCGTATTCGTAAATCTCAAAGTCATAATTGGGGCAATTGATTTTGCTGTAGCTGCTGTGTTGATGGTACCGAACATGCAGTGGCATTTGGATGTTCCATATATGTTGCTGTCTCAGTCTCTGCTTGCTGTTTCTGATTTGTTTGTCCCATAGGTGAATGTGCCAGATGTGTTTGTGATACTTGGCCAGGTGAAGCTTGTGCTGCGTTCATAAGTAACGTATTAGGAGTTGTACCTGTGGCATTATTAACATCTTTTGGGCAACCAATGGTTAAACGAACATGTAATCCGGACTCCTTTATTAAATTAACAACATCTCCATGGGACATACCAGCAATGTCTATTCGATTCACAGCAATAATACGATCACCAACTTTTAACTCTCCACAACGATCCGCTGGACTACCTGGTATAAGTTTACCTAGTGAAAAAAGTCATTTATTTTAATTATTAGCATTAACATTATAAAAATTATTAGAATAAAAAACTAGAAAAAACAAAACAGAACAAATACAAATAAATTAGTTTTGGCTCTGCACAAACAAAAATTTTATATAGAACAAGTTTTTTTTATACGGGAATAATATTTAAATTTGTAACGATTGTCTGTTGGCTTACATCAAGTGTTCTGTATCAATTTTTCTGTCAATTTTTTAATTAATTATACATAAATTTACAGCCTAATTCATAAAAAGTTATAGAAGGTTTATGAATTTGATTATTAGTCTACGGTTAAGCTATTTAACTCAATGCTATGGTCATAATAAATTCTGTTATGACTTATTTACTTTGTTAAAAAATTAATGAATAAAAACAATGAATATTAAAATACAATACATCTTAACAAATCTGTATAGTAAAGATAATTATCTAAAGCAACAACTATATAATATTACCAATTGTTGAGCCATAAAATTGGTTTGATGAAGATATTATAACAAAACCAAAACCCTCATGCTCATGGCGATTTACTATAATATCATACGGAAAACGTATGGGGGTTCTTAACAACTGTGGGGTATGTTGAGGTTGTAATAACTCATTATGTGCATTACGCAAACGTCTACGTAAAATCATTGTAACTTGCCCACGTAGAGCTGCTTCACCCATCAGAGATACCACTTTGTGATGTGACGAATTTAACTTAAATGTAAATATAAAAGTTATCAAAACAATGTCTTACACACATTTCTACATTTTATTTACCACATTTACACCATCAATGCTAAGAATTTCGTCACCAGTTGTTATGCGATGATCATTATCTGCTGCACCTCCGGGTACAATATGTCCGACTGTTACTTGGGAACCTTCTTCGGTCCCACCTACAATACGAAACCCAAAACCTAAAGCTTGGCGTTCTAAGGTCACCTCATTGAGTTCGTATTGCTCTGTGTCGTCCCCAACATCAATTGCATTTCTTAGCGATAACAACCCAGTTGCACCAAGCACAGCTGGCTGTAAAGTATTATAATTGCTAGCGCTACTGCCACTATTAGACCAAGTAGTCATGCCAAGCGCATGCTGTGAAACATTGCTCACAGCTGGTGAGTGTTGCTGTTGAGTTGATAAATATGCACCACCTCCCGCTACACTTGTGTGCGCGGAAAGTTGAGTATCCAAAGGTGAAAAACCAACTCGGCGCCGATCATTCAACAGCTCATTGACGCGTTTTTGCATGCGTTCATTTTGTAAATGCGCTGTTTGTAGTGGATTCGAGGTGTAATGTAGTGTTGCAGGTGAATATTGTGAATGTTGGTGGCTCAGCGGTGTTAGTGTAGATAATGCTGACATTGTATTTCCATAATAATTAGCTGACTGTTGTTGTGGATATCGAAATTTGTTGCCGCGATAATCTTGACAATCATAACAATAACAAGACTCATGATGATAAGTGGGCGGCATTATGTTTGCTTGAGATAAATGATGGTTGGCTGCAGTAATGTTGTGTACTGGATTAATTGGACTCATCGTAGGTGGCATAGATGCTAGGCCATAAATAGGATTATAATTATTGCTATGACTTCGTGTTGTAACATATTCCTGATTTTCATAATTTGAACGTGCAACGGAGGGCGGTACTAAAAAAAATTATTAAAGAATATGTAATAGGGATGAGGAATAATATTAACATAACAAAATTACTTACAATGATAACCAAGATCCATGGAGTTTGTAGCTAGACCTCCTGTTGTACTTATACCCGAACCCGCCACAGGATCACCCATTAAAGTTGCTTCGGCCAAACGTTCACTTAAACTGGTCACTAACTTCGGATAAGGGTCCATAAAAGGTATTTCTCGTGTTATAGCATCAATTTCTTGCAAACTATTTGTAGATTTTGCATCAACTTGCGATTTACTATCCGCCAAAGATCGTTCCATATTCGCATCGCCATTGGTAGTTGCAGCAGCAACTTCAGCATCGTTAAGCTCATTATTGGGAGTTTTAACACGAGCACGCCGCGTGTCGACTAGCGGCGTTTTCGGACGTATAGGCAAAATTTCTTTCTGCTGAGTGCTATAAAGATCTGCTGTAGGCGTTTTACTACGAAAAAGTCCATTGCTAACCAAAAAATTTTTACGTAGTTTGGCCACATTACCACTTGGTGAAATAGAAGAGTTTGTGGTAGCACCGCGCTGTATTTTTAGAGTGGTTGGCTCGGTTTTCGAACATTCGTTTAAGATTTGCACCACAGCTAAATGTGATTTATTACGCACATTGTTTTCATTTATCTCAAGTAGCAAATCGCCTTCGTTTAAGTGGGTGCAGCTATTACGGTCAAGAATTTTTTTAACTTTTTGTCCGTAAGCTGAATCTGCTATGGTAAACCCAAAACCCATAGCACCCTTAACAATAGAGAATACATGCACTTCAGATTTTTTCATTAATATAAAACCTCCATTAGTTGTAGCGTCTACAGAAATTTTGCCACCATTATTTTCACCCGATAAATCTAAAAAGTTGTAATTACCATCCATATTTAAATCCATCAAAATGCGTCGCTGTTTCTCTGGTTCTGTTACGATCCCATCAACTGCAATTGTTGTTACAACCTCTGTGTTGGGATCATTAGGATCGAAAGGCAACGGATAACCACGACATACTTCTAAAGTGACAGTTTCGCCTGGCAAAATGGACTGAAACACATTTACCTACAACAAAATAACATACTTGTAATAAAAGAGCTATACATTTTCATAACAAATATATACCATTTCGTTGTGTGAAAATCCTAGTACACAGGTATCGTTTACGTAAACGAGGACATCTCCTGTTTGAAGTTGACCATCTAACCATGCTGGACCGTTTGGCACAATCGATTTGATCTGTAAAAACTCCTCAATATTATCATCGCCACCGATGATTGTTATACCAAGTCCACGTGCTGATTTTAACAAAGTCGTAGTTATACGTTCCCCTTGCATTTCAACAGGATTTCTTGTAAACTTGTAAGGCAATAAAGCTTTGGTTGTGTTTATATGTTTTTGTGGATATGAAAGCAGTGGTGGTGGATGCATACCACGTTGTGCTATGTCCATTGTAGAAGGCAATGGATTCATTACTGAATTGGTTGCATTTAAACCAATACCATGAGATTGACCAACGGTACTATTAATGTCAATCCCACTAAGAAGTACACTTTGTGTAGAAGGCGTCTGAGGTCGTTGGTGCTGCTGTTGCTTTTGTTTTTGTTCTGCTGCACGACGCTTAGCCTCAAGTACTGGGTTTTCATACTGTGTACGACGATTAACATGATCAATATAGTAAGTTCCATATAGAGAATCTTCAATTTTTTCCCAGCCATAAGGTAATTCATCATCACCGCAATCTTCAAGCGACTTCTTTTGAAACTTTGAAAGTCTCGGATCTAGCCAATGAGATGTACCGGTGTTATGACTACAATACAAAATTTTTATTTTTATTAATACAAAAGAAATGTGAAGACAAAATTTAATTAATTTATTGAAATCATATAACGGTTTTGTTAAAAACATTGGATCTGAACAAAAAAAAATCGAGAAAATTTATAAATATCAATGGTCGATTTTTAGTACTCACTCGATGAAGTATAATTCTCCACGCTCTGTATAAGCTGTTTCCCACTTCGGTGGTAGTGGTCCTAGTCCGTCACCTGGGTCATCGCGTTCTATATTACGAGATGGTGTCGTACTTCTGTCACAGGCATCACCGTTTATATAATTTTGAAGTAGGTTCTCTAAAAAAAATGGCAAATGGCAAATGGCAAAAAACAGTCAAATAAGTATCAGAACACTATAAATTTAATTTAGAGAATTTATGAGTTCACTTTTTATATATATCTATTTTTAAAAAAAGCTTATGTGAAAATAAAAAAAATTCTTGTATATTAGGTGTTATTTCTATGTAGTCATATACATAAATATCGCCGAAGTTTCGAAATTTATTTGAATTCTTCCTTAGGGCGTCGCATTATTAGAACTGCTCTTGGAAAACAGGTAAGACGGTTATTTATACTGGATTCTGTTTACAATTTAAGTTTTAAATGATAAATCACAAATATACAATATAAACAAATACAATAAAGATTATATAATTAGGATTATGTCTATTATAATAGTAGTAAAATAAGTAGCTTGTGGTAATTTTCTCACTATCTTCTTTTCTATTAATGATTCTGTTTATGTTTCTTGATATGTGGAGGGTCTCTAAAGTTAATCTTTAACCTATAATAAAAAATTAACTTAAGAGAGCCTCCACATACGAAAAAAACATGAACAGAAGCATGAATAGGAAAGAGCATAGTGACACCACTATCACATCAGCTACTTGTTTTACTACTATTACAATAGAATTAAGCCTGATTATATAATCTTCAAACCATAACAAAAGAGCCTATATATAAGAGGTAACTTTAATATATATATATAGTATTTTGATGATAATTTACAAATTTCTTGCAATTTTATAATCTAAAGGCCAAGCCTCAAACCTCAACATGAATGTAAATATTTTTTAATAAATGTTGACTGGCATTACATCCACTGCAGTATTGATCAAATATTTACAGTTTCTATTTATATCCATAGACTTTAAGCATCTAATACTCGATTTGCATCCTCCAATGTAATACCATTCAATAGTTCATAGTATTTATATCGATTTTGGTACTTATAAAGTATGGTTCAGTAAAAGAATTTATTTGACGAATTATAACGGATAATACGTTTCAGTTGTTAGGGGGGACTATTTTATTATATAATGACTATATCATTTAGAAATCCAATTTCATATAAAAAATTTATATCCATTTAAATATGTATACGTTGAATTGAATATAATAGAGAACTTGCACTGAAGCCCTCGATTTTCCACTTTCTCATCTTTATCCAAAGAGTTATAACCTTCTATATGCAACATTTGTAGTTTCAAGTATTGATATGCTGTTGATGTTGATGTTAAAACGGAACCCTTGTTGAAGCGGAACCCTAATTTTATGCAAATACTGATACGTATTTGACCAATCGTCGTAATTCTCAAACTCACACAATCACAATCACATACACAATCTTACGTCTATCACAAAACTATTCCGCTTAAATGAATTTGCTGCATAAAGTTGGTAATTATAGCCACAATAATGCAACAGAAACTCGAGCACCAGACAAAAGGGTGGACAAAATGGAAGGGATATAAAATAGTGTTGTGGGTAATGTAAGTGATGATTTATGGTAAAACATGTAGAGTGATGAATCCATGAGTGATTATGTCGTGCTTATGTTTAGAATTTCAAAGCTCAATTGCAATGACGAAGATAATAGCAAAAATAAACACGTGGATAAAACGCAAAAGTAAAAATAAAACCGTTTGACTTCAAAAAACTTGTCTTTGGGCTCGTTGACCTACTTTTGCCTCAGTTTACCAATAACATAAAATGGCATAAACTCTTATGTACCAAGCACAGTATGTGAGGTTGACATATTGAGGATAATGTTAATACGGCTCTGATAATATTAAACTTGCATAATTTTCTAGTTTAATAATTTAAGGTAAAAATTATTTTAATATGTCTTTACGATAATGTGAAAAGGAAATTTCTACTTTGCCATTCCGTGCTATACAAAGAAGGATACTAAAGACTTTTCATCAACTTTACGAGATGAATCAAATCGGTGCTGATTTCTCTGTAATTTGTCTAAAATGTAAAAATTTATATAGATCCTAAACATATGAAATATACTAGGTATGCTTAAAAAGTAACGGAAATTTAAATTTTCACGATCTCTATTCATACCATTTAAGTCATTTCTTGTAAATTTGATAAGTAAGTCTCAAGAGAATCTATACATATATTTGTATTTTGAATTTGGATCTTGAATATAATTTTCCTATTAATTACATGATGCTGAAAAGGGAACGTATTTTAGTACGAGCTTCGTCTTTTCAATTCTGCAGAAAAAATTAATCAAAAAATTTGTTAAAAATCCTACTATAAGAATGGAATAAATGCAATGATATCAAATGAATATTGTTCTCAGTTAATCAGCTACAAGTAACAGAAGAGTTTTTTTTGAAGAGAGTTTTGAATACTCTGGACAACAGGACAAATTAACGGGGGTAAAAATTAAAAGAAAATAATTACGAAATTCCATTGAATTACTATCTAAGATACCATACTAATCATTTATCAATTGAGAAATGTTATGAATTTTTTTGAATGTTTAGAGAATTAATGGTGTGATCGCCGAAAAACAGTTTACTAACTGTTAAGGTTTTAACAAAATTGGTGACAATTCTTGACAAGTAGTTACTAATTAAAATTAACAAAGACGCAAAACGATTAGAGCGTTTCATAACGGGTGATGAAACGTACATATATTTATGGTTGTGAAATTAAATTTAAAACCTACTTAGCCCATCATCCTTTGTCATGACTGAATAAATTATAAGTGCTGTAGCATGAGAAAATTATAATCGTGTTCTTTGATTTAAATGGATTTATTATTATCTATTATGAGTTCTTATCCCAAGGTCAGATGATGAATCAGAATTATCACAAGAACACACTTACTATAACTTTAAGTAATAGGGGCGAGCAAAAAGACAACACAATGACTGTTCATCTTTAACTAGAAACGACCAATATTCTACGGCGATTATTTTTTTGACTTCTACAAAGAAGTACAGAAGTGGATCTGTAGGTTGTAAGTGAATTAGTCAATCAGACCAACCATCGCAATAAATTAATCTACTGATACACTAATAAAATTATATGAAATGTATATCTATATTAAATTTTTTTTGTTTCCAAAACTGAAGAGAATGGTATCTAATCATTTTCAATTTCAGAAACGAAACTTTCAACCGAAGATTGTATTTGAGAAACTTTTCAAGTTTGAAGATGTGGAACACTTATAAATTACTTCAGTGTGGACATGTGTGGAGACAATTTGGACACTGATAAAATTAATGTGGACCTTACATGTATTTGTTACTAATGTGAGGTATAATAGTGTATATAAAGAATATATTATATTTCATATTAATTCATTTTTATATATATATCAATATTGATGTTCTATTAACTACAAATATTTATATGAGTTTTAATATTTTTTTTAATAATTTATATCGTGTGCGAGTTAGGCTAAATTGATGCTAAACCAAATGGGAGATTTTTTTGGGATTTTTTGCACTGCACACATTTAGCCATTTATCAACACGTATCGACACATCACTACATTATCGGCACAACTTAGAATTTCCCTCATTTAGAACGCAAGTTAACCTAACTCGCACACGTCCTTAATATGACTATTATTATATGATACTTTTATAGAACGAGATTTTCTCATTTTCTTTTCTTTTGACTAACATATGTTATATCCACTGGGAATTGAGTATGGTACTTCGTTGTCGATGACGAGTGGCTTCGGGACGTCAACCGGTTGCTCCAGGAGCTATTATGCTAACTTTCCGTAAATTCGAAAACATCAGTCATCACATAATAGATATTATTTTTCTCATTATCATAAAAAAAACTTCTTATTAGAGAATATCAAGCTGTGAATATAAAATTGGTTTTTACTGACATTTGTTGCAGTACTAATTCCAGTGCTAAAAAACTGCGTATAAAAACAAAACAATTCCAGTCATGTTTAATTTCGCAGTCCTTAATAGCACTCACTTAATGGTTCTTTGTCTTTGTTAAGTCTTGCGTTACTCAACACTTTTGTTAACGATTGTTTGGGAAATTGCAACAAATTATTTCCAGCCGTAAGCATAGCTAAAGCTTTGAAGAAATATGTGAGATACAAATTAATGAATATTTCTAAATTTTACATGAATCATCTTTTGTTTGCAATATTTTTGGAATGAAGGCAAAAAATTAATAAGCGTGCAACACACCAAAAATGAAAGAAAAATATTTCACCAGAAAATGTGATGAGTAATATTCTATGCAGACTAACATACTAACACCCAGCCATAGTCGTTTTTGGTAACACCGTAATACCGTATTTATAATTCAATTTGTTGTAATTATAACAACTTTATTTTAGTAAACTGTGTTAACAGCAACAACTATAAAACCGCATAATTAAAAGCTTGTCATACTTAAACCACAAAAATGAGAAACTCATTAAGACAATAAACAAACACAATGAATCGGGCCTCAGATAAGCCTCTCATCATAAAAGCAGTTAGTAAAATTATAAATATTTTAATAAGCTATGCTTAATTTTGATCAAAATATGTTTTTATTATACATGTATTTTACATACAAAATATTCAATTTATTTTATAATAATACTCGTACTTGTAAGATACTGACAATCCATAATGTAAGAAATTTTTTTGTTCAGCGACAAATGGATTTAGTCAGATTAGCCTATTGAGATGTTTTTGACATACTAAAGAAGTCAACTAAAAACACCCATAATATACATTTTTTTCGGCTACAAATGAATTTAATCAGATTCGTCTATCCAGATTTTTTTAACATCTGAAGAAGGAATGTGAAGACACCCCTATAATGTATATTTTTTTATCAGTAACACATCTAAATAAAATTGTTTCTATATATAAAAAAAATTTGTTTTATATGCTTTTAGGGGAGCGACTTAAAATGGTTATTAAAAAAATCGATTGTGTCCTTCTTGATATTCAGATGTCTGAGTTGGTGAATCAGCACCTTTACTCTATTTTATCTGTGGACAGTTTTAAGTCACACTAAGAATAACTGAATACGGGCTTTATAATACGATGAATCTGATGTCTTTGTATCTGCCTGTGTTTCGCTGTATTTTTAGGATGCTGAGTGTTGGATTATTGTGATTGTCAGTTATACTGAACAGTTTCAGAGCACGATCTTTAATGTATTTTTCGACTGAATCGACTCTCAGATCTCTGTGGATATCCACTCCTCTTACGTCCTATAGCCGTCATATAAATAGAATGATCAGAGCTAAAATCTCTTGTTGTACGTTTCCTAAGTAGTTCTCTAATATTCACTAATATTATCTAAACTTATTAATTATTCATATAATTACAATATCTATCAGTTATTAAAAATTCTAATAAATTATTTGATTACAAAAGCTTGTTAACATTTCAGTTATACATACATTTTTGAGAAAATATCTTTCAAAAATATATTTTATTCCATTACAACATTTCTAGAACACAAGAGATGTGTCTTGATTATGTATAATCTTAATTTTAGACATCATCATAGGATTCATTATTAAGAGCTTAAGATTTTTTTAGACCTTATATCCAAGTTATATAGTATAACAATGTACAATTGAAACTGTATCTTCTCCACTCTGAGTATGACATAGTATGACAGCATGACAGCACAGCAAGTTAGGACTGGGAAAGCTGTTGTAGCCCAGATATTATGGTCTATTGTTAAAAAGGGTTTATAAGTTTCTTTGAAAATAGTGAAATGGAAAATTGTAAACAGCATTTTACAAGGAATGATTTCATGACAAAGTTCTATTATAATTTTCAATTATTATTTAATTTTAAATTATTATTAAAAAATATTTGGAGAAAAAATAATATAAAAACCACCAAAAGAAATTAAATAGAAAATCGTAATACAAATAAAAATATATGCAAGGGAAATAAAATTCATGAACAACGTATATCACGTTCGGACATTGAGAAAGCAAACAAAACACCAAAACAACGTAGTGCATTTATGTATGCAAATCCCGTTTGAGCCGCAAATTCTACTGCGCTAAAAAGAACAAATGTGAATAGTGCAGCATTTGTTCAATATTTCTAAATTTTGAACATTTAAACTTTTCGATCCGAATGTTTCAATCTGAGTATACTCTTGAGTTGTTTTAATATAGCGCAATGCTTAAACACTTTTACGCATTAATTAAAACTTTATTTCATTCAAGAAACACAAGAGTATTGAATTAGGATAAAAATTCTTCTTCGAATATCTCTTGAGTATACTCTCCAACTGCTTAAATATAGCGCAATGCTTAAACAGTTTTACGTATTAATTAAAATTTATCTGATTCAAGAAACATAAGCGTATTAGTATTAAATTAGATAACAATTATTTACATAGCCTTTTGACAACTCACAAATATATTCTTCAACACACGGCATTGACATTTCTAATTGACCCTCTCATCATAGATGAGAACAATTTAGCCACGTATTGAAGTAATTAATAAATTACTTTAAATAATAGAGATATTAACGCTTCTCGCTATATGTACAAATAAAATAAAAATTTAAAATTTGTAATTACAATTCATTTAAAAGCCATAATAAAGAGAAGTAATGGCAATAAGCCACTCCAACGCCAATAATTGACCAAATCGATACACAATAATGCACTTTAGCAGCTAGTAACTACTAGTCTGAAAAATGCTATAAAATGAGTTTTCCAACAGAAAGCAACACATAATTAACACATCGAAATGAGTTTTGCTCTAACTAATTTGAATATTGTACAGTATTTAGCACATACTCCACCCATTCACCATTCACCCAGCCAACAACATGGACCACTGTTTGAGGTTTCTACTCTCTCTTCTTTGTTAATCAAACGACGAACGGTGTTAATAATTAAAAGCAACAAACATGTTGAAACCAACTAAAAATGGAGCACTTCGAAATGCATGGTGATGAGTAGTGGATTATAGTGGGGTCAAAAATAGGCTAGCTCCAGCACAACTATTTAGCTAAAGTAAACACACAAATTGTTGCTATTAGAAACATTAATACCGAGTCGAGCCAGTACATTAAATTAGCTACGGCACAAACGTGATGAAACTGTTAGGTTACCTATGCATTCACATTTGGTCAAGTTAAAAATAACCAAAGGGAACCAAAAAAGTGAGATTTCTTGCCGTTCCAATTATGTTGAATGTATCTTGGTTCGCTGCTAACACCGATTGATGTGATTAATTTTGACTAGGAGCTTCAATTTGCACTTGCATTTTATAATAACACATTTATATTAAAATATGAACATTTAATATTAATTGGCTAAATTGGCTAAAGGTAAATCATGTGAATGTATAGTATAACCCAGAATCTTTTCAAATAAAAGAGAAGAAATATATATTGTTAGTTTGTGAAGAAATTAACCAAGCGCAGCCGAACTGCTGTGCCAATTTCAAGTTGACTAAGCAGTTGGATGCTGTGCTTTACTGTGACAAGCTCATGCTCATGTGAGCTGAAACCCACCAGCAGTTAGCGTTTTTACACAAACAACTTCATATTCATACGAATACTCATATACTCATATACTCATATAGTCATATGCTTCGATCGGCGCAAAGCTGAAATGGGCGCAACTAAAAGTTGGCAAAACGGTGAATGGTCTTATTACTTCCATATTTCCATAGTCTACGAGTATTAAGTATTTTTGTTTATCTTTCTAGATTAAAAATAATTGAAGCACAACTATAACAGATCAGATATTTGCTGAAATGAACACAATTACTTCAGAGTAAGTTGTGACTATTTTGCGCTAGTTATCAGTAGAGGAAAGCATTAAATCTTGTAGCTCAATTAGTTTTTATGAAAAAGAGTATTTACTTTTCTTTTAAGTATAAATATTTATTTTCGTATGCGTTTCATTTCGATTTTATTTACATTTCACAAATGAGTAGTAAAATAGCAAATATTAACAAAGATAAACTTCCGGACAAAATGGTTCATAAGAAAAATCTTGATAAGATTAAAAGAAAACATTATTTGCTGAAAAAAAAGTGTTCTTAAAAAAAAGATACAAATTCGTTGAAAAGCAGTTGGAAGTCATAAATTAACTAATGTAAAGGATACTGAAGTAGGTTGCTGAAACTAGGACAAACAAAGCACAAAAGGAACATGTACACATCATAGGAACATGAAGTCAACTAATAGTGAATAAATTGATGTAGATATATCTTAATATAATATAATTCATACTGATACGCATCTTAAATTAATATATAGAACCTAAATAAAGTTAATTAACTCAATTAATTTTTATTATTTAAACACAAACTCTTTTGGTTTAAATATGAATAAAGTAACCGTTATGATGTGTATATATCATTAAATAAAGAGTAGAAAATATATACATGCATAAATTGCAACTTTTACATTGTGAGTAAATGAGATTAAAAGTTATCTCTTAAAAAGATTAGGCCTTTTATATTAACTATTTTTAAAATTAACTTCATTTAAAATAGTTGAGTTGCCCCTACCTAGAAAACTCTTTTTCTTTTCGTAGGGTTTATGCTGAAATCATCTATGAATTTGATGCAGTTTTCAACCATTTTCAATGCTGTCATTTAATTTTTATATATACTTTTTACCCGCTTTTTCAATGGATCACCACTTAATAATATACCTATCTGCAGTGGCGACGTGAATTTTAATTGCAACCGGTACCAGAATAATTTCTCTATATCGTTTTTTGAATCAGCACTGAGACCAAGTTTCACACTGGACTTTAGTGCTAAATGAGAAGAACAAGTCAGGAACTAAATATCGAAAAATTTTTATAACGAAATAATTCTGGAACCACATCTTTATTAAGTATAGTTTTGAAGGTATCTACAGCCTCATTGTAGTGAAGTTCCAAATTATTAACATAACTTTATTTTCTCGAAGTACTTGGCATGTCTTTAGTCTTAAACCTCATTCTAGAAATATTTCAAATTGTTGACATTATTGTATCTTTTTTCAATACAAGTCTTGAGCCTCATTCTAAATAGGTGAAAAATTATTGACATTATTTTATCTTTCTTAAATGCTTGAATTGTCTTTGGTGTGAAATTATTATATAATTATAATAGTGAAATTATTATTTGATTGTTTTTGCAAATAATAATAAAAATTATATTTCATATATGTTTACCTGATAATTTTTATTTCTGATCACCTGAAAACATGGTACTAAGCTAAAGGTTTATGAGGAATATATCAATAGCGACACTAGTTTATAAAGTTTCTTGTTATTACGCATACATCGCATTGAGTCATCTCAATAAAATGCAAAATGAAATTGTATTAAAAAAAATAATCTACATGATATACAATTTATGTGTAAAACTTCTACAAAGTAAATATCATAATTGTCCTTCTATAACAAGAGAATAATAACAATAGTTATTCTCTTTTTCTTTATATATGCTTGCGATAAATTTCGAAATCTTAGTGATGAATAACTGATGATTATCAGAGTGCAACTACTCTGATGGGAAAACCATATAGACCAAATGGTTACTTATCATCCACAAAAAATAATAATGAACTACAACTCTAGTGCTATACAAGCTATAAGACTTAACGCAGTGATGTTGATTTGATTGTCTCAGACATAAGAATACTTAAAGTTAACAACAATGGCACTTTACAGAAGGATATTTGATTCCAAGCTGTTAGATAATATTTCTATGATTTTGTTCCTGCTTGTCAAATATATATATGCTAGTCATACATCGCTTAATGATCCCTAAACACTTCAATTGTAGTAATATACTTTTATTAACCATTTCATTTGAAAGTTGTGGAATTTTAATGGAAGACATGGAAATTTTATTCGAAATCGCGGAGCATTGGTATGTAGTATATGTATATGTAAAAATCTGCTAATTTTGCTTTTGTGCTTTATTTTATTGTACAATTAGAGGAACAAAATATAACCCGTTTCTTCGCCTAGTTCTTCCCTAAAGTGGCTTTATTCGTTCAAGCTAGGTTTTCAGAATGTGTTTTTAATAAAATTATTTAAAATTTTTTTAAGTGTTTTTCATTTTTATTAGTTTAGTTATGCTTTTATTAACTATCTATTTCATTTTAAGTAATAAGATAAAATAGAACGACCACTACACATTTAATCTACTCATTTTAATAAAAATCTAGTATCTAGTATGTTAAGTTATTTAAAAATTTAAAAACCAGACATTCTTCAGATTTATGAAGTCATGCAGTTTTTAAAAAGTTTATTTTAATTATTTGTACACTTAAACAAATAGAAAAATAGTACTTAGGCTTGAATAGTATTTGGTTTTACTCCACTTTTGTTTTTAGAATCACTACTATGACTGACTCCACTGACAAAAGCGGCAGCAACAACAACAAAATGTAGTAATTATTTTACTACGAATACCGTTCATCATAAAAAACGTGCTTAGATACGCTTTTTAAAAATACTTTTTAAAAAAACTTGCTAAATTCGTGGTTTTCAAGTGCGTTGCCCATTTAAACAACTCGACCCAAAAGCCAATTTGTCTATCTTTTGTATCGTATCTGCATCTGTTTCTGTTTCTGTTTCTGTGCTTCTCTCGTGCTTGTTTACAACGCGGTCTTACTCTGGTCTGGTATCTGGTTCAGCCGAGTTTGTGTGTCATACGTAAAAGGCACGCGTAACCGAAGCAAAAGTGTTTTTACGAGGAGGTCATTGAACGTTTCATCAGTGAGTTTTAATGGCGCTTTTTTGCCCAACTACAATGCATGGTTTTGTTTCCAAATGTGCTTATATATTGGTACCCTAAATAGTTAAAGATTTTGAAAATTATTCGTTTATATGGTACATACATTTGCATCTACGAAATTTTTTTGCTGTAATACTTTATGCATTCAACATTTTGTGTATAAAAAATGATAAAAAGTGATGCAATCGAATTTATGTTTCATGTGCTACTTGGAGTAAAAAGAGAAGTCTTTTGTTTTCGGATTCGAGTCATTAAAATTACACAATTTATTAATTCAGTTAAAGAATTTTGTAATATAATTTTCATATGTAAAGTTTTGTTTCAATGGTGATGGGATGATAATCTTGACTGTAATCTTTTTTGTGAAATATATATCCCCTTTCGAGATTAGTTGCGATGTAATATATCGCAATACATACATCAATACACCAAATCCGAATTATAATAATAACTTTAATTTTAAGAATTAGAAAGTCTTAAAATTTCCACAATGAATTCCAAGATTGCCAAATCTCGAACAGCGCAAAAAGAAATCCAATACAAAAAATTAAAAAGTTAAATAATTTACAAAATTTTAGTTACTCAAAATGTACATTAAATACTAAATAAGTTATTGTAACAAATTTCGATTTTAATTTAATTACAGTACATAAACATACTGTGTAAAAAGTATACGGAATTTGTATTTTAAAAAAAGAACCTAAAATATACCTCCATAATTCTCTCTTCTCTCAGTTAGTAGTACAGTACTGCTATACTATACAAAATTTAGTACTGCTATACTATACGAACTCTTATCCAGTATGTTTACATCAGCTGTTTTTGGAAATTTTACGTTTATATGTTCGCATAAAATTGATCAACCAAGGTAATCGATCAACCAACTCATGCATTTGATAAAGCTCCATGTGAGTTTATTTAATTTCCAAAATTTAAATTTCTACTTCAAGGAAGGCATTTAGATTCGATAGCAACCACAAAAGATAATTGATTGAAGAGATTGAAAAACATACCTGAATCAACCTATAAAATATGTATAGAGATTTGGGTCAAATTTTATCATAGAGGTTAAAGGTTACAAAAATTACTCGTTGAATATTTTTTTGTTTTATTTAATAATTCCGCATAATTAATAATTTATAATGTACTCACATACAGTATAAATATTATATATCTTGTAATATTTGCTATGCGGTATAACTAATGTTAATCTATTTCAGAAATTGCTTTAAACTGAAGCTTTACAATTTGCACTGACCTTAACGTATATCAAACAAGCTGTTCTCGAGAAAAACGCGATAAGTTCACGTAGTTGGTGGAAGGAGTTGTTTGGGAGCGATGGATTAGTTATATATACATAATCAAAACATGGCAAGATAGATGCTACCAGCCAACACAGCATATTGAAGATGTTGTGCTATAGATGCTGTGAACTATTCTGCGGAATTCGTAACAATACTCAATACTTATTGTGTACCTATGCTCCATTGAGAGTTAAGAGTAGCAGCAAGTAAGCACTCGGGACGCCTAACGAAATCTAGCAAGTCTATCCAGCAATAACAATCTATCTTCTCTTCTCTTATCAAAAATATTTAACCAAGCAACGATAAATCGAAGCTATGTAGAACTATAAATACAGGCATGTGATCTGAGCCAATTGAATTTATAGCAACCTTACGTACTGAAAAAATAAACATTATAACTTCCAGGCACAAAAAAGGAAACCCTTTAAAATGTTTATTATTTGAATGATTATGATCTATAAACAAGTTAGAATTCAAGTTTCATGTCTAATTGATTAAAGCATATAATGAAGAATAATAGAAGAACTCTTTAACAGGATTATATTTGCAATAAAAATAAGATATCTACACATGTACAACCACATCTATTGTAACTATAATAAACTTAGATGTAACTTACTATTTATCTACTTGTAAACATGACCCGGCTTGTCATAATATTTTGAAAGAGGAAGTAAAGCAGAAACTCACACCACTTAGTATGAGTCAGTAATGTTAGTGACAAAGGAAATCAACTTATTTTCTAGTCCACTTAGTAAGCGGCTTTGTGTTACTCCATGCCAAGCGTGAACTAATACTCGTAATGCAATGAGAACTGCACTGATTGTTTTGCAGCTAATTTAATGAGCAGCAATTATAGGAGGAAGTAAAGCATAAAAAGTGCAGAACAGTCAAGCGACCAACAACAGAAGCAAGTGCGGTTGCATAAAATAATGAAGTGAATGAGATACTCGATACTGACACTTTAGTGTTAGTAAGTGGGCGTAAGCGATAGTTAAGTTAGTTCTAAGTTAGTTAAACTAAACTAAGGCAAACATAAAGTTTATAACAAAACCTTAGGTATCAGTTTCGTTAAATCACTTTAGTAGTGAGCCGCACATAAAAGTCTAAACTCTAAGTTCTTAAACTAACTGAATAATTTTACTGGTAAACTCCTCACATAGAATGTTTTCTACAATCGAAAAAAAAGAAATATTACATACATGAGCATCTTATAATAAAGATATGTTTCCCGTTTTGTTTATGTTTTAGTACATGTGGAATAAATGTTTATGTTAGCAAATTTATGTAGTTTGATGTACTTCAGCTCCTATTGTATCCGTAGTATGTGGGCATAATTTTCCTCTTCATTTTACTCCATTAATGCGGTTCATGGGGTCTTTGACTTGCATTGACTCCAATTGAGCTAGGAGCATATGTGAAAGTTGTGCATTGTTTAAAAATTTCTTTATGTACGAAAACTTTGTTTACTTATTTAAGAACTGAATACAAAAAGTTTTTAATTTCTTCCTCTTCTTAGAATTTCCATGCAGTTAATTAAAATTCTAAAACTTTAATATATAGTGAAAAAATAACCAACTTTCGAAATAGATTAAATTATTTAAAAACTTTTAATTAATTTTTAATAAAAGCAACAGATATAATACCGAATCGGAGCTTTTTTAAGCTGCAATTACTGTAAATATAAAACAACAGAAAAGAAAACTCACACGAATATGTATAATACTTAATTAACATAATGCTATAAATAATATTTGTGAATAATGGTCTCTAACAAAGATTCTTACTTACATCATAATAAACAGCAAAAGTATAAAAAATAACTTTAAACCATGAAAATAAAATTTGTCTAGGTATGTTATTATTATATATATATATATATCTATACATGTATATACGAGTGCCACTCCTTGTTACTAGCGTAATGTTAGGACACAATAAATGTGAAACCACATATTATTTTTTATGTTAATAGATAGAAAATAGAACTAAAATGTAAACTCTATTATGTCCTATTAACTAAAGTATTTTATTTATTATTAGTAGAGCTAATTCTACACCGTGACATATAAAGTCTATTGCACGCTATTCCTGGCAAAACATTCTTCAGTTAACCCGAATAATTTTTACCTTATATGGTAATGTTTCCTGATACGGCGGTACTTGACTCATTACCAACTAATGCAAAAAACATTACTATTGTCCTTTTACATCTCATGCTAATTGCATGTTCAGCATATCAAATAAGTACAACAAAAGTGGCCGAAAATGATAAGTTTCTTAGCTTAAACTATAATACTATGCCAAACTATAATTAATCAATGACATCTTAAATGAACATATTCAAGTTTAAGATAGGATTGTAGATTGTGTGAAATATCCATCCATATTATCTATGGCTATCCTACCGTTGTTAGTAGACGATTTCAGTACGTACATATAGATTTATTTTAAACAACTGCAAAGCACAATCAGATGATATAGACGAAAGTTTCACTCAACATTAAAAGAATGTATTGAATAAGATTGAAAATTGTGTGAAATGTTCGTTCATATTATCTATGTCTACCCCATCGTTGTCTAAAACCGGTTCCAGTACGTACATATAGATTTATTTTTAACAATCGCAAAGCACAATCAAATAATATAGACGGATGTTGCACTCAGCATTAAAAGAATGTATAGGTGTTATATTTTTTCGTCTTATCTGAGATGTAGTACCAGTTAACAGAAGCAAGTCCATTGAAGATAGTGACTAATTTGAGTTCGGATATATTTAGACTAAGATACATAATATTATTTTTATTATTGACTTGAATGACCTCTTGATAGTACTTTCGTAATTAGTGCAGAATTTCTCAGATAGTATATATTTAATGTTTCTAAGTACTGATACATTATGATTGCAATGATTTTTGTGGTCTCCTGCTAAATGTGCTGAATCACGCATATTGGAACAATTTCCGCCGGTGTCTATAGAAGCTATGTTGGTCAAGACTTTCACTTGTTAAGGTCAACCTGAAACCCCTTTCTCTTTTGTGGGTCACAGCATCCGGCTGAAAATGTAACTCCACATTGCGCCAAAAAACAAATTCTAGTACTCTACCTTCGTAACTTTTATGTATCAACCATAACCACTACGATGCTTCTCAAATTCTTAAAACAATGTCACGTGTATCTGGATCTCATGATACCAAATTTATAATCCCGTCGAATGTTATTACAAAACAGTAATATTATTGAGAAACTAATACTAAAACGTTAAAGACAATCTCTATCAACATCTGTGAAGCTTCATAATATACACACATACTGCCTTTAACATCTTTATTATATTTTATATGAATTTTTGCTAATTATTTTATATTTTCTTTGGTGTGTAACTCAGTTTTTGCTCAGGGTCAGCTAAACAAAAGTCATAACTTCGTAATATTAATGAATTACAAAATACATAAATTTCCTTTACCAGTCAACAGTTAATTAGTCAAAAATATTACACTATATGTATGATAAATATTACATTATCCATACATATATCGTCATATATGGTCATATATATAAACATTAGATTTTATTTTGATTGTTATATCTCTAAACCTAATGAGACGCCTTTGTAACATAATTTTTGCATAATTTTCTCATTTCCTAAAGTGATCAACTTAAATTTATTATTAATTAAATATTATGGCCACCACAACGCAAAAGCATAGTTTAAGCTAAATTATTTACTTATATATATATACACAAATAAATTGATACTCATGCTCATATTTATCAAACCTCGTTCATTCATAAATGAAATAACTTAAAATTTAAATAAAATCATGACACCTGCTCAACACGAAACATAGATACTCACTCACACATCTTTGAACTTGTTTCTCACTGACTTGGATTTCTTTTGAATGCAACGCATTTCGAAAATGTGACACTAAAACAAAATATTCGGCACTAAAGATACATTTACGCTCGTGTGCAGTGCTGATTGTGGATTGAATTTTATGGAACGTGCACTTTTAATGGATTAAGTGACTATGGTTTTAATATCGTATTACGCCAGTTAAGCCAAAACAAAAAGATCACCAGGCAAACCAAAAACACTGCATGGGAAGCTTAACATTTTTGAACTGTAGAACGTATATTTTTGCACCCTTCGTTAAGTAATGGAATAATGCATTAAAAATTAAGAACTGCGAAGTGCATAGAGTCATTGAATAGCAGAAAGATTGATGATTGTTGAGATACGAGTATATTTTATAAGTCAAAACAATATTAAAGTTATGTCGTTCGCTACTGGCCTTAAAATATTTATTTTAAGATTCTCACTCAGAATCTGATGATATTTTGACATTTAAAATTAATATAAGATTAGTACGTCACATTCTGCCTTTTTATCTTAAAATATGTAAGCCATAAAATTGTATTGGGAATAAAATCTTTAATATATATTATAATGAAGCAGTGCTTATAACTTGAAATAGTATATACAAATTTTATTTTATATATAAATTTATTCATTGCACGCATTGTATCCCAAAAGTATCTAACTACAGAAGATAAATAAATTAAACAGAAGGTGTATGTACTATCAGAACCGTAGTTTCAGAATAAGCAAACTCTTTTAAATCGCAAACGTTTAATTTAGTCTTCAAAATTTGCCGTATTTAATAAAATATTTAACAAAAAATATATACGTGTACCTCAAGAAGGGACTCTGTAGAAATTCCCCTCCCCCCAGCTAAGAAAGAGTAAAAGTGCCCAGTTGCACTAACTCGGAAAAACTTCAACATAAGACCTCAAGGATAAGGAATTGATCTAAGCTTTACTAACCAACTAAAAAGAACCCTCAATAACAATATAAAATGTTCCATTCGCTATAAAACGGAAAAGAGCCGAACCAATTCAATAAATTAAGAAATCCAATAGCGATGTTCACTGCCAACTGCAGTTTGTCTATTCTGTTAGATATAGTTTCTAAGAAAAATAATGAAGTTCGCCAACAGGCTTTCAGCGTGGTCCATTTGAAGTTCTAAACAGGTCAACAATTTTCTATAAAATTAGAATCCGATTTTTTTTCCAACTCCGAAGACTTTGTTTAATATCCGATTAATCGAATTCTCTGAATATTTCGTTAAATCGAATACGATGAATACTACTGTAGATGAGGAATGCTGACAATTACATGGGGAAAAAAGATCCTAAATGAATCACAACAA
The DNA here is from genome assembly GCF_002237135.1 of Teleopsis dalmanni. Classification (NCBI taxonomy): domain Eukaryota; kingdom Metazoa; phylum Arthropoda; class Insecta; order Diptera; family Diopsidae; genus Teleopsis; species Teleopsis dalmanni. Next base: position 11,178,741 of record NC_051847.1, read on the forward strand.
CCTGGCAATAATTAAGAACACACTAGTGACCAAGACAGCTGGAAGAAGCTTGTATAAAATTGTAAAATGTTTGTAACTCTATCAAGAAAATGATAATAATAATATCTCTAACAATAATAAGATGAAGAAATGTGCTTGCTGGCACTTCCCACTTATCCATGTTATATTAAAATTATGAAAACATTGTTTTATTAAGCATGGGAACATAGTTGAAAAAGGAAAATTAGCGTCTTTTTCTATATATAAGCAATACTAATATAAAATAACCTGATTACTGTATATGGTTAACAAATATAGTTTTTTACATACTTTATTTTATTTTTACGAATATTAATACATAAAAAGATATGTTCATATAAAAGTTTATGAATTTATGTTTGTTTACAACTACTTTATAAAGTTTTCTTTTATTAACCAATCAATGACAACAGTTTTTAAATATTAACACATACAATTTTTTTTATCCAAAATAAATCTAAATTTTGCTGTATAATTTTTAAATATACATGTCTTTCAACACCTACTAATATGTAAATTAATTCATATTAAATACTTGAATTTTAGACTAAATTTCATTCAGAAAAAATAGCAAAATATAAATATTTCATTGATCAAAAAGTTTTACGATAAAAACTATACGTAATAAACATGACATTAAAATTAAGACAGAATAATCAGCTTAAGGATCTTAAGGAACCGAGATACAAGTTATCAGAGAAATTGAAAAAAATAGCACAAAAATAGTTCGTTCAAAAAGTTTAAATTATATATAATGTTTCATTCCATTAAATATCCTTCAATTTGTATATAAAAATATTCCTTTAGCACCATGTATCTCGGTTTGCATACCTAACTGTATCCGAGGCAGCAGTTCTAGTGATTAGTGGAATCATACCTATCGATCTCCAGGCACATGAGCGGAGAAAACGCTGGGAACAGGATTCTCCCTGAAGTAATGCGAAAGCGGTCCCGGGGGAGATATCCCGCAGAAGAAGAGGGGGTGTTTTAGATCATAAGTAGGAGTCGGAGACACCATTCCGACGACGGTTGGTTTGACGGTGCATAGAACATTTCACCTTCTCACAAAAAAAAACCATGTATCTCAGTTAATACTTAAAGCCCTCGCAAAGCTCTCCTTCTCTTTTTGGACTAAAGAATCACCTTCCGTGTTTATACCGAAAGTTGAAAACATAGATATGGCTGATTACAATATACGAATATTTTGAATAGTAAAAATCAGAATAGTCGCCAATTTATTAGTATATTTTATTTTAATATTTTTTGTTTCTATTATTTTCCACAACGAAGTTCATAGAAAAAATTAAAACCAAAATAGTAGATATCCTGTCCACCAACTGCGATGTACAGCGATTGACCAGATACAAAAACAAACACTACTTTTGCTTGTTAACCAAAGCAAATTAGTAGTATTTTTTTACGTTTTAAGTTTTTTTTGAATTTTTTTTTTTGGTCTTTTGTTTGTATTATCCTTTGAAATAGAACAAAGAGTGGTCCAAACAAACTTTTGAAACTGCAAGTACGGGGGCGTATCATACGATGGCAATTGAAAGCAGCAATAATGTTTAATTTATCCGTTTTAACGAATAAAAGCAGATTATGGGACAACTAGTCTCTTCCCCTTTCGGTTCAGTAAATTCGCTAATTGAGAACACCACGCTGGTTTTGATAAAAAAAACCACTTTACTTTAGCACCAATGGCAAGATGCGCATTTACAATGCCTACAATCATAACGAGAATGGATAACAAAACTACTTGAGAAATTTTAATTGCCGAGATATAAACGTTAACAGCCATAACAACAAGTATTAGACGGCAAGATCCAATGTGGAACGCTATATATAACTCTTACTAGTTGCAGGTGGACATGACAGAAACAAAATATATGGATTCACCATATCTGACGAATTTTTCAGGAAGTCATACTGCAATTATTGCTTAAAACAAATGATCTACCAAGATGCCACTAGGCATCCAGCCTAAGCTGCAAACACAAAAGATTGCAAATGTACTTAATTTCAATATATAACAAATAATATAGTATATGTTTATTCAGATATAGTCAACACAGATTACAATTCATAAAAAAAACTTTAATTTTCTAATTGTAATTATATCGAAAATTTAGAACTCCGAAAGGAAAACCATATAGCAGAGATAGGATAAGGCATAAGATAATTACAAAAGGAGCAACACTTACTCAGCTAATAAGGAATAAAGGGATTTAATAAATATAAATGTTCACTATCCTTATACAAAATCTGCAATTAAATTATTTATAATGTTTCACAAAGTCATAGAAAGTTTTGTTGAATTTGGAATACTGTTTACTTCAGGAAGAAAATCTAGTTTATTATTATTAAAAGATAACTGGTTATACCATATATACTCAAGAATTAAATAGTATATGTTTTGTATTTTATATATGTTTTATACCCCATTTTTCGCTATTACAAAACATGATAACTCTCTAACATTTATAAGCATTTATATATAATAAAACCTTTAAGTAAAAGGTTATATACTATTAGGAAAACATTAAAAAATTTGAGGAGAGAAATTGTACAATTTGACAGGGATTTTATTTATCATTGCTCCAACATTCAAGTTTTTCACTACATTATACATTACAAGCTTGACAGGGATTTTATTTATCATTGCTCCAACGTTCAAGTTTTTCACTACATTATATGTCGATGTCAAGCTTAACATAGTTCTCTAGATATCAAGAATTTGTGATATATATCAGTACTCTATCTGTTTTCACTACACTATATGTTATGTCAATATAGCTTAGTTCTCCAAATTTCAGGAAATTGGATATATGCTAAAAATAGATGACATGAGAACAGAAGAGAACATGACTACTGTCATATTCAGGGCGGTGAAAAGCTTAATAGTAACACTTCTGCAGTTAACCAATCGTATTTTCATTTTCATTTTCATTTAATCTATCCTTTACGGAGGATAAAATTAAAATTAATTAATATGTATAATAATTACCTTTACTTCCTTTAATAATATTATTACTGCCATTGTTATTGTTGCCATTGTTAACAGCATTATTATTATTGCTATTCGAAGCGGATATTTGACTATTAATCGATGAAGCACCACCCAACGACGCCACATCCTCACGTGAAGCGTTCATTTGCATTTGTAACGCATGCATTGATGCAGTTTTCTTCATGAAATTAGTATGAATTGCTTGGCCGATGATGTTGCCACCGCCAATGCTGCCCGCATTTGAAGATGTTTCTGATTTGTTGCAAGAACTTACACAATTTAGCGTATAAATATCGTTACCGTTACCGTTACCGTTACCGTTGTTACTGCCGCCATTGTTATTGTTACTGCAACTGCTGTTGTTATTTCCGTTGGCAACATTTAAGTTTGAGTTTCCGTTAAAAGTAGTTGTGTCAGTTGTATTAGGCATCGAAACTGCTGCCATTGTTGTTCCTGCTAAGTCAGTAGTTGTTACTAAACTATCAGCAGCACTGAATTGTTGAGAATTTGTAGCTACTGATGATGGCTGAGGCGGCGGCGGATAATGATAATGATGTTTACTAAAATGCAATTGTTGTTGCTGCTGCTGCTGTTGCTGTTGATGCTGTTGATGCTGTTGATGCTGCTGATGCTGGGTAAGTGGCTGTTGCATCGATTGTTGCATATGTTGCTGATAATCATCATTTGCTGCGGCAAAAGTGCAAGTTGTTGGATTGGAATTTGTTGTTATTGTTGTTGAGGGAATTGTTTTTGGAATGGCTGCAGTGGTTTCCGTATCTAAACCTGTTGAAATTGTTGCCATTGTTGCTGAAGTGCCTAGAGTAGTTACTGTTGTTGATGCTGTGGTGGATGGCGAGTTTCGAGTAGTTAATGTTGGCATTGCGTTACGCTGTTTATTTACTTAATTTTTTTTAAGCAAGGTTATTTCAAAGTTGAAAAATTCATGAGATTCTTTGACTTTTTTTTTAAAAATTTTTAAAATTTTTTAAATTTGTCTTAGACATTTAAATTTAAGCATTTCCACTTCAATTACGAAATTATTTTATTTCATTTTGGTATTCGCAATTCTTTATGTACTCAATAATTGGCATTAATAATATGTGTTATAGTTTTTATCTAATTTTTTTTAATTGAGAATTCGTTGTTTTCATGTTTATCCACATAGAATTGTGCAATTATTCATATTGGAATGCTTTTAAGAATATATCACTTAATTACTTCGATTAACATTTTAATTAAAATAATTATGAGCATCTCTTCAATTCAAGATCACATTTTTTTAATTTATAATATTGGATTTCAAAGACATTTTTAAGTAAAGCATCTGAAATAAAACCAAAAAAATTAATATTTAAATATTAAACACATTATAAAATTTTTTAAACAATATACAAATATAACTACATACATTACTATAATAACATATATAACATATATATAATATAATATAATATAATACACAATAAAATAATCTATAATACTAATTAAATAATGCAGTACTCTTGTGATATCTGACTGAGAGAATGATGTCAACTTGAAATACTTTTCAAATTGAGTCTTCAGAGCGTAATGATTAGATGCAACAGTATTTTGATTAGAGATTAGAGACTATGAGGTAAGTATTTTGATTTAAAAATGCTAAAACTGCCAAAACTACAATTGTAAATATTTGGTCCAAAGTATATTGAGAATATCTCGCAAAATTTTACGAAATATTTAGTATGTTCACTGAGACTAAAGTTTGTTTAATGACCTTACTAAATCATTGACTTGCTTTATTGAATCTTAACTTTTATAAAGAACTTCAGTAACTTTCTTTTTATTATTGGTACAAATATATGACCAATTTTAAATAACGAAGTAATGGCATAAGTATGTTATTGTACTTTTCTCACATATTTTAGTTATAACTCCACATATAGTTATCCAAAAGCAAATATAACTGCAATTAATTATAACAGAATAAAATGTAAATTAGCTGAAAATACAATAGTCGTATTATTACATTGTACTACAATAAATAGAAATATAATAGAAAAATTATATTAAACAAATAATTATTTCACTTGAACATTGAAGGAGCAGTAATACTTTATAATTAATATCTGTAGAAAATTGCAATTAAAACAGTAGTTACTTTTATATTATAACGGAAATAAGCTACGAAATAAAAACTACCTAATAAGACATCAGCAGGCTATACAAGTGAGCAATTTAACAAGGATATATATAAAGATTATAAGCAAGAATTTTGTCATATAAAATACCTTAACAGTCTTAATATTAAATCTTTAAAATATCATTTAAATATATCCATAAATTTTTATTGAGTTGGAAAATTGGTATAATAATGGGATAACTGATCTATACCAATGTATACTACATGTATTTCGTTTAAAGTATTTAATTCTTAAATTTCATTTAAAGACAAAAAAGTAAAATCTATTTCTTCTCCTAAATTCTCTTCTAACTTTTTGTTGAAAATATATCAAATCTGACGCTTCGGAATTTCGAACATTTTCAGTTGGTTCGTTTTAAATAAACAAAGACCATTGTAAAATGCACAGATTCTTGCTCCAGGAAAACAACAGTACATCAAGGTATAACCATTACTTAGCACTGCAACATCATCATTATAGCTGGTAGCTATACATGCAATGAACATTTCATAGTTTCTGGGCAACAATAGTCAAGCGTTCCCAGAATGTTGCTGTGCATTAAAGCAGTAGAATGCGTTAATCATTCGTCATCTTGTCAACATGCAATTTTTGTTTGATGTTTTACTTCATGTTCCGTTTTTTTGCAACGAATTAAAATCAATTTGCTCTACGTTCTTCTTTAACTATCTCAACATTTCACTTAAATGCAGTTAAACTCATTCAGATACGGTTAATATTCGTATGACTGCAGAATAGAGAACAAACAGCAATACAGAAATATTATAGAAGAAGGTAACGTTGACACCATATCAGAGTCAGTGCGGTCTGTACAATTAGCATATCATAACGACGAAACTGTAGATTCGAAATGTAAACTGGATATATAGTAAATCTCAAAAAATGTTCGGGTTTGCTGTATTTGAAAATGTTAAGCTGATTCCGTTTAAATCATTCTTCAAAATACACCAATGTGTTAGTATAAATATAATGGAGCGGAAAATAAAGTTAATAAGGTTTAGATATGCGATAGAAAGTGAATATTTATATTGTATGGGCTTTGAATTGCGAGACCGGCACTCCTACCTAATCGCGGGTAGTGTAATACATCTCTTAAATATTTCTGTTTATAAATAATATGTATATAACAATTTACAACAAATTTAAATAAAAAATCCTTACAGTGTAAATACAAAAATTATACAAAATGCGAAGCAACTAGAAACAACGCAAGTCGAATCATTGAATATCGACAGTATCTTAGGTTAGGTTATACCATCGATCCCTGGTGGATCCCCTTAGGCCTATTGACCCATTGTGTTACCGTATATATAGGAAAAACTCAGAAAAGTACCTTTGAGTAGCCGTGCATGAGCTGGGCAAAAACATAATAGATGAAAGGCACTCTCATCGTCTTCCCCACAGGTGCGACAGGTTTGATTGAAAGGAAAATCTAATCTTCTAGCATGGTTCCCTAGTTTACAGTAACCTGTAAGTAAAACTACCAAAAGACCAATATCTCTTCTGGGTATCTCAATAAGAATTTTGGATTTCATTTAATAGGAGCAAGACCAGATTGCATACAGATGCTTACATATCGTTGAGTCTGCCCATCTTTTATTAAAAATTTCAGCACAGAAAGAACTCAGCAACAGTTTGTATAACGATATGCCCAGATTATTTAGGTCTTCGAGTGAGATCCTAAAGCACCCTTTCCAGCTAGCTCGTCTGCTCTGCTTTTGCCGATAACATCCCTAAAAACGGAAAGACAGAAGCTTATTCTGAATTCGCATTTGGCTTAATGATATTCTTTCTTGATTCAGATTTTCTATCCAAATATATAGAAGGGACTCCATTTTTACAATTAATGGATTTCTAGTTTTTGTAACTTGTTTGACCTGCAAATATGTGACAGCTTTTCCATTGTTCTTACAGTAATTGGAGCTAAACCCTGATTCTCCCAATGTCAGCAGGTTTTTCTCCAAGTTTAAAACGTTTTAAAATATCTAACTTTTGTTCCAAAGAAATTTGTTTTCGCTTTTGACTCATTTTTATGCTTTATAAAACAGAAATTTACCTTTCCACTTCAACACACAAATGTAAACTGACACCTTTTAACTAAAAACTTAATACATGTAAATCCCCTTTTACACAATGTGACAAACAAGAAATAAAATGGGAATTCCCTCTGTATGTATGTATTAAAAAACAACACAAATCGAAACACTACCAACGCGTTTCGAAGCTAAAACTTATTATTATTATTAGTATTATTGTATTACTCTATTTCCTTTTTGTTATGCATATTAGTTATGGCTGATGTATAATCTTGAATGACTGTTGTATGTGGTAAGCCATTCCTGTAAATATATTTAATAAGAATAAAATTCCTAGACTAGACTTAAAGTTTACCATTAAAATGCGAAAATGACAATAATATAGTCATATAATTTTGATTCAATCTTCATAAACATTAAAATATAAAAAAAAAAAACAAAAAAGATTATCTAATTTATAATAAATATTTATTTAGGCGAAATTTAAAAATATGTAACAGATTTATCACTTTAAATTTCTTTAAATCCTTTATTTACTTAGGACCAAATATACCCAGGACGCAATTAAGAACTTTATATATACTTTATTTTTCTTGTCAATTAACAAATATGCGCGCTATTTATTTATTTACAATAAAATATACATATATGAATATATAATATTATAGAAAACTAAATCTCCTATATTCAAATGGGAAAATTTTAATAGTTACATATATCACTTATTACTTCTAATATTCCTTATTCCCTTCAATATTCATTCATTTCTGCTTGAATCAGTTATCTTTATTTTGAACGCACTGAGAAAAAATAGCTTGAAGTGAAGTGGAATCATTTGGTGCTAGGTCTGCACTATAAGGTACATAGATGCATAAGAACTTCTCAACCAATCTCCCGGAGAATTTGGCGTATCATTATCGATGTTTGTGGCCTAGCGTTGTCCTGATGGAACACAACTCCTCTCCTATTGCCCACAACTGGCAATTTCTGGGAGATTGATTCCTTCAGATGGTCCAATTGTTGCCAGTACAGTTCCGTGTTAAGAGTTTTGCCATAGGGGAGCAGGTCATAGTAGATGATTCCTTGCCAATCCCACCAAACACACAACGAACCTTCCGGGCCGTCAATCCTGGCTTGTCCACCGCTTCAGCCAGTTCACCGCGATCGCTTTCGCTTGACAGATTTACCATATACAACGCTGAATACAGATAACAAAAGCCATCTATTGGTAAAATAATGGATTTCTTGTAACTGCACTCAACATAAAATAATTTATATATTTCAGTTATGGACAGTTAAGGATGACCGATACTATATGGATATATCCAGATAAGCTGAAGATGCAAGATAATTTAGATATGCAATAGATTAATTAGGCTTAAGTTATAAAGCTCGCTTTAATAAATTCATCGAATTGCTAATCTATCGTTCTCCTGCAAAATTAGTGACTAGTCTAAATTTACTATCACTTAAATGAGGGTAACGTACCTTTCGGTGTTACTGCATATGAACAACGTTATTCCATGATATCACAACGGGCCATTATTTAAGCTCAAGTGGGCTTAGATTACAAGACTGTTCCTCCAATTTAACATAATCTTTGGTTCTACTGCTTGATTTGTTTAATTAGATCATGTTAGAGAAAATAATAGATATATCTATTCCAAGAGCTCAAAATAAATTTATGAATTACACATTCGGCATGCGTATAAGATACAATTGACTCAAGTGTAATAAATGTGAACTGAACATCTTCGAAACATGAAACAAAGTAACTTCAAGAGTAAATAATTGAACCACAATTTCCAGCTTGAATTCGACCTATTCAAGTTTCTTAAATGTTGACTCATGCAGTCTGAATGCACGCAACAAATAAAGATAAAAAATACTACACAAGGAGTAAAGAAAAAAACTACTATTAAATGAAGCCAAAATAAAAAAAAATAAATCCAAAATAACATCAACAAAATGCCAGGCACGAGTAAAAAATTTCATGTCAAATATATGTAAAAATATTTCATAGCCTGGAGATCAAGATCGTTATAAAGCAAAGCAAGGTGGGTGAGGTAAGTTCAGCAAAATGTTGCATGTAGTAGCGACTTTCCGGGACACAATAATACACTAACGTAAACGTTAAAATAGCAGCCAAGCAACATTTTTTCCCAAAACGTCATTGCAAACAAATTATGAATTAAATTGTGTATGGAAGATACAGGAAGATTCGTTCACTCTTCATCATGCTTTAACACATGGACAAGAGTAGAATAAATACGCCACACTGCTAAAATCAACTTAATTGGTTGCCATATAATGGGAAGTCGTACAAACATCTGCTTGAGAGGTGTGTAAAAGTGAGGCTTTTAAGTGGTAAAAAAAGGTTTTCACAAAACATATCAAATTTTGAATACTGAGTATCTACGGAAATACAAGAAGGTAAGAAAATCTATTAATAATTTATAGATGATTGAAGTAATCTGAATAACAACATATCACTAATTTACAACTAAACTACTGGTAGATGAACCTCTCACTACAAGAACCTATTATTAATAAGTCTTGCTCACTATGGAATGCACCTTGTATATAAATAATATATATACATATATGTTTTCTATATGTAATGTAATAAAACAAAAAAGATTTTTACTTCCAATAATAAATACATAAAAATCTCCATTTTGTTCACGACGTTTACGTACTCTTACAACATATTATACATACCTCTAGGGACCTTCAATAACACAGAGCCCAGAGCAAAACTACCCCACTATCTTTTGTTTCTTTAGTCCATAATAAAGTTAAAAAAATTAATGGCAACAATTAAAATAATACTAATAGGAGCAATATTATTTAAGTATTTAAGAAGATATTTAAAAAAAGACTTAAATATTTCAGATTATTTTAATCACAGAATTAACAACCTATAATATTTCGAACTATTACATACAAACGCAATAGACCCCTACAAAATATTAATTTATGGTCATATCAATTTAAAATACCTATGTTGCTAATTAATTTATGGCATTAAAAGAAAAATGTTTACATGGAACTTTGAGTTAAAAAACAATATCTAACTATACAGTTCTAGCATTCGAAGTATTTTCGTGATATGTAGTGAGACCCCTAATTAACGTCACAACTTTAAAGACATTTCTCACAACTATTAAATGAAAGGACTAATTAGTCTTTTAAGGACTAGTTAAAACGCATTTTTTCTCAGTACAATTGCTTTAAGATTTGAGATTATTAACATATCACCTACCCAAACACCTTGACCTGCGCAACAATCTCAACATAAATGAACAATCTACTTTAATAGTATGACACTTTTGTATGAAATATAGTGAAGTTTTTAATCAATTTCAATGTGAATAGTAGGGAGAGAAACTTTTGACCATATCAGCAAGCAGAAACTTTCAATAAAAGATATTCTAAAAGCAGGGGGTTACTAGTAGTACAAAAAATCTGTTGGCATCATTACATTTAATAAATTTTATTATATTATATATTCATATATATTATATATTTTTAAGTCTTTTTACAATATCTTTATACCGCAAATCATTATTAACATTAACTGATATGACTTTAATGTTACAAATATGCTGACACAAAGGTATAAATAAGGACTCAGCATAAACTTTAAGTATTATCATTACTACTTGATATATCTTCTTTCAAAACTTTTATTTCTTTAATCAAACAAATGAATATATATTGACGTACTCGTGTCTTTCCTATTTACCATTCAACGTTTTTCAATGTAATTTTACGTATAGTTTACTGATCTATACAATTTTTCTATATAACATAACACCTAAATTGAGTTGTTTTAATCCACGGCCTTCCATTATCTTTTCTAACAGTGAAACTATATCATCCTATATATCAAAACTATATATAAGAGGCCTCCGTATTTTAAAAGAGTATTTTATTAATTAATTTTCTTCTGTTCTATTTCTTCTGACGGACTTTTGGGAAGTAAACAGCTTTCTATTCTATTTCACAATAAGATTTGATATTTTCAAAAACGTGTGTCAAACTGTTAAATCGGTTTACTTTATCAGGGGTCGACAACACTCATAACATACAAATCTTTTAAAAATTCAATAATGAAAATGGTTCTGCAAGACGGAATGGCGCAAAAAATTCGGTACGTATTTGCAGCCACCTGTCGCTGGAGAAGAGGTGAATAAAAAAAAGTTCAATAATTTGAAACGTGTACAGGTTGTATTAAGGACGATCGCCGTAGAAGCTGATCGTCTCTGTTAACAACAGGGACGACTTCAAATTTTCATAAGCAAAATATTTAAGCTGGCATCGCGCATTTTTTCAACTTTTTAGCAATCGGAAGCAAAAATGAACTGTTCATTTCATATTTTTATATGAATGACTACTTTAATATAATAAATATAAATAGATAAAAACAACAATTGATACCGAATGAGACCCCATATAACACGGGCATTCCCCCATATAACGCGGGGATTTGTACAGTTCAAATTGCCGCAAAAGGCGATGGAAAAGTATCTTACATTAATAATTTCCATTATAGATTTATTTAAAATAAAATTAATATATTTTAAAAATGGAGTGAAAATATAAAAATGCATTAATATTAATTTCACAATCGTCAATATTGGAAAACTCACTTTCATTCGCACTTTTTTCTATAAAAGAAAAGAAAATATAATTTAAAGAAAATGTGAATGCAGATCAGTGCCAGGGGATCTCACTTTCCATTTTCACCTTGCATTGCTTGCAAATCAAAGGCAAAATACGATTAACACGTCCGTCCAACGTCAACAAGACACTTGTTAAGGTGACCAAAAACAGACAACCGCCATGCCCGAAACTACCACAAAACACGTTAGACAAGCGACAAGACTACGCGAATATACGGCGAAGGAGTGATCACAGAGATACGCACTTTATTTTCTATTAAACTTTTTCTTTTTTATAGATTTTTATAAATTAGTGTGAAATATTTTATTCACTTTAATAGCACAATAATATATTGTTCATTGTGTTTCTTTTATTATTTTAAACTTATTAACATTTAATCAGAGCCAAACACAAAAAGGTTAACAGTAATGCGCTGAAATATTCAGGCGAGACAAACGAGACAAGCGAGACAAGCGAAACTGACAACGTTTGAAAATGAACTGAAACGAAACTTGTTGTGGAAGTTGTGGCAAACGTATTTGGTTTTGGCCAGATGAGTTAAATATTTTTTTTTACTAGAGTTGAGAATTCAATGCATACAACTCTCTTTCAGTGTTACTCTTTAAAATGCATTTGTTGGTAACAAAATTGTTAATAAAATAAAATATAAATATTTAAGCAATAAATAAATATATAGTATTATATACTATATTCTAAAGATATAGCCGTGTTATCTCGTTTCAAATGAAACATACTTATGTAAAGAAAAAACATTGTATTTAAGTTTTTTGTTGTTATTTAATCGGAAATAAAAATAAATGTGAATATCTCTTATAAGAATTAGAAGTAAATCGAATTAGTAATATTTTAACAACTTAGAGTTAACAAGTTATTTAAATTAAATTAAATATCTCTTGTATTTTACTATGCGCGTTAAATATTGTTTTTTTTTAGTAAATTAATTAATACGTTATTTGCAGTATATTGTTAAATTAAATATATACGGACAAATTATTCAAATATTTTCGCCACTACTGTATTTGTCACAAAAAAAAAAAATGCAATGCTATACTTACATTCCTTATAGTGGTCTTATTATTTTTAATGCAATTAACATTTGTTTGTTAGGTTGTTAGTTCACTTTTATAATTTAGTAATGCATTATATTATTATTTTTTTAAATAAATTATTTTCTGATATTTTAACAAGTTTCGCGTTTGTTTTGTTTTTTCACAATTCACTTTACTCTCACTGGAATGGCATGCATTTTAGCATTTGTCGCAACTACACTAAATAAAACTCATATTCAATATATTTACAATTCTTTAGTTAAATATTTATCTAATACAAATGTATAACAATTCGTTGTAATTTATTTAAATTTAAATAATAAAGAAAACGTGAATTTTAAAAGAATTTACTACGCGTCGCTACATCACGAAGCAGTGTTGCAAATTGTTAAACATTCACAAATATGTCATGTTAGTTGGATTCAATTGTTTCCTTCAATTAAAACATATAATATATAATTAAATAAGTTACTTTCAAAAGTATTATTAATAATTTATATTGAAGCCAAAAAAAAGTTAACTGAAAACCATTTCTCTTATGTTTAGTTTAAATAAATTCTTAATGGAACAGAAACCACTGCTAATCTGACAGGTGGTTTTTTGTTTATTTTTGTTTGGGTTGACAATTCACAATATTATATATCGTATTGCTCATTTTAAATTGAAAACAATGCAAGTATTTTATTTACAATTTATTTTTCTATATAAATAATAAAAAAATTTGTTTAATGTTAAAAGTTAAGTTAAGCCCTCTAAAAACAAATATGCTTCTCTGTTATATATTACATTATAACTACTTGAAACATTTAAATATTATAGCATATAGTAATTTATTATTATATTAAGATGCGTAACATCTCAAATAATCTTATTTATTTATGTTATTCATATACTCGATATTGAAATTTGGTAGAGCTTATTAAAACTTCTGCTCTCATCTATGTATATACAATGTATATTATACATACAACCTATATAAATTCTAATAAGGACATAAATCATCATTTTTGTAACAGTGATGCCAATGTCTCGCTTAGCGAATATAGGCCAACATGCATTTTTTGCCACACTTGCGAGCCACCGAAAACGCCTAATATTACATATAACTAATTCAAATTATTTGATTTATATCACAACTATAATATATTGTACATCCAACACATGTGTTATTATACCGCGAAAAAAAAATTCTGCAATATACGGCCACAGAAGATCTTACTACCCAATTATATTAAATCAGATAATCTTCCTACATGTAAAAACTCAAACACATTTTTAAATATTTTTTGCTCAAACTTTTATTTGATGTTAATCAATTAGATCCATGTTTAATTTTATTGTTTAAAGATACACCTGTAATAAAGAGTAAATTTTTCTTTGTTCATAGTACACAAAACAGCATTAAAATAATCTTTGTGAAACTGCCTTCTTCAATGGTTTTTGAGCTAAAGTAAAATCGGCAAGCTTATAAATGGAATCAGATTTATTGTTAACCTTAAAACACGTAACATCAGTTAAATCTTAATTTGATATGTGTGAATTGTTACATATAATACTATAATGATTTCATAGGTACTTCGTATTAAAGAACATACCCAAAAGTATAAGATATAAAGTTACATATAATTTATATATGTAATTAAACAATCGTATTAAATATGTTTACACTTCCTTTAAAATTAAGATTTTAATTAGATCTAAAAATTCCATATTCAACTAATCCTATTGACTACACCTGTTGCACACGTTAATGCAAAAAAACAAAGATCAGTACTAATATACATCAGCGTAAAATTAATATATATCTGCATCAATCTACTCTATCAAACTCTATCTAATCTATCAAGCTACTATCATAGCCAGAATTCCCCGTATCTTCTGTATGGTAGATTGTACAAATCAGCCAGAAAATGACTAATAGTCTCTCTAAATTATAAAGGAATAGTGATTAAAAATGTATATACTATGTCGTCACTATTAGTGAATAGTAACTGATTAAAATGTATACACGCAACTAGATTGAGAGCCATTTTCGGGGACTTCTGTAGATGCTATCAGGTTGGGGACATGGAGGAAATGATTGAATATTTATATTCATTATCTACTACTTGTATCTCTTTAAGCTAATAGTTAACTCTTTAGATTTTTTCTATGAGGAATTGGCAGAGTTGGATGTTGTTAACTTAACAAAACTTTTAAGGTTTGTTGCCAAAACCAGATAGGTTATCAGAAATGAAAAAGAAAACAAAAGGTATATCCGTGATACTCCGACGAACCCTAAACCTTGGTGAGTCTTGACTCTTCCTTATTACGAACTGCTATAGTAATAATATCTGAACATTTGAATGATCTTAACCATTTTCCATTTGATCTTAACTCTTCACCTCACTATTAAAAAGTTGCTCATAATGCGTTCCAACAGTTAAATGGCTTGTAATCAAAAATACCTAATAATATAAGCCGACCGTGAGGAACACAATTTTTACTAATTACAAATCAATGTGACCAGCTAAACCGAATAGTGATGATATGTTTATGGTTATGAAAATAATTTTACCAGCAATTGATTGATATAAAATTCATATGGTATATCTCCTGTTAAAGGATCCACAGCAACAGCCATCATTTCATCAATTTCCTCCTGAGTAAAAGGTTCTCCTTCTTCCATCATTAATTTTGTTAAATATTCCTTTGTTATAACACCTTTGTGTTCTTCATCAATAGTACGAAAAGCTTCGAATAACTCATCTGGCTGAGCAGGTTCCCATCTAAAACAAGATATTTATTTTTATGATAAATCAAATATCTTTATATTAATAAAACGTACTTATGCTCCATCAAGTATTGAGACACATAAGGAAGAAATTTTGACAGACTGATTTCTCCTTTGTTATCTTCAGACTATAAAAAATATATAACCAAAAATATTAAGTAGACTAGTTCAAAAACCTTTATTAAACAATCACAAAAAAAATATTAATTTTTTTTAATTACTTCACCTCAGTTGCTAAAATAACTTCATTAATTTCTTGTTCGGTAGGTACACAACCTAAGAACCGCAAAACAGTACCAGCTTCACGTACATCAATTGATTTGTCTCCATGATGATCAAAAACACAAAAAGCATCTGATATACGCTTCTCCAAATCATTTGTAATACGCGCTATATACAAAATTTAAAAATTTAGCAAATTATCAATTGCTGCATATACAATATTTTGATATTTATTTGAAAAATTTTATACATACGCCCCCCTTCCATTTTGACTGCAAATTTTGTTTGAAATTTGTTTTGTATTGTTCGAAGTTTTATCTATAAATAAATCGTAAAATAATTCAGAATTTCATTTATTATTTGGGTATCTAAGTTACTGAATGTTTAGTTATAAATAAAGTTAGGAAATAAATACTTGCTAGGCAACCAAATAATTTTTAAATTTCTTTCGTCTATGTCGATTGTCGATTAAAAACGGCTGTCTTAGCTAATTGAGGAGGATTTGGTCCTCCCTCCATCACAATCAACCATGCATACAGATAATAAATATACTAGTTGCTTCATAAATTTGAAGTCGTGAAATAGAAAAATAAATAAAATGTGGCGTTTAATAAAATATTTATTTAATAAAAACTTAAATGATTTTTACAAGTGTAATAAAAATAGAAATATAAATAAACAGAATACCGTCTCTTAACGAAGCGGAGCACTTTTGTGCTGCAAGTGTATATACTACAGATATAATTTTAATTTTAAAGATTATAAATCTTTATAAAAACTACGTTCTTTTAAAATATTTCTATTTTAATATTTTTTATATGATTAGAAGTTTAGAGGTTTGATTATAATAAAGATTGTATTACTAAATAGTTATTTTTAAGGAAAACCATTAAACATTTGTTTACAATTTCCTTTTATAGTATATTTATAAGTAACCATTTGTGGAAAAGGGCGGTAATGCAGTGCAACACTGTGTTCCCAACAAAGACCACTGCACTATCATTATTGCTTCGGTAAATCTACCACGTCATTTTTACACTACCAACAACGACCAATCAAAACAGACCAAATCAATGAATTAAAAATTCGTTTTTAAAAGAAAACATGTTATCATAAGGCCAGTGGAATTCGTACACGACATTTTAAAGAAAGAGTTGCATCGGAAAAGAAGATATTACGTGAGAAAATTGTAAACACGAAAAAAAACTATTTGAGATGAAGTGGAGTAAAGGTCCGTCACCTTGTAAAGTTGAAAGAATTAAATCAATGAAAATTTGAAACTACGTATTTATGTTTTAACAGCTCTTCATATTTTAACTGATTGTGGCAGTGTTAACATAAAGTTTTACAATTTTAATAAGAAGATATTCATATAATGCAAATCTAAGATTATTTCCTGTTCTTTAAATTGATTATAGTTTAAAAGAATATTTAAAACAATATGACAGCAACAGCACCTGCAGTTTTTATAACTGTGCCCAAATATGTGGCAATTACACCATCAACACCGTCGTTACCAAAAATAAGACCAGCACCCACACCTGTTGTCATGGACGCAATTCCAGTGGCAACAGATGAGGGTGCTCCGAAAGGCAAAAAGAGACGTTTGGACCATTTAACATGGGAAGAAAAAGTACAGAGAAAGTAGGTTCTTAACTGAATATTTTAATTAAAATTTTTAAGCTATGTAAAAATGATTATAGGAAGCTGAAAAATCGTGTTGCTGCCCAAACATCCCGGGATCGCAAGAAGGCACGTATGGAAGAAATGGAATGTGAAATTAAAGAACTAAATCAGAAAACTGAAATATTAGAAAACAAATGCGAAAGCTTACAAGCAATCAATGATTCGCTTTTGGAAAAAAATCAAAAACTTGACATGGAAGTGGAAATGATGAGGCAACAACTACTTGAACTGCAACAACAACAACAACAAATGTCTGGCTCAAAATCGAAAGTTGCTACTTGTACTGGCTGTGAATCCATACTTAATGGATCTGCAGTATCCAATACTGACCCTCTGCAGCAGGGATCACCTCTAATGGAATCACAGTCAATACAAGCACAACTGAAAAAGACCAGCATGCTAGCAGCACTGTGGAGGATTGTTGCCCTCTGCCTACTCTACAAGACATGCTCCTCATCGAAGACGAGTTCGACGCAGGAAAGCTCGAAGAGCTGGCCGAAAGTTTGCTCGCAGATATCACAGCAGACATGGAAACAAGCAATCGAACGCGCAATGAAACTTCTACCGAAGTTGCAAGCAGAGCAGAGCGATTGTCTGGACCAATGGTGGGGACCACAGCAAAGTGCGTGGAATCCAGCGAACATAGCGCAACACTCACACAAAGTAGCAGCTTAGAAACTCCTGATGACGTTACGCATGACAAAATACACCCACTGCACGCATTTACATTACAAAGTAAAAAAGATACTTATGACGACAAAGAAATTGCAGAGGCAGTACATAATGATATTAATATAGCTACAGCAACAGTAACAGCAACACCAGATACAGTATATGGTACATACGATGCTAAAAGTAATTCAATAACAATAGTCTTAGACGATGATGCCGTACCTGTTAGTGAAGCGGTAGAAGAAATTTATTGTGACGGTGTCAGTCCACCGTTATCCGATGATTGCATAAAATGCCCATCTCCTGCTGCTTCACCTTCACAAGTGTATCTCAACGTAGATTGTTCTGATGATGAAGATGATATGGATTTTGATCCTATATCAAAATTCCTGTGTCCAAGGCAGCCATTAATGTCACCGCTATCGAAATCTCCTGCACCATCATTGCATTCGGCAACATCAGACCATGGTTATGAATCTATAATAGGCTCTCCTACGCCTACCTTATTAGAACAGTTTGATACAAGATTAGAAGATTTTACATGGAATGGCAGTTTTAATGAGTTATTCCCCACACTAGTATAGACACTTAGTGTTTTTTTTTTATTTATAAATTATTTTCAATTTTTCTGAAAATTATTGTAGACATTTAAATTTTCAAATTGAAAAATATTTATCTCTTTAAATTGGTTGGCCAACCTACTGTTTAGTTTTAGCATCGTAAATTAATAACGAATATATTTAACTTTATACTTAAAGAATA
This sequence comes from Teleopsis dalmanni, assembly GCF_002237135.1. Lineage (NCBI taxonomy): Eukaryota > Metazoa > Arthropoda > Insecta > Diptera > Diopsidae > Teleopsis > Teleopsis dalmanni. The sequence continues at coordinate 11,197,832 of NC_051847.1, forward strand.
CGTTATGTTTAGAATAATGCTCAATAAGGCTATATTAATTGTAAATACTGTTAATGCTATATCATATATATTGTTAATGAAACATTTTTAAATTATGTATAATTTTTTTGTAATGTAAGTTATGTGCTCAAAATTTATTTAAAAAAAAATATATATATAAGGAGACACCTTAACGAAGATCTTTTATTTGATATAAAATATTATTAGAAGATAAACAACTATTATTAACGCAAGTATGTCCCATTTGTTCGCTCATATTAGAAAATTCTGTAGAATTGAAGATTATAAATCAATTGGCTCATGAGAATTGTGTAGAGAATTAGACCAAGCACAGGCTTAGTTGTATTGCCAGCGAAGTTAATAAAATAAATTTTAGTTGATTGATAATTCCAGATACTTTGTACACAGTATGTACAGCAATTTCAAACGAACTTCTGATACATTCGAAGAAAATGAATAACTTAGTGGCTTTATTTGTAAATCATACAATAAAATTGATTAACACAAAAATAATTTGAAACATTTATTATTATATACAAAAAAGTCGAACAATAGCACATTGAGTATACTATATAATTAAAAGTATATATTCTCATAATTAAAACTTATAAATATACAAATTTAAATTCTTATGTTTTTATATATTTTAAAATCCATTAAAGTATTTTATTTTTATTGATATATTTTATGCACTTATATTTAGTATTACGTTTACAATATGTAACATATAGTAAAAGAATTTATTTTATATTTAGGAGCTAGATTTTATGCTGAGTTTTTCAATATTTTTATAAACTTATTAAATATTAGAAGTTTGTATGCAAAGTACATAGATATTTCAGTATAGTTATTACAATTTTGGTGTGTGCCGTAAATATTAAACTAAGAACAATAAGTACTTGTTTTAATCTAAATAAATGGATATTAAAATAGTTTTTTCTTATGGTACATTTGTAATGTCATCATACTGAATGAGAGATATAAGTTTATATACAATTTCCTGCAAGTCTAAGCCACTCACTCAAACTTTTTCATAGAACATGGTTTACTTATATTAGCAAAAAAAAAAAAGAAAAATTTAATTAAATCTGACATTATAGTGCTTACAGTATATATATATATTTATATAACGGTTTTTCTGAGAAGAAAAAAGGAAACATCCCGTTAGATTTGCTAAGTTTTAATGCTTTTTATATTTTTGCTGAATCCCACACAGTGCCAAAAAAATGTATAAATTTTAGAAAAGTAAGTTTGAGTAAGTTTATTATAATTTAAATGACAATGCACTGTGCAATTTAATGGAATTATTTTAGTAGGTAGAGGACCTTACTGCGCCAAGGAATAAAGGCTTTTGATCGTCAAGCTTCGAAATGAGGGGTAAACATATACAAAATCGTTTAAAATGTTCTGCCAAGATGGTATGCAATATCATAAATTATGAATTGAAGCCCGAAAAGCGTGGTACAATAAATTTAGAGGACCGACACATAGTGCGCTTCAGCAAAACCAATCCTTTTGCGTCCTCTAGGCGGAGCTGAAGATGGAAGTATAACTCAGACTGGCTTGCTTGATATTTTTAAAAACGTAAATATAAAATGCATTTTTCATACATGGGAGCTGTTTTTGTTATTTCATATAAAATGTATTTTGAGTTTTATTTTAAAACGCGCATTTATGATATTACAGATGAAAGTTGTTAGAATGATAACTATATACTTAAATATGAGTTTAAATTTTTTATTACTTTTTTGCTTAAAAAATTCTGAAATAACTGTTATTTTCTCTGTTATTTCGGTGTACATGTGTATATGTAAATAAACTCAAATTGTATGGCACAGTAATAAAATTGTAGTTTATGCTGTAATATTAATTTAAAATTCGTAGTGACGCATATCTATGTATTTTAAAAGATACTATATATTTAAGTAATTTAAGTAATGCTTACTTACACAAAATGACATAGAAAATAAACAAGCAACATTTAATCAAGTGCACAACATATAGTCTTTAAAAACATGTAGTCTGTTATATAGAAAACTAAAAATAGTTTTATAAATTTCAATTTATAACTTAACTATTAATTTGTTATAGAAAAAACTAATAAGTCTTTCGAATGAATATGCCTAATTCTTAAAAATATAATTTCTAGTACTTACTTTCTATTCTTAAAAATAAATTTTTAAAAGGTCCTATTCCATCGATTAATAAACTCGCGGCACAAGTACATTTCGCACCTGACAACAGTAACGTACCCATGATGAATGATAACGAGCTGCATTACGTGAATGCACACGCTTAGTTCGGTGTATCAGTTGTACAATTAATAGCAATACGCATATTAATGGTGGCCACTTAAAATTCATAAAAATCGGTAAAGCCAAACCGATCAAAGCCAATATCTCACCTGTATAATTAGGTTGGCGTAAAGTTCCCCACAATTTGCCTAACAACAAACGACTACCCTGAAAAGTATGTATGGTATCTACACCATAAAATATATTGTTAGTAGGTTCTACTCTGTACTTATACTTGTACGCATTGCTCAAACGTTTCAATATTACTCCAGATATAAGCACACACAATGCAACATATGGTGACCATGTACAAACAATTTTCAGTTGTTGACCCGAGAAATATTTAGAAACAGCCGTAAGCAAATAAGGTGTGGTAGCGTAACGTAGTAGAAGTAAACAGCCAAAGCCTTCACCCTGCAATTCGAACGATGACGCCAAATGATGTTCGAAAATAATATTATCCAGTAGGTATATTAATATCAAAGCACACGTTAACAAAGAAACCGGATTTAAAGACAATTTTATTAAATAATAATCTATTATTTTCCACCAGTCATCAATGTGCCCAGGATATGAAGGGAGCGTAATGCTCTTATATAGAAAGCATTCAACGTAAAGTAAAGTAGTGATTACAGACATTCTGTAATAAACTTGCTTTAGGTCAATTACACCAAAACATTTTGGATTAACCTCACGTCCTTGAGCATAATCAATTAAACAATTACCAGTTTTGCCATAAGCATTCATTTGTATACGAGGATTTGCGTCTTTTGATGCACTCAAATAACTCCAAAATGCACTAATAAATGCATGCACGATTCCATATACTAAGAATTCTAAGTAGTGGTCCAAAATGAAATCTACTACAGCATATTTCTGGTATTCCAAGAAAGCAGCTACAATATTGATTACAATTGCTACTGGTAGTAAATTAAAATGATGTACGGTACTACCACGTTCAACTGATAAACGTACTTTTCTGCCAAATAGCGAAGCAGACAATATAAACATTGTGAAGAAGTATATTAAGTACGCGTACACAGCTTTCCAAGCAAAGAAATCTTTGAGCACATAATTTAAGTCTTCCAAGTTTTTAAAACCGATTGTTTTAAAAGTACACGTCTTCATACAAGTCCAAACTAAATAAACTACCAATGCCGGTACAGTTAACATTAATAATAATACACCAATCCAACCGCCAAACTCTCTGGGTGCATTTAAAATACGACATTTGGGAGATATTGTACTCGACGCAGTATAAATTTTAATCGGCTCAGTCACTACCTTCTCATCTTCATTATCTGAAAATTCTGCTTTTGATTCTTCATCCTCGTAAATGGAACGCGATATCGAACGACTGTAACGACTACCATCTTCTGTATTTGTAAATGTTGGGGTACGCGTAGCTTCACGACTTGGATTTCCAGCATTGCTAATAGATTTTGATACTGAGCGCCGTAATAAATTAGTTATCTTATTTATGTTCGATTCACTGGGTATGCTACCAGAACGTATTTCAATCGTTTCTTGTGAAGTAGAACTGTGCACGGAAGATGTAGATACTAGGGATTTCTTATTATTTGAAACTTCTGTACTATCGACAACTCGAGATATAGTTGTAGTTGTCTCCTCTTTAAAAATCGTTTGAGTCTAAAATTTAGAAATTAAAAATTTAGTATTTTATTACATATGTGCACATATGAATCTTATATGTAATATATACATATATATTCATACGTGTTTAGAATATACACATACCTCTTCTTCAATTGTAGGCGAAACAATGACTGTCGAAGTGACAGCAGAGGAGCCTAAAACTGTTGACCTTGGTCTTGATGAGCGGCGTACAGGAGACCGAGGTTTGAGCAACGGGGAAATGCGAGCACGAGTAGGAGATGCACGCCTCGAAGGTGATCCACGAGTAACACGCCTATTAGTTGTAGTTATGTTTGCAGAATTTAAGGCTGCAAGAGTAGGTCGACCCCGCTTTCTTCTTGTATCCATATTCTCAATTTTATATAATATATCTACACAATATAGTAAATTTATTTATTAAACTAAAATATGTATTGAAAAATGGTAACTATTTTCGCGCGTAAAGCGTCGATACCGCCATATGCGACACTGTACATTTTTTGTGAAAGACGCATTGCTCATATTTTGTAATTATAACAAGAAAAATACCTTTTTTTGATGTACACAATATCACTACGCACTAGTGTATATTTTTTAATTATTTTATTCACAAAATAAGCACTTATTTAACAGTAAAATCACTTATTTTTATTTATCAACAAACCAAACTCAATACTTATTAACATATACATTGACTGCGACGCCGACAAATAATTACACGAGGAAGAAAGGAATAGAAATATAACTATTAACTAATATAGTTTAGTGTTGCCACCATTTATTTCTTGCATTTTGTGATTTCACCTCATGGTTTAATTTTGAATCATGCTTTATACTACGTTCAAACAACCAAATTTTCTTAATTTCGTTAAAATGGAATTTAGCTAATTTCGAAAGTGTTCATACTGTCCCAAATTAAGGAAATCATATGTTTTTTGTTTACAAATCGAATGTTAAAAATCACATGCTCCAAACACTAATTGTATCTGGGAAATTTTAAAAGTTCATTATTATAACTATAGAAAATCAAATTTAGTAGTTTTATTAATTATAGTGGATTTCAAGTATGTGAATTATTATTTTTCAATCTTTTTTAAATTAATAACAGTTACAATTTTTTATCTATTATCAAATTTAAATATTTGCACTACCTTCAAAATATTTTTTCGGTTTTAAATAATTCAACTGTTTTTGAAAATAGATATCACTTTTTCACTATCTCAAGTTAACTTTTGCTTAAAATTTATCTTTCGCTTAGTTGCATTTGAAATCTTCCTTAATATCGTTCTAACCTTGAAATTGAATTTTGTATGGAAAAAACAACTTAATTTCGCTAAAACGAAGATGAAATTAAGATTTTTGCGAAACTAAGGTGTGTCTAAACAAAGTATTCAGCCTTTGTTTCAATGAAATTAAAGCATTATTTCTTAATTTCATTTTATCCTTACAACAACTTAATTTTGCTGAGGCATTTCGATTTGACAATGCATTTAAGTAAAATAACCTAAGCTTAGCAACTTCTTCCTATACGCTATATACTGCAAAAATATAGAGCCATGTTATGCACATTAATCATGGTCACGTCAATGAAGTAATTTTTGTTGACTTTCATATAAATTAAAAATTTAAGAATGAGCAATAGAAAGGATGATTCAATATGACTGCGCTGGTGTATCGTTTATAAAGGAGTTGAGCACCGAAGCACTTCGGTGCCGGTCGCCTCTTTAACCATAGCACAGCTCTGCTTTACTGCAGCATTTTTCTCTACAGCGAGTTTTTAATAGAAATTATTTTAGTTTAAGTTTTTGCATATATGTAGGTATAGTGGATTACATCTAAAGCTTGAGTTTGAGCTTATACTTAGAATCAATAGATTTATATTTTAGTTATAAACCTCCGTTTGCAATCAATCACTTACATATCACCGTATGACTTTCTTACTCGAAGTTATCCGAATTTATTTTGTTGTAATCGTCAGCCTTCATAAATATTCAATCTAATATAAAATAGGAAATTATATTTGCTTAACCCACAGATTCCAAAAATTGAAATCCTCTTTGTCCGAATGACATCTTATAACTCCTACAACATATTTATAACTTCAATAATGTTCCCATTTACATTTTAAAATTGTACATATCATTGATCTTCACTTGCTTTAAAAATTTATCATACTAGTTACTGTATCACATTTATAAAAAAAAACTTATTGGCTCCTCTAAGGCTCAAGCTACTTTAACATATATATTATGTACTTTAATCATTTTCCATTTATTCATATTATTAAAAAATGATAAAAATCAATCCTTATATCTAAGACAACAGAATATGTTTATTTTTTCTCCCAAATATTAGAATAATTTTAATATAATATGAATTTTTTATCATAAGCTTAAAAAATAACTCCAACATATTTATGTACCCAAGTTTTCTTACTACATTAATTATTGCAATGTTAAGTTGATTTTAATTTAAAGTAAAAACTTTATTGCTAATGAAACTGGTGATAAAAACATAATTGCAAAAACATATTTATGTTACAAACGCTGGGAATATATGTATGTATAGTTAGATTTCGTATTTTGCTCTTTATAATACTTGTTAAGAATTCAATAAATTCGTTCTAAGTGCATTGATAACACAGTAAAAAACACCGAATAACCTCGCTTAATTATTTAAAAAACTTTTAGGTTTTAGATGTGAAATTTTTTTTTATATAAAAATATTAATTTTCAGAAATTCAGGAGAATGAATAAGATTATGTAGTAGAATTTTTCAACTAATTATAAATTGAATTAAGCTAATGTATATCTCAAAATTTAATGTATATGTTATTTCAAAAAAAAAGTAAAATTTGGTTTTATCAGCTACCGCGACTTTCCATTCAATTGTAATTCCAAACATTGTAACGATAACAGTCCTTTGCGCACTAGTCTATAATTAATTAATGTATTCATATATATGTATATAAATGCATATATATACACCATACATATATATACTATTTTTTAAATATATATGGTTTAGTTACGATTTAGCCAAAATATCGCTTTTAAAACGAAATATGCCAAGCCAAGGCAATAAACAATTTTTTCACGCTGTAAACGCTGTTCATTGTTTATTTCAATATTAAGCACACGCCGATTTAGCTTAGCGAGTTGTCTACGCAAATATAATATTTCTTCATGTGGACTTAATTCGCCCATTGGAGTTCCTTCACGTTGACTTATAATAGTCGTATCGTTGTTATTGTAAGATTGTGGAGAACGTTTGCTACCGCCACCGGTTGTCAACTGCAATTTGAAATAATTCCTAATTAAACTTTTTGTTACGAATCCTTATATATAATTACAATTATTACGCATGTATTGATGGAAATAATTTAGTAAATAAAAAAGTTACTGAACATTGATAACAATAATACTTTGTTGTAATTAAATATTATTACCTGAGATACTGATTCAACTGAATTTGATTCGCGTATTTCAAATCCAACAGTTGCATGACCAACACCGTTAGCTTGTACATATCTTGGTGGGTGTGAATCCTCGTCATCATATAGATCAGTTCCTTCATAATCACCATCCTGATGAACTTTATGAGGCGAACTCTCCTCCGATGCTGACGGAAAATGATGGTCGTTAAGAGTTATTACACGAGGTGGAGTTTGTACGCGCACCAAACCGCTTGGAATTTTTGGAAGAATAGAATTTTCCAATTGTATTTCACGCGGTGTTGAACGTGTCTCTAAATGTTCATTGTGTCCAAGTACAACAATACGATCAGGCACACTCATGTCGATTTTATCGTGATAATTCCACGAGTTGATTAAACCATTTTGATTTGATAACAACAAATCTTCGTCAGAAAATTCACCAGTCGCTTTGATGCGTTTGGGTACACGCATTTTATCATTTATTTCATGGGCAAATTTCGCTTCATTATAAATATCGTCGTCAATACCATTGAACATTGGTGTGGGTGATTGAGCAGTCATCGTGCCTGTTTTTTTAGTAAATATTTGAAAATCAAAATTACTATTGTAATTTGAATTTATTTCAATTTTGTTTTCCTTTGTAATGTCAATGTCCTTGTTGTGTTAAAATCTTGCTATTTGCCAGTTTTTCTGCGACTATTTTTTTACATTACGAAAGGAAAACAAAAAATTTAGTCACAAACACGAAAGAGACATTTTTAGTTTTAACATTTTGTTGTTTAAACAGAAAACAATATAAAAAAATTAACAAAAAACTTAGATATATACTTACATAAATAACAATTTTTTCAATAAATACTATATTTCAAAATTTCTGCTCCCTTACCAGAAGAAATTCTTTTTATTGGCAGCTGTCTTTTGTCTATCAAATGCAAAACATTCTAAAAGAAAATTCAAAAGACATGGTTGTATTTTATGTTTTTATTTTGTGATATAATTGATTTATAGCTCACCTTATTTTTCAAATGACTTGTGTAAATTAAAAAAAATTTGTTATCATTGAAAATTAATGTAATTCTGTATTTAAACTGACAATTATTGAACCCTTATTAGTATATTTTTGAATGACTTTTGTGATTCAATTACGATTTTCAGAGCGACAAGAATTAAAAATGATTTTAATAAAATCAATTCACTATATATCGATATAGATTGTTACTCGAGATATCAGTATAAAATAAAACAGTTGTATATTTTTACATAGATTATTCTAAAGAAGATTAAGAAAAGAAACTGAGTTACTCGAAAAATAGTGTAAGATATCCCTTCAATTATCAATATATAGTCGAAATTCTGTGTGAGATAAAGATATTACGCAGTAAAAAATAAATGGCCCAATATAACATAACACATGCATAACAAACAATTCAACAAATTTTATAAAGCATTTAATAATATAAATATTATAAAAGCACACATTAAGGCCGTATGCGAGTTCGAGTAAATTGATGGCAAATGCAGGAAATAGTAAATTATGTCGGTATGGCAGCAAATGTTGGTATTTACCAGAATTTCGAATAAGGTAAATTAGACAAAAATTAGGTAAATTTAGTGTTACTATTGCGAAAATTTTATAAGATTTTTAATATATAAATAAATTTGAAAATTTTTAATCAAAAATAATAAATAAGTGCAATAAATAAATAAATAAATATTTTACATAAGTGCTGCTCAAAACATCCCTACAAAATTTTAATTTACTTTACCTCAATTTACTCAAACTCGCAAACGGCCTAAAATGTATATAAACTTTGACTTTCATATCATTGAAAAAAAAAAGAAATATTTGCAATAGCTCATTACAATTATTTACATTAGTATGGTATCTCTGAATTATTTTCCACCACCATTGTGTTTGTGTTCAACGAGTTGATTTTAAATTTCCTTTTTCACTGATGCAAATATTTAGAGTTGCCAAATGTGCAATTAAACATGCATACATCGAAATTTAGAGAACTGTGACACCTTTCTGCAAGTCAAACTCGAGCTCACTCTAGAATATGTAATTTTAGGTCGTGTGCGAGTTAGACTAAGTTGCGTTCTAAATGAGGGATATTTTAAGTTGTGTCGATAATGTATTGATGTGTCGATACGTGTTGATAAATGGCAAAATGTGTGCAGTGCAAAAAATCCCAAAAAATCTCCCATTTGGTTTAGCATCAACTTAGCCTAACTCGCACACAACCTTAGTTTGATTGAAAATGATCAATTTAGAACGTTACAAATATTTTTTTTAGAAACCTTTAAAGCCAACATGTGTAGAAGGTACAATATGGGCCATGTTATGTAGACACCCCGCAAAAATGTACTGAAATAGTAAATAGAAGAAATTGGCAATTGTAATATGAATCTCTTTATAAGACCCCAATTGTCGTATAAATATATGTATAAGATGACACTCAATGTTGTTAAATACTCTGTTGTATGTAATAAAGTAGAAGAGGAGGAACTTAAGCAATTGTTAATAGTTATATTATCATACAACTATTATAAACAAAACAGGCGCAAAAAAAATAAAAAGTTAAAAAGAAAAATACGTTGCAAAATAAATAATAATATAATAAAAAATTTTTACATATACAAAAGTTTTATTTTTGTTTTATTTATGTCTTACAAAACTGTATATATATTCATTATTCATTGAATTACATATATTATTTTAACAATCAATATTAAATTTATTATATAATGTACCATAAATAAATTTAATAAAATTTACTTGAAGCGTTTCTTCCACTTCAATTTCGTGGTGAAATTGTATTTTGTACTATACCACAAGAAAGGTTCAAATTTTGTGTTTTGTAAATTCACAACTAGTAGTTATTTTTTACTCGATGAAATCGATGTTTGCTCACTTCTTGCATTCACAAGTACAGTTCTTGTCTTACGCTCGTATTGAGAAGTTCGGTTTCGTGTTCGTAAAAGAAAGTCTACAGCTTTAGGCGTTTAAATTTAGTCACGTTAATAAAACGTTTTAAGGTAAATTTATAAAATATAAATAAGTTTAACAAAAATTATGTATTACATTAAGAATTTGAAAAAAAAAGTGTTTTTTATGTAAATTAATGACGCAGTGTGTACCTTATTATTTTTTATATATTATTTATAATTTACAAAAAAAAACTTGCTTCATTGTAATAAAAGTAAAGTTAACAATAGTTGATTGAATTGAGATAACATGAGTTTTTAATTTGTGTAAAATCATAAAGCGTTTGAATTTATGAATATATAATAACGAAACGCCGGCTGCCATATTGATTTACCATTAAAGCAGCTTGGGTACATAAAATGTGTAATTCTCAATCGTAGTGCTTTTTTTTGTTTCTTTTTTAATCATAAATTATTTAAATTTAAGAAATATGTTAATATCGATTTGTGCTAATGCTCTGAAAATGTGCTTAAAATATTGTGGTTTAGCGTCACTATTTTGAATAAAGTTTTGGCGCCATTTTAAAAGTGAATGATTCCATTAATGCTGAACAAAATGACGCCAAGTTTAATTTATCGAATTGTTAAAATATAAACATTTTGCACAAGTATTGAAACAAACGTTTAGAAAATATTTCGCAAATAGATTCATTTCATAAAATATTCAATTTTTTATTAGTTTGACGGTTCTTTTAAAATATTTGTCAGATTACAGATAAATGTGAATGTAAAGTATACTACGCAAACTCAAATTTTCTAATAAAGACAATTTTTTTTAGATTGTTAGTTTTATAAAAAATATCAATAAAAATGAAGGGTTTTTTTTTATTATTATTGTAATTAATATCATTAAATTTGTGTTATTTATAAAGTGTTAAAAACTAATCTAAGTATAAAGGCAATATTTTTAATTTGAAAATGTAGCTAAATAGCTTTAGGTACATTACATATATAATTTTTTTTTTTGTCTTTTGTCTTTTTGTGTTCTTCCTATTACACCTTTATCCTTGTTCATTTTATTTTGTTTTATTTTTTTTATTGTCAGCTTTCCTTTAAATGTGAAGTAGATAACCTTTTCTACCTACTATTTTAATTCAGTATTATAACCATCTCTTTCTAACATCAAAACTGCAATAGTGGTTGATGTGCCTAGCATCTGCCTTTTTGCGCCATCGCTTCATTACTTGCTTCCTGTGTATACTGCGATTTATGTTTTGTACAGTTGAAATTAGAAGTTTAACGAAATAGGTTGGTCAGAATAAATATATAGTTAATTTTTATAAGTTATTACATTTTGTGAATAAATAAGAAAATATATCTGATATCTTAAAGTGTTAATTTTTTACTCGTGAAAATATATATATTCATTAATTTCTGCTACGATGCATGGCTTGGCTTGGTTTTTGTTTAAAATTGGCGCCTTTTTGTTTCGTTCCTTTCATGAGCAATAAATATGTTTAGTCTTAAATTGTAAACAATTCTTACTTCATATAGCTAAATATTTATTTATATGTATCCATTTTACATAATTCTAATTTATAAAATCTTGATTTGATGACTAATTTTTGTTTTCCTCGTTTTTTTTTCTTTTATTATAGTTATAATCGTACACAAATTATCAACACTAAAGTAATCAATATGTCAGATAAACCTAAGCGTCCTCTCTCAGCATACATGCTGTGGTTAAACAGTGCTCGCGATCAGATCAAGCGAGAAAACCCAGGTATTAAAGTTACAGAAGTTGCTAAGAAGGGTGGAGAGCTGTGGCGTGCAATGAAGGATAAATCGGTATGTGCAAATATAATATAAATAATTGTTGAGCAGATGTTCTAATATATAATGATATGTTCATAGGAATGGGAAGCAAAGGCGGCCAAAGCTAAAGAAGATTATGAAGATGCAGTTAAAGAATTTGAAGCAAATGGTGGTGGTGCTGCCAACGGTGGAGGTAAAAAGCGTGGTAAAGCTGTAAAGAAGCCGGCAAAGAAGAGCAAAAAGGCTGCATCAGAGGATGACGAGGATGAGGATGAGAGCGAATAAATATTTTAAATTTTAACTTTTTTTAGTTATAAAATAAAAATTGCATTTATACATAAAAACATGTTAAAAACTGTAAAAAAAGATTTAAAAAAATATTCGAATAATTAAACAAGTATAGAGATTAAATTTAACATGTTCGAGTTAAGTCGTTCAAAATAAATTACATAAATAAATATAAAATGGAAATTTATTGTAGGTAAAAGTAGATTGATTGGGTTACATAGAAACTAAAGATAAATATCTCTATATTTAATATTCATAATGCTGTGTAATTGCGTTTATCTAATTCAAGTAACACATATGAATTTAAAGAATAGATATTGGAATTATTGTTCAGCTAATAATATTTAGTTAAAATATTAAAACAAAAATAAATATTTAGTGCTGAAAATATTACACTTAGTGGATGTTAACAATAGGTTGATATGATATGGAAGTATTCGTATTTTTCACAAACTTTACAAATTAATAAATTTTAACAAATATATTGGTTTTTCACAATTTTAACGAACAAAGTTAATATGTGCTTGACAAAAGGATGGATTTTTATAAAAACTACATACAATTTATTTTAAATATTAAATGAGTAATTTTATACAAAATCAAAGAATTCTCTAATGTCTTGTAAATCAAATCAATATTTCGTATTTAATAAATAATTCAATAGTACAAATTATGAAAATAAACGGCTCAGCGTAGCTGAATGTTTTTAATATATGCATATAAATACTCTTAAATTTTCTTTAATATAGTTCATACAATTTTATAGCATAAGAACTATTTAAATAAACAACGTAATTTTTATAAAGTATTAATGCATCGTTTAATTTTTTAATATAAAATTCGATTTTATATAATATTAAATGATACAGTGTGAAAACAAATCTCCACTATTGTATTTTGATAAATTTTTATTTTAATGATGGCAGACAAAATAGGTGATATCTACTATAAATGCTCATTTCTAGATCAGAATAGCCAATAGCCTTATGGTCAAATATCAACGCGATTCCGAGCAAGTTATCAAAAAGGTAGGAGATCCTTCAGCTGATCCAAAGAATTTAATAATCTTACACAATAATTGGGTGAAAATTTTTATTTTAATGATGGCAGACAAAATACTCATTTCTTGATCTGAATAGCCAATAGTCATATTGTCAAATATCAACAAGTTTCCGAGCGAGTTATCAAAAAAGTAGATACATAGAACTTAATAACCTTACGTAATAATTGAAAGAAAATAGTAGTTTTATAGAGAGATTTCCAAACTATCTTTTTATCAAAATACATCCGACATAGACCACTCTATAGTATTTCTTTATAAACAAACTCAGTTAACGTAATAATTCTTTGGTTAAACTTATAACGATAAATATAATATAACATAATTCATGTGATTTGTAGGTCAAATGAAAGCATCATCTAATGATAGTGTACATATAAACTTTAATAAATGTTGACATCATTCCGAAGCTTTAAATTTACAAAAAACAATTAGAATCGACGACCATATAATAAAACTTATACGTATTATTTGATATAATGATCGCTTTAATACGGAAAGAACTATATAGTATCAAAACCAACCATACATGCGATATTTTATTTACATAAAAATAGTAAATATTATACATAAACAAAATCCAACTGGACAGAAGCATAACACTGGAACGGATATCTTAATCATAACCTTGCTATATTATCCCATTGTCAGTATGACTCGTGGAAATAGAAAAACTAAACTAAAAGTTATATTCAGCATGTTAAATAGACAAAGAACCAGTAACAAGATAACTTTACTAAAGATGAGATTTAAATGGTTGATTAATTACATCCAAGGGTGACATAATTACAGTTCTTCTAATTTTGGAAATCATTGTTTAAGTGTCCTATAGCATATTTCAATAAATATCCAATTAATTAATACCCCACCCCATTGACGGTGTGTGACTTTTGAATGGGGATAAAGGTTAGTTTTTAAATATTTTTACTTTGCGTTCACTACAATCCCAAACATTTTTCCCAATAACTATTTCGTTTCTGTCTTTGCCTTCATTGAGATGGTTTGTAATCTCACCGCCAGAGACAGTGAAAATGACCAGGATTAACTAGAAAGGAAATTCATAATGTCGCTCTAGAAATATGCGACCAATTTTTGCATATTGTCGGTAGAAGATCAGAATATGTTAACAACGCTTGCAAGCTGTTTGTGGGGTGTTCATAGAACTCGTTTGTAGAGCACTTACAAAGCAATACGGCTGGTTATTCAACTTTAGTACTTACTAGTCCTTTAGCTCGGCGATCTGGACTGGAATCATAATTAGGTTCGAAATTATGATGGTTCATTATTTAAATTAGTTATTATTTATTATAGTTATTATCGTATATGTAATTGGAATCAAAAATTAATCTTATCAAAAAGGACAACCATTTACTATCTAACTGGGCGACTACACTGATTAGACTTTGGTAAGATTTTTTATATTTAAATGTGCGCAATATTTTTGAATTTCGTCTGTAAACTTAAATTTACGTTGCTGAAAAAGTGAAGTGTGTGCAAAATTCATGCCAACAATAAAGTTAGGGAAGACACAGCAATTTATCTTTAAATTTCATACAGATGAGCATTCAACAGCCCTGTGGCTAATTACTGTCACAACAATAATAATAGCAAGCAAGTTGTTACTCCTCCACGTAATGCTATATGTAGAACGAGTATAAAGTATATCGGTTCTTATTCACTGCAACCAATAAGTTCAATTCGTGTTAACCTCAGAAATCAATTTTTTAAAGTATTTCATAGTTATAAAAAAACTACATTACTGTGTTATTCTATTTTCTCATATTAATAATACTCTATTTTTTACTTATTAATATTAAAGATTGGTCCAAACCAAAGTGTCATTAATAACAGCTAATGTAGAATATGAGTAGCAAAAATTAGAAAATATCAAGCAAAGTATTTGTTTTAATATATAATTTAAGTTTATTTATATTCAGAGCTACATTTACAAACTTTTTTGTGTAGAAGTTTTTTATATTTCGTTCAAAATAAACGTTGTTCTTCTTAAGTTTCACAACATTAAGACTATAAAGATATTTTAAAACTTTTCTCATAAAATTGTTGTTTTTTTTTCTTATTTAAAATTATTTAAAGTGTGGATTTGTGTAAGGATTTTATAATGTAAGTCGTGTTTTTATACTTTACATTTTAATTACTATTAATTAAACTTTTTTTTAAATTTTTTATGTTTTTTATTAGCTTAAGTTTTATACATATTTTTGTATGTATTAATTTACATTCTATTATAAAAAGAAAATACAATTTTGTATTATTATTTTTTTAAAATAATAATAAAACCTACACTTTTTAACCTGTTCGGAGTTAAGTTGTTATCGGTGTCTCAACAATTGGCATAATTGGTTAAAACACTTGCCACATGTGTAGATATCAAGTTATATTAAAGAAGTTAAAAGTTGAAAAGCCAGCAATTAGATTTAACATTATAAATATTTTCTATTGTTTTTTTTTTTGATTTTTGTTTTTGTCAATTTTTTTTTTGAGTTTTTATTACATGAATGTAAGTCTTAAATTAATTTACTTAAATGTTTTAACTTAAGTTTTCTGATGTTATATTTTAATAGAGAAGTTTACTCGCTATCCTCCTCTTCTTCCTCTTCAGAAGTCTCTTTCTTCTTTGATTTCTTGACTGGCTTGGCTCCCTTGCTCTTACGCTTCTTACCAGCACCTGTATCGGTACCACCATTTGCTTCATATTCCTTAACTGCTTTGTTGTAATCTTCCTTCATTTTAATAGCCTTTTGTTCCCATTCCTATAAAAATTAATGGAATATATATAAAATATGATTAAACAAAATTTATCAACAGTATTTAATATTTTTTCTTTGTAATCATAGAATATTGATTAATAATATTATCTTCCGTTGCTGTCAAATTTGTGCCTGTCTTATGGTATTTTATTTATGTGTATAAAGTGTGTTTATCTTACATTTCCACACTATCTATTAGCCAGCCTATAATGAGTTAAGATATATTGCTAGAAACCGAGATTTGTGGAAATCTTATGTTAAATTCTTAAGTTCTTAATTTACAACTTTAATGTAATGCTAGAACATGACAATAATAAATATTAGCCTATACTACCAATAAATATTACTTTGCTAGGTATAAAACAGAATATGGGTGTAAAAATATTGAACAACTCTCTTAGCTTTTTAACTTAATGTGCATACATTTTATTTACATATTGTAAAAATATATGTATATTATAGTATATTTAGTGTAATTATTTAATTGTTTTGAGTACAGTTTTTACTATTTTTAACGGTTTTTAAATAAACACAGTTTTTAATTTTTTAAAAATAGTTTTTAGTTTTTAAAAACATCGATGTTTCGTCAGATTTATTTATCAGAGAGCAGAGTTGGAGAGATGCGATAAAGAAGTTAAAAAAACTTCGAAATATCAATTTTAATTTAAGAAAGAATTATATAAATAAATATATATTTTTTAAACAGTTTTTTTATTTGATAAATAAAATAAAACCATTTCTCACTTATAGCCTAATTATTATGAATTAATCTATGGCTAATTATGTTTTTTATTTGGTACTTAAACTAAACTAAAACTGATATTTTAATTTGCTACTTACGCTTTTATCCTTCATTGCACGCCATAGTTCACCACCCTTTTTAGCAATATCTGTTACCTTACTGCCAGGATTGTCTTTTTTAATTTGTTCGCGGTTCTCATTAAGCCATAACATATAGGCAGATAGGGGGCGCTTTGGACGTTCTCCACTCATGTTTAATAATTTAGTTTTCTTTTACTGAAAATAAAAATAAAATTAACATTTATAAATATTTGCACTTTTTCCAGCGATTATTAATTCTTACGACTAAAATTATATATAAAAAAAAAAAAAACTATTATAACTTGTATTTTCCATTGTATATAATTAATCAAAAATTATATATTAATCAAATATAGATTATAAGATCGAGTGCGTGTTGGAATTTAAAAGATTTTCGATTAAGCTATTATATTTGCCAGTATTTGTGTTCTACACTTCGAACGGATATGTTTAGCTCAGCAGGATATTTGAAAATGACTAGGAAAGAAAAGTGTGAATCGAGGGATTTGATGATTTAGAAATTTTGCGGAGCTAGAAAGTGAGCCGGAATTTATTTAGCTTGTGTGCTGCTATATAAACGTTGATCTATTATATTAAATATAAGAACTTATTTCGCAATGTGCAAATAATTTTCCTATCTCCAAATGATAGTTATATTAAAAAATGGTTGGTAATAATATATATTCCGAAAAAGTAATACAAGATTAATTTCTAATGTAGTTGCAGAATATTTGAATATATTTGTATGCACATACGTAAGTAGTTTGTGCTTATTATAGGAAAGTTTATATACTAACGTATGTACTTCTTAAGTAAATACTATTCTAATTTATACAATTAATTACATTTATATTTTGTGTATATATTTTATGCACTTACATATAAGTATGTATGTGTGTGATATTACATGTTAAAATATATATTACAGACAGGATGATGGTAACTTATGTATTAATATGTACATATTTATTTGACCATCCAAGTACAGTTGTTGCAAAAACGCAAATTTGTCACTCATTAATTTTCATTTAAATATCAATACTATATACTCATGTATGTGTTGTACATTTTTTATGTAATCAATAACTGTATACATGTATGTTTGTGCTGCACATTACTTCAATAAGTAAACGTTCCTAAATATATGTCAATTAATTACATTTGTATATCATAATTTCAAATTATTGTTGTGTTAATTAGTTAGCTATTGAACTGTATATACTGAAATATATATAATTAAAATTGTAAATATTTTATATCTATATAAAATTTATTTAAATATAATTTTATATACCATACAAATATTATGAAAACATATAATATTACACAATTAACATACATAAATGCTTATGTAAATATTTTAAAAATATTCTTTAATGCAATGGTGAAGTTTGGTAAATGCTGCCCCATTTGGTACTATAGTTGCATTTCCTAACCATATAAAATGCGTCATTATTATAATAATAATAACAAGAAAAGAAAAAAAGTTTCACGTACGTCCTCTCTTACTTGGTTAAAAACTATAATTAATTTACGAATAAAGGGTGCTTCAATCTATGACTAAAAATTGACAAAGCTTATAGTTCTATATTGTATCTGTCATAAGTTATAAGTTCATACAGTGAAAATGTCCTTATTGTTGTTTTCGATGTACATAATTATAAGAATTCTTTTCCGAAAATCAATATTTAAAATCAAGTAAAAAAAAATCTAGTACACTCCGCCGATTTTGAACTTACATACATACATACTTGCACATAGTTATTGCACAACATAGAATACCTATAATAACAGACCATTTAGTCATATTGGCAATAAAATATTATTGACGATGTTGGGCACTTGGTGGTAAAAATTACTATCAAATAGACTCTAAAAAATAATGCTGCTCAGGTGCATATACACACAATAGCTCGATGTTGTTGTTGTATGTCACTAATTGCTTTTGCCTCAGTAGCAGTCAAAACAAACAATAAACAAGTAATGTAATTATATTCAAAAAAAAAAAAGCAATTAATAACTGTAATAATATGATATATAAGAGGTTAACATCTTTAGAAAAAAAAAAAAATAGGCGCTTTCAAATCTTCAATTATATTAGATCACCCTATGGTCGCAAATAAAGCTAGAACTACAGCCAATTACAAAGGAAATTTACAAGTTCTAAATGTGTGTTGATGAACTCAAACGAGAAAGCACAATTATGAAATTGAACTGTAAAAAACATGCGACGGCACAAATATAATAACCAAATAAGTGAATTGAAATATACATTGTAGACAGATAGTTTAAAAAGTAGTTTGAGGAAAACTGATTCAAGTATGCGTAGTTACCGAAAAAAAAGTTAGCTTATAAATAACAAATATAAAAATTATATATTTTTTTTACTTAGCATCAACTCGATGCAACATAATTTCCATTTTCTCTCGCTTCTGTGCTATTTTCAGCTAGAACAGTCAGTAGTCAGTGTAGGCACAAAATTGTGTTTATCTACTATACACTGACACCTATTACCTTCTTTACCCACACTCATTATATGATGAATAAACCAAATAATAGCCAGTGTTGGTGAGTTGTTTCAAGTGTTGCGCTTTGCTTTAAAGTGGGTGGTGAATAAAAGATGCGAAGTTGACAGGTTGAATATGTAGTCTCTGTACTATACGTATTTTATAAAAGTAACGAGTACATACATACATATAACTTTACATTACCGTTAAACAGCAGAAAATGATGTGTTGAGTTGAAAAAAAAAAAAATAAATAAAAAAAATGAGGTATAAAATTGGACAAGCACCTAAACACCACCAATTTACCACCTACATTGCTATGTTACTGTTTGAACTCACTTAGGGGTAGTTGACGCAGTTGCTTGCTCATTTTGTAGTACAACAGATCCGTGCTCCTTGGTTTATGTAACATTTCTTTTGTATGAGTATTTGGACGCGCATACTTTATTAACTGGGGTAAAATGAGTATAAGCATAAAAATAATTGACAAAACATTCCATACATCAAGAACAAACTACTAATATCATTTTATATTGTCAACTAAATTAAGCAAAGTTAGTTTAATTTTGTGTTAATTTATAACATTAAATATATATCGTTTACTAAATTAAAAACAAATATTTTATAAAATTACAAGAGAAAAAATTTTTAATTTTTATAGCTTATATACATTGAAATACAGCCCACGCACACTTGAGAGTAGGCATATGTAAGTTTGTACAGTAAAGTCACAAATACAACAAATACAATTGCAAAGTCAATTTGGGGTCGTTTGACATGGCGTCTTGTTTTTATGACAAGGACTTGCTAGCACTATTTTAATTTTGAGCTTGTGCGCACTGCCAGCATTTTGGGGTAGATACTTTTGCAGGGATTTGCGCAGTGGACAATATACGTACTGAAATAATTATTATCAAGAAATATTAACACTGTAACAATTCCCATACAATCCAATCTCATACAATTTATGAATATATTTTGTTTTTTAAAAAGCAAAATTAATTGATATTTTTAATTTTTTTAAAGCAAAGGAATATTTTTTTATTTTAAATAAATTTTTTTGTAATAGCACCACTAAAAAAAATTTTATAATTTAGTACAGTGATGGCTAGAAACAGAAGCAAAATCGAAACAGTTGATATTGAAGAACATAAACAATTTCTTTTAACTCCTACAAATATTATTTTTATATCATATGATACGATATTATGACTTATTAAATAAATTTATAATTTTTGTTTCAAACTATTTATACTGAAATTAAAACTGAAAACTGAACATTAAAAAAGAGAAGACTAATTTAAATGATATGTAGATTTAACCAATTTTTATTATTGTTTTTAATAATTTATTGTTTTATATAACCAAAACGAATGAGTTCTTTAAATAAAATGTGACTGTTTCCGAAAGTAATATTAAATAATATAGAAAATGTACCTTTAATATAAGATATACTTAAATGAAACCCACACTAGAAGTTGCTACTTATGGTATAAATATTATCATATTATCAATGAAAATTTATATAGTTGAGTGTATGAAAATTTTATTAATGGTTTAATCAAAAAAAAAAAAACTTTTAAAAATCAACTAAATGCGCCTTTGTTCTAGGTCTATTTGTTCATCAGATGTGTAATGTAGTTGTGTAATTCAATATAATAAATAAATATTATATTCAAAGAAAAGTTAATATTTTCGAACAAATTGAGTAAGAAATAGATTTGATTTCATGTAAAAATGTTTTTATCACATTTTACAACAAACATTGTTTTTGTTAACTTCAAACAAAAAAAAATATGTCAATTAAATAAATAAGCAGTAGTAAATAATATTAGGACTCAACTGAGGCTTTATCTTTTTTTATTTCTCATTGCGCATTTAGCTAAAAACTCATAAGTTGGCCATCACTGCCATAACAGAGACAACAAAATTTTAAATTTTTTGTCGCATTTATACTTAACTAAAAAAATACAATATAACAAATCTTATAAGAAAAAAATATTTATACATACAGATGTATAATACAATAAACAAAACCAAAATGTGAATAATTGTTTGACATTAAAATGAAAATCAGATATTAGCAATTAAAAAAAAAAAAGCCTTAATAAAAGCAAATACTTTTTAGAAATCCGTATAAATTTTTCAGAAAAATTTAGATTGTGTCTAATTCTAAATTTAAGAAAATTTTTTAAACACATTATACATTTTTTCCAACATTATTTTGAGACGCACTGTACAAGCAGCCATATTTTTTTACAAAAACAACTGAACTTTTATGTTCGGGTTTAGTTATCGGCAAGCAACGAAGCTGTTTGGTCGTTGTTGATATGGTACGACGTGCAGGCGCGTGAATATGTCGCTGAAGAATGAGACATCATACTTTGAAATTGTAAAAATACTACTTGAATTTCTAAGTGCAAAATGAACACACAAAATAATCTAAAAAGTTAATATATCTTTTTTTTTTTTTTTTGGTAAACATTAATAACGGTACTGCAATAATGTAAATAAGAATTGGGAAAACTATGGATAATATCAATAAAAATACGTTTATGAAATAAAGAACGAAAGATAAAAGAAAAAAAATGTATAAAGCAATAACAAACAATACGATAGAGTCAATGACAGTGCATATCAACGAATATTTTGCATTAGTGAAATGCGAAGTTCCATTTATAAATTTTTTGGCGCCATTTTTTTGACTAAGCATCGTGCTAAAAGAAAATTCGGAATATCTTTATATACATCAAAAAAAAAGCCTTTATTTCCAATTTTTAGTCATATAAATGTATTAAAATTAGAAATCCATTTTAACCTGTTTTGTAAATTTATATAATAAAGCTAGAAGAAATGGTTCACCATCGTATTAAAATACTGTGCTTTAACAAATTAAATTGTTGTTAAAACACATTTATTAATAAACTGAAGTTGTTAAAATCAAAGATTATAGACACATTATTTTTGCGCCAACATGTCGCTTAAACGTACAGTAGTGGCTAATAAATAATTTTATATCTGATTTTTAAAGGTTAAGATTGCCGCAGTTTATTTTAAACAGAACGTACAGTCCAGAATTTTGACACATTTTTGCACTTAATGAAAGTATTTAAACTTATTTTCGAAATTTAACAGATATACAGTATTTCTTTTTAAAGTACAATAACTTTCAAAATTACTTTTCTTTTTTAAATGAAATCAATTATGGTAAAAAAAAGAGCACACATATGCTTTTTAGCTAAACTTCCAAAAATATTTTTTGTGTAGGTTTATTTATTTTTTTTTTTTTTCAAATAAAAATCGTCAAATTTCACTTTATTAACTTATTTAATGAATATGTTTTCTCAAAGCACACATTTATTTTATTCATAAAGATTACGAAAATAAAAAAATATATTGCTTAAACGAGTTCAATTATTTTAACTTACACTGTACAAAATAACGCACGAAACAATCTTATATTAATGATGCTTTACCAGAAATATACTTGTGTAAAACTCTTGGTTTTGCTAAATATTTGTACGGAACTCAACTGAACGCCACTCGCTTGCTTAAAAAGTTAACCATAGAATGAACTGGCTGTACGTACAAATACGAGCAAAGGCAAAGCATAGTGAATTGAATTTCGTACGTACCACGAGGGTACGAAATGTATTCGTCATATAAAGCAGCCATACTGAAGCAGCAAATGTGTATATTTGTATATGAAAAATTTTTATATAGCGGGGTAAGCAAGTACAGTGGTGTCCAATAAAATAAGACAAAATATCAAAAAAAAAAAACAACACCATATAAAATATGCGTTTTTTAATTAAATACTCTCATTCATATATTAATATATATGTACATGAAATTAAATATTATTATTATTTAATTATTAGAAAATACAGTCTTTGATTGCTGGTTAAAGATTTTGTTCTTTATCAGAATTAGTACACACTACACTATCGCTTACATTTCTGTTTTCTCAATATTTTCTAGCTTCTTCTTCAGTTGCCCGCCACCTCCCGAAATGCAGTAAAAACGAACGAAAGTTTATGCTTCCCCTCTACCCTACAACGCTCTATTTCCAATAGTCTCCTCTCATTCCGTACCTTTCTTACAGCACCATTACTGATACCAATATTATAAGCAGAAAGTTACTATTTTATGAAACTTCGTTTTAAAAATGGCGTTATTTAACAAAAATGTGTACAAAAATATAAATTCTCATTTTAAACTTTCTGTTTTATGCTTAAATATCATATTTTATTATATTTCATTTTAGTATTAATATATTTCTGTGTATTGAATAATCACCATGTCTGCCAACTCAATGTGTATTCAACACCCTCCTTTACCTTTTTTTTCTTAATATTTTACGCCGTAATTAACAATTTTATGTTTTAAACAATTGAAAATATATTATAAATTTAATAAAAATATTTTAAAAAATAACCGTCACTTCATTTTATGTTTTAGTTATAGAAAATCGAAGAAAACGCGCGCTTAATTTTCAATATAAAATTTTGTACTCGTATGTGCTACGAACGAATAGTCAAGCAGCCATGTTGTTAAGTTAAAGTGATTTTTATATGAAATTCACGATAAAATAGGTCGTTTTCTTTCGAAATTTTTATATAATAAAACGCCACAGATTTTTGTAGTTTCGTTAAAAAAAAGTATTTGGAAATATAACTAATAGATTGTAGAAGAACAATTTTGACTTACCTGAATAAAGAATATGCAAAAATTAATTATAATTTTCGAACTAAAACTTATTTTTCACTAGCACGTACGCTTTGAACGAAAAGTCACAATGTTTTAATGTTTTCAGGCAAGAATATTTTTCTATATGAATTTTTGTACGACTGAAAGCAATAAGAGAGTCAAACACGCACACACAAACATTGGTGCGGCGTTATTTTGCATGCAGCATTGTTGTTGGTACTGGTTCATTTTCGTATTGAATGAACAACGAGTAAAAAAGCAGGCAACAGTATACGTGGAGTAAAATCTATAGTAGCTTCATACTGTATATACGTTGTAGGAAGTAAAGCAATACACAGTGCAAACAGAAGGAAAACACTTCAAAATTTTGTTAAAACTGAAGGCAGTTGTAGGGTATTTGTAGATATCAGTACCAAAAATTTTCATATTAAATTATGTTAAATATCTGATTTAAAATGAAATATTTTGTTAATTTTATAACAAAGTGTTTTTGTAATATATAAATGATATTTCGTAACAATATCAATAAACTGTAAATAGTTTAACATATTGTTATAATTTTTGCGTATGCCAATTTAATTGTATTTGATCAAGGATATCAATTCAAATACTTTTAAATATAAAAACTAAAATATAAACTTTCATCATTAATATAAAATTTCCGAAACGTAAATAAAGAATCCTATTTTAATTATTTGAATATATAATATATATACACATTGATTGAATTTTTCAGTATTTGTTTTGAGGTAGGTCAGCGTTTAAATAAATATGATAGAATAGAACAATATACAAACGTTTTAAGCTTAAATGGTTTAAGTATATATTATTGAGAAAATGTGTAATATATTTTTTAAATTTTTTTTTATATATTCTTATTATAAAAATTTTATTATATATGTGTATATTGTTAAAAGTATTACTTCTATAAGCTATATGTTATTTTGAATTCCTAAAATTGTTTATCCTATAAAATATAGAAATATATGCAAATTGGGTTTGTTGTATAGCAAATGTTAAACTAAACATAACTAATTTGGGAATAATTGCGTCGTCTTAGCGTATTGACATCTTATAAATTTTTACTCATAGCATTTCCGATTGTAATATAAAACGGTGATTAAAAGCTTTAAACAGTTTTATCATTAAAGTATTAGGTAAATTGGTTTCGCAATGTATTAATAAGTTAAGAAAGTGTTGCCATAAATATAGAATAATACTGGACAAGCTTTGATGTAGCATTGAAATTGCAGACCGTAGGGTTACGATAAACATAAAATTATATCATGGGGTTCGGTGAGAGAGACAAAGTATTAATGATACATACCAATGATATTTTCATATTAAGGCATAATGTAGAGAAGAAGTGGCTGTTGTATACAGGCAAGCACAGCGCTTTAATACATTATGCTATTAAGTGTTGTGTTTTGGGTGCACTGCCTAAAATTATAAGTCATAATATATAATACTTGTCCTTATGAAATTATAAGACAATAATTAGTAATATTAATATGTTACCATTATTAACAAATTTTTTATTATAATTCTTGAGTTTATGTAGTAAAAATTATAAATAATATGATATTGAAAATTATAATCAATTACTCGTATGTATGTAAACAAGTATTACGTGTATATAATAATTTTTAAATTATAATTTTTACATTGAATTTTTTATAAAAAACATAATTGACATATATAAAATAAAAAAAACTTTAACATGAAATTAATAAATAAGATATAAACATATGTTAATAATTAATAAATTATAATAAGTAGTTTTGAAAAATTTAAAACTATGACTGTCAGTAGATCAATACACAAAGTAAAAAAATATGAAAAGTTAGTTTTTACAATTTTGTAATTCTTAATGTAGTTTACGTACTATTTAATTTATTAAAAATTTTTAAGAGATTTATTTATAAATTTATAGCATACATACAGAAATTTATGTTATGTATTTATTATTATCATCGGATATATATAACTATTGTTGACATGTATTCCATTTTTTTTAAAATTATATATGATATGTTATATGAATTATATAATTAGTATTATAAAATTATGTATAACAATTATATTTTTTAAATTAATATTCAAATTTTATTATTTCTTATTGATTTTATTTTATATTATTTTTATTATATTTTAGTTTTATTGAATTTATTAAATATACATATGTATAAATATGTTAAAATAGCCAAAATGAATAAGATGCTTAAAATACCGATAGCAAAAAAGTAGCAGATCTAGTCGAAACGACAGCAGTTATTTTATATAAATATATGTAATGTAGGGCTTAAATGGTTATGCAGACTGCACACATATTTATTATTTGCTAAAAGAGTATCAGTATTAACATAAAAAACATTTTCATTGCGAGTATATTAAGCCTAAAATTCATTTGTACTCGTACGTTCATTGCCTTTACGGGTTTATTTTTTCGTTGAGATTTTATGTCGTGCTGATATAAAAAATTTTGCACAAGCGAGCAGCAAGCAGATTATTGAAAATACAACCAACCGGTCGACATTGCATAGGCATAAGAGCAAGTGAAGGAAAGAATAAATAGTAGGTAATATTGTGTGAGACAAATACTCGTCATAGTAATGAAATTCGTTCGTGGATACTCGCAGGGGTAAGCAATTAATATGAAGCGTGCGAGAGGTTGTTGCTGCTTACATATCTTTTTAATATTGAATTTTTTGGTACAGTTTAGTTCAATTCAGTTCGAATTTGTCAGTATAATTTCGACGTGTTTGTTTCTCTTTATAAAATTGTACAAACAATTTTAATATGAAAAATAAATGCTAAATGCTTAACTCACACACTTTTAACTAGTTCTCTCAACTGCTCAACTACTCAACTATGCCAATGTGAAGAGCTGTTTGCTCTTATATATGTTATATTGTATATAGTTGCCGTATAATATTCCTAAAAGCCCATTTGATGATTTTTTAGTATTTTTGTATAAAGTATTTTATTTGAATTAATGTCGGTCTTTCTGGTTATTTTGTAATAAAGACCGGTTAATTACTATATTTAAAAATTAAAAATAAATAAATAAATAAATTTAAATAATAATAAAAATTAAAATAATGTGATAATTTAGGTAATAACACTTACTTTCTTTTAAGAGGAATTTAAAATCGGAATATGACATGGAAATGATTAGGTTTATCCTTAAACTTTATTTATTAAAACCATTTTTAGATATTTTTTTAACTAGTAAAAACTAGTTATGACTTGTTTTAAAAATTCTAAATTATTTATATAAATATAAGTACTTACTTTATTTCAAAGGATTAACTTTGAAATAAATAATATGCTTACATATAACAAAGTAATCAATGATTCTTTCACACTGCGATTTGTCCTAGATCCTACAATTATATTAAATATTAAATTAATTTCAAAACCATCTAAAATACGCACCATATGGTAATATGTGTATATTCATATTTTTATATAAAATTAATTTTTTTTAAATAAATTTATATCATAAGTATTATATGTACAAATATGTTATATAAGTAATTGTTAATAGTGCTATTGAATATTGGGTGCTCAATAACTCGGTAAAGTGATAAAGTTTTATGTATATTCCAAAGCATCAGATCTGATTATATTTCTGGTATTCGGTAAAATAGCTGATTCTAATTATTGTACAGTGATACACAAAGATTAAATTAAATTTAAAATGTTGAAAAAATAAATATAGAAATAGAGATAGAAATAAAAGATAAAATAAAAAAATAGATATTTTTCATTCATTCATGTTTGCTTTCATATCAAAAACAAGCAAGCGAAAACTAAATCAGCTGTTTAGGCAGTTCAATTTTACTCTACAGTGAAAGAATTAGAAAGGTGGCTCAGACGTTTGTTACTCGATTACTTTACTGATTATCAAGTTGCTGAATATTGCGCATGAATATCCCTCATGATTTAAACTTTTTATTTGTTGTCTACATAAAATATTATTTCAGCTTCAGTTATTAATATTGAAGAATTAAAACTCACAAGTAGTTTTTATTGCGTTTACAGCTTAACGTTCGAATCTGCAATGCCAATATTATTTACTTTATGATCAATATATATATATAATTGGTAAATCAGGGTTAAAGATTTTTTTGAATGTTTATCAGGTGATTTGAAACCGTCAAATCAAAAAGATTTAAATCCCCTTAATTATAAGATTAATATACATATGTTAATAAAGCTTAATGCAATAAGTATTATTTCGAAATATTAGTTATGTATTATATTATATTATATATTATTATTATATTATATTATATATTATTATTATATTATATTATATATTATTATTATATTATATTATATATTATTATTATATTATTATAATATATATGTCTAATTTCCGACATGCATATTCTCCACTAAAAAAATCTTAAAGGTAGCTATTTTTCGTTATAAATATTTTGATGTATTTCGATAGTTAATATAGTTAATTATATATACATATATAGCACAAGTATAATTACATTGATATTTATAAAGATTCATGATACCAGAGTGTAGGGTTATATCAAGTACTTGTTATTTGTTTGCAAATGGTGTGGAGCACTCTCAGATACATATTAATCTGTACAAATCCTAAAAGCTACAGACAATGATAAGACTCTTCGCAAGAATACATGTAAGTTATTGACAACTTGTGCTAAAAACTAAATAATCATATGCTCTATTCATATGATATGTGCCAATATATGTGTCAAATTTTTTTATATTGAAATGTTATGTTACATTAAACAATTTTTTCAAAATGTGCTCATGGTTTTTGGTAGCTACTAGTCTGTGTATTGTGTCTAATTCTTGTCTAACGTTTATCAAAAGTATTTACACTCTCTCCGAGAAAAATTATAAATGTATACTATAATTTAGATGTAATTAATTTACTTGTGAATAATCTAAACTTGAAATAAACAATTAACAGATTTAATAATAAGCTGTTTTCATAAAAATCGAAGTTTAAAAAGACTTCCTATTAGAAGTCGAATGATAAATAAAACAACTAAAATGACAAGCTTCCAACAAACAGTATATGCCATTTAAATTCCTACAACACTAACCATTAGTCTCATAGTTAATCATCATCGCAGGTTGTGATATTTGTTGACCGGTTGATTGGCATAAAATTTCTGCTATTGGCCTTGTTAATATTACTTTCCACCGTGATGGATATGAAGTTAAAATGTCTGTTGCTGTTTTAATCGGAGCACATACTCATGTTCTTGAATGGAATGAGTTTGTTGTGTTGTACAGAGTCGTCTTAGATAAGGATTTGGAGAAAAAATTTATTGAAGACATTATTAAACTATCAAAAATCCCATTTTTAACACAATGCTCTTGGCTTTAATTTTAACTGAATCTGTTATCTAAAAGAGATTTGGTTTTTTTTTGTTAACAAAAAATACAATACCACTATTTCAATAAACTATTTTAGATTAACTTAGAAAAAATTTACAAATTTTGATACTATAAGATTAGGCTAGGTTGTGCTGGCGACCCAAAGCATCCACTTATGCCTATTGGCTATACACCATTATTTTAAACCGCATGTCTTTTTAATAATGGATTTTGAAAAACTTTAAGAGTAGGCATTGGTTGCGTGCTGATTGTTAAGATGTGCACTTGATGAGATTTTCTTTAATTATCCCCTTTACAAAATTTTCTCTCCGCTGCTTTTTCAAATATAGTTCGCAATGTATGAGCTAAATCCTATACAATCTGCAACACGCGTTCACACATATGGACTATTTCTTTTTGGAATCATCGACTTTGTTGAATTCATGAGGTTTGTTATGTCGATATATACATATATACAAGTATGACTTGCCA
The DNA here is from genome assembly GCF_002237135.1 of Teleopsis dalmanni. Lineage (NCBI taxonomy): Eukaryota > Metazoa > Arthropoda > Insecta > Diptera > Diopsidae > Teleopsis > Teleopsis dalmanni. The sequence continues at coordinate 11,227,959 of NC_051847.1, forward strand.
TTACTTGCTAGGTAAACTTTGTATTTGAACATATTGAGGGCTTTACGACAATGCAATCCCCAACAGATATGGAGTGTGGATTTTTTTTTTGTGCTATTGTTGTGCTCTCGAAGAGATTTTTTGGCAATGAAAAGTTTGTCTGTACTGCACATTTAATTTTGTTGTCGTTGCTCCACGTTCCACGTTCCTCAGGCTGAAACTGTGTCCAGTATTCACAGGTTGTTGAGAAGTATAACGTACTTGATTTTGCATTAATAGGAATGTGATTTTTGGCAATGAGGCAGTAGAAACAATGGTTTCTACTAGAGTATGTTTATAGGTTTTTGTTTGGGCATACATATAGTACATGTGTATGCGTATGTTTCGCAATACCCAATAATGCTGTAGGTATATGTAATTGGATTTGAACTGTTTGAATATATTTTGACTTTTAAGGATGTTGATGAAGCACATGGCAATGAGTTGATTACTCTGATAATTTTTTGTGGAAGCTGGAGTTGCGATTTTATGTCTATGTGGCAGATCTAGTTTCTTGGATGATAATTAAGTAAAATGTGATTTATATCGGATTATCAATTTAAACAAAAATGGCAAAAATTGTGAAGTTTTTTAAGTGAGTAAATTAATTATTGTTAAGATATTGTAATTGTAAAATTATGTGTATTTTTAACTTGATAAATTAAAAAACTTTATATATCTAATTTATACATTTATGGTAAAAATGTCAGTATCAAATCATAATACTTGAACAAAAGTTTATATTATTTTAATAAAATTAAGATTCTTTTATTGTATCACCATACCAAACATACTCCCATTGATAAATTTTGTTGATAAACAAAATTTTCGTGGCGTTTTGGTGGTAACTTTCATACATACGTAAATCAGAGTATATTACTTTCAGTGCTACTGCAATCCAGTTAAAAATCCAGAATCTTATAAACCAATGTCTACGAAGAATATGACGCTTCTAGTGGCCTCAGAAAATATCCAACATCAATTTTTGGGTTCGGGTAAACCAAACTAGAGCAGGAGTAAAAATTCAAAATAGAAATATCGCTTTTATTTGTGACCTTGCAACATGTACTGGGTGTAATCCTAAAAATTCTAGGCTCACTGGCGCGTTAGCCATGCCTTAGAGAAGAACAGTAGAACGCGAATAAAGAGTACGACTTAAACTAACTGAGTTTCTATGTACGATCCAATTGGACAGTATCACATACATGCCTATATACCAAGCACGTGCCAGGGAGTTTGAATATTCATATGTATATTAATTATTATGAATATGATTGTTAAATATTATACAATTTTTTCAAATTATTGAAATTGAAAGAAAGAATAATTAGTTCTGTTTTTCTACTCTCTACCTTAAGGCCATGGTTTTTTGGCATAGGTTGTGGTAAAAAATTTATTTTAATCCTTTACTTCTTTAGTATAATGTTTATACTATTATAAAAATTAATATTCTATATTTTATATATTAAAAATTTTTTAAATTAAAATATACAACAGATGTCCAAAAAATGTATTAATAAAATAAATTTAAAGGAATTTTAAATTTTCAATATATATAACTGACATATTCCCACGTTTCGCTTCCACCAAGCTACCCCAAAAGCTGATATTGACATAGTAAAGCAATGATGAATAAAAATGTTCCTTTGACCTTAGATCAATGCCTAGCTTTACACAGATACATAACCCTAACGCTCAAAAACAGTCCATATACAAAAGTATAACCGTAACAATTCTAAGTTCTTTGCATATGTCCTTATTGTCGTCGTCGGTGTTGCTTTTATTGTGACTGTGTACGGTGTTTACATGCCTCGTTTGGTTTGCTATGCGTTATCCCAATACACTGTTATACTCTTATTTTCGTTCGAATGTATTCTCAAATGTCGCATGAGTCCTTGCTACTCAATATTGCACTGGAATTGTATATACATGCATCCATCTATTCGCACGCATATGACTCACTTCTGCGTTGAACGGAGCAATTCCATAGAAAACGTTTTCATAACAACCACTGCGAATCGCTTACACCAAAAAGGATATTTATAGACTTGTGAGCACACATGCTTCATACTTATGAAAGTCAGCATAATGCTGTTAAGCAACGTATATCCAGCTTCGAATGCAGTTACACGTACATGTGTGTATGTACATAGATATATGAGTAACGTGGTGTAGTATACTTGGGTGTCCTATAAACGACGTAAATAGTGGACATTTCAAATGCGGTATCGTTCCAAAAATATATGATACAGCATCAAATATGTGCCAACATATTCGTCAATACATATACCTATTAGGAAATATGTTAATATTAAATTAAAGGTACGCAGACTGTTATGTGGATTTAAGAGAAACAATTCTAAAGCCTTATAAAATATCTATAAGTGTATGTACTCTACTGTAAAAATACAGATTATGTTAATTTTAAATTTATTTAAATCTAAAAATTTAATTAATTAATTTTATATTTATATGAACCTAATTATTGTATTAACATAGTATAATAATTATTGAATACTCCAGTGTCATAAGCAAAGATGAAAGATGATCATTTTCTCTTAAAATCTGATCCAGTACGTCAAAATCTCGCTTAAACGAAAATCTAGTCTATCTAGTTTTTAAACAAGTTCACGAGAGATGAATAGAACCAATAATATATTAGATTAGATTCGATTTTTAAAATGGGTTTGGGAACTTGTCACCGCGTCACTGCATCCTTTGAGGATTATTGTGACATACCCACTTCAGTTCCATAGACGAGTAGCAATTAAGAATGCCAATATGTCCTTTGGACAGATGTTGCCTAATTCCATTATATTCGGATAGGCAGTGGATATATACATACATATGTATTCATAGCCTAATTTATTTTGTAATTTGTATTTCTTTAATCAAAATCCAGAGATAATTGATGTTCCTTGTCACTAAACTTGGTGAATTAAAAAACCGCATAGATTTCCAAACGACTTTATTTATAATTAGAATATAGAACTACTTTTAATGTTTTCTACCCATTAAGTAGAACTGAGAAGACATTATTTTTTTATCTAAATGACATTAATACTATCCTCACTGATCAATATATGTATATATAACTGTTTGGGGTATTGTGTTATAGCATATACATTATCTGACTCTGAATAAGATAAAGGTTATTGATAAATATTAAAATATCATTTGATTTTAGTTTCAAGAACTCGATTTGAGAAAGGCTAGAAGCATAAATTGCAGTCTCCTACTGATAATCCAAGGATATAAGTATGAATTTCAAATTTTTTTGGCATCAACATTATTTAGCGTCAAATATCCTTTCGGGATTTATCCAGAAGCAGAGTCTAAATAAACATATTTTTGAACCAAGTCAAAGTCAACGTGAGAGTATTGATCTATTGAATCGATTCACTTAAGAAAATTAAACAGTTTTACGTAGAATGTTCTCTTTTGTCTTTTAATTTTGTAATTGTTGGAGCCTTAAACCCGGTAGCTTTAAGAAATGTTATACCTATGACGTAAATCATTCAATGGCGAGGAATTTGTAATTTTTGAATAATTTAATAGCATTATGAATTTTGGTTTTTGTTGGTTTTTTAAACTACATATTTATAAATAATACATATAGATGATTTATAAAAGTCAATATATAAAAGGTGAGAGAATTAACTATTTGTAAATAAATGTAGATATTGTATCTATTAAAGTTTTAATAAAGTTTGAAATTTAAGGATGCAGTTTGTCGTACCTTGTGGTAAGTAATGTGTTACTATATCTAATTAAAAAAATCATCCGATTAACGTTTAATGACAATTTCTCTGCTCTTAATACTTAGAAGATGTATTCATATTTTATATTATTTAAAAAATTGGCTATTCTTCTAGGAACAAAGAAATTTTGTTTTAAATATTTTATATCGTTTGTTTGCATAGGTACAAAAAACACTCTAATACTAAATATGTATGTATGTATATTGTAGTTGCATAAATTTCCATATAATTTTACATTATTCCATAAAATATTACAATGTCAAAACTAATTCCTTTTAAGGTTAAACATAAGTTGTAAAAAGATACAGGATCAAAAATAAACTGAACTCTCGACTAAAAACATTGGCAAAATTATTTTCCCGCCAAAATTTTCAAACAAAACTGAAGACATAGAAACTACGGGTGTAAACAAAAATAAACAAAACAAAAACGGTTAAGGCAGAAAGGTTGCCTTGAAATGTACCAAAGTGAAGTAGGAAACTACAATACGAAGGAAGCATGATGCGATGGAAACGCATATGAGGAATCGATGCAGTACAACACAAATTTGAGGTACACAAAAGCACACAAATACGTATTCCTGATCTGGCAATGAAAATCTTTCTGTGAGAGTTCATTTCTGTATATGCATTAACGACCGTAATTGTATTTGGCACCAAAAGGGTGCAAGGAAAGACTAGGCTTTCTGTGAGGACACATTTGAACGCAGTACGACGAGCACTAATTGCTGGAAGAACTGTACCTGAATTAAACTCTAAAAGTCCTTTAAGGGTTTGTGTGTATGTATTTTTTGTTGCAATTGCATTTACGGCATTTGTATCTTCCACTGTTGAAATCAGGACGTGAGTTTAGGCGCGTTACTGTTCCTGTTGTTGTTATTGCAATATTGCATTCATCTTCAATCCGGCATTTTAATAGTATTTTTGTGCATAAACAGGTATGTATGTATGTATATTATTTCGAAAATATATGTACATGTTAGACAGTTGTTATTTTGAGTCCTATATTTGCTTATTTTAACGTACAAAATTATTAATGCTTTGAATATAATAAAATATATATGATAAAAAATCTTTTCAATTGTTTTTTTATAATTATTAAAATTTAGCAAAGAAAAATTTAAATCGTTTAGTCCCTGTTTTTTATCTGTAAATTCGTCATGGTAAAATTATGTACACAACATTCTTCTACTACAGGATCTTGAAAAAAATATTAGGGGTTTTGCACACCATATTAGAAATTCCCCTGATGAAGACAAAAGCGAATTTGCCGAAATACGTATAGAAATATACAGAAAATTAAGGCTCGAAAAAAAGTTAATATTCTTAAAAAAATAAAGCCGACTTTAAAATAATTTCGACGTAACAACTCGAAAATTAAAAACAAAATTTTTAAACAGATGTTTAAGTATAAAATTATTTATTAATGTTAACGGTAATAGCAATATTTTTTTTTATGGAATCTATAAAATTCTAATCATAGTTAGAGACTGCTCCGGTAGCATTAAAATAAGGTCTAAATATCAAAAATTTTCATTCACAAAGTTTGCATTTGAAATTAATATAATATTAACTTTTAAGTTCTTATACTGTACGACTATGGGCCAATACACTTAAGCGGATCCTTAGGATGACCGGTATTAACTAACATAACATATTATAATATTTAAATTTTCATATATATGTATTTGTACATCTGGATATCTTGGAAAGTATTTTAATCATAGATCAAAAAGTTAAAGACAGCGAGTATAGCTAGTATAGGCAGTGTTAATATGCTACATTTATTTAATTTGTAATTTTAAAGTTAATATGTGAAACGAATAATGAATGATTCATATGATATAAAAAATAGTCACCTTTTACAATATTTTTAATATGTTACTATGTGAATATCTATCTATACAATGAATAATAGAATAATATATATACAACCGAATTAACTTCCAGCAATAAGATAACTGCGACTATGAGTGCTCGTTTGTGCTGCTATTCGACCCTTACAGAGCAGAGGATTCCCTGCATTTTGAATGTAGATCAAAATGTCAGTTGTTGAGGACATCTTAACAACTAAAGAGGATAGAAGATCCCGGGTCATTTATATCGTCTTAGCTATATTTAAGGCCGCATAGTCAAAGAATGTGACTAGAATCTGCCTCCAAGTAGAGTCGACATCCTGTTAACTTAGACAGACATGTCTTTTTAAGGCGATAACGCAGACCATCAGCTCAATTCTACTAACCACTTCTCCAAATTATTTTGACCTCGTTATATACCAAATATATTCCACAATAAGGCTTCGGTGTACAAAATTGGTTGATCTAGTCTATGTGTGATTGTTTGTGGACGTATTGCCATGGACTCCTATGTGAGCAGACGCCCAGCAACCCACCACCATGTTATTGCTTGCTAATTACTGTAGCATATCATTGAATTCCACAAAAATTCTCAAAGGAACTTCTAAAATTAACAAACTTACTACAATCTGAAGTCAATGATTGATCGTTTAGATGATAGGTTTTTGACTTATTATAATTATAAAATTATAAAGTAAATGTCAAAAACTTTAAATCTTTCAATACATTCACATAAAAATGTTGGAAATTGGTTTTTAAGTAATTTAGAAAACGACGCATGTGATAGGCCAATGAGCAATAGAAGTAAGTTCGCTAAAGGACCTAAAGGTCATACCTAAATCAGCCTACATAAAACCTAGGGAGAATTGTATTAAACGCTTGCAAATTTATACTGTACTCAGTGCAGATTGTTGAAATTATTGGGTTATTTAATAATTTCAGCTAATTTTTTAATAAAATTTTATAGTCTTAGGGATATCAATAAATGTTGAAAACTGCTAGAAATGTTATGCATATAAATGTATTTTACTGAACATTGAAGAATATTTAAAATAAGTATGTTTAAAATTTATTCTTAAAAACAAAGTAAATATTTAAATTATTGCATATGTAATGAAAACATTTTTTATATTAATATTCAAAAAATATTCAACCGTCACTGCCTTTTTTGTATACGGTCTTTGTTATACGGTCTGTTCAGCTGCAGTCAATAGCTATAAAACTTTTACGATTAATATTTCACATGCACTGTAACGCAACATATGACAATGAAATTAATAATTGTAAAACTGTGCAATTTTTTTAATTAATTAATTTCTGTTAAATCACTATAGAAGACTAATAAATGGGAAAAGGGGTAGTTGATGATATTGGTATATTTTGAGTACTATATTTTGCAGTACCTTTAATTTTGCTGCATTTGTAAAATACCTAATAAAATGTACAGATCATTGCAGTTTTTATGAAAACGTAAAATACATTCATACAACACACATAATTATTTATATGCAGATGAATTGAGAACCTGAGTTACTGATATATCGTAATTATCTCATTTTCTTAAAGATACATACATTAGTTTTAAACTTTTTTACTCAGGGGTCCTTACATGCTTGTCGGCTACTCTTACAGTATAAAACTTTTGGAAAACATTTATTTACTTTTCAATTTCAAAAAAGCACTAATTATTGAGTTCAAACATTAAATAAAAACCTTCGTCTCTCGTATAATGATATTCCATATAGGTGTCATTAAATTAGTTCAGACAGTATATGATTAAATAAAGAAGAATCATATACATTTCTATTTTTATTTAAAAATATTTTAGTTATAGATGGTCGCTGTGTAATACGAAAGAATAAATATAAATATAATTTAATTAAAAAATTATAAGGCTTCTATATATCAATAATAATTTTCAATATAATATTTTCAGTAATATATATAACCGCATATAAATCAGGTAGCGTGTTAAAAACGAAACTCGGTAAGTTGATGCAAATATAAAAATATGTATATATTGCTAACATTGCACTAAAGCAGAGTATTATGATTTAAATCGAACTATAATTTAAAAAGGCGAGTATTGATATAAGAGTTTGAATAGCACTGTATTTTCAAGTCACCAGTTGAATTTGTGCTTGTAAAACTGTGAGAAGTTCAATTTGTTAATAGGCATATCCCTTTAAAAGGATATGCTTTTAATTATTGCTATATATAAAATATTTTTTACAGAAACAAGTTTGATTAAAAAACAAATACTTTTAGTTTTATAAAAATTATATTTAACTAAATATAATTAAATTATCAAAATCTATTAAAAACAATTGCAAATGGCTGTTCTGCAAATGTTTTTTGTTTTCGAAAATAAAAAATTCTTACAAATATATCCGTTATTATAATTATTTTAATTTAGTATTATATAAGTAATGATATTAAAACTAATATTAACATTGTACAGGGATTTTTAAATAGTATAAATTATCTCAAGTATTGTTTGTAATAAAATGTAATTACAAAAAACTATAAATAATTTAAGTTATAATAATTAAATTTTGTATATAAAATTTTATTAGTTCTCAAATGAAACTCAAGCAATTATATATTCATGCTTATAATTATTTCCACATATATAAACATTAGTTTTGACAAGGATATGAAATCTATTATGCACTATATTTATTATTTAATATATAAAATATGGCGGCTATCACTAAGAGGAAGAGTTATATTAAATTTATACCTTATTGGCAGAAATTTATAAATAGAAATACTACAAAAGCATCATTATATTCTAATAATGTTATAATCAATGTTTTTATAAAATAATTTAATTACATTTTAACAATTAAAAAATCTATCAAATGGCTGTTTTGTTAGATTTTTTGAGCGGACTTTTGTATAATATATGTAAGTCACAATTAATTTTTGTTATCATACTTTGGTAAAAACAATTCAATTTAAACTTTTAACAACACATAAACTTTAACATGAAAACATGTAGAAACATGGTAAAAAGGCAGATAGATTAACTATAGATTTTTGGGAGTACAAGGTACTTTAGCAATTCACTTACGCTATATCTTAAACTAACCATTCACTAGCAAATGAGAACTTAAGCGGTTTAGAACTGCTGAGTATCATTGTGTAATTATTGTCCTCAGCAGCAAAATTTTCTAAGTCTAATTTACAAATTTTTGTTATTTTGGCATCGGAGCCACTAAAGCTGCAAGTACCAGCATTAGCATCAGTATCTGTTTCATTACAATTACAATTGCTTTTATAATTATTTTTACAATTAGAATTACATTTAAAATTACAACTACGATTACGAGTATTACAAAGACAAGTACCATGACTAATAGTATCATATTCATTAAGTTTATCATTAACATTGCTAAAATAACTAAAGCTATTCGTATTAGGTTCCTCAATAATATCATTACGATTCTGCTGCGGTTTCTTATTTGTAGTATAAATGTTTAAATTTGTGTAGTAGGCGTAGTAACCATTTAAATCTACAATGTTATTATATGTTGTTGGTGAATAATTATTGTATTCCAATAGTTTGTTGTTGCTTTTGTAGTTGGAATTCTGTTGTGAAGTGCTACTGCTATCAACGGAAGTTTTTGTTTGAGATTTTATGATTTGATCATGTCACACTGAAGTACCATAACCTGGTAACACTGACCCACAATTTATATCTTCTGGCTTAAATGTCTCATGTAGGCGTCTACGAAGGCCGCCTTTGGACGCAAAAACAAATTTGTATATTATATACATCGGTATACATAGCACTGAAGAAGCTGTTACAGCCCATCCAACTTTAATACTCCACTCAGGATATTTGTACTCCTCACCCAGCATGTCCTCGTAACCAAGGAAAGAAAATATGAAAATGGCCTATTGAGTTAAAAATGAGATACAAAATTTAAAATTCTTATTATAAAAATTATTCTTTTGGTATATAAAATAGCAAAACATGATTAAAGGTATTGAAAACATTGTTTGTGTAAAAAATCCAAATAAATAAAAAGGTTAGATTTGTTTGATAAAATTTAAATGACAATCCAAAAGAGTTTATAAAAGTATTTATAAAGTGATTAGCTAAAATTTTATGCCATATTTATGTCTTATTGAAATCAAATATACCAAGTCTACAAAATAGACCAGATTCGATGAAATATAACTATGTCGCGCTTGATCACGTCATGCTTCTTTCCTTTTTCTTGGACTGATTAAAATATAACTTTTAATTTTTTCAGTAAATTTCCTTTTTAGTCGCAATCAACTGTAAATGTCTTTCTCGCTTTGATGACATTAGTTTAGAGCACAGAAGAAGTCAAACTGGGCGATGTCAAACCAGTATAATCAAAGCTTTAATTACGATTGAAAACGAAGATGTGTAGAATATGGTAGTTTCCACTGATTACGACGTCATAATCAATTATAACAAAGATTTATACTACTACTACTATTGTCCACTTCCCAAAGTGGGGCATAGATCTTTAATAATTCTTCTAAATCCAACTCTATTTTGTGCTTCTCTGTAGATGTCGTTTCATATATATCGTGCTTTAGTTCACTTTCGACTGTTCTTCTCCACTTTTTCGCTGATGCACCAGGTCTTCTGCTGTCTTGTGGATTACATGCCAGCACTTGCCTCGTCATGTAATCTCTTGGTTGTGTAAGGGCGTTCTATCCACTTTCACTTTCTCATTTTTATCTTATTTTGTGTTGCTTTCTGAGTGGTTTGATTCAGCAGATGTTCTAGATCTTGTAGATACTCTAACAGTTCCCATTGGATACCTCTGGTATTTTTTAATGATCTGCTGAGGATATCATGTATCGTAAGATTGAAAAGTAATGGTGACAGTATACATCCTTGTCCCACACCTGTTTTGATATCAAGAGATTCAGAGATCTGGCTTTTGTGGATCACGCGGTATTTAGTATTCTTTTACAGCTCCTTCAGAAGGTTTATAATTTTTTCTGACATACCTCTTTTGGAGAGTGCTGCCCAAATGTATAGTCGGTTTAAGTTGTCAAATGCTTTTTTGATAGCATTGATTTATAAAAGTGAAGTATTTCCAGTGGACACATCGAAACTATGTATGTATTTACAATCTTTGGACCACAAGAGCAGTTTGATAAAAAAAAAAATAAAATATACTCCCTCACTAAAGTTTGAAGAATAAGCGTCAAAAGTTACCTTTATATATGTGATTTGAATATGACATAAATACTGCTATAGTGGAATGAAGCTACTATAGGGGTATGGATTTAATAAGGTATCTGGAATCAAAATTTCTCTGTATTACTTAGTAACATATAGTGTACTAATATGTTGAAAATAAGGTTGTCATGTTTTTTTATAAAGTTATAAACTATTATAAACTCTTTTATAATAAAAATATAAAATGCCATTATATAAAAAATAACTTACCAATAAAAATACTGGGCTAATATATGTCCAGCATATTCGCCAAAATATTCCTGGCCTAGCGCCCAACATTTGTTCAACATCAGATGAGAAACGATCAACTCCGTAAAACCAAAAAACGCCAGCTGCTTCCACGAAAACCACAAAGAGTATAGCCAGGCCAGGACCGTAGACGTTGAGGAAGTTAACCAAAAACACACCACCCTAGAAATTAATTTATGTTTTACTTTATAATATTAAAAAGTTTTATTTAAAGAGTTAACTATAAAATTTTTAATATTTTGAATATTACGTTTCTTTATATATCTATCATTTATACTACATGAGGAGAATGCAATAATCCCTCAAAAGTATCGCAACGAACCGTAAGTCTAAAAAGTTGTTGTGTTGTTGATTGATGTTATAATAATAATAAATTACAAATTTTTTATATATAGTATACACAGATATATTTTACTATATATCTTTATATAGTAACAAACCAAATTTCAATATTTTTTATGTACTTTTTGTTCAAAGCAATAATAAGTGTTTAAAGAGAAGTTTGGGGGATAATTAATTCAGTTAAACTAAGTAAGTTAGTAAGTGTAGTTTGGTAGCAATCTCTTAATCGTTAGTGATACCAGTTAGAGATATGTCTTATAGAATGTGGTCCTACAGAGGTTCACCTCAGTTGTTGAGGGGAATCCATTACCTTATTGGCCCGTTGCCTTATCACTATTATGAGATATTCCTGATCTTCTGTCAGGATCGTACCAAAACGTTTTATTAAAATAGAGTGAGAACATCCTTAATTGGCTACTCCAATCCAAAAACTGAGGTTTAAGTTTAAATATCAGTAAATTAATAGTCGTTCTCCTTTTAGTACATACAATAGTTAAAATTGCAAAAATTATGAGTTCGATGCAAAGTTGTTCTGTTCTTAATATAAAGTGAAAACATGAGATTATAAATATAAAATTCTAAGAAGAGTACGAGTATTACTCTGTCCATCAACTGATATGCCTTAAGAGATCTTACATTTTTTATTCAAGTTAATTTAAATGAATAATTTTGTCTGCCCTACTATCAACACTAATACCCAAAAACTTTTTAATAAATATATATAGATCCAAATATACTTCTAAATAAGGTGCTGTTAAAAATGTGTATTTAATGGGTTGGTGTATTACCTTAACTACCGAACATCAAGAGTCGAAAGCAAACAAAATTATAATTTCTAATTTAATCAAAGAAAGTGATAACAAACATTGTGCTAATGCATTTCTATAGTGAAAAATGCTTCCAAGGTGCGTAGTGTAAACACATAACAAATCAGTAGCGACCACCGGACGTACCAGTTGCTTTAATGACCCATTGACAGTTGCTTGAGAGGTTTTCAAGCATGTCGGGCAGTCAAGCAGAGCAAGTGCAAGAAATGAGTTTAATTTACGAGTGTGTAAATAAATGTTGGTAGGACAGCGGTCATATATCGAAATCTAGCGCATCTTCTTCCTTCACAAGTTGTGCCACATATACCGCTATGCCGCGAAGATATATTAGCTAAGAGATAAATGCTTTAAGATACTGAAGCTGCTGTAGTGATGGGAATGTGTTGAATGAATTTGCAAAATTTTGCTATTTGACTTGAACACAATCAGTTCGATGGAAATTTATGCACTCATGAGTTAAACAGTAAACAATTCTTCCACAAAACCATAGCGTATGTACATAACAATCAAAGCAAGAACAATCCATAGAAGAGGCTGCACATCAATTTCAACATGGAGTAGCTTTTAACATAATAGATGAAACAAACCTTGATGGCGCCGTAATTGATGGAGTTTTAATATGCAGGACTGGAGTAACAACACTTTTTGTTTAATTTGGTCAAGTTCTATTTAAAGTAATGATGCTGCGTTTATTAAAGGAGTTTTTGCACAAAATAGCAAAGAATTTTATTAGTGCATTACTTCTAATATTAAGTACTTCATATACATATCGATTGTCGTATTTAAAAGTGATTCTTAAATAAATTCAATAAATTGTTATAATAAAAATTTAAAAAAATTAAAATTAGTCGTTTATATTTTTCATGGTACATTAGGACGAATGACTTCCTCAGGGTCATCAAGATTGATCCCATCAAAAAATACATAAAGGATAGAGCCCTGAAATTATTTGCGAAATCTGACAGACTTACCAACACCGCAGATCTGAGGTCAATTATTGCTTAATCTGATGAAGTGATAAACAATAATCTAGTCAAGATGCAAAGAGGGGTTTTGAAGAAACCTCGCAGTTAATAGAGAGTAAAAGTGCTCAGGTGCACTGACTCAACATAATAATAAATATAATATAAAAAAATTTTTGTAAAAAATAAATTCTCCATGTTATCGTAATAATTAGTTATATTTTAATACGACTTTAATAGATTTTAATAATATAAAAAGTAAATGTTTACTTACATATGTCATTGTTGGTAATGCACATAAATATATGCCAGCGAGCAGTAGTAGCACAAAGAGTTCACGCCTTCGACCAATGGCACGGGGGTATTCATCACATAAAGCAGTTATCATAGCTTCCAAACCACCAAAAGTGCTATCCAACCCCAGTGTTATTAACATTAAGAAGAATATTATGGACCAAAAAACTGAGCCACTCATTGTTGCTATAGCTTCTGGATATACGATAAATACTAATCCAGGTCCCTCCAATCCGACCTGATCAATTGATGTTTTCTGCACATGAGCCATATAACTATAATTATTATGGATTTGTTAAAACCTTTCACAATGTCCGAAGAGAATTCTTAACGCTTACCCTAATACTGAAAATATTACAAATCCTGCCAGAAAACTAGTTAAACAGTTGATGCTACTCGTTATCACAGCATCACGATAGCAATTATTATTGAATTTATTGTAACTGGAGAGCGCAAGTAATGTACCAAATCCTGGCCCCAATGAGAAAAATATTTGTGAAGCAGCATCTATCCAGACCTGTAAAAGTTTATGTATTGCAATGAGAAAATCTTATTTAAAGTAAATTATTTTTAGTTAATATTTTTATTACACAATGGGTCAATAGGCCTTAGTGGACCTTCAGAAACGGTATTAATCTAATATTTTTAAGCACATTACAAAGAAAATTAAGTGTTACTTTAATTATCTACGATTGTTGCTTTCTTTTTTCTTCATATGTATAATATAAATTAGAAAATTTACATAAATAAAAGATTTGAAATTGTATCAATATTATATATTGCGTTTAATAATAATATCGTATCATTCTCACAGTATAAGTACCACTGCATTGTGCAATGGTCAAATTTCGCTCAAAGACATGATGCGAAAACAAGTCAATGGTTTAAATACGTCAAGTACAACTGATAACATATACATTCTAAAACTACCTTAATGCGATGGATCTGTCTGAGGAGACAGAATCTAGTCTCTGCTTAGAAGCGGATGAGAGCTCTAATCACATTCTCAGTGATTGTTCGACGTTGATCTGAAGGACACAAGCCAAACAATTCCCATTTTAAGTAAATAAGAACATTTTGAAGATCCAGAATCTTTACTTGGTTGTCATTCTAAAAATATAAGAATCTTTACATCAATCATGGTCGCAGTGTTTCACTCTCCGGAAGCCGGATATTCACTCTCTCCGGAATATCTAGCAATAAAATAATCGATAAACCTACATTTTTTACGGAATAGTAATCTACCTATCTATAAACCATCTATGAAAGAAATATCGATTGTTTTTTTAGCTGCATGTGAACTATCGATATCGATAATTACGGTTTGATAACTGAGAATGTCAAACTGTGTTGACATTTCTTCTCATTACACATTTAACACTAGAAAAACCTGGAAATATACTTTGAAAAAAATAAATCTGTTCGCGAAGTTCATAGAGTGCATCATGTTTAGTGATAAAGTTTATTTCTAGTTAAATGGTTACGTCAATAAGCAAAATTGCCGTACATGAAGCGAAGATAATCCTCAAGCCTTTAAGGAATCACAATAACTTCCATTAAAATTGACTGTTTGGTGGGGTTTACATGCTGGTCCCTATTTCTTTCGAATTTTTGTTTCCTAAAATTAATCAGTTAAACATCGATGACATTTGGTTCTAACAAGATGGCGCAACTTGCTATACCGCGCGCATAACAATCTATTTATTACAACCTGGTAACAACCTTATTTCTAGATGTAGTCCTGTTAATTAGCCCCCTTGTTCGTGCTATTTAACGTTTCTAGATTACTTTTTCTGAGGCTACGTTAAGTCATTGGTTTATGCCTACAAACTAGCAACTAACTATTCCACCATTGAGCCGCTATTGAGTCCACACGGCCATATTTATTGGAAAAAATAATCAAAATAGATCAAATAGAGCATGTAACTCTTAGATGCGGAAGATATTACCTGCTGATTAGCTGATTTTTGAAAAATAAATGCCATGAAATTATTTACAAGCCTCGGTCTGGATCAGGAAGAAGTCACTGGGTCGACAACTACTCTCCCCTTCTGACATTAGGAGGTACTCAACGGCCGACACTCTGCCTTTCATTCGGAAGGCGGAATGTCTTCTGTTCGGTTAGGGTCTGTTGCAGCATAA
Source organism: Teleopsis dalmanni (assembly GCF_002237135.1). Taxonomy (NCBI): domain Eukaryota; kingdom Metazoa; phylum Arthropoda; class Insecta; order Diptera; family Diopsidae; genus Teleopsis; species Teleopsis dalmanni. The sequence continues at coordinate 11,243,645 of NC_051847.1, forward strand.
AAGATCAATCATTGTCGCAGTGCTCTACTCCGTTGGAGCTGGTACCCCGTTTATTCCTATTCCTATATTTCTGTCTTGTATTGTCACTTTACATCCTCATGTAACTAAAAAAATACTCGTTATATAAACACTTTAAGGGTTTGGAGCTCATAGCTACATTATTTTTAGGATTGTTTTAGTACATAAACTACGGAAATCAGTACATTGCACTTGAACTAACTAAATGAACTTCATCAAAAGATTCATTGTAATAAACGTATTTGAATCAAGTTTACATACTTGACTTTATCAAATCAATCCCAATGAAATGCCTATCATAAATTATTTGCTAAAGTTTTTTATGAGAGTGAGTAGGTACGTAGGCAAACATATATGAGTACAAATCAGTATATATGATTTGTACTGGTATAATCAGTAAAATCATGACTCAATCGCTTCCAACTGTTATGCGTCTGAGTTAGTTGACTCAGTTGCGGTTAAAAATGCCAATAGTGAATCAGTAAATTGGTTTCGATTGCAGAAAAGCGGGTTAAGGTAAAGTGAGGTAAAAATTTTAAAATAAAAATTAACAATTTAATAGCATAATTCATAATAAAAGATTATTTTTGAAAATTAATTGTAATTAATTAATTATAATTACCTTTGAATTCTTAAGTTTATGCCATTCTGGTGTTAAGTAATATTTAATGCCCTCAGCTGCACCAGGAAGTGAAACACCTCGCACCAATAATATAATGAGCACAACATAGGGTGCCAGAGCAGTTACCCACACCACCTTTCCAGCGCTGCGAACACCCTTCCATAATGAAAAATATACTAAAATGAATACGCCGAATACACATAGTGCTAATGTTGGTTTAACAGGTCCCATGAAATCCAAACCATCAGATTTATACTGCTCGAGTACCTTACGTCTGTAAAAGAAAATTTAATAGTTGACCAAATAGAAATAGAAAAACAAATATTGCTTTGGCAGACAACAGAATTGTTTAAAAGAAAGGATATTGCAAGAATCACAAACAAATCAAACAAATTGAATTATTGTGTTTCATCCATTAAAATGTCCATTTAAAGCAGCCAAATAAACACTTGAGCTCGTCAAGTGTTAAATCCAATGCACATAAATTTACACCAGTTTATGAGGGTATAGTATACTCACGTGTGCGGATATTTACATACATTTTCAATGGAGAATACAAGCATTGATACTTACTCAAAGAACTCCTTTGCAGGCGATGTGGCTAATTCGGTGAAGTTCTCATTTGTAACTGGCATGCAACTGTTGGTGTTCCACGTATTATCACATGACGTCCATGGCAGTTTAGATGTAAACGATGCAAATAGATAGTAAACTGCCCAGCCGATAATCGTATTATAGTACATGCCCATGTAAATGTCAATTAAACAAATAGCATATCCAACACCTGTTGATATGAAAACAAAACATTCTATCTAAATATATAACATATGCACAAGGTATTTACTTCAAATTTATTTAACTAATAAGTTTTTATTACATATTAGAAGTGAATGTTTAACGAGTATTTTGTCTCAATAATATAAATTTTACAACCATTTAACCATGTAACTGTCAACGCCATCTGTGGAACACCTAAACCCGATTTTCATAAAAGTTATGTTAACCAAAATTTTAAACAATATTTACGGATATCAATTTTTAAGGACAGATACATTCAACATATATGAAATTTATAAAGCAGAGTTAATGCAATTAGAAAAATTAGAAGTTTATCAAAAAAGTTTCTCGTGGCCTGCATTGCAAGTTCAAGAAGATTTTAGATACTTGCAAAATGTCATTTACAGCTTTTATTCAAAATATTGCCTTACATGCCTGTTCAATCTCAGCTTGGCTTAATGGTTTGTGGGTATGTTAATATGTGTACGCCCAACTGGAGATACTCGTAATAAAATTTTCTGACAGGATAATAGATACAAATTTTACATAGATTTCAACTGTTGAATTTGGTTGCTCTTACAGTTGTTAGACTTTGGTTTTGTTCTCAAAGCATATAACTTGAATGGGGAACTTTTCATTCAGCCCCAAATAAAATTATGAAATTAAATTGTTACAAATGATAACATTGTTTGTTTTCAATGCAACTGAATTTGAATTCATTGAAATATTTCAAATTCTATAATATCATAAGATATCGTTATAAGATAGAAGTACACAAATAATTGACTTTAATAGAGTAGGAAAATTATGTAAATGAAACTTCAATTTAGTTAGCGAATTCATTAGCTTTGAGATAACGTCATAAACATAGCAGTCAATCAGAATTTAAGAGTATCTGTTATTAGTAATTAATAAATAAAAAACAAGTAATAAATTCAAAAAAATTTCATCAAGTTGCAAATAACGGTAGACCCTTCTTCTAAAACAGAAATATATCATGAGACCATATAGAGCATTATATGAAGCAACATTTATTTCTTTTATTATACTAAAATATGTTATATGCCTGGACACCAGTCGTATCTTATTAAATAAACAATACTTAGATGATGTAATTTCACACTAAAATACTGCATCTACCATACTTTTCTTTACTATTCAGTCATGTAAATAACAGAGCGCTTGTGGAGAGTATGTAACACCCAAAAAAGAGGACTATTTTGAACTATAGCATACATCTGCTTCTTTATAAAACATATATAGATTACACCCATTACATTTGAGCTAGGTTAATGCATTTTGGTTTACAGACGTTAGGAGTATGTACCGGAGGAATGTTATTGTTGATTATTTTATTCAGGATAGTAGAGAAAGTACTATCAGAATCATGCTATAAAAAGCACAACAAGTACGTCCATTGCTAAGTTTAAAGTAAGTATTATTCTTAATATAGATAATAATACAATAATTGAAAGTCATACAATGAATATATCAATAATGAAGATATTACAATGTGTCATCATATCTTTAAAATAATAATTTTTTTACAAACAGGTTTTTCAAACATTTGTAAAATACAACAGCAAAAATTCTTTTTTATATTATTTTAATTAACTGAGTTTTTGGCTGTTTCGAGTATTGCCAAATACCCATTACCAGCGGTTTTGGAAATAATTCTTATATTTAATTATTCGTAAATAATTTTTTTTTTTTGAGACTGCAAATACCAGTAATCGAACTCGTACCCCGCCTAATTTGAAACTCAGAGTCAGCGCACCTTAACCAACTGAAATTCACTTGCTGTAATAATAATTGAATTATTTAATCATATTTTTATTTTAATTGTTCAATTTCAATACTATTCTGTTTGTTTAATTTTTTTACTAATTTCAAATATTAATATAATAAAAAATTACATATTAGCAAGTAAATAGTTTTATTGTGTCAATCAAATATATGATTATTTTCATACAAATTTATTTGATTTTTTCATAGATATTTACTCAAATCGTCATCAATAAATTTTACACATTAAGTAATATTAAGTATTTTCATTTGGAAAATAATTTTTAGCTGGCAGCAATTACTCTTTTTATGAACTTTTAACTTATGGCAATGTAATATGCCAATTAATTTTTTCTTTGATATATGTTATTTATTTACTTTTGTTAATCTTATGCAAATATAATGGATGACATATGTATTTATTTTAATGCCTACAGATTAATTCGATTTCATCAAACCCAAATGTTTGGCTCTGATATTCAAGCAAGGCTATCACTCCAACAAGCGGAGTAAATATATTTTACAAGTGAAATTTGTGATTTGCGGCCTACGTTTTTATTGCCTATAATCTTAAATGAACGAATATTAAAAGATATTGATTTATATGCCCTAAGCTGTATGATAATAAGTACTTTTTGATATCTGTACAACATACACTGAGCTTATATTATAATAATTTAAATAAGTACAAATAAGTATTTAAGTATTGACATAGATATAACCTAGAGATAAATATTAATAAAGCTTTCATTTTATTTGGTTAGCTGGACTAAAAATTGACAGAAATAAAATATCTATACTGACTATAAGAGGCGTTAAGGATAAGCTGTCTTAATATATAGATTGCCTCTAACTTTAAAACGTTTTGAAGCAAACGGGTAATACCTTTGTTTATTGATTTATCGTCCACGCTAGAAACGAAACTCATCACTAAAATAAACTCGATGCAGAATGTATCTGCTATTAAATCACTATTTTTGTAGTCAGTTTTCAGAATTTTAACACGTACAGTGGTTATGTTACTAACACAGTACTGCTATATCAGGAATGCGATATGGATAACCCCTTCTTTAAACTTTTCAAATGTTGATTCTCTAGATAAAACATAAATGATTCAAATATTGTATAGTTATTAAAGCAATATGGGTAGTTGAGAAACCAAATAAGTGAAATGTTGACTACATATATAAATATATTAATAATTATGTGATAAGCGCAGCCTGAAGGTGTGACAGGTAAAATGAAGACAACAAGTTTTGTGTGTTATTTTTGGCCTTCTATCAATTTTGGAACATAATTCTAGATACAGCTCAAGAGGGTGAAATGCACCGCTCCATATGCAACCCTTGGCTACGCCTTTAAGATTTGATTAGAAATTACAATTATTCGAAACTTAAGACTTAAGAGCAATTTATTATATACTCGTATTACAACCTTAGTATATGTACTATATGCTCGTATTATAATAATCGTATTTTGCAATTACAAAACTGTTTTCATTTAATGTTGTTAAACTTTGCAGTATATTTAATTATTTTATCTTTATTATGGCTTGAATATTTTTTTATAGTGAAACAATTCAATTGTTGAAGTAGCTGAGTAATTTAATAATTTAAAAAATTAATAACACTTACTTTGATACAAAAACTGTTAGTAAGTCGTAAATGCAAATAGAGGTACTTTTTATGTCGAATGAAAAAGGATTATGTCAGTTAGAGTACGTAAAATCTCACTTTGTGGCATTTGCTTTCATTGTTTGCACAGTCAACTTTTATTAGAAATTGCAGTAAAGAAGTTGCAATGATTTCCATTCATGAAGATAGAAAAACTGAAAGAACTAAATAAATAAGAGCAAACTATATAGGATATGCTAAGCACTTTTCTTTTTCCTTTAAAACAAACTTCAGCCAAAAATGAGTTAAAGTTTCAGCAGAAGAAAATGTGACTGAAGTTCTTGGCGTGATAAAAAGTGTATTGTCACCTTTCTCCATGGCTTACCTGCATATCGGATAATACATTTTTATTAAAAAAATATGAAATAAACAAAAACAAAAAGAATTTTTCATCACTTTGATTGGCATCATAAGGAAAGATAACACAAACCCAAGTGTAAATACAGCAACAATTGAACCAATTTGTGAATCAAAGAAAAGTCACGCGGGAAAAAATTCTATTGTAAATAGAAGAGACTACAGGAATCATCATTCTTCACTCATCTTTCTTTGTTGTACATTTCAAAATTTTAATCATAAAGTGTAACAACCACCTGAGAAATATTCTTGATTAAGTAAAATGCAAAATCAACAAGTTTTCTGTTTGATTTTGAATTTTTTTATGCATCATAAATATATTAGATAAAAATAAAGTAAAAAAAAAGAAATCATTGGATACATCTTATAATAATGCACAACTAACCATATGTTACTCATGTACGTCTAGACGTTATTTATAAGTTGAATTGTTATTTTTTATATGTAACTGAATTATACAAACATTGACTTACCTTTCAATGCTGGGCATATACGCTTCCAAATGCTTAAACAGCCACATCTGTGAAACTGTCCTAAGGCCAGTTCCATGTAAAACAAAGGCAATCCTCCAAATATCAACATAACGCAATAAGGTATCAAAAATGCACCACCTCCGTTCTGATAGCAAATATAAGGAAAACGCCACACATTCCCCAAGTCAACGGCGAAACCAACAACGGCCAACAGGAATTCCGCTTTTTGACCCCAGGTTTCGCGACGTCGTTCCGTAACGGAGACGACCATAACGCGCTAAAAAGAAGTACGTAAACAGGAAATTAAAATAAAGTTTCCCATTAAAATATTGTGTTATTTGAGACGATTAAAAATTGTGTTGCACTTATTTTAGTTTATGAGTGATTCGTAAGTCGGTTATCGGTTATTACAATATTAAGGATATTTTGATTTCTAGCAAAGAATTTGCTTTATTTTATTGCAATTGCAGAATATATTTACCTCATTATTTAGTTTCGGCGCTAGTGGGTCTGTTACTTTAGCTGGCGTTGAAGTATCAGCATCATCTTCATTAGAATCATCCTCATTATTTGTCGATGACTCCTTGTTATTCGTCCATGGTGCCGTTGTATTATTTGTAGTAGGAACTGCAGCAGCTTTCATCGAGTTGTTGCCAAATTCGGTGCTGTTATTCTTACTGCGATCCATAATTGCCCACTTAGTTGTGTGAAAACGTTTAGTGTTTGTTGGATTGACAATTTTTAAGTTGCATACAGGAAGGTGCAGTGTAGATGGAAATTAAAGTAACCGTGGTTTGTAGAATCTTTCAATATAAAACGGCCTTAGTGAAGCGCCCCCATCATTAATGTTTCCATGTAGTTTGCTATTGTTACGAATAGCAGAATTTTGTACCTTTAAATCATCGTTTGCCCTGAACTTTAAACAACTGTAAACAAAATAAAAATGACCATAAGCATTTTTAAATTGCAAATATTAATTTTCATAATATAAAACTAGACTACGTATTTAAACGATCGAATGCCCAGCCCATTTGCTGTACACTGCATTATTGAGCAAACCTGTCCATGCCTATAATTTCAATCCCAAAGGTAATGTATTGTAATCTGTACATTTTATTCGAGCCAATGTCAATGTCGTAAATACCCATTCATTGCACTGACCTCCGTTTATGTTAAATAGCGTAACTTTATCTTTTGGGTATTTAGGTATTGAGGAAAATTGTAAATATAGATGAAAGTATACAGTAATTGTTTGCGTGTATGTAAATAATTTTTAATATTAATGTAATGGAAAATGAATATAACAAACAGCCTATTTACCTTGCTGTTCGATGCAATGATTTGTTTGCACAAAATGCCATAAAATATTGCCGAGGGATATTTTGATAAATTAAAATATATTTCGAACTTAAACAAAAACAATTCTTATATTTATATTATTATGCTTATTAAATTTTTACATAATATCTACATAATATATTATTAGATCTACATTTGCCTGAATTAAAAAGTCTCAGTGCGGGCTAGAGCTCAATAGAGAACAGAAGACGACTTTAATCAAAGAAATGCACTTCACTGCACTTATAGCTATTCAAACTACACTAGCGAAATCTTTCATATTAGAACCGTACATATGCTTCATGGCGTGAAGAAATATCTTAGCGGAAAGATGAAGCAGATTCTTCTCAGCGGAAATATTTTTTCGATTTTTATCGTTAAAATTATTTTTAATAATTCTTTTTATCGATCGCAATTTTTGTATTCAATATAAAAAAAACATCACGCAGTTCCAATTTAAATCTGAAGTAGTAAAACAAAGGTAAGTAAGTCGTTAACACAGATTTCGATGTTCAAAAATTGTACAGATAAAAACATCGAAATAGTTCATCTAAAACGTCTTCTTTAGTAAGGGACAAAACTGAAGAAGAACATTTTGATCGTTCAAATTTATCAGAAAAGTATATCAACGTTCTGTTAGAAAAATTCTCATGAAGACCATCTTGGACATCCAATAACTACCAGCACTGACAAAAACATTGAAAATATGCATTAAAAACATCTTGTTTTTAAAGGAAAAAGCTGATGAAGTCCATTTTGGACATCCAAAAACTGTTAGTATTGACAAAAATATCTAAAAAGTATATCAACGGTCTGTTTTGCTATAAATTAATATATTAAAGCATTTGACCACTATGCATTATTATTAGAGAGTAGTAAGACTAGTTAGAGCATTGCTACAACGACTGTGTTAAGGGATATTTATGTATATTGAAAAATAATTTAAAAAAATTTAAAAGCTCGTATTTCCTGTCAGGCGTTAATATTTCTATTACACCCATTCAGATTTGATTAAGTTGCTAATAAAAGAATTCTAACTAATTTTGAACTCAGTCATTCCAAATCCTTCCCGAAACAAAACAAATTCACAAACCATTTTTAGTTGCGAATGTAGAAATAAGACTCAGTATTGGGTGGAAGTATTCCCGAACTCAAAACTTATACGGTTCCTATTAACATCTCATTTGCAACGTTAATAGATGTAAGAAAAATGAAAACTACTTGTGAGAACTTTACGTCACACAATACTCCATAATATTCCAGATGGATGATGTATTTGTTGTAATATTTTATAAATAAACATTAAAACTTTATAGATCTTAGGATATCGTTATTTTAATTTTTCTCCTATTTCCTTAATATTGTGAAATATTAAGAACACATTCTGCAAGAAAAAGTCTTTAATATTTAATAATAATGCATAGTCAACAACCGATTAAAATTAGCATTTGTTCCAATAAAAACTATAAAAATATTAGTTTATTCTTTTTTATATCCTTTAAACAAAGATGTTATGGATGGTTGGTTGGTTGCAATGGATACTTCAATTAGCGATTTTGCGACGTTTTGCTACCACATTCCCCGCAAGAACCCTAGTATAGAAGAGTAAAGACTAAATCCATCCCGCCGAATTTAAATAATTTAATAGATCTTTTATCTTCACCGACGAATAGTTTGATAAACTATGAAAGAAGTATCTTCCTAAGAACCTATATCTTTTGGACACAAAAGCCGGGCATTCACAGAGAAATGTCTAATGGTTTCTTTTTCCTGCGGGTTTCCTCAACTTCTGCAGTTAGGATTATGAGAAATGTACAGTTTCTCTGCGTGGGTTTCTAAACACCAATGACCAGAAAGAACTGCAGTTAACCTTGCAGTGTTCACGCGGTCTCTTTTGATGAGTTGCGAGAATCTATTTTTAATATAGGTGGGCCATGTTACCCTGGAGGTTGCACATGACTTAAGTGCTTTCCATCTGTTATTGGCAAGTTGCAGAAAGTAGAAGAAGGTGTTTCTGTTAATGGACTCTATGGTAATATAAACTGGTACCGCCAGGGTCACATTCAGGGAAGCACAAGAGCGGGCTACACTGTCGGCAAATATGGTATACTATGATTTTTATATTTGTATTGTTCGCTGATTCAATTAATTTGCAATCTGTTTAATAGCATTTCTATGTTTTTATTAAAATCAATAGATAAGCTTGTTTTATTTGTTCATTGCACACAACAAATATATTTTATTTATTTATATTTATTGTATATAAAACGTAGCATACACCCAATACAATAATATCAAGGAATTCCCTCAGAGTATGTAAATAATGATTTTTTGTATTTTCGGTGAATATAAACAATAATTTATTTATTATAAACAAAAATGTTGAGATTTTGTGACTTAATGATGTTCATGACGTCACAATATAGCAAAATCAAACAAAATATTTAATTATATACATAAATACTGACAGCATGTTGCATATTAAATCTTTTCAATAAACAAATAAGTCTAAATAAATGTATTTTGTATCTTGTAACTTGAATGTTTATTAAAAAAAATTATTTCATATAAAGTCAGTGGACGTATTTTGCAGATTTCGTGGCTTTAGAGTGAAGGCGAGGCAAGAGTTATTTTTGTGTCAAACACACATCAAAATAAATGTTGAGTACATTAAAAATAATTAAATAAAAGTTATGTATAGAAAAGATTTTTGTATTTAATCGGCTTAGCAGTTATTAAAATGATTGGCTCAAAAGTTGTGCCCAAATTAAGAATTGTTTTGAAACACCTACGTATATGTAAACAAGTACGTCATAAATAGTATGAAAATGAATTTAAAATTATATCAAATTAAAAATAAATATCGACGTATAGAAGAAACGAACTAGAAATTCTTTAATTAAAATAAAATTTCGAAACGCAACATATGTCTCATGTTTAATTTGCAATTAGCGGATATGAAACCGTGTTTGTCATTATACGGGAAAACCCTCCGGATACATAAGAAACAAAAATTAATAAATATATTTTTATCTCTTATAATTGTTATAGAATTATGAAATTTTTTTTTTTAAATGTTTGAAAAAAATATTTTATCATTACAGTTAGTAGTAAATTAGTAAACAATGTTTTGATATGTACTATAAAATATGGCAATTATAGATAAATGTGCTTTTAGTGAATTGTCATTCATATATTTTCATCGAGAGGCATTTGTAATGAAAAATAAAGTATAAAGTCTAGGTTTACAGATTCAAAACTACAATTTTTATAATTTTGAAGTTTGGGAATGAGTTACAGTGATTATAGAAGTATCTATAATATATGGAGGAAACAATTAAAGAAGTTATATACTTAAAATTCAAACCTATAAACCTAGACACAGAACTTCATTGATTAATAAATAATCTTTATTTCTACTAACATCGAAAAATATTGCTCATAGATTGGTTTAAATTTGAATTCGGATTAATGACGTACATAACAAAAGGTTTTAGAGTTCAACCGCCATAAAATATTTTGAACCGTTTTATATTACAAATATTAAATTTTTTAAATCAAATAATTTCATATGACCATTTTACTTTACAAATATCAAATTTTTTTAATTAAATAATTTTTACAACAATTTTGAGCAAATTTGATTTTGGTTGAGCCATAACCATTCTGTGGTACTTTATGAAGCTTTTTCAAACGTAACATTAATAAACATCAGACTGATTGGGATAATGCAATTGCCAAGCTAAAGAATTCATGCCGAATCGATCAAAAGCCAGAACAAGGGAGCTTCTTATGTTGAACAGAAATGGTATCCGACGTGTTACAGGGTTTCTTATTGGACATTGCGGTATAAAAAAGCTTCTATCGACCCTAGGTATTACAAGAGACGATAGCTTCAGACTTTGTTACGAAAAAATGGAAACGGCAAAACACATTCTGTGTTATTGTGATAGTCTTGCAAGACTCAGAGTTCTGTACTTATCAATTGCCTTAATCTATCTATAACAGAATTAGGCAACATCTCTCCAAAGGACATAATAGCGTTTTTAACTGCAACTCGTCTGTGGAACTGAAGTAGGTTTGGCACAATAATCCTCAAAGGATGCATTGACGTGGTGCAAATTGCAACCCGTTTAAAATGTAATCTAATCTAATAATAATTTCGAAATAGTTCTTAAAGATCTTTCTTTAAATAAGTCTTTTTATACACCACTGATATATATATATATATAATATTATTATACACAAAACCTATTTAATATATTTATTATTTATTCTGTTATAATGAAGTTAGTTGAAAAAACAGACTAGTCCTGATTTAGTCTTCAACTCCACAAAAATGTTTAACTAATCATTTATTTATTTATAAATGACGTAAAAGCTAATTTGGTTAGGATAAACTTTGAAATAAAATAATAATATTTTTACAAAAAAAATATAGTTCTAAAGAATTGGAGATATATAATTAAAAATTACAAAGTGGCGTTTCAAAATGAGTGCAAAAATAATATGTATTCTCTACAATATACAATATATAGAAGAAAGGAAGAAGAAGAAGAAAATTGCAACAATTTTGTATTGACTTAATTTAATTTTTAGTTATTTTTCGATGCGTGTCTATATTATTGTTGTACAAATTTCTTTCAACTCTCGTAATGGAGTTTAGAAACAATCAAGTATAAAATATTTTAGACTTATACAAGAACTATGACAAAAAAAAATTAAATGAAGTCTTAAGTGATATAATAAAATAAAGATGAGTTTTTTATGTAAAGTTTTTACATGACTTTAAATTTATAAAAATTTCAATGTCCTTTACAGATGAGTATATTCCTTTCAAAATGACTAATTAAACGCTTCAACCTTCATGATACTTATGGTATTGGAAATTAAGAGTGGAAATAAATTCGATATCAAAGCTGTTAAGTGAATAATTTTTACCCAATGTTTCGATTTAGAACACAAACTCTCAAATTGATTAAAAAAATTAAGTTTTATATATTATGTATTGGAAACCAAACCGTATGTGGATTCCAGCATATGAAATGTTAATCATACGCTACGTGGTACTAAAATTTTTGTATATAAGGATAAAGTAATAATATATAATCAATATGCAAATAACTTACGTTACTACATTACTACATTTATTAATTTTGTTTTAAAGCTAATAATGCAGTTTTATTGCATCTTGTTAAACATATAAAGAACTTGTGTATGCTGTCAAAACTATTTAATTAATAGCGAATACAGCATTCAATACATTTTTTTGGAGAAGACATTTATGTGTACATATATTAAAATATTTCTAATGGAATTCTGCCAAAATCCAAATCATTTCAATAAAGAAGTTAAATTAAAATATATTAAATGATTGATTATTTTTCAAAATTATATGAATTTGTTAACATTTTTTGTTTATTTACATAATACAAAAATTAATGCAAATTTAGTTTGTAAATATTTTTTAATAAACGCTGAGATATTATTATATATAATAACTAATATAAGCAATATTTTCTAATTAACGAAATGCAATTTTAATGACTTAAATATAAATTAACTAAAACGGTGAAGTGTTTATTTCTATTTGGTAATGATATGAGATGCAAAGTCTCGATAAGAAAATGAAATTCATTTTAAACTAATAATCATTCCAAGCATATTATTTTATAATGATTTCAATATATATTATAAATGCACAAGTAAATGAATAAATAAAATACTTTTTATATGTGAATGAACTTTGATTTCTTTAAAATTAAATCTAAAAATAATTCTTCATATGAAGTACTAAAAAATAGATTACTTAATTAATACACAATATAATAACTGATACTTAATATCAGTATTATATTATTAATTTATTTTTGCACGAAAGCAGTTGATAAATGCTAAAACTGTTTCATAGTTAGTACTAAGCTTGAGTGGCATATCGGCAAACTTTAAAAAAATTAAAGCACTTAAAAGGTTAGTCTTCAAGTTGGTAACAATTAATCTGCCAAGTGTCGATTACGATAATGTGACGCATATTATGAGCACTAATATGTTCAATAAAAACTGTCTAAGACGCCATATTTTAATATAATATACATTCAAATTAATTTTAATAAAAATAAATACTTTGTTAAAGAAATAATCTAAGTTCACTGTGGTCTTCAGTAGTTTGAAAACTTGTTGCCTTATCTTATTTAAGTAAAAGATTGTTATATTATTTTTAATTATTAAAGTCATGCCATATAAAACATTTAAATCAAAAGGTGTTAAAAAAAGAAGATGCGTTTAAGAAATTATCCAATAAATTTTTTTAAGTGTATTATCATATCAATTACTCAGTGCTTAATATGGCTAATGTAATAAAAAGTCGAAATAAACACAACTTCTATAACTCTTTTTAAAATATATAGGTGGCAAATTGGAAAAGTGTCTTCTACATATTTCATAAAATAGGCTATTATATGCTATAAATAATTAAAGTGTCTTAGTTAGACAGAAACTAGAAGATTCATTAAATACATATTTAAAATTGCATCTAAATAATAGTAAAAAATAAATTATGATGACCTTTAATTAAGAAATCGAATATTTTACAAAGTTTTAGTTAATTAAGTTGAAAGTTATTATTATATCAAAGAGTAAAAACAATTTTTTACATATTTTATTTAAAAAATTGTATATTCGACAAAGTATTAGTTATATAAATTGAAAGTTATTATTATACCAAAGATTTAAAACAATTTTTTACGACGAGTTGCACACTAAATTTTGATTGTATAACCAATGGCCAACTTTAAATATGATTAAGTATTAATTAATAACAATGATTAAGTGAAGAAATTCTACTGTTCAAATTAATATTTACAGCTTTAAATAGAAGTTAAAATTAAACACCTTGTAATATTATATTATTTCCTTAAATTAAAGTTAACAGTCAGATTTTTACTGATTTATTCTGAGTCAAAGTATATATATATTAATTGAAATAATTATTACAATATAAGTATTTTTATTAGTTAACAATGTACTTGGACTAAATATCTAAAGCTGTTAAAATATTTTTGAAAAAATTTATATTTTAGCCGTCGGCTTATGATCCTAAGATTCTAAAATCTTTATTATCTCTAAATCTCTATTCTTTCACATATTAGGTAAACTATAAAGTAATTATTATTATTTTATGCACTTTTATTTTTTAAAAATAATGAATTATTAAATTGAAAAATAATAAATTGTAAACATATTTAACTTACATAAAATAAAATAATTATTGTTGTAATTTATTTATTTATTTTAAACCACCGCTGAAGTTAACACAAACAAACGAATTCATTTTATTTAATTGCAATGAACTTACAAATAATTTATTATCAATTATTAATTTATTTATGTATTTACAAATTGTTATTGTTTACTTATTAGAATATTTATTTATTTAATTTATTTTTTATTTTATTTATGTATATGCAACAGAAAAGCTTTTATTTTGCCGCACTTCCAAAAAGGACTGATACATTTTCGATTGCTGCGCGCCTTTTTATACAAAAATTTGAAATTGTAGAAAGCAACAACAAATCAAAACGTAAATAAACCAAAACCAAATAAAAGGAATTATTTGCGTTGCTTTTGCGCATAAAAAGGTGCGAATGTGACTGAATTTGTGAAACAGTTACGTTTTGCTGTTTTCTTCCTCTTATTACTTTTTTGTGCTTACCAAAAACAACTGTTGGAGTATTTGTTCTACATGGTATGTTTGTTGTAACGGTGAGTTGGGTGATTTGTGGGTGGTGAAATGCAACAAACTGTTGCTGCTCCTTTTTTAACAATTTTGTATTTTAGGGTAACGTAGTCTCACAAACACTTAACTCCTATTTAAAAATTTAAAATAATATTAATTTATTATAATTCTAAATAGAATTAGTCAAATTGAAAGTTTATACAACACAATAATAATATTGTGATCGATTTTATTAAATTTAATAAATAAATTTTATTAATAAACTCGTTATCTGCAAACTCAATGTGCTCAGTAAATCTCTTTTTGCAGTATTAGGAGTAAGATTTCGTAGCATTAAATTGAGAAGGTATATAAATATTAATAAATCAAATATAATTATATATTTATTCATTTAAATAATTAGTAGTTAAAAGAAATAAGTAAGTCAAGTCACTATATTACGACAAAGAGACGAAAATATACAATATATCGTTGTGTTATTTGTAAAATTGATAATCTTCAAAATTTTATTTCATTAGGACGAACGACATCCTCAGAGATCCCAAGATTGATCCAATCAGAAAATACATAGAGGATAGAGCCCTGAAACTATTTACGAAAACTGACAGGCTTACCAAAACCGGTTTATCGAATCTCAGAATAGGGGCAGACTCCTCGGGGAAGTATGCAGATTTGAGGTCACTTATTGCTTAATTTGATAAAGTGATTAACAATAAACCAGTCAAGGCGTAGAGATGGGTTATGAAGAAACCTCGTAGTTAATAGAGAGTTAAAGCGCTCAAGTGCACTGACTCAACATAATAATCAATTTCGAAATAAATATTAAAAAGAAATTTGTTATTTTTTGTTATCACAACAGTATTTCTCTCTGAGCTTATGCAAGCAAATTGATTAATTTCTATTCCTAATCAAAATTAAAAAATATTAAAACATGTCACATTTTATATATGAGAAATTATAACAGATGATTTATGTACGGCATTTCGACATATTAGAAATATTATTAACTTCCTTCTTGGTATGCATCAACAAATCCATCCTCCCACCCAATTGCAAGCCAATAATATACAATTGTACATCCCTAGACTTCAAATGTCCTGATCTATTTGATTCTAAAAGGATCAAAGGATTTTTTGAACAAAGTCATTTTCTCCCATATGAACTATGCGAATCACCAATTGTAGCCTATATCTTCTTTGAGGTTGATAGCATACACTTCTTCAACATTTCTCCATAAAATTTTTTCTTAAGCACGTTTGAAAATTAAAAGTGGTTTTTTGCGAATACCCAACTTTCCAACTCGTACACGAATACTATTTAGTTCGTAGTCTTATACAGCAGTAGTTTGGATATTAACATATAGTAACAAAATATTTTAAATCCACTTCAAAACCAGTAAATAATAGGATTTCTGAAATAGAAGTATGCGGTCATACAATCATGAATATCTGTAATAAACAATTTCAAAAATGTCAAAGTTTTAAACAAAAAAAAAAAAAATACAGTTACTAGTAATATTACATAAATTACTCTAGATCTCTAGATCTATATTATTTTTTTAATTCATTTTATACGTATATATATCCGTATATATTTAGCAAAATATGAATATAGATTACTTTACGTTTAAGTTATATTTGTATATACAAATGTATGTTTAGTAAATTACTTCTTTAATTAATCCTTTAGAACTATGTGTAAAACACGTAGATTATTTAATTTTGCTTTAGATGATGTGTTTATCATTCGACGGTCGTAAGCAACTGATTATTTTTTATGTTATTTTTGAACCGAAAAAATCTGTGCTTATGGAAACATTTCGTATTTACATCTTAAAAATACACATATATTTAAAAAAAAATATTTTTTTAAAATCATTTTTAGAGTAGTCGTATGAGGACATTTTTATAATAGATAATTTAATTTTATTATTTATGAACTTAATTTTATATTAAATATTTTTATTTTCACAATAATTAATTAATTTTTCTTATAACAATAATTGAAATTTTAAATGATAATTCACTGATGTTGTCTGTTGTTTTTAAACTTTTGAAGTCACCGCACTCAATTTTACGTTCGTTTCAGATCGCCGTGCTTTACCTTTTGAATTGAATTCGCTGCGATATAAAAAAATTATTCTGTCAAAGTGTGCAAATGTGGTTTCATTTGCTCAATTTTTTAAAATTATACGAGCGAATGTATTTGTGTAATTACTATTTGGTACAAGTTTGTGTATATGCATATATATGATATTACATTATAAATTATTTTTGTGGTTTATTATGTTGCGTACTTGATTTCAATGCACTCTTCGGATCTAAATTATTACTAAAAAAAGATTGAGTTAGCAAATAATGCAATTTCTTCTCTTAGAATTAAAATCATATGCCCGCATTATATAAATAATTAAATTACAGTTCTTAAAATTAATTTTCTGGTTTAACTTCTTTGCTATGCCAACATTTGTAATTCGTTGATGATTTAATTATTAAAATTTAAATTTAAGATTATAAATAAATATCGTAACAAGTCAATAAAACATCTTACAGGTTGATATTTTATTAACTACAATATTAAAATGTAAAAGAGTTAAATAAAAGTATAAGTCACAAAAGTTGCTTCACATTATTTTTTTATTAAAATTACCATAATTTTTAATAAAAAAATTGAATTACCAAAATGACAAAACCTTAAAAGTAGCATCGAAGGATACCGAGTCTGTTAGTCCTGACCAAAGCATATATATTTATATATTATTATTATATTATATACAAATATATTAGCATGCAGTATATTTCACATTGAAATGCTTTGACTTCGGTAAGTGATTTGTTTATCCTAGAAACCAGTAAAAATTATAAAAATGGGAATCCATTTTCAATATTTGCCGGAATATTATGTGTTATATCTTAAAGTCTATATATTTATTATACAATCTGAAAAATTTAATCTAATTTTAGTTCATTTAATATTCTTTATTATTATGTTGACGCTAATTGAGTCAGTACATTTCAGCACTTTTACTCTCTATTAACTGCGAGGCTTTTCCATAATCCCTCTTTACATCTTGACTGGATTATTTTTTATCACTTCATCAGACATCAGACAATAACTGACCTCAGATTTGCATACCTCACCGAGGATCCTATACCCATTCTGAGATTCGATAACGCAGTGTTGGGAAACCTGTCAGCTTTCGTAAATAGTTTCAGGGCTCTATCCTTTATATATTTTTTAATCGGATCAATCTTGAGGTCCCTGAGAATGTCATTCGTCCTAATTTACCATGGTACCTTGAAAAGTGTTCTCAGAGCCTGGCTTTGTGCAATTTCTAGCTGGTGAATAGTAGTATTTGAGACCTCGCTGAACGCTACACATCCATATAGAAGTGATGGTCGAATTATTTGGTTACCTATTAGCTACGAATGTATTTAAAATAGTGTAGTATTATCAGTTTAATCATTGTTTTGCATTGTTTGAAAATAATTCTAACCAATAAAAGACACGGATCACGGATAACACGGATAACAACGACAATAAAAATAATAGCAAGAGCAACAGTGATGTTTTAATTTGTAGACACATGCTCACATACGGGTATTAAAACAGCAATAAGAATAATAATAATAATAACAGCAGCAGTATAATATATGAAAATAAAAGAATTTAAAAGAATTTAAAAAAATGATTGTTTCTAGAAGAAAACAGAAAAGAAACAGAATAAACATTTTTAAAAAACTCTCAGGACCAATTTTCAATGTGAACAATATTTTCTTTTTATATTTATACTATCACATATTATAGTTTTATATTTCTGGGATTATTTTGTATTTAACAAATCACACATACAAACGATATTTTATAAATTTACCAAATTAAATGTAATATCACATTTGATTAAGTAATTTTGAATAAAATTCCTAAATATCTGAAGTTTTCCGCAATTCACGTTTATTATTGTCTACTGACATTTAATTTAAACTCCAACCTACGCACTTACTCAATGCATAAATAAAAGTACATATTACGTGCAAAATTTTTCAATGATATATATAAACATTTCAAGCAAAAAATATAGATCAAAAATTCTTCTAGTTGATTGCAACTGTCAAAAAGAATTAATTGTTGATGTTGATGTTGCCTTTGCTTTTGCTTTTGCTTTTGCAATATGTTTATATTTCAAGTACAGTAATTATCGTAGATTGTACGGAGGAAGATATAAAAAAATGAATTTATAATTTGAAGATCATTTGCTTTACTAATTATGGTCAAGTATATTGTTATTTCCATTTTTGTAAATCAGTTGAACCTCAAAAATATAGGTATGCACATTATATTTTTATAGCTAGAAATAGTGTATAAAGTTTAAACTATTTTATAATAAATTCAACCGGATCTGTCCTACAAACGACGATCACTAGTAGTTATTAATATAAAATCAAAAAATTTAAATTTTATATTATTCTATAAAAAATTTTTATTACTAGTAATAGGCATCAATCGAAAATTAATTACTTAAGGAACACTCTGCTTAATTCTTTAGTACTACCTACTTGATCATTTAAAAACAACTTGTAAATTTTGTATATTTAATAATTTTTTTTAATATAATCAGACTTTTTGACCACAGTTATATAGTGGTCATTAGACATATATATTATATATGTCGTTTACTTTAATCAATCTGGCTTGTTAGTACCGATATATTCGCACTGAATCGGTATTGCTTTACTTGAAGCAACTACCTAATTAATGGAAGTTTGTCTAATTTTAACCAATAGAGTCTTTTAATCTGACAATATTCATTATTTACCCAGGCTTTCATTACAAATCCTGGATTTACGTTTGTTTTCTTTTGTTTACAAAAGAAAAAAGAGGTTGTAAAGCCGATTAGAGATTAAGTTGTAGCTTGGATGGCGGGTAAAATTACAAAATTCATACCGGAAACTGTAAGATTCAGAAACCGTTGTTATTGCCTCCATCTGAAAGGCTGTGTAATCGTCAGGCAGTCAAAACAAGATGTTTGGCTTGCTGTTTTACCAAAACATTGGGCAGCAACCAATGAAGTATCGTGAAAATCGATTTCGTTAGGATGGTGCAAAAAGCCCCAGTAATTTGATGTGCGATCATCTTTCTCACTTTGTCAAGAAGCCTTATGAAATTAGCCTTTTCAGAAATTTGCTTTAGTTCGACGTAGAAGTTTAACCTAGAGGAGGGGTTAAACCAGAGGAGGGGCAGTAAGTAGTAATATTATAATTCCATTTTAAAGACTCCCAGATGTCACCACTCTTTCAAAACATCGTGTGGCACATCTGCATTAGCCTTAACGCTGATTCTTAATTGCTCCAATAGTTTGAGTACTACATTCGTTGCAATATTTCAGAGAAAAGTAGAAAGAAAGCCACCCTGTAGCGTTTCACAACAAACCACCATTCGAGATTAAATTAATTCAAAACAAAATATGTACATGCAAATTCTTTCAATGCCTTTTTTGAATTGATTTTATGCAAATTTGATGTTTCAAGTTATATTAAATGTTTTAAATTAAAAATCTCAAGAAGTAAAGCTTTTGATGCGTACGAATTCCAAGCACTGCCGTGTCTAATTATTATTAATCACTTAGATAATTGTTATATATTTAACCTAAATTCTATATTAATACAACATATTCTATTAGGAAAACATATTCTATATGTTGCCCTAAATTCTATATTATTTTCAATCAAATGTTAAAACCTCTTGAAGCATTTTTAATCTGATTTTTCTTACGCCCTGTATTTGTTGTGTGACATTTGAACAGCTGATTAGATGCAACCGAATGGAAGTGGTGTTCACATTGTTATTAATTTAATGTCGATAGAAAATGCAGTTAACAACAATAAAATTGTTTGAAATTACCAAAATTTCGTTTTTTAATAAAGCAGCAATTAATAGATTAACGGTCGCAAACATACGAAGTTATGCACTAGCGGCTAATAAGCAAACTGATTCCAGTATCGACCAAAGTTCTGAACAAGAGCGAACCAAATCATCTGTGGCAGAACAGCGTCTGATGAATATTGCAGTAATTGGAGTACCAAATGCAGGCAAAAGTACATTTATAAACAACTTAATTCAGCATAGAGTAATATTTTTTTTTATATAAAAGTGAAAATTTTAAGCAAATATTTCTCCTGTAGATTTGCCCAACTTCATCTAAAGTACACACAACGCGTGATCTGCATAAGGCGATATATACAACTGGTAACACACAATTGATATTTTATGATACTCCAGGACTTGTAACAAGTAGTGAAATAAAAAAACACAATTTAAACAGCTCTAGCAAATCTTTTAAGATTTCCGCTTATAAAAATGCACTTAAACAAGCAGACATAATAGCAGTTATGCATGATGTGTCTAAAGCATTCACACGGAAACAAATCCACACTACAGTACTGGATACATTAAGAGCTTATCCAAACGTTCCAAGTTTTTTAATTTTGAATAAAATTGATGCTTTAAAGTCGAAGCGTGTGCTTCTTGAATTAATACGCATACTTACGAACGGTACTCTATCTGGTAGACGTAAATTAAAAGGGAAATCCGATGATGCAAACAAAGAAGAACTTGTGAAATCTGTTAAGAGTACAGAAAATTGGAGTCATTTCAAGGATGTATTTATGGTGTCATCACTAACAGGAAGTGGTTTAAGCGATATTCACGTATGAAACTATTTAAGTATACATTTATAATAAACGTTTTAGAAATGCTTTAGCTTTGAGTCGTATATTGTAGCAGGTAATTATTTTAACTTTACTAATATAAATATTTTGTGTAGGATTATTTATTGAACATGGCTAAACCTCAAACATGGAAGTATGCAAGCGATATATATACGGACTATACACCAGAAACTTTAATTGTTGAAAGTGTGCGTGCACGACTATTAGATTATTTACCACAAGAAATACCATATACTTTAAAAAGCGAATTAGAATATTATAACGAAGAAAACAGTTAAGTAAAAGTAGAATTTAATTATTAAAATTTAAATTAATATTTAAATAATTTATTTGAATATTTTTAGATATAATTTATGCATCTGTACAAGTTTTATGCCCGACAACACGTTTAGAACGTTTAATATGTGGTGAATCGAATGGCAGATTGAGACAAATCACAGAGCGTGTCACATCAGATTTAGTGGAAACTTTCGGAAAACCAATTTCACTTACCATTGCTACACATAGTCAAACAAAATAATGACATTATAAATGTTTTAATCATATTGTTACATAATAAATATGCTATAATAGTTTCAGATGAGCTACTAATTTATCTATTCGTTCAACTGTGTCTGGCCCCACGCCTAGTACAGTTGGAGTACCTGGTGCTAATTCTGTATGTCCTGCATCTTTTACTACAGCGGCTACAACATTGATGTTCGCTGCCTGCTTTTGCAATGCAATAATGTCTTCATAGGAATTAATACGTAACACAATTTTGGGTTGACCGGTATATGTCCAAGCATTCAACAATTGCTGTTTTGCGTTATTGTTTTGTGCTTCTTGATAACACATTATTGCTGCATGTGCACACTGTGCTGCTGTTTTTCCTTTGGACATCTTGATGTCACCACGCACAACAAGCGCCAGTTTAGTGCGCGGTGTTAATGGACCATTAAAAGCACGTTTAATTATGTTTAGTAGCATGGTAGATATTTATGTTAATATAGTTTATTTAATATGCGAATATTTCTGTGATTGCTGGTCAATGTATTTCTGCATACACTGTTTGAAATCTTTCACCCTGTCTTGACAACTGCGCCAGTCGCCAGTTTCTGCAATACACTCTTGTACTTTATAATGCAGCTCAATGCAACCAGTTTTTTTGAGCATTTCTTCTACAGGATCCGAGTCTAATGAAACTGGCATTATTTGTATTAATTATTATTCGCAAATGTCAATTATTGACAAAATTGAATAAAAAGCTCATGCTTTTATTTATAAACAGCTGTTTTCTTTTAGAGTTGCCAAATATGTTTCTAATAAATTAAAATTTTTATCTATATAATCAACTATCTATTATTATCGTAGAGTAATGTGTAGAATTTAAATAACATATGTTATTAGGTGAATTCAGAACGTTGGGTTTAGACATGGTACTTAGAACGTTGGTTTTGTTACAAAGTATTTTGAAAGCATGAAGTGACACAATTTAAAATTTTCAGATATATCTATATCATATTCGTTCGATTTTCTTTTTCAAAGTAATCCCTCATTTTCTGGCACGTATTCACTATAAGGGGGGAATGGGCACAAGTTCGAGTAATGTTGAAAGCAACCAATATAAAATCAAGTTTACATATGAAATAATTTGATTTTTATGAAAACACGAAATATATGAGTTGTAATAACACAAGAGTTATTATAGGGATACATATATAGTAATATATGCCAGTTTCTGATATAAACAGAGGAAGGTTATGAAAGCGTTGACATAAATCGCGACTGGATTTAAGTATCAATTATGAAACTTACTTTATTAAAAAAATCTAACAATAACTATTGTTATCTTTCAATAACTCTAGCTATCGCCATTCCACCTTATTCTGCAGCATCTTACCAACCCTTTGTTGACCTGCTTTCAGAATATCTTTTATCCACAAAAACAATTACAACAAACGACACGAAATAATAAAAATTCTTATTATTAGAATAATTCCTTTAATAAGAAGAATTGTCATTATTTTGTGTCGTTTGTGGTTATTGTTGTTATAGCTAAAAGTTATCCCAAAATCATATATATAAGGGGTTGGCAAGACACTGCACAATAAAATGGGATGGCCATAGCTATATATATACCTCAAGAAAGCAGAGCTATAAATCCCTAGAGCTCACATTTGTGTGTGCATTTGGCAAAGATAACGAGTGACCGACGTGGAGAGATGAAGAGTAGAGATGCTATTGGAAATAGACGTATACATGCGTGACAAGTAACTGTTACCTATCGTTTTCCTGACCTCAATCATGTTATTCTCTGTGTTCTGCTATGAACACTGTTTATGAATATTAGTTCAGGAAAAAAGTTTTAATAATGTTTATAAACTGCTGTAAATTGTATTATACACGGAATTCTACAGACAAAATATATGTAACGTATTTATAGCAACCAATTAAAGTTGTTTTCCACTAGAACTTAATTTTTAAAAAAACTGACCTTTAAAATTGAATATTAATAACTATTAATTTTTTGTTTATTTTATCCTAATAGTTTAAAAATTAAGTCTAAAGTGAATGGACCCTTAACCTTTTTAAAATTCAGTATGTTTTTACTTAATAATACCCATTTTTTGAAGACGTGATTATGTATAAGTACGAACCTGTGGTGCAAAAATTTTATATTAGTTATTTAAGCAGATCATCCAGTTTTCAAAAAAAACATATTACACAGCTTTAGTTTTTAGTAATTTTTTTGAAAATAATATTTGTATTAAATAATATGTAAAAATTAACAGCTATTAATTTCATAAAAATATATAATACGCAAATAAATCAGTGCAATATATAATGTTTTCATAGAATTTTGAACAAGAGTACATCAATTACAATTATGCTATAATGTTATCACATATCCAACTTGTTTGGAATTAGAAATATTTTTTGAGAATCTTTTTTTTTGTAAGTTATAATCAATCTATGTAGTAATGACTAAAATATTAGTAATTAATCCAAATATAAGTGCTTGTTATAACAATACTTAATGAAAAATTTTTTAGTTCACCAATTCACAATTATCTTGTCGTTGTCCTGTATGGAATAAAAGTCCAAAGTCTTCGATATATTGTCTAGTTGAACCACCAAATCTGGGTATTTAGTATCAGCATATGAGATATGAGGCATATTTAATAATTCTAAGTTAAAATGCTTAACAATCAATCCCTGCAAAGTTTGAACAGTTATTACACGAGGTACTTTTTTCTCCCACATTTCTCCAGTTTTCTTATTTTCAATTCGTAATTTTATTAAATTGGATTTTTTTGCATTAACGATCGGTATAAACGCTGCAGCCGAGCCATATTCTTTGAATACAAAAAAAATTACATAGAGTATGCAATAGCACAATAAGTATATCGAATAACAATGTATACGTATAGGTGCATATTTAATTGTATACTTTATAAGAATTGTGTACTTACTTTTAATTAAAATTTCGTACGAGCGATGCTTTTTGTAAAATTCATGAAGTGTCTCATTAGATTTGCTAGCTTGAACCCACTCTACAGCATATTTTTTCCAAGTATCATATTCTGCACCCCGCCTTTCCTTCGGGTCTATTTTTACTTTATTTAAAACATCCAAATTCATGATCATACTAACCGCTTTCGAAAACATTTCATCAAAGCTAGACTTTAAGTGCGGAGTCTTACTGAGTTGACGAAGTTTTGGTAATTTGTCCAATTCATTAAAAGCATCAGCCTTAGCAATTATATAAATTTTAATTAATATTTATTTATATTTTAGTATACTTTATGACATACCTCATTCCATATAGGATTATTAAATAAATTTATATTTTCTAATTCCAAAAATATATTTAACTTCTCGTTTGATTCACAATCTGGTAACTTAATTTCTTCAATTGCATTGTTCATTATATTCAAACACCGTAATGTCGTAATGTTGCCTAATTTACAAATTTGTTTAAAATCCACTAGCTTAGTGCAATGTAAATCCAATTCTCTGCAATTATATAATTATATATATGTAGTAATATTAATAAGCTGTTTTAATTTATATTTATTTACCTTAAATTTTTGAATATGTTTTTGCAATTGACTTCACTAAGTTCAGATATGGGATTCTCTTGCAAACTAAGTGATTGAATTTGGGGCCATAATTTCGCTACATGTAGAACATCAACCCAATTAAGACCACAGTTTCGCAGATTTATGTGCTTTAGATTTCGAAAAGCAGGCTCCAAATCATTAATTTGTTCATTCCTCGGCAATTGTAAATAGTTAGAGCTAAAAAGAAAAATTACTTCAGTATTAATTGTCTGCATTCATTTAGATATTTTATAAAATAATTTCGATAATTTGTAATTTATAAAAAATTTTATATTATACCTTAAATTCAAATTTCTTAATGTTGATATTTGAGCAACAATGTCTGCGACAGTCTCCCAATTCCAGATAAGTGTGCGACTTAAATTTAAAGTAGTCAACGAAGTAAAATCTTTCAAACACCCAGGAGAGTTTATAGGAGAGTCGTCTACACTTATATCTGTAAGTTCCTCAAATTTACTCTGCTTGCGCGCAATTTTTTCCATACCAACAATTTCAAATAATGAAGCATTCAAAGATTGTTGAGCTTCACGTATTAAATTTTGATCCAGACTGTGTGATGTGTAGCCTAAATAGCGTTCACGAGCAGCTTGTTCAAGTGTCTCGAATGGTCCAACTTTAGCGGGTCGCACAAAGCTACCCGCAGTTGGGTGTTGAGTTTGGAAATAATGTTTATTTTGGACACATCCACTATGCTTACCACGATTGAAATCATCCCACTCAATACCCAACCACGTACCAGTCTGGCCGATGACCTATAACAAAAACAATCACAGTATATACAATCCAAGCATATGCTACATTTAAGGCTTACCTCTCCCACATATTTAACGGTACCACAGTTATTTCCGATTTTTATTCTAGAACCAATTGGAAATTTTATTTGGGCCTCATCAATTATGCCTACCATTTTTTTTTATTAAATTTAATCCAACAATTTGACAAATAGTCTTTGTGAAACTTTAACTTGCAAAATAATTACAAAAAAATATTTAATAATGATAAAATGACCACGCTTTCAAAAATATTTTTCTTTAATTTAAAATAATAGTTTTCCAAGGAGATGCTTTTAATTTTTCATTATTAATAAACAGCACAATTTGTGTATTTTGATAATAAGAAAAATATTACTAATACAGAATATTCACAATAGCATTCACGATGACATAAAAATGACACCATTCGTTAATATGGAGGAACTGCCATAAATAATATTTTAATATTTTGAAATTTATTAAGAACTTAATAAGCCATTTCATATTTTTTATTTAACATTCTAAACTAGTGTTGAATTGGTAATATAATAAAGGCTACAAATAATTTTGTTTGAATGTCAATATTTAACACAGAAAATTATGTATAATAAAACCTGCTGCCTCGAATTATGCGTTGTCAAACTGAATTACACGTAATTTTTCGGGAGTAATTTCAAAAATTAAAGTAAGTTTTCGATGAATCACAAAGTATTTTAGCACGAGTTTAGCTTTTTAAATAAGAATCAATAAAAAGTTTATTAGTAATGATTGATTGTTGTAAAAAAATTGTAAGCAAATTTGGTGCTCATAGTTCAATACCGTTTGAAAGCAATTAAACCATTTCAAACTACTACTACTACTATTAATATATTTCGCTTCACTTTGTATAGTATATTGAAGTATATTAATTAACTTTCGCAATTCACTCGCAAATTAATAACAATTATTTGCATATAATGGTTCTTAATTAGCAAGTTTTGCAATTATCTCTAATTTTATATTAATTACCATTTAATTTTCAATAATTTAATCTTATTTAATTTAATTTTCATTTAATTTTTATAATAATTTATGAACGGATGCAGGTTAAGGACGCAACTGCTCCTCTTCTCTTTAAAACTCTGGCTTCAAATGTATTTTCTATATCTGTCACCACTAAGTTGGTTGAGTTGCACCCCTGATTAGCATTGGTACGGGTCTGATCTAATCTCTGCATAGCCTCCTTATTGTAGATGCTATGAGGCTACATTTTACGGAAATAGTGCAAAGAAGAATTTCAAAGAAACATTAATTCCAAACAAATGCAACATTGCAAATTATCGAAATTTGACATATTTAACGAATGAAACAAAATGTAAACATACACAACTAAAACATATCAAAACAAACAAGAGGTAAGAATTTTTTAAAATATTTTTCTTTATAAATAATATATATAATTGATATATTAAGTCATTCATATATGTATATATACATATTTTTCATATACATACAACATATTTAATTAATAAAAACATGGATTTTATTGAATACTTACTTCTCAGTGTGTTTGTTTAAAGCTCAGCTGTTGTTTGTTGACATTTTACATGTTTATTTGTTAAACATGTAAATCTTTAGCCCCAAAATTACAAAAGTCTTTCTGCTTTTTAATCATTATTATTTTTTGCGTTTTCTTTTGTTTTGTTAATCTTATCGAAATACACAGAATTTTATCTATGCAAAAATCAATAAATTTATTGTTGCGTACAGTATAAAGATATTTCCTATAATTATTCGATGCAAAGAATATAAATGTCAGTAAAGAGTTTTTAATAAGCCGTATCGCGACTAGTCCTCATATTATATGATAGTCTTGACAGTATTTATTATACCTTTTGATTACAACGAAAGTGGGTGCAGAGCTATATCTCAGATTGGTAGTTCATATAAAATGGATCATTTGTGGAAGCGTGAACTAGTGATGGCTTTAATAAAAGAGTGGCGCCAACATGATAACTTGTATAACATTTCAAATCACAATTATACTCGCAAATATATTCGCAATCGTTCAATTAAAGCAATTTATAATGTTCTAAAAAAATCACAGGCGAAAATCACAATTGAAATGATTAAAAAGAAGATGCATACTCTGCGTACTCAATTTTGTAAGGAGCGGAAACTGTACATAGACTTTAAAAGTAGAAATACTTCATACGAAGAGTATGAGCCAAAATTATGGTGTTACGATTATTTAACTTTTTTGAAACCTTTTGCATGTGATACTGCAAAGGTATGTAACTAATTTAATAATATTGTCAATAAATACCCACATATCTGCCGTCATTTGTATTTCAGGCTTCAAATTTTATAGCTGACGATCACTCAATGTTTGAATATGAAAGTTCTGATGCCTCTCAACCGAGCAATGAGATAGTAAAATCAACGGTATGGCTACTTTAAATGTATTTTATATCTATTGCTATTATATTTTGTTTTTGAAAAACTTTAGGATGATAATAATGTTCAATTATCTGAAAGTAATACAAACGAAATCTCGATTAAAATCGAATCGGATGTAAATATTAATATACACTTTCATACCGAATTCTATGTTTTTAACTTGCTCGTATTTTAGAATGATATGCCGACAGATACTGAAGCTAATTATCAAGATGATAATGACTATCAAAGTGAAAAAGCAGAACCCAGTTTTAAAAGTAAAAGTTTAACAGCACCTAAGAAAACTTCAAATTGTATTAACAAACCTCAGCCTAAAGTGAACTACGTACGTATGCCATTTCAAATTATTACAATTTTAATAAAAATTTATGTATAAAACTTATTGTATTTCTGTTTTAACAATGTAATATTTTAGAATTCAATTGCAACTACTATACAAAAAATTAAAACAGAACTTCTGCACTTAGCTGATGACAAATATACCTGGCTTGGGGAGCATGTTGTGAACGAGATCTGTAAAATTGAAGATGAGTCTATTTTGGAGGATTGCATTAGTAATATACAATTAATTTTAAAAAATAGCCTTGCAAAAAGCAAAGAAGTTACTGAGGAAATTGATCCGTTTGGAAATGATATGAAGTAGCTTTCTTGATTTCACAGACGTATATATATCATAGTTCAGAGCTTCTACTAATAAATTTGTTATAATAATAAATTGCATAAGAATTAAAACTGCATTTTCTACATTTGTAACTAGAATCTTTTCTACGCAAGAATCTTAT
The DNA here is from genome assembly GCF_002237135.1 of Teleopsis dalmanni. Taxonomy (NCBI): domain Eukaryota; kingdom Metazoa; phylum Arthropoda; class Insecta; order Diptera; family Diopsidae; genus Teleopsis; species Teleopsis dalmanni. The sequence goes on from NC_051847.1 coordinate 11,273,230, forward strand.
GTAATTATATATAAGAGAATTAAATAAAAATATAAAAAATACATTCCTTTTCCATCCAGTATTTTTAGGACAACTTTCTTATATCGTCTACCTAAATGTGCCTCATATCACGTTTCCACCAAATATCACAAATGAAATATAAACAAACAAAAGCTCTCCTAGAACTTTGAAAGAATTTTTTTTCACATAAAAACTCACATGCATACATCATAGTAAATGAATCTTAATTTCATTAACATACTATAAGTTGTTTTAACTGCAATAGAAACATGATATCAGGATGTCATTGTGAATACATTTTTCTGAATAGATAAAAGTTGCAAGTTGCTTAATCTTACCGAAGTTTATTGTGTGTTTAGTAAGGCGTTTAAATACCGTGTTTTAATTTTAAAGTTAAGATATATAAAATTAAAATAAAATTTTTTCTTAATTAAATTTTTCTGTTTCACATCATTTTTATTTAATCGAATATCGAAAAAATTATAAGATATGCTGATGTCTCGGTAATTCGTTAACTTGGTAACTTGATATTTTATCACCGAGTAGCCTGAATACTCAGAAATATATAAATATTTTTATTTTTTTTTATTTATTATTTACTTTCTTTAAATTTTATTAATTGTTTAAAATTTATAAATTTGTTTAATAATGATTTTGTGCATAATTATAACTAAAATTTGTTAAATTATTGTTATATAATTATTTATTAAATTTATATTACAATTTTTTAGTACAAAATTGTAATTAAATTATTAATTTACAGAAATTTAAAAAACACACGAAACAAATACAACAAGAGAAACGTCAAAATTAATCTCCGATGTATAATGTAAACGGTAGAGATATAAAATGCAGATTAATTTAATCTCCTTCCGTTAATCTAACAATGTAAACCTATTATAACTTTACTAGTGTCTTTTTGAAACTCGTTCGAACAGATCAATTGTACAGTAACACGAAAATTAGAAGTGCTACATCTACTACATCAACTTTGCAATTTCATATTTCAAGAAAAAAAAATACAAATAAATCTTAGTTCAGCTGATTTTAGTGACATTTAATTTTAAATTATATTGCTATTATATTGTGATATTTTATTATTGTGATGAAAAGTGTTGTATACGTGAATAAATAATATTTTTTTACACATAATATTATGTAGAATGTAAAAAATAAATTCAATTAATATGCTTGTGTTAGCAACACTAAAATTAATTGTAACTTCAAGATTTACGTTTGCATGAAAATAAGGGAAGTCCCAGTTTAAAATTTTATTTCGTGTTATACACACGTATACTTAGTTCAATATCGCCACGTAAGCATCAAAGTTTATATCAGTTTGTCACGAACATTGTTTGGTTGTGTCACGTAAAATATGTTGGTCCTGTTAATTTAACAAACTAAATATAAGTAATGTCACTTAAAGAGGTAAAAATGCTAATATTTGTGTCATCTAGAATATATATCTGTTTAAAATCTAAAGGTTTTCACGGCACGGCCGTATCAATTGGAAATATTGGAAAATATTGTGAAAGAAAATGGAATTGTATATTTACCAACTGGAGGAGGAAAAACATACATTGCTGTACTCGCAATACAACGTTTTTCGAAAGCATTGCAGAAGTAAGTAATTTGGTTTTGATTTTTTATTAAATTGCAATATTACAAAAAAAAAAATTAATAAAAACATGTTATGGATAATAACAATAATTTGCAAAAAATAATGTCGATTTTCTACAACCTTTAACCTCTACGATGTGCTATAACGCTATTTGACATATATATTGTTCGTTTATTCATGAATATATATATATAGATATATATTATTGTCTGTTTTGCGAATTAGCCATTTTGTTTTTAATTATTTGTTTAAGAACAATTAAAGTTCGTAGGACATTTTCCTATTTTACAAAATGAAAATAGATGTACGATTATTATTAGAACTAATTGATGCATTTTAGATTATAGCAATTGTATGTATCACACATTTTTCATTTTTTGTGTAAAGAAAAACAGGCTTTACTTTATAACAAATGATTAAGGTGGAAAATTCGTAAAAATCACTCTGACGCAATTCTAATGACAATTAATGCAATTGCACATAAAGAGTTGACAATAATAGAAAGTTGCCAATAATAGCGATAAACAAAAATTTTAATAGAGATTTATGTACTGGTATATGTGTTTAGCTCAAAACGAATATTATTTTGAAGTAGACATTTTCAAAGACACCTTACCCTGTGTTAATACATTTTTGTTAAGAAACTTTCCAAAAATTTAATTTTGATCACTATATCTTTTGAACCAATTCAAAGACAAGAACTTGCTTGCTACAAAACTTGTAGCGATTTAAGAATCTTTAATAGGCAATTAAAGGTATTTGTACTGAAATATATTGGTACAAATCAATAAAAAATCAATCAATTCAATACAACACACTATCTATCTCTCTATGTATATATATTAGAAAAGTTGAAGATGGTGGTAAACGTATCATATTTATGTGCAACACTGTCGAATTGGTGCTGCAACAAGCTATTGAACTTAAAAAACGTACTAATTTAAACATTGGTGTGTACGTTGGAACACGTCAGATAGACAACTGGTCTAATACTGATTGGACTTTAGAAATTGCTGAACATCAGGTAAACATATTTTTTACGTATATTTTATGTGTAAATTATAAATATACTTTTTTTAGGTTTTAGTCGGAACTGCTCAAGTTTTTTTAGATGCAGTTATGAAAGCCTATATACGAATTAAAGATTTAAGTCTTGTAATCATAGATGAATGTCATCACGCAACTAAAGCGCATCCTATGCACGAATTTATGAAACTTTATTCTGCAGAAGATAAACAGAATAAGCCAAGAGTTGTAGGACTTAGCGGTGTTTTACTTAAAGGGAATAAGATGAAAGATGCTTTAAAGGACATAATTGAGTTAGAACAAGTAATGCATGGTAATATTATAACTGTGAAAAGCTATAAGGATTACCAAAATGTTTTATTGTAAGTAATTTTTAAATATTTGCTTGAAATTATAATTACATATAATTGTAAATTAAATGGATTTAACAGGTACTCAGCTGTGCCATTAGAAAAGATGGTATCGTATAATTCTGCTAGTACTACAAATCAAATAAATGATGAAATAAGAAACGAAATCGAGTGCCTCAGTAATTTTATAGACTCTTGGGATATTGGAGAACAGCCAATAAAATTGTCTAAAGGCTTACTAAAAGAAAAATCGCCGAGTAAGAAAAAATTTTGTAAAAATCTACTGCAAGATTTTTTATTTCAAATGGATAACTTTGGATTATATGGGGCATCAGTGGCAATCCTGTCTACAATTTTAGAATTTGAGATTAAAAAGAAGACTTCCGATACAATACAACTTAAAACATTGTTTCATATATTAGTAAACAAATGTGAATACATATTGCATTTTATTGAGAGTAAAATCCATGCCTTTTTGAAGGTCAAAAATTTACCTGCTACTTCGATGCATTCGGATGAAGTCATAATGCATTTTGCATCATCTAAGTTGATTTCATTACTGAATTATGTAAAATCAACTTTTGGCAATAAGAATTTTGAAGATATTTCCTGCTTATTATTCGTACAAAGACGATTTAGTGCTAAATGTTTGAGTTATATACTTCGTGACTATGTAAAATCTCGACCCTTTTTAAATAATGTAATAAAAACAGACTTTATGATTGGTAATAGTGCCATAATGTGTGGAGTTGAAAATACACTCGAATCAAAGTGGAACAAAAAGGTTAACATGAATTTTGTCAATATTTTATATACAATAAACTTTATATAAACATTTACATACCTAAATTAAGCTTAGTTATATCAAATCATGATATTGTTTTATGAATATAGATGCAACATAGCATAATATAGTTAAATTATCATATATGTTGATTTGCACCCATGGCTTACTTAAAAACAAAATTATTTCGTTAGAATATTGGATGAGGTCAAAGATCTGTGTAAAATTTCAAATAATTCTAATACAAAAATATCAATCATACTCATTTAATATTTTGGCATTATTATTAAAGTTATCGATGCTAAATACAATATATTCAATTTACCTTAAAATTCAATTCATATTTAACTAATATACGTTTTTTTATATATTTCTTTATAGGTAATGGAACGTTTTCGCAACAAGGAATTTAACGTGCTCGTCTGCTCAAATGTTTTGGAAGAGGGCATCGATGTACAAACTTGTAACTATGTGCTAGTATTTGACCCGCTACAAACATTTAATTCATATATTCAAACGAAAGGACGAGCTCGTAGTAACGGTTCGACATATGTTGTTTTTTGCTCTGAAGATAAGCAAACAGCAACATTGAAAAAAATTGCTGTTTATCGTGAGGTTCACGAAAAGCTAAAAAACTATCTTATAAATCGGACTGTTGATTTTAATCTTAATGAAGAATTCATTGAAAAACATTTTAATGAAATCATACCGCCACTCGTAGCACCAAATGGCGCAATGTTACTGGCATCAGCAGCCATAAGCCATGTTTATAGATATTGTCAGTCATTGCCCTCAGATATGTTTACAATTTTAGTGCCGATGTTTGAAAAGTTGCCACAAACAAATAACGGCGATAATATCGTAGCAATTACTTTACCAACATCATCAACTGTAAAGGAAAAAATATATGTAGGTATGAAAAATATCCGATCAATTACAAATATTTAACTTTAATTATAGAGCGATCCGATGGCAGATGTTAAACTAGCTAAAACATCAGCTGCCATCAAAGCTTGTAAACTTCTGCTTGAAAATGGGGAATTAAATGACAAATTTTTGCCATTGACTAAGAATGAATGTGTTTCAAACATCAGCCAACATTTCTTTGAACATTGGAAGAAATTTAATGACAACGGTACGTATTATAAAAATAATTGCATTAAAAAGTACTTTAGAAAAATTTTGTGGATTTATTAATCTTTTCTCTTTGCATTTTTGGTGCTGTTAGCTTTCACTTTGATTTTTGCTTATTTTAATGTATATACATCTATGCGCGCGAAAGTGAAATAAGTGAAGGGATTTCTTTGTAATTGATATGATTTTAATTAATTAGGCAAAACCACTGCAAGATGATGTTTTCAATAAATAACTTAATTAAATTAGTAAATAATGTCAAGGGATTTTTTTTAATCTAATAATCTTCTTTAATATTTTTTTTTTAATCTTTTCCCTTTGAAGCAAAATACAACCTTTTGCTAACACAAAGGTTCAACTCATTGTTTTTTTTTTTGCTGTAGGTGGAAAGCAACGACCCCTATTCCAGTAATCAAGAGTAGGAGTGCAGGAGGGCTTAGTATTTAGCAAGCTGAATTAATCAAAGCCGAATGTGGACGTATTTAGTTAGGAGGGTTGGTATTATTGATGATGGGGATGGGGTTTACGCAAAATCGCGAAGGGGTCTGGTTTTGAAGAAACTCTACACTCAGAATCACGAAAACCACGATTGTAGAATGGAATAAGTGGAGGAAGGGCAAGCTATTCCTCAAGATAGCACTCACTTTATTCTGTATAATTTCGTTACTTAAATACTAAATCTTACATACTAAAAACAGTTGAAAAATAGTTTGGGTTTTTATCTTTTTGTATAACACGACTTTGTCGCCATTTATTTAATTCCCTGTAATTGCTTTTGTGTGCACAACTCCGTGTTTTTGAAATATTTTATTTCATGGAAAAAACCCCTCCTTTCATAGTATTAGGTCTGTTCTACGAGCTACTCGTAGTAAAACACAAGTAAAGTACAAACTGAGATCGTAACACAAATAAAGTGGCAAATTACGCACTTTACACAGATTTGCATGGAACAGGTTTTATTTTCGAAGTCCTGTGTAATCCATTTTTGAACACCGTCCGCGTCACTTAACACTATTACCCGTTTAGACAGCATAAAGTATATATTTCATTTTTAAATATATTCTATCAAAATAGGTTATAGAAAATAATATAGATGAAATCTATAACTGTTTAGGCAAGTTACAGATAAAAGATTGTTTGTAACAATGTTTAGAGAGCAGTCAATTAAAAGTTCATTTAAATATTAGAAGAAAAAAAAGAAATAATATTAATTTTAAGACTTTTCTGATATTTTTAGTTAATTCCAAATTGGTTGGCAAACAAAACAAACGTGTTTACGATCGCATTAGTCCTGATGAGTTATATAATGCAATGCCTACAGTTGGTGAAAAATGTTACGCGTATGAGATTGTAATTAAACCGGACCCTAATGATAAATTTGACCATAAGAATTATCGTGTACCATTACTAAACAGCAGGAACAATTATGCTCTATTATTGAAAAATCGCTTACCACGCTTAGCTGACATGCCATTGTTTACGAACCAAGGTCGGCTCATATGTGAGTTATCAAATGAACCGTTGGAATTCACAATTGGAAATGAAAAGGAACTGGAATTATTACGTAATTTCCATGTGACGATATTTCGGGATATAATTATAAAAAAACGCTATTGGAAATCGTTCATGGCAATGGATCGGCGTAATAAAGAAAATGCTTATCTAATAGTTCCTCTTAGCGAAAAGATTATCAACTGGAGTCTGGTAAAAAAATTTCAACGTTTAAGTAGTCCACGACCGCTCAATATCCACGAGCGAAAACAACAAGTTTATCATCCGAAAGATTTTATAGGAAGTGTTGTATCGAAATGGTATGCAGAGGATGATGAGCAAAAATATCTTGTTATAAATGTGCTAGAAAATATGAATCCTTTAAGTCCCTTTGATCTGAAAAATAATAGTATTTATAATAATTACGTTGAGTTTTATGAAAATAAATACAAGAATAGAATTGAGAGTATAGTAAATAAAAATCAATTTTTGTTAGAAGTTAAGCCACTCACTTCTCGTCGAAATTTTTATATTAGCCAAGTTGGAAAAAATTATAAAAATAAAAAAGAGCAGATGGAAGTTTTGATACCGGAATTATGCCATAATTATAAATTTCCCAATGAGTTATGTCTAAAGGCTGTATTTTTGCCAAGTATAATACAGCGCTTACATTTTATGTTACATGCTGAACATATTCGAGTACGAATTGATAATTTTTTACTAAAACGAACAAATTCAGTCCGTAATCTGAGCAGAGAATACCGGCCTAAACCGCTAATAATTGATTATTCGTTGCGTAGGAATGTAGATCCTGATGGCAATGCAATAGAAATGGAGGAGGTGAGATGGATAGTAGAATTAAAAAAAAACAAATTTAATAAAATTTTCTTTTACAGAGATTTCCGAAACAAGTTCTGACATTAGAAGCCAAATCAAGTGGTACTTTGAAGTATAATGAAACATTTCATGAAGATCAAACATCTTGGAATGAGTATATTGAGCCAATTGATAAAGATCGTTCCTTATCTGACATTTATCCTATAGAAATTAGTTACTATAGCCACTTCATTAGATCGGACACTATATCCTCTAATTCTGTTAAATACTGGGAGGAAATGTACAACAAATCTCAATTAAAAATGCCAGTTTTAAAAACATCTGATATTGGCCCGAAATTTCAGACCAATCCTTCAATTTGTGATGCTGGAATAGAAGATAAATGTTTCATTAGTATATTGGAACGTTCCTTTGACAATATGTCCGATATTATTGTCGAGCAGTACGAATTTGTAGCTGCTCTTACAACATCTGGTGCATCTGAAATTTACGATATGGAGCGGTTCGAGTTATTGGGTGATTCGTTTTTAAAGTTTTCGATTTCACTCTTTTTGATAAAACAATTTCCGCAATGGCACGAAGGTTTTTTAACTGCGGTGAAATCTAAATTCGTTTCAAATCGTAATTTGGTATATTGTATGTTACAAACTGATATTCCAAAACGGATTAATTCCAAATTACTTGACTTGGACGAGTGGCTACCGCCATTGTTAAGTCTTCCAGAAAATCTTTTGGAATTTCTACACAAAAGAATTAATGCTTGCAAAGGAATCGAAAACTCAAGTATTTATGGGATTGAATTGAGTGATGAAGAATTTGATACCAGCATATGTTCCGAATATAAACTAGATGAGCTCAAAAAATTTTATTGTCAAGAAGAAGAAAAACTTGAAAACTGTCTTAGTTTAGATAATGACATTAATTCGTATGTGTATAAAGATGTAATGCGTGATAAAGTTGTAGCTGATACTTTGGAGGCATTACTTGGAGTTTGTGTCAAAAACTATGGTATTCACAAATCCTTTAATATGCTAGAGTTTTTTGGTATTATTAAGCCTGCTCCAAATATGCATTTGTCGGATTTATTGGAATTAAATTTAGTTAGCCCATTGCTGCGTACAAATATATCGTCAAGGGAAGTGGACGCATTTTTAATTAATTATCAGGATTTGGAATACAATCTTGGTTATAAATTTAAGGATCGTGCATTTTTATTGCAAGCACTTACACATCCTTCGTATCCAACTAATCGTATAACTGGCAACTACCAAGAACTAGAATTTATTGGTGATGCGCTTTTAGATTTTTTAGTATCCTGCTACATATTTGAACGCAATACAAATATGACACCTGGCATGCTGACCGATTTAAGATCAGCATTAGTCAACAATATAACTTTGGGTTGTGTTTGTGAACGCCACAGATTTCATTTGTTTATAAAATATGAAAATCAGGCTTTGAGCGAAGCGATTGTGAGATTTGCCAATTATCAAGAGAGCCAAAATCATTCTATAACTAATCAACTAAGAATATTATTAGAAGAAGAAGATGTAGTTGATGATGAATGCACTGGCGTTACAAAAATGAATCTATCTGAAAAAATTGAAGTACCCAAAGCTTTAGGTGATGTTGTAGAAGCGCTAATAGCTGCTGTATACTTTGATAGCCGTGATTTGAAACAAACGTGGCATGTAATATACCGATTACTTCAGAAAGAGATAAACGAGTTTGCAAATAACACACCGTTGGATCCAGTACGAGAATTACTTGAAAAGCAAGTTAATGCTACATTTAGTAAAGCAATTACTGATAAGAATGTAGTTATGGTATCATGTGAGTTTACTTGCTTAAGGCGTAAGGTGGAAGTTTGTGGTTTCGCTAGTAATTCTCAGCAAGCCAAAAAAGCAGCTGCGAAGCATGCGCTGCAATATCTATGCAAACATTCTAATTAATAAATGCTTTCTGTGCTATTTTTTGTCTTTAGTATATAAAAACAAACACGAATAATTACCATTTTTACATTTTTACCATATTTATTACAGGAATCTCATTACTGTAATAAAACACAACAATATGTTTTTATTTTTAAATAAATATATAAATAAAATATATATATATATATTTTGAAAAATATAGTTTTTTATTTGTTATATATATTTTTAAAATGTAGGAAAACAACATTACATATATCTATATACTTACACATAAATATCACTGTATAATGAATACTTTGCATTTTGTTCAAAGATAAAAGTAAGTGTTTTACAAAATACAGTGAAACATAATTTCACTGTTAAATTCGATTTTTAGAATATCAAATATTGTTTATAATTTGTTATGTTCTTATGGCAATATAAGTTTTCGTATTTCTATAAAGCTTCCTTGTGCTTAAATTATTCAATCGAAATAATGTATAACTTTAGCGTAATTATTAATTTAAATTGTATAAAAGTAATTCTTAAATTAAATGGTCCCTGCATTACTGCAGTATAATTAATATATTCTCTTATGTTTTTACGAGTGATATATAAAACTAGTATAACTTTTGCGATATAAATAAAGTAAATGGAAAAGTTTATTCAAACTTATAACTATGTATCCAGTTCTGTTGAATTCGAACAAATAATTTGCAGTACAACGTGGTGATCACCAGTCCTCGTAAGGCTATAATATAAAAAAAGTTTTTTAAATCACTCTTAAAATATTTATATATTAAAATATTGATTTCATTATCGGTATTTTTTAGAGAAGACAGAAATCAGTAAATGTAAATGAACTGTCATTCTTGTAATCTTTCAACTTATAAGTGCCAATATATATATATATATATAAATCCATTCATTACGATGTTTCAAGAATTATCAAATTTTAAAAATTCTATAAATTGTGATTTATATACTAAATGTCTTAAGTTAACAACTACAAACTTAAATCAATATATATACAATTACTTACGTCATCTTCAGACATATCGGCAACATCTACGTGTACTTTCTTTTCTGCAATTCTAATCGAACGTCGTAACTTTGGAAAAACGCTCATTTTATTTAGCGTTATATCACGTTTGTATGCATTTAAATTTACATGAAAATCCCACTGCAAAATTTTTAAATATATTATACATATGCACTATATATGGTAGATGATTATATGTAAAATTTACCGAGCCAGAAATTATTTCAGGACGTACAGGATGCCAAGATAGATCTCTAACTACGTCCCAATGACCTTCAATCGCTTCTTTTATGTTCCCAGTGAGCAGGTCATATACTTAAAAATTTATAAGTTATATTTTTTAATTTTTTGTATATAATTTAGGTGCTCATTTACCAATAATTCTGCCTGTGCTGCAGCCAGTATATATATAGCGTTGTCCAGTCTGCAATAACGGAGAAAATTTAGCTCGTAATAAAGTTTTTGTAACACGATGTCCGCGATACGTCATTAAACTAACATCTCCTTCACGTGGTTTACAGTTGTACACTAAAAACAACTTTATTATATTTAAATATTATACATGAAATTTCTTTTTTACATTCTCGTGGAACAGAATCCCACCGATAGTCCCAACAGAATACTGGTAAATGAAAATTCTTCTTTATTTTACTTTTGTTAGTACTTTTACGCAAGTCCCAGAGTTTAATACTTTGATCTTTTGAGTTACTTAGCACGTGTCTTCCGTCATTACGAGAATCGATATAAGTAATACCATCTAAATGTCCATAAAATGTACAAACGGATCCATCCCTTTTATTGTTACGAACAGTTCTCATATCCCAAAGTTTCAGTAGACCATGATTACTGCCTGTTAACAATAAGTTTGGATTCAGCTCGTCTACATAACTAATGGCATTAATATGTACAAAAGAGGGATGGTCAGCTTGTATATATGTTATTGTATCGGTCTCACGATCGCATAAGTATACACGTGCATTAGAGCAACCACCAACCAATTTTTTTCCATCTGGTGAAAAACGTAACGAAAACACTCCAAAACGAGTTTCATTAACATTTAAATCGATCATTTTAAGATCATCAGGTGAGCCATTTATTGGTAAAACGCAAACTTAGAAAAGAAACGTTTAATTTAGCAAGAATGACAGTAGCAACATACAGTAATTACTTACATAAATCCGACCAGGTGGAGTAAGCTACATATCCGCCACATGAACTTATGTCCAAATCCACAATATGCAAGTTAATGAAATTAGCTTTCATTTTATTAACACGGTGATAAGTTCCCTTTGATGCATCAAATATTCTTATAAAATGATCTAATCGATTTATATATGAATATTATTACATCTTTTAATACTCGTCATCTCTTAATATCCTTACCATTACAAACTGTAACAAGTCGACTACCATCCTTGTTAAAAGTACACACTTGCACTTTATTTTCAAAGGACATCAGTTTTTTAATTTTTTTATTTGGAATAAATAAAGTCGCAATACGGCGTTGATCATTGGCCGAAAAGGCACCAAATGGTCGGCCTTTGAGACCCATTTCACGTTGTTCAATCGCCCGATTCAATGACCATTTTGAGCTGGGCAATTTACTATTTGCCGGTAAACCGCACATAGCCTTAACTTCTTTATAAATATCGGAATTCTAAAATTTTTAAGTTTAGTATAAAATATTATACTATGAATGTAAAAATAATTCAATTTACACGTAAATGAGTTAGGCAAGGTTTTTTGCGAATTTTCGGCATTGTATGATTACGGGGAGCTGTGTCAAAGAAAATATTCCTTAAAAAACCCAAACGATCATGGAGCTCCCAATTCATATCAATATCATCTAGTGGAACGTTAATTTCGTTTTGACTAACTTCATACGCTATATTTCCCATTTTTGCGTTATTATAAAGATGCACATAACTTGAATAATAAACAATATTTTGATTATTTTGTTAAAAGGTAATATATTCGTCCTTGCAAACATCCACAAAACTCCAAATAACGGCACCAGGAACGCTTACTTTGGTAACTAAAAATCTTTGTTTTTGACATATTTCAATATGCCATAACGTAATAGACTAGACAATATCATTCAAATTATATGTTAAAGGTTTTTGTATGATAGACGTATTAGGCTATGGTTACATTGCATGCCAATATTGTCTTGCATGTTCGTACATATGTTTTCTCGTGCGAACACATCGCATGTTGCGGTTACATTACTTGCGAATTTACAGTTTGTTTTGAAAAGAAACTGTACAGTGAAGTTCTAAAGTATTGTATTTAGCGAAAAATTCGTTATGAAATTATTTATTTTAAACAACAAAAGAAGAATATCATATTCTTTACGCTTTATTTTTATTCATTACGGCATAAAAATAGAAAGCTTGCCAGATCTTTTGGCGAATTATACCAATGTGAACAAAAGTTTTTTGAATTCCGTCAGGATAAAAAAGGCAATATTCCATTATATTCTGAATGTATTCCATCTAAACTTATCAAGAATTTTAACTTTCGAGAGTGCATTTCTCCAGAGGATAATTCTTACAATACGGTAAGTGCTTACAATACAGTACGTGAGAAATTTCTAGCATACTTCAGCAATTTCAACTTATTTTAATTATATTTTACTAATATTTTTTTTTTAATATTCTATTATTCATTTATAGCAAATTTTTATTTTAAGAAAATTAACTTACTTATGTACTTATGTTGAGACTTTTCCGAGTTAGTGCATTTGGGCACTTTTACTCTATGATGGCTGGGGATTTCTGCAGAGTCCCACCCATCTCATTGACTAATTTGATACATGCGTAATTTAATACCATACCCGTTCAAAGAAGAACACGAACCCAAAACCACATCTTAACATAGTAATACAAAATGGACCGTAAAGCAAAAACCCTCTCCAGTAGTCAAGGGTAGGCAAACAGAGGGATACAGAAGGCTTAACTTTTAACTACCAAATATATTTGAGCCAAAATTGAAATTAAGTGAGGTAAGAAAGAAACTGTTGTAAGGTAGTAATTTTTCACCAGAAGTAAACTTTGTGTAAAGGGTTATCGTTAGTACGACTGTAGAGCGAGAATATAACACGAATACTGACGATGTCGTTCAGATAATTTTAATCGAACAAACTATCGATACATTCTGAGCAGAAAACCATTTTTAATTCAATAAATTTCTTCTCTCAATCTTCGAAAAATTTAAAAATTAAATTTCCTTTTAAAGTCAATTTAAATCGAAGTAAACTTTGTGCAAAGGGTTATCGTTAGTACGACTGTAGAGCGAGAATATAACACGGATACTGACGATGTCGTCCAGAATAATTTTAATCGAACAAACTATCGATACATTCTGAGCAGAAAACCATTTTTAATTCAGTAAATTTCTTCTCTCAATCTTCGAAAATTTTAAAAATTAAATTTCCTTTTAAAGTCAAATCAAATCGACTGAAGAAATATCACAATACTATGAAATTACACAGCGTGTTAATTTAAAGAAACTTTATTACTTTAATTCGAATATAAAATATTTTCTTACTTTTTAAATTTATAGTTATTTACTGTTTTTTTAAATAGAGAATTTCAATATACATTCACATTTATAACATGTTTTTTTAAGCGCGAATATAATACAGATAATAAAAAAATTATGGGCAGATAAGATCATGATTTATTAACGTAATTACGTCCAGCGTTAATTGTATTTTCAGCACAATTCAATAAAACGCTAAACTTTTTGTTTTATTCTATTCAGATGACATTTGGAGACTTTCATAAAACGAATGTCAGTTGTGTGATGTAGAAGAAGTAATAATAACAAAGAAGTCTACAAATTTGTCATTCGACGAAAAGAAAAAGAAATATAAAGGTACGATTGATTGTAAAAGTTACTTATAAATTTTTATTTAATCTTTTATTCTTGTTTCTGTGTTTGTACCTATGAGAAAGAATTATATTTTTTATATTAATTTTTAAGCAAAAGCAAGTTCAGTCATAGATTGAAAATTCTAATATCGAATAATGTCGGAAACTTATGGTATAGTATTGCAAGAAACAAGTTTATAGTTTCATTATATATTTAAGATATTTTCAGATTACTTGTTTAAGTTTTTGATTATTGGTAGTGCTGGTAGCGGAAAAAGTTGTTTACTTCATCACTTTATTGAAAATAAATGTAAGTACAATTGAAGAAGACGCACAGGCTTATTTTTATTTACTGAAAATTATTTCAATATTGAACAGTTAAGGACGACAGTTCTCATACGATTGGCGTAGAATTTGGCTCTCGTATTGTAAGCGTAGGTGGAAAGTCTGTTAAATTGCAAATATGGGATACAGCTGGTCAAGAACGTTTTCGATCGGTGACGCGCTCTTATTATCGCGGTGCAGCTGGAGCTTTACTCGTCTATGATACATCGTCAAGGGACTCGTTCAACGCGTTGACTAATTGGTTAAATGATGCACGCACATTGGCTAGTCCTAATATTGTTATATTATTGGTTGGTAATAAAAAAGACTTGGAAGAAGCACGAGATGTCACATTTTTGGAAGCCAGTACTTTTGCACAGGAAAATGGTAATACAAAATAATTCAAAGAAAAGTACATATGTTAAATGATTTTAATTTGTCGTTCTTTTTTGTTTGTCCGTTGTTTTAGAATTAATATTTTTAGAAACAAGCGCAAAGACCGGTGAAAATGTAGAAGAAGCATTTCTAAAATGTTCAAAAACCATTCTTGCCAAAATTGAAACAGGCGAATTGGATCCTGAGCGCATTGGAAGTGGTATTCAGTATGGCGGAGCTGCGCTCAGAAATTTACAAACTAGACAACGTAGCATTAACAAACCAGATTGTGGTTGCCGTCTTTAAATATAAAAATTTAGTTTTAGAAAATATATTTTTAATATAATCTTAAATTTCTTAATGTTAATTTTTTGACGATAAATTTTAGTATAGTTTTGTTTATTATAGAATTATTTTAAAAAAAGCACTTACTAAAACTTTATGATATTGTATCGTTTTCAAAATGTAATCTATAAATCTCAAGAAATATTTAATTGTGAGCACTTTTTACAATACTCTGATAAATCATTCCTTATAGAGTTTTTTGGACTTAAGTTGTATCCTGTTTTATTATTTAATACATAAGCATTTTATCTGTTGCTTTTATTTTTATGTAAGTTTCTTTTACTTTTGTAAAATAACAAAACAAATTGTTTTATATTGGTCAACCAGTGTATATAAAATAATTAACATATAAGTTATATAGCACATTGATTTTATTATATATAAAGTTTTAAATTGTAATAAAATTGGCGTAAATAATATCAGTGGTTTTATTTCACTTAAATTGGAAAGACTGCTAATGCTTTTATTATCCCTAAACATCGACAATATAATTAGCAATGAAGTCGAAACGGTTTACTTATGATGATAACCCAATGTGGGAAGACTAGCGTTTTTAAAATAAAATCTTCTGTTTTTTATAGTTGTTACAGGTTCATTTAGATTAAAACTTATAAGCATTGAATAACTGTGTTATTTTAATTTAAATATACTAATATATTAATAAATTTTCTATTTTTTAGTTATATACATAGTAAAATTGTAGCAATAAACAAAAATACAGTGAATTCCAACTAATATAAGATACTTTCGTTCTAGTCAATTGTATAAGGCACCAAATTATTTAATTTTCGTTGATCCTATAAATTTGCTGTACAATAGTAATACACAGCCTTAACTCGTTATCAACATAGTCTCATTGTACATTATGGTTTAATGAAATGTTTATCAATAAATGAAAAGGGCAAATCTACTTTGCATTTAAACGGATAAGAATATTATTTTAATGTGATATGCAGACATATAAAGAAAAGTTACTGGGTTGTCTTAAAATATTGAAGCTTTGGTGTGCAAATAGTTTTCCCTATTTTTATTCTATAACTTAATAAAAACACACATATTACGATTTCTTTGATGGACTCACATTCACGAGTACACCTCGAATTTTATTGAATCTCTGAAAATACTGTATTAAGATAATAAAAAATTAACAGTAGTATGAATCTCACTTTAAACTGTTCTCGAATTTTGTTAAACTTTATTTATTAAAAATTAGTTTCTCTCTTTGTATGTTTTAATAAAACCGAAAACTAATTTCATTGTAAGGGTTTTACAAAAAGTATAAATTTGAATATTAAAAAAACTAAAAGTTGTCAATCTTTAATTATTTATGTAAACATATGTATTATTTTAATGACTCATATTATTAACAATTATTTATGACACGAGCAATAATTTGCATTAATACATACAAATGCATTTATCAATTGAAATATTTATATAAAAAATTTTATTAATACCAGTGACAAGGAATTAAATTACTTCAATCAACTTTCTTTTGGAAATTTTGATAACAATTGATTGGATCTAAAGCTGTATAAGACGAATATGCTGAACGACTGCCTTTGAAATTCTAGAAACAATATATATAATCAATTTCAAATTTGTTTTCAATAAATGTAAAAGAAACCTTACCTTGAAATCACCAAAAATTAGTAACCACAAAAAAATAAATACTGCATGTATGACATAAAGCATTGTAAAGAGTTCTATACTGATATTAATTTCCATTTTACACCTTTTGTTTTTTCTTACAGAATAAAACACAATACGTAGTGATTAGCATATGTTTGAATATGTCATGAATTTATTATTGTTTTAACTACAGGGTGATAAGTTGTTACATTAGAAATTTATTAAATACAGAGTTGTTCAAGTTTTGTGGCTTAAGACTTCTAATCACAATATTAACGATCACTTAGTTGTTGTTGTTAATTTGTACAAATATTTTTAATAATTTTAATTATATAAAATGCATTCACGGGTTCGAGTAACGAGCTCGGTAATAGTTTGACTCTGTTAAACTGGTTACTCTAACTCGTGAGCACACCTGATTGAGTTGATTTGTTAACGACAGCTGTTAAAATCAGTTGTGTTTTAATAAATTTGTTAATAATTGTGAAAACAAAAGAGATTCTGATACAAATATCAATATTATTATTAATATAATTGACATTTTGATAAAAAATAGTCTATTTATAGTGATTAGAGATAGTCAATAGTGATTATTAAATTGAACATATTTTATTATGAAAATTATAATCTGGCATAAAAATAAAACATGCTTATCATTGAACATACTGCCAGTGCCTTTTTTAAGGTGAAATAGCTTAATAATGTATAGATGATTGGTTGAGTTGTTAAAGTTCGCGCTGATTGAGCTGGCACTTGTGTTTTTTATTTATTTGTGCATTTAAAATTGTTGAAATGCAACTTTGAATTTTAACAAAGTAATTTTATTAGTTCACTTATGAGGTTTTATTCTTATTATGTATGAGGTGTTATTCTTATTATGTATGAGGTGTTATTCTTATTATGTATTCTCTGGCTCATAAGTTTGCTAATTGTTATACAAATGTGCATTCCAAAACTTTGCTAATATGTGTTTCAATTTTAATTTGTTCCCATTTATTGTGTGCTACTTATTATGGTAAACAATGTTAAATATTTGGTAATTTTGAGTAATTCAAATAAATTTCAAATTGCCAACGAAAAGGTAATATAAATATATCAACAACCGCTTAATATTACAAAATTATTTATGTTTACAATGCGTCATTGCATTCTTAATTGCGATAATGAAAACAATATGAAGTTGCATAGATTTCCACCCGACAAAAACAGGTATATTATCAGTATTTTTGTTTAATGAAAATCTAAATAAATTTGAATGCAGAAACTCTTTATGGAGAACACTTTTAAATGTAGAGAATGATGAGGCGAAAGGTTTGTATGCGTGTCAAAATCATTTTTCTGGATACATGTATGCAGGCACAAATCTAAGAAAAGGCGCGATACCTGATACTAATTTGCCCATTGAGCCAAGTGACGATTTAAAAATGGAAATTTTAAAATTGATAGCACAATCTGAAATCAAATCGCCTCCATCGCCCCCAATGAATTACACAGGAGTAAAGCTACCTGTGCGCTCCCCATACAAAAGAAATACTATGAATTATGAAAAGTTAGAAAATGTTATTGTTGAGGAGGTAATGCAACCAATGCACCAAGGTAACATAAATCTTAACGATAATATATCGCAAAATAATAAATATTACCTAATTTTAGAAGAGAACACGATTGTTAATTCTGGTGCTACAGATTCTCAAAGAAAACTTTTAACTAAAGCCCGACAAAATAATTTAAACTATGGACCAAATCATTTAGTTTTAATTAAAGAAGCAGAGAGTAAATTGTAAGTTTACATTGGGTATAGAAAGTTTTAGATATGTTATGTATATTCCTTTTCAAATAATTCAGCATAAATGAGGAGGAGTACGATGCTGATGCCATTGCTGACAAATTAGTTGATATCACAGATGATAATAAGGCGTCCGGTACATGCAAATATCCATCAAATAAAGGGCAAGTTTTTTTAACATTTTACATTATTATAGTTTCGTATCGTAATTAAAGATTTATAAGCAGCAATTTATACGACTGGCATTCTTTAATTTAAAATGATTTATATACCATATGTGTATAATAAAAAAGAAACATTTCTAATTATTTAATTTTTTGTTATAGTGGCTGTGGTCGTGTAGAAGCATCGCCAAATAAATGTCTGTTTAGTTTACAGTGTCATTATTGTACACAACGTTTTCTTATTTGGAACTGGCGAAAATTTGTGCATCATATTCGTGTAGAACACTTTCAAATAACTGATAACCTTCTTTATGTAGACATAAATGGCGATATTATATTTAGTAGTAAAGATCAAAGCATGGATACTGTAAAAAATGTCAAGGTTCCAAACTATCTTCCTCAATTGTCTGTTGATAATACGAGTCAAATTATTAACGAAAGTATTAAAATAAACTCTACACAAAATGAGAACAAAAATGTTGAGTTAAAAATGATTCCATGTACGGTCAGATTAATTTCAGACCAAGATGTTAAACAACAATCAGAAGCGAAGACAATACCAAGTACAGTCATATTAAATCCTGGTAAAGATGATAATGAGAAGTCAGAACTGAAGATAATTCCATGTAGTGTTAAAATAGTTTCTGAAGAAAATGCTAAAAAAAAAGCGGAATTAAAAGTTATACCCACTGACGGAGAAGTTTCTGAAAATGATTTGAAAAACAAAGAAATGAAGATAATACCATGCACTGTTAAATTAATATCTAAAGAGGATGATAAGAAAAAAATACATGCGAAGGCAATAACAAGTACTGCTAAAATAAGTAGTGAACCAAATCTTAACAAGAAAGAAATGCGGAGAATTCCTTGCACTGTAAAATTAATCCAAAAAAAAGATGTTAATAGAAGACCAGAAGTGATGTCTAAAAATTCAAGCAATGTTAGAATATATTCCGAGCGGGATGTAAAGATTCCCGGTTTAACCAATAAAACTATTCATTTCGAAGAAATGTCATCTGACAGTGAGGATACCAATCTTTATCTTGGGTCTAACAGTGTAAGTTACGTTTGTCTTAAAATAATTTATTTAGTAATAAATAAATAAATTTATATAGGATTGTTCAGATATGGAAGAATTAAATTCGAAAAAGTCACTACACTATCAGGTAAGTTGTTCTTTGTATTTAGTTGAGTTCAAAAATATAATAATGCTATTCACTCTGTCTTGCAAACTCATTGCAAGGTGGACGAAATGCAGGGATATTTTGTAACCATTTAATCGAATTTGGTAATTTTATCAGATAAAAGTAATGAGAAAAGTACTGGCAACAATTCTTGAGAGTGAGAATAGGTTAGGAACTTAAGTTTAAGTGAAGAAAATGGGATTTAAATTTTTGAAATTTTGAATACTGGTAGCATTTGCTAGTTCTACAGTTTGCATGTAATTCTCTACTTAGACATGTAATTATTTTTATGTGTATCAACAAAATGCAACATATTAAAATTATTTTTAATATTGTTGTGTTAATGAAGGTTAATATATACATAATCCGCTGTATATTACCACTTAGCGTTTATCTCGTCAAATTTTCCTTTAAAAATTAAAAACCTTCATAGAAAGTGTTCTTAGACTGTTTCTATACTTGTCATACAATTTGATATTCGTTTGATGATATTTGATAACTTGCCACCAACACATTTGCTAATGATATGCTATTTTAAGTAAACACATGAGTTATTATTGTAGCCACTAGTCAACTTCAGTTTGATCTAATTGGCAGGTCTAAATTTATACATTGAAAAGCCATTACGTTAACTTAACCAACCTTAGAGCAAACCTTTATCAATTAAAGTGGTACCCTTAAATATTTTAGCCCTCATTATAGATGTGAGGCGTATAATATAAAAGTTATTTACTTCATTTTATCTTAAACTTAAAGATTAAACAGTAATTAAGATTAAATTACTTATTGTTAGTCACTAATGTAATAGAACATTTAATAACTAACAAAATACTTGTTAAAAATACCATAATTAAATGAAACAAAAATTTTTAATATTATGAAATATTTTAAGATTCGTGTTGGAACTACTTATTCACCTGTTGTTGGAGACTTCTTAAAACTTATCAAATCACATTCAGTACTTCGGTCAAAACGCTATGTATCACCAAAGGCATTTGATAATGCTATATGTGATATTAAGACAAAACTCAACAATAAATGGAATATAAATACTACAAGCCTTGGAATTCGACAAAGTTTGAATCATTTAAAAAAACATAATCCAAATATATTAAACGATTTAAAACATAACCAGAAACTTGTAAAATTATTAAGGGAAAAATATAAGTGTGAAAATAATGATGATATGCCAAAAAAAGAAATCTCAAAACCAAAAAAAAGAAAGATGAATAATATATCAAAGTCTATGGATAGTTCTACATTAAAAAGCCTTGAATCATCTGAAGAAAATAAGGTCGATAAACTTGATTCTGAAGATGTTACAATTATTTCTGATAATAATGATAATGATAGTGATAGTAATAATGAGAATGAGAATAATGATAATGATGATGATGAGTGCAGTGATATTGAAGATGATGATAATGATGATGATGAAGATGAAGATGAAAATGACGAAGAGTTCAATGAATATAATAATGTTAGCGTTAGTGAAGATTGTGAAAATGATACAATCATAACAGATCATAACTATGGACAGCAAAATTTATCATACACATGTGATAAGTGCAGTGCAAGTTATAAAACAGAAAAGAAATTGAAAAAGCACATATTTATAGAGCATAATATTGGAGATAACCCATATAAATGCAGTGGATGTAATAAGCTGTTTCGCAATGCACATAATTTTCGAACGCATTCAATTTTATGTTTGAATAGAGGGCAAAAATATATATGTCATATATGTGGTAAATATTACAGTAGATTCTCTATTAGACATCACATGCAATTACATCAAAAACCAAAATTTGAATGTAAGTTATGTCCGAAAAAGTACCACAAGCCATATCTTTTTAAGGAGCACATGAAAACACATAAACAAGCACGTGATAACATATGTGAATACTGTGGTAAGGGCTACAACACTCGTAAGAGTTTGGCTGTTCATCGCAAGGTACAGCATAATCTTACCTTTAAATGTGATATATGCAATTTAAAGCTTAGTTCCGATGCAGCAGTCGTTCGTCATAAGCAGTATATGCATTTAGCACTGGAAGGAACAAACGAAGAATTGGAGGAAAGGACTAAATTTAATCGCTATCCAAAAATTATAGATCCCGAAACTAAGAAGAAACGATACTTTTGCGAGTTATGTGAAAATACATATGCAAATTGCAGTTCGTTATTATCACACAGAAGAAATATACATAAAATTAAACCGAACAAAAAGAATATGTATCGCAAAACGGTGCTCAGGAAATGGAATAAACAAAAGGCTGCAAGCTTGCAAAATAGTGCGAAGGAAGAAACCGATGAATATATTCCGCATGATGAATATCAATATATTGAGATGAAAGAAGATGATGATATAATATTGGAAGAGACCGAGGGTGACGAGTCCTTTAATTTGTTAGATGAATATTTTGAATTAATTGATTAATTAATTGATTTTATTTTGTTGGTAGTTAAAAAATTTTTGTTAAATAAACTTAAATTTAATAAACAAATGAAATATTTTTATTTTATTTAAATACCAAATTTGTGCAATATTACCTAAAATTTAGCGTTGGTACTTATCAAAGCTATTTTTTTTTCATGCATGTTTTACTAAAAACAGTCCGTAATTATATATCGCTTGAAAATATTAAAATTAATATTCTGCAAATGTTTATACAAAATAAGTAATTAAAATTAAATTCTGTTTAAAAATAATTTAATGATTAATAATAATAAATTAATAATAGGCTTGTAGATATATCTACATATTTCTTAATTGTAATATTTTATTCGGGTATCGCCATGCAAGAACTGAAAAGGTTTATGGTCTCTTCTAGGAGGAAGAAGTAAATATATCAAGCTATTGTGTATATGCCCAGTCTTATCAGAAGTAGGACTGCAATTTTTGCAAAACTCTTTTACGAGAATTCCGAAGTACTACAAGTTATGTAAGTAGATCTTGAATTAACACTATTTGTAGCACAGAAGCCCTTTAGAAAACCAAATTAATTGAAGGGATGACATATTGAATGAAGAGCTTTATAGTAACACAACAGACCTATAAGAGTTTCATATGCTGTTTGTCGCAGAAACGCGACTGAAACCCCAATTGCAATTATTCACTCACTTGTTTGAAAACTTAAGTCTATACTGTCTAAAGAATATACAGATCGTTGAGATTCCAATTTTCCACACACTCCGATCTCTTTATACTCTACACTATGTGTGGATATAGCATACTTGTTGAGATATCAATGTTTAAATTTGTAAAATATTTATATTAACTATTCAAACAAAAACTGCATACACAATCTAACGCCAAATAGTTGGTACACGTAATTTTTACTGTGATTATTTAAACTACGAGTAAACTACAGAGCCAACTGGTGCGGCACATCCATTTTTTGTTGGTAGTTTACATGTAGAATTTATTAGTTAATAATAAATAAAATCTATGGATTGATCGGTGATACAATTTTTACATTATTACATTATTAAATAAAAAACATAAAAATATAGTTATTAGTTTTAGATTATCCCAATATGACTTTAATTGAAATAAATTTTGGACTATTTTTTTTTTTTAATTATATAAGCACCCACTAATACAACAAATGGATTCCTAAGCATGGGTTTTGGATAGGTTTTATAATTGTTCAAATTTAATTAATAGTTAATAAAACCTACACGCAGCATACATGCGTATATATAAACTAAAAATTGTAAAACAAGCCAGAGAAAAACATAATTACTTAGTTTACTCATTTATTTATTTAATTATAAACGTTCTTTTACTGTTGGTTATTTTCTTACTTTAATTCATTACAATTGATCGTTAAAAAAAAGAGTTACAGTTTTCGGTTGGGCTCTGCCTAATTAAAAAATAGTTCTTTACACAGCATATAAATTTAACTGTTTGTAAATAATAAATAAAAAGTAATTCAACAAAATATATTTAAAAAAAAATGTTTGCATAAAATGTTAAATAGAAAATATTTTTTTCTCCATTAATTAAATTAATTTTTTTTTAAACGAAATATAATATATTTTCTAATAAAAACAAATATTTTCACTATAAAAAAATATATTTGTTTTTACTAAAGAAAATGCATTTTCTTTTACTATAAAATAAAATTATTTTTTTATTACTATAAAAAAAATACTTTTTTCATGTAAAAAAAATATTTTCTGGTAACAAATAGATATTAATTTCGGTTTAATTTGCATTATACTAATATATGTATATAAACACACATTAACGCATATACATATGCAATTTAAAGGAAATTATTAACAAAATAAGTAAAAAAAATATACAATAGAATAAATATATTACACTGATTGATTCGTTATTTGAAAATTACAAAATGCAAACAAATCTTATAGTGTAATCTAATATTCAAATTTTGTACTAAAAAACTGTATAAATTAATGTAAATATATATGTACATATGTAGTTAAGTTTTCTTATATTTTGCATATAGCTCAAAGTATTCGAACACAAAAACATATGTAAGTAACAAATGACTATCATAAATATATCATTATAATAGGATTTGCCACTTTAAAATAAATTATGATATAAAAAAAAATAAGAAAATTTCGAGTTATTTCACAAAAAAATAATTTCATAAACTCGCAATCTTGTAATTTCAATATACAATTAAAATTATTATTTAATAATTAATTTTAATTGCTTATTAAGTAATAAATATATTTCATAAAAAAGTTATATTAAAAATTTAAATAGTTTAGTGCCTTTAACGCAGCCGTCGTTATAACATAAAGTTATTAACAAATTCACGATTTGTAAAAATTTTATGAAATTTTTAATATTTTACATAATAACAAGGGCAGCATTTAATAAATAGCAAAACATTTTTTATATTTATTATATGTACATATATATTTACACCATTTAAAAATATTGCTTTGTACCACTGGTAGCTTTGTGTATAAGTTTGACTTAATAGCTTAAAGGGATGTTAAGGATGTATGAGTTCAATTATAGCATGAGAAAAGTTCTATTGTTAGTTTTATACAAATTATATAAAAATACAATAATTGTGCATTATAAATATGTGATCATGTAAAAAAATTTCAAAATTTTATATGAATATAGTTATATTAAAGTAAATACTTTGCTCAGTATATATATATATATATAAGTTATATACATAATGCATATAATTACTTGATTTGTTCTTATTTTAGTTTCTTTAGTTAATTTTTATAAAACTGAGAGTTTTAGATTTTACCAATAGAAAATTGTCTTTGATTAATAGTTTTTTGTATATAAAATTTTTATAACTAATCACTAATATTTATGGCAATTTCTTAATTGAAATTATGTACTTATAATTTAAATCGAAATATACATATATATGTATATGTATATATTTACAATTGGAATATACATATAGGGTATACAAAATAGTTTATACTTAAATATATGTAAAGTTGACGAGAAAAATTTGAGTTTATTTTGCATATGATCTTTTGAAAGTAATATTTCCACTAAAGCCGAACATTTGACTTAAGTGACTGTTGGTACTTGAAGAGACGCCACTGCCAGATGAAGTACGCATGCGTTTTGATGGTGGTGACATTTTCTTAGGAGTTTGTGCGAGACGTTTGCGTTCCTTCATATATTCTGAAAAAAAAAAAAAAAAAATTAAATATTAAAAATTTTAATCAGTCATATATATAATGTGATGATATTAAAGATAAACAGAGAATGCACTAGATTATATATCTATGAATTAATATAATTTATCAACTAATTCGAACTTAAGACTATTAAAAAATAAATTATTAACTTATAAATATTATTAATTAGGGTACGAAATAAGAGACTTAAAATTTTATATTCTTTTTCGAGTTAATTTTTATGTTTAATTGCAAATAATATATAATTAAAAATTAAAATACTCTATTCTGTATTCTGCGAAATTAAACAAAATACAAAATAATTTTATACTTCCTACCATACAATAAAAATATAAAGTCTCTGAAAATTATAACATGTTTCCAAGAGCAAGCGATACTATACGCGGCGTTGAAGCTAGTCACCATGGATAACGAAGTGCTGATCACAACTCCCATCGGAACGTTTTTGTTTTCAACGAAGACAAACCAATTAGGTATCTTCAGAATGGAGAAACTACTACAAAAACAACACTAACAGCATAAATTATAATCTTTTTGAACATTTGCTTAGTTGTACAATCTTTTGCAATATATCAATTGCTATTTTTGGTTTCATTGCAACGGTGCACATGTACTTATTAAGAAAGAAGAATCAAAGAGCCTATGGAGATCATCCCTAAGTAGTTCATTTATTTGTTTTTTGAAGTACCGAAGTCTGTCACTCTATTGGCACGTGGCAGTCCCGAGGGTTGTAGATGGTGAATTGAAAAATGCCTTTACAAATTAAGAAAACAAATAATTGAAAGAAAAGGTAGTCAGTTACTTCTTACAGAAAAGGTAGACAGGCCAAAAAAGGTTTTTAAGGAGGCACACAAATGTATAGGTAAATATTAAATAATATAATATACCACTAAAATTGACTTGCATGAAATAGCGTTTATTTACGGTAAAAATATAAACATTTTTAAAAACGTAAAGTGCACATAGTTAAATTAATTAATAATTTGAAACTATTAAGTTAAAATAAAAAATATTAATTAATTTAAAAAAAGGTTCTTTAAAGTCTTCCCAATGTGTTAATTACTAAAAATATTCTTTTTTAAAACATTGATGAAGATATAATGTGATTGTAGATGCGTACAGAAGGGCCTGTTGGTTAGGTAGTTGCAGAGGCTGACCTTTCGCCTCAGATAATTCGTAGTTATTTGTCGTTTTAATACCAAATTCCTTGCAAGAAACCCCTACAGATAAGCTAAATACAGCAAGCTGAATTTATATAATTTAAAAAAATCTTACTCATTAGCAAAACCTTTGCTCCGACATACTGTCAAGAAAGTAAAGAAAGAAAATTTTCCTAAACATCCGTTCTTTTTGTTAGTTAAAGCTGGGCATTCGCAGAAAAATGAGTGACTGTTTCTTCTTCGTTCAAGTTTCTGCAACTTTTAAAAGAAGTATTGAACGAAATGCGCAGGTTTTTTACGTGTTATGCTATACACCATTGTCCGAAAAGAACAGCGGCTGGCTTTGCAGTACTACGTTCTTGGTTATAAGACCGTTTAACATGGTCTTATTGTACAAAGGCTAGGACGACTATGACGTTTTATATGTTAGGATTGACTTCCATATCTCATTATCTATCTGGAAAAACCGTCTCTACAGTTCTTAGCCGTCTCTACAGTTGAAAAAAGCGTATGAGAACAAAAAGTAAGAATGCAAATTTAAATATTATTTACAACAAAAAAAAAAAATGGCAACAACAACGATGTTATCTTGCTTATTATAGTAATTTTGTACACTAATTATTAATTTGCATTACAATTATTTGTTTTAATGGTATATAAAAAACGCATTGTAAGGTATTTAAAATAGCATTGCATATGCAAAGATCTCTAGACCTCTGTAGAGATTTATAATTTATTAATCAGACGCCATGCATGGTGTTATTAAAAATTTGTTCAAATTTAAAAAAAAAAACAACTATACACAGTATATGCGGGATTGTTAAGCTTCTGTTTAATATTTGAGATTTGACGATTTTATTCAAGCACTTCACTCTTAATAATAATAATAATAAAATAGAGAGAAAACGTTACAAAATGCAGAGTAATAATGGTTAGTTGTTTGTGTACATATTGAAAAAAATCAAATGATTGGTTAATTGATGAATTAAATGTTCAATTAATAGAACTTGTAACGGTTAGCTATAAACATGTGTATATGTTGTTGAATAGAATGATAATAGTAAACAATCAAGCATTGATCATTTACAGTAATTTAATTCATTGAAACCATTTCAATAAAGAATTTTTCTGCTAAAAATATAATGTATTGTGAATGAATATGTAATTCATGTTGCACACAGAGTAAAAGTCTGATTCATTACCGCCGTGTAACACTGCACTACTCTCCCTTTCAATAGAATACATATACATATACATATGTAGGTATATGAAATATCGATCTTACTGATCTGGCAGTTATAATAAAAAAAAAGCGTTCAACGCATCAATTTTCGAAACACGTACCAATCTTTTAAATTGTATTAAATTAAAAAAATATACATATATTCACAGCTGTTAACATTTAATTTTCCATAAGTTCAATAGAATTTTTCCAAAACACACTAAAGGGTCGGTCACTCAACCTCATGTAAATGCTTTACATTCAGTAAGCCTGCACTATACTTAGAGTTTCCGAAACATCCCCCTCCTTGAAGTGAGCATGCAATCACGCACAAGTAACAGGGATGATTTTCTTTCTGGTTTGCCGTTAGCAGATCAAAAAACGCAAACGTAAACGCAAACGCAAACCCGAAATGCAATTGACAAACTTTATGGGGGATCAAAATTGTTAAGTAACTTCTAAAACAGCTGCAGTGAACTGATATTGATGATATTTTCAAATGACGACGCGACTAGGAACACTTGTGCACGCAAAACAGCAACCCTTTAGTCATACTGAAATGGAATATCACTTTCCAACGATCATGTTTAGTTAATGCATTGCACTATAGGGTAACGAAATCACTGAAAAAGTTAACTAAAGCTATAATTATCATCAGATTTTGTTTTATACGCCACAGCATTTTCTACCTTTAGTCAACATTTAGTACTTGCAAAGGAAGACCGGAAATGGTGCACAAAAAATCCATTAAAAATCACGTAAACCATGTCAATAAAACATCAAACCCTAATTATTAAAATTTTTGAAAAAAAATTGTGCTTGTTTGAATAAAACAAAAATAGGGGAATTTATTTTTTATCAACTCCAGGAACACCTACACTTATCGGCGACTAATATGATTGAGTAAAAATTCATACCAAAAAAAAAAAAACTGAACTATTATCATATATTTTTGTACCGCAATTATAATTTCATTTGTTAAGATTTAACGTATATTTCAGTCAGAAGTTTCCCTTGAATTTCTTTAAAACTAGCAATATATACTATTTTATTGTATGCAAAATAAATTGAACTCAATAATAATAATTCATCTCAATAAAAACAAAAAAAAAATTTTTCTATAAGTCGTTTATTAATTTAAAAATTAGAAGTAACTATCTTTTTTGTTATTTATTTGTTTAAGTCCAATTATAAAATTAACGTTAAACTTGTTAGACAACTATAGCTGCGGGATAAGATGAAAGAAGTGTGGTCAGATTGGACGCACTTACTTGGAACCCCCAGGGGACTAGACGCAACAATGACCTGGAGAAGGACAGTCCAGCAGGAGACAGGCAAAGTGTTTAACGAGTTGAGAGCAATAGCACAAAATAGAAACGAGTGGAAAATTGTTGTAGACTCCTTAAGCTCAACTTTAGACTTTATAATAAAAGAACTCATTTTGAATTTTGATCAATGTAAATATGTAGTAAGGTTAATTAAATATATAAAATGACACATAAAAACCGATTTATAATTATTTATTCTTAAATTAAGTATAGAAATTGGATACTCCTGAATTATTTTGCTACTGTAAAAGTACCAAAAGGTGAATAAATAAAAAAAGGAATACTTGCTTTAAAAATGATTTACATTTAATTGTATTAAATTATAATAAAATACCACGAAAACCTTAGGTTCGCATTATCCACATAACAAAAATAATTCTATTCTAATCTTTTTCAAATGATCATAACATCAACTAATAATTTTGATCAGAACTAGTCCTTTGACAGAATTGTTTAAAATCTTTTGGAAGCTTAATTCGAGTTGCAGTGACCGCTTGCTAAGCTAACCAGGAACCGATGGAACATCAAACAAAACTATACGGATTACAAGAAGAAGTACACTTCAATTGCTTTTTTCTTAATGCACTCAGCTAGTTGATCATTAGGTCTGAACCTAAAAAAGTTTAAAGATAGAATATGTTACTCTAACTTGAATTTCTAAGTTTCCTTAATGAATCTAAGAAGATCGGGTAGAGAATGAAAGAGAGAGAGAGCATTTTTATGCTTTCACACTATAACAAAACAATCTCAAGCCAGTTCTTCCAAATACTGGGCAATAAAAGACGAATTGCTCTGTATCATATAGTATTATATCAAAATTTATTATTCGCAAGTTGCAAATATTAAGTACCTTTTTACTTGACTTCTTAATAACCTTATAATATTAAAATTTTAATAATAAATAGTTTTATTATCTCATATTCTAATATGTATTTTAACAAAAATCAAACTACGTTAATATTTTAGCAACCACTCTGCTATACTTAACAATTCCATTTCCCATAATTGATTATTGAAGCAGAAATTTGAAATATAAAAAACTTTTACGAATGCAATATTCCATAGACACTTGCATTGAGGTAAAGAATATATAATAAAACCCACATATTTTGAAATATAGCATATATTTAGAATATAAAAAAACGTGAGA
This sequence comes from Teleopsis dalmanni, assembly GCF_002237135.1. Taxonomy (NCBI): domain Eukaryota; kingdom Metazoa; phylum Arthropoda; class Insecta; order Diptera; family Diopsidae; genus Teleopsis; species Teleopsis dalmanni. The sequence continues at coordinate 11,303,640 of NC_051847.1, forward strand.
ATTAATTTTGTTGCGTTTGATTGAGCACAACATTTTCCCATAAGTTTTTTATAACGTTCATTTCATTTCCTGAATAGTACATTTATTAAGTGTACATAGACGTGCTTCTGCACCCTGTTTTGCATACCATTTAAATTGCTAAGACTTTTTGATTTTTAACGTTATTTTGCTGTTCAAAACCGTCAAAAATATATGCTGTGGCATATGTTAACATATATAATTTGAAAATTGTATTTAAAATTAATTTTATACTTTATAACGTAAGAAAATCAACAGCGATCTGGATCTGTCAATGAACTTTTCCAGGATGACTGAACTTAGTTAACACAATTTTAGTAATAAGATGTATTAAATTCATATAAATGTTTATATACAGACATATATATACAAACATATGTAAGCATACAATATATGTAGAATCTTATAGATAATATACAATAAGTTCTTATTTTGTGATATGTGTAAATAATTATATATCTTACCTGTTATCTTCGGTTGACGTTTACGCAAATTAGGTTTACTGCTAGGCAATGTAATTTTTGTAGTTTTATTGCTATGGCCAACTATAGTTGGAACCTTAAATGTTACTGTTGCTTCGTCCTGTGATTCATCACATGAATCCGTATCTGTTGCAGAGCTGATGAAATTTTCACGTTCAGCACGTTCATCTATTAACAAATCGATAGGAGTTGGTGGTGTTGTCACTGGACGTACATGTGCCGCACGTGTAAGTGTATACATTTCGGGTGAGTTTGTTGCCTCTTGGAAAGTCACACGTTCCCATACGAAGTGCGAATTACATTTTATTGGCATTCCATTCCGAAAATCAAAACCCCATTTTTTGGCAGCTTTTTCGTGATTCTTTTCAAGTTCATCTGATGCATATCTGAAAAGTGAATCATACGAAATGAAATTGAAATGAGATTATAGAACTATCAACAGTGCAATAGAGTATATGCAAACATAATGATTTTATTATTTACTGAATTTATTATTATTAATTATATTTAATTGCAATGATCCTACAATTCTTTTAAGATTTTAATTTTATAATTAATGTAATTACAAGTTAGGTGGACGACATCTACCGTATCCGAAAAAACTATGAGTTGTAGAAGCTTGATTACAACATTAATATACGTATTATTCAGAAAACTGATAGTGAGGATTGAAGTTGATGCTTCAGAGAAAATCGTGTTCAAAGGGACAGTGGAATGAACCCACATAGGGATCAACGAGTTTTCGGTGGAATGCTAAGATTGATGAGGCACTAACCATATTTGATCTTGGAGATTGGGCACATCTATCAGAGGCACTTTGAGAGAAGTGCTGTAACTGAAAGCCGTAACGGGTGTTTTGAATTAGCATATATAATAGAACTTATGTTTATAAATGTTTCGCTTAATATTATTTAACAATATTGTTACAATTTTTATATTTACTTTGTCCTTTCTAACTAAAAAGGATACAATTTGTTAGCTTTCTTCTCTTTTAGCACCTACTTATTAATAATCAGTCTTATTCAGAAGATATAAATATATTTATATTAAAGTCATTTATTTTCGATCAAATAGTTAATTTTCCAATATATTTCACGGATTTTCGAAAATATATTCTATCTTAATAATATTAGAATGGCTGAATATAGTCTAATAAATACGGTAACTTCGTACGTAAATAGACCAATTTTTGTGTGGAGTTGACAGAACTAATGTTGAATCTTATAGTTATAGAATATAGTTAGTTATACAATATGAATTGCACGCTTAAGGTACATCCACACTAAAGCGAATGCTTGCGAATGAACGAACTTTTTAAGGTACTATTACCTGCGAATGTTCGTTTGTTCGCTATCGTTCGATTTGGGGTGGACGCACCTTTGCGGATCAGTTATATCGAGAGCAACACGAATGATCTATATAAGGAATTGAAAAATTTTCATAAAATAATAATAGTTAATTTATTAAAAATATATAAAAATTTACTTACTTGTTTATTTCAGCAGGACTAACTGAACCGAAAAGGTCACGTTTAATGCGATTTAGTTGACGTCCACAAGATAAATTGTTGACTGCT
>NC_051847.1:11305815-11313195 GCF_002237135.1 Teleopsis dalmanni
GTATCCTGTAATGTTTCTCATGTCCAGCCTGGAAAATAGATTTGCTGATCCACGTTCTGATACAATTTATGAGATTATAAATAATGCACAAGCTTTTGATTTGGCTGGAATTGTGCCAAACGCAAAAATGATAAAAGAAGATCCAAATTGGATAGAAGTAGCAAAAGCGCAAAACAAGAAAATCGTTTTATGGGGCGATGACATTAAGGATACTGAATCAATTAAATATTTCAAAGGGTTGGATCCAACAGGTATTATATATGATCGTATGGATTTGTGGTTGCCACATAATAAAACTAATGCTTTTGAAATGGAATCGGATTTGCCTGCATTCTTTCAATTACAGTGCGCCCCTATACAATTTAAAACAAATAGTTCACAGATTGATAGTGTATTGAGTAATGTTAATTTCCTCTAATTAATTGTTATAAAAAAAAAATTAAATAATAGAAACTTTGGTGTTAATTTTTTAATGTAGTGAACGGGTATAGTATTTTTTTTTTTAATAATAACAGATCAAGGTAGTTGATACATTTGCAAGAGAAAGACAAGACAAGATAAGTTTGTATTCAAACAATAATTGCAAAAGGATGCAGATATAGAAGTAGTTAATTCCAGGTGAAATTAGTTTTAAAAATAAATTGCTGTTATTTTAGATATAAGTTTAAAGAATATATGATTAAAAAGAACATTTTTCAAAAGGCGATGTGCTGTGATATCAAGGCAGTCGAAAATTACACAAACTAGATCGATATTTATTTACTCATAACTACACATTAGATGTTTTAATGAGATCAGGTGGAGTTCTTTAAAAATTTTGTAAGAAAGGAAACTTAGTCACTTATACCTTATTGACATTTTTAAAGCATCCGTACGAATCTTTAATTAATATTAAAATATTATTATATTTAAATACTAAAAATTGTTAATAGGATAATACCACATTATTTCAGCAAGCTAGAAGTACTTATATATAGATAAATGTGAACCTGTAAGAGTGAGTCTAACTAAGTACTAAAACAATTTAATCCGTGACTCTACTCCTATTCTGAAATGCAGGTGACTTGACTTACATGCTTAATTGGGACTGAATGGTGATAATCTTAATTTATGAACTCACTTTAAGTATCTGATTTGTATTATTTGATTGTATTATTTGTAGTTTCCACAATTCATTTTGAAGAGCTGGGTCCAGTAAAATAAGTATCGAATGCATATGTTATCAATCTAATTTTTTACTTTTCCTTTACTTTCTTATTTGTCTAGTCCGAAATAGAAAATGTGAATACTCACATAATTAAATATCTCACTGATTTATAAGAATTCGTATAAAATATTCCTGTTTTCACATTTGTGGTTTTATGATGATAAGTTTATGTCATGAATATTCTCTAAACTTCTCCACTAATTATTGTTTGTACTTCTGTATAAAATGTTACTCTTACCACAATTAGAAATAGTTTACCTATATCAAGGCGTCCTACTAAACGAATACAATAACTTGTAATACCTGTACTTTTTTCTTTATTATATATTTTAGTTTTACTTGATATGTTCTAAATCTACATTTTTTTAATATCTTTGCATATCGGCCATCGTTCAGATGTTGTACAGCTAGACTATTTTCATACATTATTTGTGGAATGTTTCACTTTCTATTTTTAAGAATTCAAAATTGATTTTATTTCTTTTGCAAAATTATTGTTTAAAATTATCTGGTGCGTTTGTCTAATACCACTTGAAGCTGCTAATGCAATACTACTTATCACAGTCATTCATTTTTCCTTATCATTCTTATAACACTTACCGTAAATAACAGTACGAGTATGAACTAAGGGAAGATTGGAAGAAAAATATGAAAAATTCAATTTGAGTAAATAATTTTTATCTTCAAATGCAATCTCAAACGCTGCAAACTTTTTGCGGATTGATAAATGCAATTTCCTTAGGTAAATAGTAGGAAGAGGGAAGAATTGCTGAAACTGCAGATTTAATAGCATTACTTAGAGTTGTCGAGTGAAAATAGAAAGAAGATAAATTGTATTGAAGAATTTAATTATTTATTAATTTAATTTCTTCTCAAAGTAGTTTTCGTTTGAAGTCTGCTCTACTGTTCTCTAGTGATGTTTGTCTGATTTATGAGAAAATTGCACTTTGATTTTCCTTCGTTTCAGAAAATTGCAATTATGCTGCGGGAAAAAGTGGTATTCAGTTCAACGAACTGAAAGTATATAATTAAAATCTTAACTTGGCCATCTACTTCAGTTTTCGCTTCATGAAATTCTGTGAAATGGTTTCAGTATCTATGCGATACATAAGAAAGTTTTTTAGAAAAGAGACGAAATTGTTGAAAATTGACAATAAATGGAACAAAAAATAGATAATTTGAGAAGTGTACACTTTATCAGTTTTATTTAGATGAATTTTTTTGAGAACATTTTTTTACAGTTACTCTTTAAGTGAATAATTAAACTTTGAAAAGAATTTGAAAAATAAAACTTATGGACTTTAAAATTGATTAATACCGTTAAGAACGACAGACGTCTATAATGACCAAAAGAGCAAGCACTTAAAGGCTACGTAAATAGGTTAATATGATTTTTGACTAATTTATGTAGCGGCAGACAAAAAATTATGTTATTATGAGACTACATGATCCTAGTATGTTTTTCAAAATAATTATCCTCTTTGAGGCATATTGTAGCATACTCAAGTAACCTTGGTTTATAACCACAAGTTTATGCACCTTCAGGTGATAATAATCAGATGTGGTCATTATTTTTTCATTGTATTCTTGATAGGAACAAAGAATATATTTGACTGTTTCTTCTTAGATCTTGATCAATGACTGTTGTAGACAAATAAATATTGAGATTTCATTTTTCGTATTGAGGGAAGCCTCTGTAACATTATTATGCATAATAATTTCTTCTTTTCTTGAAAGAAGAAGAGTGGTAGTTACTTTCTTGGTCACCTATTCTAGGATTCAGTTTCGCCATATATCGCGGTACAATGGCATTTAAATAGTATATACCTATAGTCGAATTGTTATCTTATCTTATTATCTTATCTTATTAAGATAAGATCTTATTTATCTTATTTAGAAATTTGCGGCGATTGGCAACTGACTTTGCATTTGAAGTTATTGAGTTTTTATGCTTATATAGCTGCTTAGTTGTCAAAGTAATTATCTATAGTTTTGGATGCGATCATTTTGCTTTAAAGGAGTTTGCATAGAAGAAACTTTGCTTACAATATTGCAGAAATCAGGAAGTCGAAACTGTAAGGTTATTCTTAATACTTTTCAATAAATTTATTTGCTAACAAACATAGGAACATATAAAATCCTATGATATTATTAAATTCATTAGTGAGATTGTTTAATACTAATTATTTAATTATAATTGTTAACTCTTGAAATAATCATCTAAAAATATTATGAATAATAAAAATAAGAATATAATCACAGGATATGTACATATCTTTCACGTTTGAAGGCGTTGAGAATTTTATCTCAAATACATTTAAAAAAAAAATTATAAATATATATGGAAAAAGGTGAATAAATTGATATATATAATATATTTGATATATTTAAATATAACGTTTAGATTCCCATCAATATTTTACATTAAAAGGTGAAAATTGACTAATAAGTACACATATTAGACATAAATATATGAATATTTTTTAAATTAAATTTATTTTACGACAAATATTCTTGTAAATCTTTATCATCCTTTTGAAAGAAAACTCATAATATTAATAGCACCTCATTTTAGCATAAACTCAATATGGAAAAAAATCTTTCTAAATTTGCATAGAATGGAGTTGAGGTTGAGGTGAGTTTAGGTTAAAAGAAAAAAAACCGGAACGCATAACAAAGTATGTAAAAAGGTTAGATCAACAGGATGGAAAATTCCTTAAGCCCATGAAGCCTATGTGTATTGAAAAGTACACAAAGAAAAGCTCCATAAAATTCAAAGGCTGTTAAGGATGGCAAATGTTTAGTGAATTTCTACACATTCATGTTTGAATTGCTGCTCTGTTAACTTTCTTGTGTGATTCAATACATTCTTAAGGGTTTCTTTAAGGTTAATAAAGCGATTAAAGAGTCATTTAAGGACAAAAAGGCATAACCGTTTGGGCTGTTAATAGAATCTTACAATTTTTAACCAAATTGAGATATTCATCTTCTTATATATTTTATGAGGTTAAATGTGTTAAGTGCAAACAAATTTCAGAGTTGAAAAGTGTAAAGTCAAGTAGAAAAAACAAAAATAAATCAATTTATATTTTTCCATTAGAATTATAATAGAGATATAAATTTCAGAGTAATTACTAACCGCATGGGATGGTACGCAGATCTTAGATCAATCATTGAATAATCACGAAGACTATCAGGAATACTCAAATTAGTTAGTGAGATGGGCGGAACTCTGCAAAATCCCCCCAGCTATCATAGAGTAAAAGTGCCCAGATGCACTAACTCGGAAAAGGCTTAACATAACATCAATTTTAGTCAAAAAAATTTAAGTTTAGAAAAAAATTCAAGTTTAAGAAAACTTGACCATAGTTGAGTTCTTGGACTTGTGAGAAAAAACGATGACCCATACAGAATTAGCTAGAACAATGAGCTGTATCAACTGATGAAAGAACAGTAAGTTCGTTTGGTCATATCATAACATACGAGTATATATCATTTCTACCAGCAACTCACCAAGAAACAGTAGGAGAAGAATAATAGAATTGAAAAGAAAAAAGAAACGACTATGAGTGGCTGTTATTCTGCAGACTTCGGCCCTTTAAAGATTGTTAACCCAAGAGTAATGATTAAGAATGTCACACAAACAGACTTGAATAGTGTAGATAAAGCTATGAACTTCTAGAAGTTAGTTAAAAATAACTAAAATAGTTTAGATTGAGAATAGTTACTCGGGAAAGTAATGAATTTTTTATATACATTTTTAACTCAAATATATCGATATGCGATTTAAGGTTGACACCATATCATATTCCAAATTTAAAAAAAACCCATATTTTATTTATATATGTAATTAAGATAGATTTTCAATATACGTGTTAACCGAGCTATAAAGCACTATAAAGCAATTATTTAGAAACTAAAATTGAATACATATAACTGTACAATCTAATTTATCTTCAATGTTAAACAGGATGCATGATCTTTAGAATCGTATTAAACAATTTTTTTTTAAACATCTACAGTAACTCAACGTACTGTTCTAAAGCAACGGCTGGCTACTTTCAATTTTCATCAAAACCCTTGGGATGAATTAAATAGAGTGTTGAAGTCCTATAAGAAAATGAATGACATCAAATTTGTTACATGTTGAGAACGTTTGGCATAAAGTGCTTCATGTGCAAGGCAGCATACGTGACTGTAATTTGGAACGTTGTGTGACTGTAGGAAAATTTGTAAAATATGGCAGCACATTAAGTAAAGTTAAGAGGTTACTTTGTAAGTGTTAATACAGATTGTCAATTATGACACAAATACACATTCACCGACGAGTGTAGTTCACTTGTGGAAGACACACATACAAATGGGAATCGAAAGGACATATTGCATGCAAAGGACTTCTTGCCGTGTAAAGTTTTGTTGCGAGCGAATGCGTATTCAAAAAGGATATTAAAATAAGAGATAAGTAGATGTATTGTGAAAAATTGCGAGAAAATAATTTGTATTTGTTGTGAAATGTTAAGAGATTTTATAAAAATAAATTATTTATTTAATTATTTATTATATAATAAAAAATTATATTAATGAATCAGTTCAATTAAAAATTGAAGTAACTATACATTGTCAGGAAGCAATTTTGTTGTTTCGACCTTTTTAAAGGACATAAAACATTTATTAAAAAATTAAAAAGTATAAATATTGTGAGCAATTATTTGTTAATTTATTAGGCAATATTTCCAAAAACGTCAAAATTGTTAAAAAGGCACATTTACGCTTTGGTAATTACATCCGGTTTATTGCCAAAAGTTGGTTTTTTCTGTCTTCCTTTTCAGTTCAAATTCAAACTCAAACAATTAAAGAGGAATTTTAAAGTTTAAAGAAAAGTATTTCAATCTATTATGACTTTGCAAAGCTTTTTGGTCAAAAATATATGTAAATTTATTATATACATACAGATAAATTTTTAAAACCTGGTGCAACGAAATTTATATACATTATATCCTTCAGCAAATCAAATGTAATCATTCTACTTTATTTTACTGACTTTTTTAACAAGTAGTAGATTTTAAAACAAAATATAGAAAAATTGTTACTTTCACCAAACGTTTATAAAAAAATTAATAAAAATATGATTTTATTATTATTATTTTAAAGATATGAAAAGACTAGAAAAAGACTAGAAAATTAACTATATACTAAAAATATTATAAAAATTTGACAGGACACTAGTTTGATTCCTGGTACTTGCAGTCTCAAAAAAAAATCATTTACAAATAATTAAATACAAGAATTATTTCCAAGATCACTGATAATGGGTATTTGGCGATATTAGAAACAGCTGTATGGTCAACCCAAAATTCAATTAATTAAAATAATTAATAAATTAAAAGAAAATTTGTTGTTGTAGTTCACTACTTTTCGAAAAACCTCTTTAAAAATTTTATAAAATTATGCTCATTATTTCTTCGGTCAATTACTAAAAGGTCTACATCCTAGATATAAACACATATCTATGGAAAAATTGTAGTAAGAAAATAAAAATATACAAGTTTTTGAAAAATATAATAAATGCATTAAATTTAAAAATTTTAAAAGATTTAAAATATAAAAGATAAAGATAAAATTTTAATTTGGATGAACATTTTATGGAATGTCAAGAGAAAAAGTATAATAACTGCAGTCTTCAAGTATATGTGATTTTTGTATATATAGTATATATACTTCTAATAGTTTTATTTAAATCAGTAAATATACTTCTTTTTCATTTCGTGTTCCAATGGAAAGTTCAAACCAAAAAAATCCTTTTTCACTTAGTCGTTAGAGCGAGGAATTGTTTTCATACCTGTAAAGAAACAAATACGTAAGTTAATGCATATTATATAAATTCAAAAATATTTTTTTTATTTTATAGATCAATTTAAATAGCTTTTGTGGAACAACTGTACAAACATAAAAAGTAATTTTCGCAAGCACACAATTTCAGATGGATCAAAGGTAGAACCACTGAAGCGCATATAATTTGAATGTCTGTCTGCATACTGATGCGCGTCGTAGAGAAACTGGAAGTACCCATGCAAATAATCAGGATAACGTAGAGTGATGATGGTGTAAGCAATTTTTTTTGGTACCGTTTTTGTGTAAAAAGTAATAAGGGATACTTATAAATTACTGAAAGT
>NC_051847.1:11313295-11320788 GCF_002237135.1 Teleopsis dalmanni
ATTTTACTTTAATTACTTGAATTTTTATAATCAATTTTTTATTTTTTTATAATAATTAAATAATTTTTTTTTAATTATTACTGGGCTTAGGTCGTTAATCTAAAAAATTTTTTTTAAATAAGAATTACAATTATAAATTTGTGTTAAATATTTAATTGTATATTAATTTTTATAAAAAAATTATTTGTATTACATCACAAATCTGAAGATTATTATACACTGAAGATGGTCCGAAATATCTGTAAAACAAATAATTTTTTATAAAAATTAATATACAATTAAATATTTAACACAAATACATAACTATAATTTTTATTTAAAAAATCATTTTTAACATTTTTAATTATTATAGATTGACCTAAGCCTAGTAATAATTTAAAAAAACCTATTGAATATTGGTCGTGATAACAATTTATTAATAATTAATCAATAAAAAAAATTTGTGAAATACTTTTTTTTGAAAACAATTTAATTTTATATTCCAATATTTTCTAATATTTTCTCAGTTTATAATAGAGAATTAATAATAAATTTTTCCAATTATTATTTAGTACAACATCAGTCTCATGACTCTGCATAAGGTATACCTTTATCCATAACCGGTAGATTTGAAAACATTAACCAGGCGATATTTACACTGTAGATGAAAATGTTAATGTATTGAAATGATAAACTCTGCTGCTAGAACATAAAAAATAATAAAAATATTTGTTGCTGTCAAAGCATTTTTGTGCTATTTTTTAAAACTTAAATATAATGATTTTTTAATATTATAGTATTTAAAATATTCATTTTTAATTATTTATGTTGACTGAAAGCTACTACAATATTTGAAATAAATTACCGGCAAGATTTCTGTAAACTATTGTAAACTATTGCAATTGTACTTTTTATCAAACAATAACTCAGTATTTATTAAGTTTTATTTCACTAGTAGTACTATCAGCACGATGTAGAAATGCCGTATTTTTTTTTTTAAATACTTTTGCCGAGACTATTCTGTGCTATATCCAAAAAACTTAATTTAAGGAGGAAGGAGATTACCTGACATATTATAATAATCTGTGCTAGCAACTCAATAAGATATACCTATCTGAGGTGACAAAATGCTGTCTCTGTCTGGAATATGGTCAGATGGCTAGTAACATTCTTTAATCTGGACCTGGGTGAATAAACTGGTCATGCTTTAGTTTGTTATTAGAAACTGATTTCTTAACTTCTGTTTCTCATTTGAGAAACTAAATGTTGGTTGTTCAATAAGTGTCAGTTTTTAGCTCAAAAGAACTTCTTTATTCACACTGCTCCATTCAGAACTCTATAATTTTTCAATTCTTTTCATTTTTAAATAAAGATAAATGCATATTGATATGTTATAATTAGCCAAATTTAAGGCACCATAACGTCACTATGTTCTCTATAATATTGTAGATTTATGTGCGTACCTAAATATAGTACTTTTGTGTGTTGCCCATATTTTCGGGAGACAGATTAAAAAATGGAACCAGAATGTGATTCCTACCTTGACGCTAGGCGTATAGCCACGTCGGCGATCTACAGTGGCCTCGCAAATAGTTATCCACTGTCAATTCAATGCACTTAATGGATATTTTGAAAAATTTGGTTTGATATATGACATTTATCATATGAAAAGTATACCAAACAAAGACCTTCTCAAGCATCGTCGTATTAGTGACTGTAAATTATTTACTTTTATAACTCGGTAATAAAAGGGGCCTAGCATAACACAAATCATCGAAGTCCACAGTTGATCCATCTCCGCCACTGTTACCACTGCATAGTTATATGTATATCTACTAAGTTCTCCTTTCAAATAGACGTCGCTGAACGTAGCTTTAAGCTACGTTACTACGTCAATAAAATAGGTTAATGATCTGTCTAAGATTACAGAATGTTGACTCTGGTAGACAATGGGACTTCTAGTCATGTTTATTGCTGTTCGGCTTTGATATATGTTTGGCTAGAAACGGATATTGAGAAGGAAGTTTCTGCCTCTATGAGTTCTTAAGATTTCCCTAACGAACAACACTCTGATTTCATTCGAAAGTTGTGGTTTTGACGATCAGCTATAGTCGAGACACTCTACCCCACCGGTTACTTTAGTATCTATTATATTTATATTTATTCTTTTTTTTCTCTTATGGCCAAATAAAGCCAGATCATTATCCGGATTTGTGACAATATCGTAGCGATTTCATTAAAAGTAAGTGAAGACAATACTGTTTTTAGTTGATGAAGTTTATTATTTATTATAAAAAAATTCATATTGTTAATTATTTAACAATTATTGCAAAGCTGCTGCTAGCAAAATTAAACTAAGCATAAGCTCTGGGGATTATTATTAGAATATTTTTGACTCTTATTGCCATTCTTCAATAATTTCGAATATATATGTATAAATTTAGTAAAAAATTAATAATAATAATTTGTTAAAATACAAACACTAAAAATAATAAAACATTTCAAAATTTCATTTTTAATCTTCACAAATTTTTAATGCTATGGATATGATAACGTGTATAGAATGAAAGTTGAAGTTCAATGAGTTCGTGCTAATTTGTATCGACTTAATAAATTATATGCTAAATTATATGTTCTTATTTACAAAAAAAAAAAAACAAAACGAAGCCGATACGTATAATAAAATGCATTGTAAATTTTTAATTGAAAAGTAAACAATTTGAAGTCAATTTTCCAGTATACAATATTTAGAGGCATTGAACATTTGCAAAAATAAATCTAAATATTTATATAATATTTGCTTCCTCTCAAAATAAAAACTCGCATCCCCAAAATAAAAAATTACACAAAAAATAAGGCTTTTATGTTAACTTTTTAAATAAATTGAATGAACGAATTGGCCGTAGTCAAACCGAAGCACTCAACCCAAAATCGGAGCGTGTTGAGCGTGTCTGGAGGCATGTCTATGAAATAATTTAGTTGTTAATTCCATATAATTCCGGTTTTTAATTGATGCCTCAAAGTAGCTATAAACATATATAAATAAACAAACTAATCTTATGTGTAAGACGCACATAAATAGATATAACCACATAGGAGTACGAGCATCTAGATGAGGAATATGTAGCTACCCGCTCCAGAGCAACGCCTTTCCCAGATGAACTTTTTTCAGGTGAATCAGTTTTCAGTTTTATAATTTTTTAATGAGTGCAATGCCGTGTGCTCTACACAATGAAATTATTGAAATGGACTAAAGCACCAGATGACTGATGTCTGCCTTAATGTATAGACAGTTTTTCTGAATATCAATAAATCAATTTCCATCAGCACAAACATCATCACCACAAAAATACAACAAACAGAAAACAAACAAATTGAGAAGGGAAAAAGCTGATTTTTCTTAAATGAAAAACTTTAATGAAAATTGTTTTTATTTTTAGTTTGGCAACAAATTTTTTATGCCATCATCTGCGTGAAAAATCTTTTCACACAGATTGGGGTCAAATATTGCCTCTGCTGATCATAGATGAAAAAATTTTCACAAGCACTTTAGGTACCTCAACAACCCAAAGGGCACTTAGCAGATATTCACGCTTGTACGAATAATGAAATTAGTTTAAATTTATTGTACCCAACAGAAGCGGAAATTCAAGCATTTAAAGCTTGTCGTCGTTTGGTGCTTGGATGTCTGTCTCCTATGGAAAATCCATTTGGCATTGACCTTCCGTTTTAAAGTACAACATTTTTATTTTAAATTTTTTTATACTTAGTAAAGTTTAATGAAATAAATGAAAGTTTATTTACTCTATTTCTTTTTGATAAAATTAAAACTACATCGAAAACATTCTTCCATCGAGGAAGAAAACGATGTACAGTAAATTCCGTACTGTACATAATACGAGTATTTATTGCTGTAAAACCCCTAAGAGTTCACAAAATTAATACCATAAAGTTTAATTTATAAAATATGGTACTACTTATATATACAAATTTAATAAATATGTAGTATAGTATAAAGTAAACAAAATAAAGTTTTGTTACCAATAAGGATTTAACATATGTTAGTCCATTTACTCTTGATATTTCAGAAAACACAATGCAATTCTAATACATAGAATGGCATTATTACATATATTAGAAGAGCAAACCTGAGCAACAAAATTTAATTCTTTGAAAATTCAACGCTGCGGTTATCAACCTATGAGATCTTATGTGGCCTTTTATCACTTTTAACAAAAGTTTATATATACATGTGTAAAGCTTGTAAAGGAAGATATCCCTTGCCAATTAATTGTTTCTCTGTTACGCGTTATTTTTAAACCAAAAAATATGAAATAGCTTTCCACTGCCATTATCTGTCGTAAGGCAATGCATAGAAATATATGGATACATACATAACCATAGATATAGATATAGATATAGATATAGATATAGATATAGATATAGATATAGATATAGATATAGATATAGATATATATATATCTATAGATATAGTGTATATATAGATATGATATAGATATAGATATAGATATAGATATGGATATAGATATAGATGAAGGTATAGATATAGATATAGATGTAGATATAGAATAAATATAGATATAGATTAGATTAGATATAGATATAGATATAGATATAGATATAGATATAGATATAGATATAGATATAGATATAGATATAGATATAGATATAGATATAGATATAGATATAGATATAGATATAGATATAGATATAGATATAGATATAGATATAGATATATACTAATAATAGATATTTATATATTGAATATATACATGAAAATTTGTATGGAAAATTCTGATATATGAGGAAGCTCTTCCGAGGTTTGGTTTTCACCCAGTCTCATTATTTATCTGGTATTTCATCACACGAAGAAATTTTTGAAACAATGATTTCCTGCGATCGCAGTTCTTTATTAATAACACTTTTATTTTGTGGAGCATTATCTTTACGGTGAAATTGAAGTTTGTAGCGTTCTAATAGTTATCGAGTTCGCCGACTAGAGTCTTTTTTTGTTTTATTACTATTATTACTACTCAGTTACAGTTGTCTCTATGCACTGTGGTAGTACTGTGTTAATCTGTCTGTGATAGGAATCTATGATATACATGATAATGTTATTGAAGCGTTTGTAAGTTTCTGTCCTAAGTTCTTTCTATATCCATGAAAATAAAATATATATTCTGTATATATAGATATAGATATAGATATAGATATAGATATAGATATATATATATATGTATATATAATTAAAATATATATATATAAATGTGATATAAATTATTTTTTGTATTATTTTTTATTTCTTTTTTAGGTGGAAGAGTGGAACAAGTGGACATATCGTACAATAAAACAATGGACATACATACAGCACAGAAGGAATTTTTTAAAGCAATGAAAAATATCTCCGTTGACTATGAACTGCGAAAAGTAAGTGCATTTCTTATGCATTTTAGCATATTAAATCTATAGGTTGTGTACTTTTATCGGTTCTAATAACCCTCGAAATATTATTTATTTTTTCTTGATTTTTTTCAGTACGACATTAAAGAGTGGAATGGTAAGCTAATTAATACATTACGTTCATACCAACCGGCAGTTGAGTCACTGCTGAATAATAACAAATCGCTTGAAGAACTACTAAATCCAGAGGAGCCTTGGAACTTTTGGAATGCCATGTTTTATTGTGGCACGATTTATACAACTATAGGTGAGCTAAAAATTTATTTAATATAATTTTAAATTGAATTTTATGTCATTGAATTCACACGTGTAGACGGACGTGTGAATCTTTAATCTTTTACACCTCATCATTTAGAACACTTGCTCATTAGTGCAAAACACTGAAAGAAAAATTAGATTCTTTAGGCACTGAATTGAATCTGTGTCAATAAATGCGAGGTTCAACGAATTCTGTCAAAAACTACATCAAGAACATTTCTAGTGCGAAAACTCCCACATAGTTAGGAACGATTTTGAAAAATATACTTTATAGCAAAAAAAAACATATTTTTAAGAAAAATGTTAAGTGTACAACGCAATACTCAAGCCATTAGCGCCAAGATTTGCGTCTCTGGGGACATAATATAATAATTTAAAAAATATATATATTTATAATTATATATTTTTTTTTTCGTTTTTTGAGTAAATCTTATAAATATTTTTCTTTATCATTTTTATTTTTCGTTCTTATTAAAAGTATTTTTAGCATTTCTCCGATTTTGAATTCGAAGAATTTTGTAAAATTCATAATACTTTGATAATCAAACAAAATAATGTCAGCTGTATTTATCTAAATTATACTTTTTGTTTGTTAAAATTTATAATAATAGTAGTTTTCTTTCGGTCCTTGCTTGTACATATTTTTCAAACTAAGATCTCGTATAGCAATTCCATAAAGACTAAATTATGTGTAGAATTGTATAGCTCTTGTCTTTATAATAGATTATAGATTATAATAGATTTCTGTTTATCAGTCTTGTATAAAATAATTGGAGCTAGTAATAAAAGGTTAAGATACCTAGAAGTACATGTATGGTAACATCAAATAATAATTAAGCTGATAATTGAATATTCTGTAAACTTTCTTCAAGCGTATATCGATCAAAATTAATACTAGATTATCGAAAATACCGATAGACTGTTTTCAATTGACGATCAAATTTATAGATAGATTATCTAAGTTATCTATAGCCAATCGAAGTTATTGATAGATTATTAAAATTATTAATGAACTCTTAAAACCATCGATAGACTGCCAAAAGTGTGTAACAGACGTTCCAATTATCAATTATGGTTTGCAATAAATGTGGCATGAACATTGGCTTCCAATACGTCCAGAGCCGCTGATTTGTCGACATAGACCAACGTCTTAACATAGCCCCATAAAAAATAATCGAGGGGCGTTACATCACACAAACGAAAGACCAACAGGACCACTTCTGAATATAAAGTTTTTACCAAATTAATTTTGCAATAAATCGATTGTTAAGCACGCTGTATGGCAAGTTACGTCGACTTGTTGGAGTCAATGTCGTCGATATTTAGTCAGCATCGCTCGATAGTGCTCGTCATTCACTGTAACTGTAGTTCTCGTTGCCACCAGCGTGTAAACCATGTAGTTGTTTGACATTCTCAGCTGTCAAACCTTAGTTATCGATATCGATAGTTCTCATACAGCTGGAAAAATACCCTGTATAATACATTTCTGATCATAAAAATGAAATTAATTATATAGAAACACAAACTGATGATTCACTTCAATAAAAGTTTATAAATTTTGCAATAATATAAATAAAACCTTAACATTGTGATTTAGAAACTAAAAATATATTATATCGACTTCGATCACAATGAATAAAAATTTATAAGAACTTCAAAACGAAGATGAATTTTATAAAAAATTATATATTATATTATTATATTATTCATTATTTATTATTAAGAAATGCTTAATATCGTCAAATATAATATAATTACTATTCATACAAATATAT
>NC_051847.1:11320888-11327809 GCF_002237135.1 Teleopsis dalmanni
AATAACAAATATCAAAGGTCACAACTTCTTCAATGCCTCACTTTTTCAGAAAATGTGACCAAAATGTCTATGAAAAAGGGTATTAAAAATCGTATTAAAAACTAATTAATAGCTTAAAAATCGAATTTCATATCATTATAATGTTCAATCATAATTGTAAACAAAAGCAAAAAAAAAGATTTTTTATGAATTGACGAAAAATAAAGCCAAAGTTGTAAATTTGTGCTCTGATAATTAGTTTACAAATGCGCTACTTTGTGCATTGCGAGGTGTACTTATGCCAATAACCTTTAATATTGTTTTTCTTAACACAATAGTATCTTAAAAAATAGTTTCTGTATATCACGTTTTATATTAAAATCAGTGTTAAGCATAGTTTAATACTCCGTAAAATACAAATGTAATCATTCAAAACGCACATAACACAATGTTTATTGAGCATAAATGTGTAATAATAATGTATCTATGAGATGAAATTAAAAAACATTCAAACAATGCCTTCTGCTATTAAACTCATTGCATTCACACTCGCAGTATAGAGTACTCGTAGTATAGTAGTGTAGTAGCATATAAAGCAACGGGCAATGAGTTGTATCTTTTAAATTCAGTTAAGTAGCGAAATAACATGCAACGAAATTACGCGTTACCGCTTTAGAAAGAAACAATGCACGAGCCGAAAAGGGTTAACGTGATTTTGTACGTAAAGCGAGCAACGAAGCCTCGTCTTCTAACAACAATGGCTATATTTGCCACATGCCGTAGTCTTCATAATTGGATTTGTATTGTTTGTTTTATTGCGGATTTTGAATATGATATGAAAATAAAAAAAAAAAAACTTTATTCACAGTTCATAAATTTGCATATGTAAGCAAAAATACTATTGCACTCCAAATGCGCGAGCAATAGAAGCACAGTGGCGCTTTTTAACCAAATATTTCATATTAAAGATTATACAAAAATATGAATTGGTTTAAATATTTTCATAAACTTAAATTAAGAAGATTTTAAAAAACATGCTCAGTCCTAGTACGTACCACTCATTTAATACACTTGCCATTGTAGGAAAAAAATGTCACTTCTCACTCTTATCCATCGAAATATCTCTTTATTCTTATTAGAATATATATATCATCTTAGTTAGATATACTCCACTCATATGATAGATATCTTTAAATCAAAGTAAGAGGTGCAAAATCGAATCTATCTATTTAAATATAATAGATATTTATATTTATGTTCAATTTTTTTTGTTTTAAAATTTGTAGTCTCATAAAGGGGATTTTAGACCCTCTATTACTTGTTAAAATCATACAATATTGTTTAATAAATAATCTGCATTTCTTAACTAACGTTCATTAATGGTGACTGATGCAAGTCATTAATAGATCATAAAGCCCCTGGTGTCAATCTAAATCTAAACTTGTTATGGAAATAGAAAAATCAGGATTACCTAACAGTATTACCTTTTTAAAATGATTTAGTCCGATTAGACTGACTAGATACAAGAAAATAAACGACTGCTATACTCAACAAATGGCAAGAGACGATCAGGAGCAAACTATTGAAATGTGGCAAGGAAGATGAAGCAATAGCACCTAAGGAAGATGAACAGCTAGACTGATACCTAACAGTCACCTGACTCAGAAGGAATTCGTGAACTCAAATTACTTTCTCAGTCTTTTATATTTTACTATATATTCTATATATTGACTTTAACTAATTTGTGGACTGTCCTATTTAAGAGTTTAAATTCCTCTAAAAAATAGATTGAAGGAAAGGCTTATCGAGCGTGTTTTACACAGGATTGAAAGTTTTTATCTTATCCCGCATGTCTTTTTAAGAAAATACTACAAACAGAATCATACCATTAAACCTATTAAATGTAGTCTTAAAACCTAATATGTCTTATTTGTGAAGTACTTGCCACAAGAACGTACGATTTAGGTTATTGAGTGTATACTTAAAATCAATGAAGGCCAAATACGTTTAATATCGAAATTCTTTACACATATAATATAAATTATTTGCTTTTTATAGAACATTAAGTTTTTCAATTTAATTCATTATTTTTATATTCTATTATTTATTAAGTAGTATTTAAATTAAATGGTTTTATAACAAGTAAAAACTAAGAACTCAAAAATTTCAATTATAAATATCACAAGTAACAAAATTGAAATAATCTCGTATTAAATTTAATGCAATTTAATGCATTTTAAATTTCGTTTACTGCATTTAATGCAATTTTATTTAAAAATTGAATTTTTTTTAGCATTCATAGGGAGGGCCATACGGCCCGTAGCACACGAAGCCAGAGCAGACAAATGCAAATAAATTAAAATTTTATAATTCAGACAAAATCTTTTCCGCATTTGCTGCTTTTAGCTTGGATTTTTTTCATTTTTTTTGTATTTTTTTATTTTATTTAATTTTGCTCTTCAAATGCAATCCATCAAATTTTCCTCAACTTGCTTTTGTTATCTTAGGCAAAATATTTTGCGAGTTTTCCAAAGGCTTTGCTTTGCTGACTGCAACAACAAATTCCTGCAACTGCAACTCGTAGCGAAATTCGCAACTGTAGCGCCACATGTCGCTTTTTAGATACTTTAACTTTGCAATGATTTCGTTTTTATGCTGCACATTTCTTACTGTTATTTTTTTTTTTTATTCTTCTCTGATTTTCCTCATTAAACGTGATGAGTGTGCATCTTCAAGTGATAAAGATACGCACTCAACTATGAAAACAACATGGAGTATAAGACGGATGAGCGGGCGGGTTCGTTCGTCCACAATCACACAAACACACAAACACCATTGGTAATGGCAGGCAAATGCCATTTGAAGGTTGACTCTACATAAGTTTTTCTCGACGTTGCAAATTTTGCATTTTCATGCAACAATGCTGCCCGCAATGCTACAAAAACAACAAAATGCATTTAAAAAAATGAAAAATATGAAGAAAATTAAAAAGTCAAAAAAAAAATAAATCATTCGAGAAAGGGAAAGGTAGTTTTAATGACTGACGCTCGTTATATTCATAATATTACTATGAGTGCACTATGTATCTTTATGACAACAAAAGCGACAGTGCTGCCAAAACGGCAGCAGAATGTGCTTTCTACAATTAAAAACGTAACAAAAAGTTTACTTAAGAAAAAAATGTAGTTTATCTTTATTCATGTATATATATTGTACTATATATTACTATTATATAAGAACAAGAATGTCATAATTAAGAAGAATTTGTTATTTTAAGTAATTTACTTTACTTACGGCTCATAGAAAATAAAAGAGAAATGATATTTAGAAGATTTTCCTTAGATAAAATATAAATGAATTCGAAAATAGAAGATGCAAATTTAAACTCTAAAAATGAAAGTAAATCAAATGCAAATTTTTTTTGTTTAGGTAAAAGTTGAAAATAAATCATTAAAATTGTGAGTTCAGTGCGCATAACACACATCGTCTGGAGTGGGATTCCAAACTTCTTCTCAATTAAGTACATGTAGGTGTTTATTTGAATGTCTTTAACTGAAAAGATTAAGATTTGGTAAAAAAAACTACTTTTGTCAGTGCTATCATCCTCACCTTCCTGACATCTCTCAATCAAGGACATTATGGTGTGATTCTTTCCGTTTAGATTAGTACAAAAAAATGCATTGAATGCATAATTTGTAAAAAAGAAATGTAAAAAGTTCGTGGATTTATTCATTAACCTTGTACATACTCTACCTTTCGCAATCAATTCTTTCCTCAATTATCGATATCTTATATAGAAGAACCCATTGACAGTTTAAATAATGAAAGATAAGTTCTATCTTAAAATGCCGAGGAAATTGTTTCTTATCTATAAAATAATAAAATGTTCTAAGAATTCATTAAACGTAAAAATGATATAGCAAAAAGTTATTAATTTTAACTTCAGACAACAAAAAATGCTCTTGTTTAAAATTCGATTGGTTTTTGACAAATTTACTTAACAAGTATAATTATTAAAAATTATTACCCAAAATTTCAATAAACAAAAAATTACGAAATTCGTAACAATATAATAAAGTATGACATTTATTTATAAAACATAACGATCATATATATATTTATTGTCTATATACTTATGAGCGTAATTTTAAATAACTAATATAAGTTGCAGTTGATTTCTAGATTAACTTACCTAATGATCACAGTATAAGGTAAGATTATTCGAAAAATCCATGGTGTTACCACATGTGTTGTTTCATATCTTAAGTGACTTTAATGAAGGGAGAGCGTTCGAATTTGTCAATGAATACATCTATCTAGGTAACACCATAGCAGACAACAACGATGAAGCCTGCAGATCAGACGAAGAATTATCATTGCCAATAGGTGCTATTATGAGCGCAATAGACAATTGGTATATAGAGTTCTCTCTCGTTAGACAAAACTTGCATTCTATATGATACTCATCCCACCTGCATAAGAATGGACGTTATTACAGAATGATGACGCACCACTGGGAGTTTTCGAAAGTCAAGTTTTTCTTAAGATCTGTGCGAGCTTTATCACTGTGATATCATTGTTATATATGAGCGAATTAACATACAGCGACTTTACTGACTTGGTCATGTCGTAAGAATGGATGATGATGCTCCCAGCGAAAAAGATGATTGTAGCGGCAATTGGAGAAAGAAGACGTAGATGTGAACCAATTCCCCGATGAAGTGATGAAATTGATGGAGCACTAACTGCGCTTGATGTAGAAAACTGGAGAGACGCGCACGCAGCATAGTTACCTGGGAAGTAGTGCTGCTTCAGGGCGTAACACGGTAACGGTTTTTTGGTCCTCTAAGTAACTACACATCGAATAACATTGTTACATAGGTAGACAAAAAAAAATTCCCTATTATCTTAGTTTTTGTTTAATTTTAGATTGACAACGCCGTTGTCTTAAATACTACGAAATATCAGTTATATAGACCCAAATAAAATTTTTCTTATTTCTTAAATTTCTTTGTCTTTATTTCCCAATACCATTTATTTATACATTTCTAATAACATTCGAACATTGAAAACTATCTATAAATATACTCACATGTTGTTCATATATTTTTTTAACGATTTTTAAAAAATACCTACGACGCACTTTTTTTTTCGTAAATAGTACAGTATTCTAATTAAATTTAAAACTGTATTTAATTAAATTTAAGGATTGTCTACATAATTTGCTCGCCCTTTAAATCAATTTTACCTTTAATGGTACTTTATATATTTTAATCGATACAATTTTATACAAATGAACAACTGAAATCAGATTAATGTTTTGCTTTACATGCAAAAAAATTCTAAACATAAAAAGTAAACAAATGATTGCCACATTTTAGGAATAAAAAAGCCCAAATAACAAATAAAACCAAAAAACGAAATAAACAAAACACTTTACCATGCCAACACTAATAAATTAAAAACAATAAATACAACCTAAAAACATAAAAATTTGAATTCAAACACAAAAAAAAAACAAACAAAAAACAAATCGAACTATCAACAGCAATAACGAAAAAATATATAAAAACTAAAACAAAATCGAACAAACAAACCACACAGCCGGTACAAGGAAAAGCCTAACGAACCATCAAACTTAACATTTGTATGAGGTGGTTTGAGGCAATATAGTTTGTGTACTAAAAGTACCAAAGTAACAAGGTAGTAGGAATACCATATATGGCATGGGTTGTATGAGATGCAGTGCGGTATGTTGAAACATACGGTGTCGGTGTAAGGTGTTACGTCGCGAAGCTTTGCTAGCTTTTGTGTTTGCTTGCTGTGCGGTGCAAAGCAAATGCTCGCATGAGTCGTATGAGTACTAATATATTCGTATAAACTTGGTTGTACGCTAACGCTAATGAAGTAAGAAACGAGCGTATGCAATACATTATAACCAAAGCCGAATTGTTTACATTTTTACTGGCTGGCAGTCAGAGCAGGAGTTCGAAGGCACGAGAAGAGGCAGCGGCTAACTGCTAAAGCTATAGCTATGGGCTTGCTTTACTTATTATAAGCACACATGTTTGTGTGCTTTTGTTTATTTCTCAGTATATTTGTTTGTGCATTTGATGATTATTTTTTGCTTTTTTTTGTGTATAGCGTGTAATTTTTCGCTTTTGATTTTTATACTGATTTCATTCAGTAGAAATTACTTCACCTGAATAGGTGAATCGCGCCGCATTAAGTCGCTGAGTGCTTGTCAATATCGTGTTAGGTTTCAGTAATAAAAGAAATATTTTTTAGCTACCAGCGTTTTAACAATAGCCAAAATTTGTAATTATTTTTTTCGCATGAAAGCACTTTCCATAAGTGGTAAAAAAATAGAAGAAATTTTAAAAAATTTATTAACAGTTTTTTTATTTGTTCTTAAATATTCGTGGTTTTTTTTTATATTAAAAAAATTTTTTGCAAAAATAAATATAAAATAATATATAAACACAAATAGAAAAATAATAACACTAAATAAACATAAAATTGCGAATAATATTGTGAAAATATGTTAATATAATTTTCAGTGAAAAAATTTTTGAAATTATTCCTTAACAAAAATTGTTAAAATTTATTTTTTATATTGAAAACTAAAATAAAAAAAAAATCTTAAATACTTTTGAAGTGCCGATTTTGTGTTAAGCCAAAGTTCACTTAGCCTTTAGCTGAAGTTTTTGAAAGCAAGGTAATTTGTTATTAAAATTATTTAATAATATTTCAATAAAAAGTGTTCAGTACGGACAGGTATTCTACTCTGATTTACTATAATTTTAGGTGAATTAAAAAAATTGCTTTTCTTATATTTTTACTATAAACACACGAACGTGCGTTTCGAAAATTAAAATTTTACTTTGGACTAAGCATACAATATACAAAAGTATACTGTTTAAGTATATATATATATATATA
>NC_051847.1:11327909-11453957 GCF_002237135.1 Teleopsis dalmanni
TCCAACTTGATTGTCTCATAAGTCTGTCATATTGTAGTACCAAATTTAAGTGAATTTCGAGTGGAGAATATCTTTTATACGATTCAGTTATTCCACATAAATAAATGCTTGTCGAAATTACAAGAGACGTGGACTATGGAACTTTTAAAAGGTCAGAAAAGTGACAAAACTTTTGTAATTTAGCGTACTACCATGACTATACAAAATCAATAAACATACATTTAACTTATTTGCGATATCATCAATCGACTTTAAAACTCCCTAACAAGCTAAATAGTTTAATTGCAGAAAGACTAGCAAGTCTAAATAGATATATACCCAGTATAGAACAGTCATATAAACATATCTTGTTATTCTACCACATTGTCAATATGGACGTAAAGACTGTTGAATTTAGTAATTTAATGGAATCCATATTAAAAAGATAACTCAACTGTATTGTTTATTTGACGTGATTAACATGAGTTATTTACAATATTTTTATTCCAAAAACATAGAGATACTCAAGTCTAAACTTGTTAAAAACTGATCGATTGTTTCGTATCTCTTTACAAAAAAATTTTTTTATCAACCCTTTAAAACTATCTTTGAACGTTATCTCATTACTGTCAGATATCCAGGTGTCTATGAGTAGCCCCAAATTAACTTTAAATCGTTGAAAAAAATAAATGACTTCCTTTTTATCACACAATATCGTGAACAATCGATTTACTACTTCAAGATCAGTTAGACTTGATGCAGTATGAAGATCAGTTAGACTTGATCAGTATAAAGGTATTGAGATGTTTCTGTGCAGCAAATTCGAATGAACTTTTTTCTACTTCTTTTTATTTAATATATATCTCTCGTTTAAATATCTTTATTGAATTTCATTTATTTGATAACTAAGATTTAAGTGTAGAAATCTTTATAAATTATATAAATTAATTTTTCGGTTAAAATAAATACTTGTACATTCCTTCTTGCATATCAAATTCATGGACTTTGGTACTTCTGACCTGTATACACTATTGTCTGGTACTTAAATATTTCCAATATATAAAGAAACTACTATGGAAAAGAAAGTTTTATATTAATTAGTTTCTATACATAAATTTAATAGACTATATACTAAATTTTGACCTTTATCCGCTTACTTCGGGTATGTGAAGTGTTTCAGTCTATTAGGAAACCACTATATTCACCTAACCAAGTCATTTTATTTAATTTCTTTGTTAAAAAAACAAATTTTTCCGCAAATTAACTTTAATCTATTATTTAAGTATCTCATAAAGAAACTTTTTTATATTATTAAGAAGTGTAACTCATTCGGATTCTATTATAACTTCTGAATAAGTGAAATGAAATTAATTATAACAACAATTGCCATCTTCAGAACTAAATTCAACAATTTCTTTGCAACTTATTTGCCCCACTTATCCTGATTGTACGTCAATTATCCCGTAGTTTATAGAACTAAGAAACGCATTCCCTCTCATAAAATTCTTTCAGACAATTATATTTTTAACAAAGTGAAGCACTTAACGAAATAAAATTAGATAATGAAATTCGAGTCAATTTGCTAGATTGCAGTTCGTGGTAGCGTAAGACTCCGCATAACAAGCAAGCAAGCAAGTAACTTAAATGTATCTAGATACTCTAATGCAATCACTGTTTATATTTCATACTTTTAAAAAAATAAAAATTCTATTAAAAAATTTAAGAAAAATCGCAAAAAAAAAGATTACGTTCACGGGCAAGCAGAAGATAAAAAGTGGGAAATAAAGTAAAAGTGGCTGCCTTGAGTGGAGTAAATGATTATTAATTTACCACTCAATTAATTTGTTTGCATTATGCTGCATACTTTTAGGTGAATATAGTAATTATGAAAATTAAATGATAATGATGTTGATGTTGATAATGAGATAAAATGTTTTTTATCACTTTTTTGTACAAGAAATGTAAACTAAATTTTAATCGAGATTCTCTTGCTGAACAAAAATTATTTAGTAAAATAATTGCAATTAAAAAATTAATTTTTATTATTTCCGTTTTTATATAGAAAATTGTTTAATTAACAACGCAGCTTGTGGTGTTGTATATTTGCAGAGTAGAATGCAATTAAGAAATTCCTATAAATTCGTCTTTATGAATATTGCCTTGACATTGCACTAGAACTTTGCATGAATAGTTCGCACATTGTACGTATTTGTTCATACATATGTGTTACATATGAATTAATTAATAAAAATGTGCCAATAAGCACATTTCATGTGTCACTGTCAGTGTCACTTCGCAAGTAAGTGTCAATTGAAACTGATATCCTCACTACGTCGACTTGTGATGTGTAGTTATGTAGTTATGTAGGCGCTTATGCATACCAACTGGGGCGCCATAAAAATATTGCAATTTCGTTTGAAACTTTGTATGTTTGCGCTGCTGCGTGCAAATATTTAACGAGTGGGGTTAAACTGTCTTCATTATTCCCCGCCACATATTTACGTTACATGCGCGAATTAATTCACTTTTGCTAATTAACTTAATTTATTTTAACTTTGAAGTATTTGTTTACGTGTTGGTTTGCTTGTTTGCCAGTTTGTTGTTGTAGTTGTTGTTGCTTTGTACACGTGCTCGAGAGTGGGCGACGGCTAACCAGTGCAGCTAGAATCTTATTTTACTCCAAAAGTTGTTGACAACTTAAGGCTAATGTTTAATTTTCACTCCAATTAACAAACTTGAAATTGGAGTACAGTGCTATTCTGAGTAGAAATATTTGAGTACTTTTTATATTAAATTTTTTAAAAATTTGTACCAAATCAATCATTTAATACGTTTTAAGCCTGAGTAGACCATTGAGTATTAATATTATTAATTTTTGTTTTATGCAGTAGATGAAATCATCGAGAGGTTCAACCCGGTTATAAAACGCAACTCCACATAAAATAAATTAATGCAGTCATTCAACCCGCGTACCTATGGAGTTCTACCACAGCCACCATACAACCCCCGTAAAAGAGGCCAACCTCATATGGTCAGGGCAGCCGAAGCTGTTGATCCAGATCATCGTGCTACCAAACTTACACCTTTGATCGAGTACCGCATGTCAAACTCCCTTACTATCATTTATACTCCAAACAGTATTGGGTAGTTCCCACTGAATACGTTACTTCGGAAATATTCCAATGCATTTTTCGCGGGGATAGGAGTTAGTAATCTGCGCTTTGGTTGCTGTAGTCACAAGTTACTTTTCTTACACGATCTGATGCCCAATTATATTAGAAAAACATAAGAGATAATTGATTAAATGAGTTGCTTATAGCAAAGACGTTTTATTTTGACGTTTTATTTATTTTTATACATACAAAGCAGGTTTGAACGGTTATATACTTCACACAAACACTTTTTTAATTTTTTTTATAATTTAATTAAATTTTTATTAATTCTAGTACAATTTTTAAATTCCTTTAGTAGCACTACATTGCCCAACTGCTTCTGAAAATGCCTATTCTGCACTTCAGTAAAGCACCGGCACTTCTCTATATTCTGCAAAAAATCGAGGCATTTTTTCGTTTCGTTTTTATAATAGTAGATTTTTCTTACTTGCCATTGCTGCCACCTGCAATATATCAAGCTTTTACCCACCCACTTGAATTTTTCATACATAAATTACATTATTCATGTTGTATATTTTTACCTTTTTTTGAAATTTTTTTTTGAATAAAATTCTCACTTAAACGCTTCAATTTCTACTCGAAAAATTGTGAACTGTGCTCGACGAATGAGATTTTTTTGATTTAATTTTATTTATTTTTTTCCCGCATAAATGTTTTTGATATTTTTATTTTTGCAATTTTTTGACTTGATTAAATACGTTCATAAATTTATCAAAAGTATTTTGCACTAAAATTTAAATAAAAATATCAATAAAGATTGTACGTTAGTGTACGCTGTGTTGTCATACATAAAAGGTTTTAAAAAA
The DNA here is from genome assembly GCF_002237135.1 of Teleopsis dalmanni. NCBI lineage: Eukaryota > Metazoa > Arthropoda > Insecta > Diptera > Diopsidae > Teleopsis > Teleopsis dalmanni. Next base: position 11,331,868 of record NC_051847.1, read on the forward strand.
TCAATTTAGACTTTTCGTTGTGCTGTGGGCTTATCGTTTCGGACTGTGTTGAAATGATTTGCTTGCAACTGAACCAAAAATTTGCAAATGAAAGCCTCACCTCAGGCAGTTTGTCACCCAAATGTTCCAATGTTATTTTATATGCTAATATCAAGTTTATTGTGGTCACGCCTTTGCTAATTCCGATAGCTAATGTTTTCGAGATTTATTATTAAAATGATATATCGATTTCATAGCCATAAAAATGATCAATTACCACAGCCCCCTTTTGCGACCATATGCATCCATCTATGAAGAGATTTAATTTTTAATAAATGTTTTCAAAAAAAATTGTGTCAAATTTTGATTTATGCAGCAAAAAGGGTGACAACATAAATTATAATTAAATCGCTAAATTTAAGTTAAGTTATATGTAAATTATATTTTATTAAATTTGATTTTTAACTGATATATTATGATAAATTAAACAAAAAATGTGATCTCATAAAATGACCTATATTTATGTAAAACGGAAAGTAAAAAAATATATTAATTTCATTTATAGTTGTGAAAATGCACTGCGAAGTATATATACATATATTTATAATAGATTCAATAGCGTTTTTATTTTTAACTTTTAAAGGTGAAGTCACACTTTCTTTTGAGGATCGTTGTTATACCCTCAAGATACATAATACGAAAAATATATATTAAGTTTATATAACACATATGTACCACAGCAAACGCTGATGGTCATATAAATCAAAAGTACGATCAACTTAATGTGAAGAATCGATCTTACTTTTTCCATCTATATGTATGAACACAAACTAGGCTTTTATAAACTAAAAGACAAATAATATTTATCATATAAATTATTTGAAAATATTTCTGTATAAATGAAGACTTGAGGTAATAACTTGCTGGAGTGTGTTAAAATCTATTTCAATTATAACCCGACTACTTGACAAGAATCTGTAGAATACTAAATGAATACTTTATTATTACTTTGAAATCTAATTTTATTTTATTACTGTTATTATTAAAGACCTTTCAGACACAACGCGTATTAGTTATATTTGAGGCCTATGACTACGAAAGCTAAATATCTTTATAATAACTAAAGAGAAGTTATTAACTCAAAACTTTTTCTTTAAATTAATTCAAATTTGTGTTCCAATATAAATTTAGGTCTTTTAGGAAAATAAATTTAAATATTAAATATTTTTTAGTGTCCTAATTTACTTAAATTGCTCATCCGTCAAAACTTTGTTGCATGTAGTAATGTAAAGACTAGAATTTCCTATCTAGAAAAATGTTACTATTTACATCAAAAATTGTAGAAAGCATTATGTATTTCATTTTCCTGAACAGCTCAAAAAGTATGTCATACTAAACCATTAATTCAGGACATTATAATATAATAATTACAACTTCGCACAGTATGTTACAGAGTTGCCAACTAACAAAAAAAATTATATTTGCATTTGGCTATGAAATAAAATGAGTGCGATTTCTATCCAAAGATTATTTTCTAGTTAATTTTAAATAATTTAAAAATAATACATAATTTTATTATATTATCTTTGAACTAAAAATAAAAAATTTTCCTCCTGTAATAACCTATTATACATTATGTGCTTTCAGACGAAAAGAATATTTACACTAAGTTTAACTTACTTCCATTCGCATGACATCACCAAGCCAGCGAAGCCGCTGAATTTTAATGCGCTTAAATATGTTAATGTCGCGGTATAGCGACATATTATTCGGTATCTTATTCGATACTCGTCACCAATGCGTAAGGGACCATAGATCTTCCAAAGAATTTTTCTCTCGAATGCTCCTAACGCCTTTTCATCACTGTTGGTAATCGTCCAAGCTTCTGCAGCATACAGCAGCACAGGTATGATAAGAGATTTGTCAAGAGAAGGCTTTATTTCTCAATTGCCTACTTAGCCCAAAGTAACATCTATTGGCAAGAGCGATTCTTCGTTGAATTCTACATATGTTTATAAAAAAATTCGCTTGTATCTTATAATTTAGACTATTATGCCAATTCATAATGTATTAACTATTTAGATTATTATAATATTCTTCTTTTATAGATATATAGATTGAACTCACTAGAAATTTTTACTCAACTACAGTATCTTAGATTTCATTAAAAGTTACAAACCGTTCTAAATGTTTTCAGTTATATTCAGTTTCAATAACACTATGAGCAAGCAACACGGCTTCAGTAGATAGATGATAGATGTTACCGTTAGAACCTAATCTGGATTTGTCTTTTCATTCTCTATATTTCTTAATCATATACATTTTGTTTTCATATGTATAATTTTGTATTTATTTACCTTAAGTAATTTATAAGATCTTTTTTATTGTCCTTTTACTTACTTACTATAGTTCTTTTAAAGCGTTGTCAACTCTAGATCCTTGCAATAAAATTGAAAATTTGCATTTAATTTGCAGCCATCAAAAATCATTTGTGTGCATGAGTACTGCTTCTGTAATTTGCACATTAATTACTTTTAAGGATATGCGGGGGGGCGAAAAGTACTCAAATATTGTCTACGTCAACGATGAGCTTAACACTTCATTTTCCATTTGAACAGCTTGTAGAACTTTTTTTGTTTATCTATCATTTTAATTATTTTATATTTCTTGTAATTTCTTTTTAATTAATTAATTTTCGTTTTATTTCTCTTTTTTCATATTTACTATACAGCATGTCGACCGGCTTGATGTCCTGTGTGCGGGAAAACTCCCCACCTCTGGAGCAGGATATGAATGCATCATCAGGTCCATTGTCACTACCGGAAACGAGCACAGTCAACGTGAACATGGCTGTTACCTCAACGCCTGTTGCAAACACAACCATTAACAGCGATGGCGGCAGTGGCACAGCAGGAACTGGCGCAGCTCCCAATGCTGGTAAGTGAATGAATACATTAAATTCTATTTGCTATAAGGATAAGAAGAGGATTTTTATTTAATTATTTTCTTAGCTTAAAATGCTTTCAAAACCATTTTGCGTGACCTACTTTTTAATTTTTTTTTTATGAAAAATCTGACAAAATAAACAAGCAGAACATCTATCCTCCTCCGACCGTCAGTCAGTACTATATTTAATGTATTAAGGTAATGCTTGTTCTATATACACTTGGTTCCCTTAAAGGTGTTAGACAGGCTGTCAATGCAGTTTATTATATGCATTTTTAACTCAGATGTTGTTGTTGTTAAAGAATTTGTTCTTTACGGTAAAGAAAATCTGACAAGTTGTTAACGTGATAAAATTAATGCTGAGAGGCAAATTTGGTGCAGGTATCTGTTTGAGGTTGTTAAGTAATAGTGACATAAATTTATTTTTTAAGTTAAAGTAAAAAACTGTTTTCATTTGCTTCATATTATCCTTAAAGTCAGAAACTGTAGGTATGATAAAAAATTTATTTTATATTTTTTCATTTGACAATAAATTTTTATTCTAAATTTAGCAAATTTCTCAAATGAAAATAAAAAAAAAATTTGCAAATCCTTTACATACATCCCTACACATTGTTTACAAATTATTTGTATAATGTATTCGTACCTCTATGTATCCTCGTACCAATATTTGTATTCCCTTTGTGCTGGCATTGCATGTGAGTAATCAAAGTATTGACAAATATCGACAAATTTTTATGTTCAATAAAGTTTTTTCCTTCAAAAATTTGTTGTGAGGAATAAATGAAGCACAAAATCAAAGCACGACACAGCCCGGTTTCTCTCTAATCTTTCGAACCAAAAATATTCACTGTCGTAGGCATAATTCACATATGGTGAAAAATTCATTATGAAATTCCTTTGAGAACTTTTTTGACATCGTAATCGGTTCAGTACTGAAGTATGGATCATAGCACTTTGAAGTACTTTTATGTGGTGAAATCATACTCCAGTTGGGGGTTTAGTTAGGCAATTTTATTATTTTGATTTTGTTTACTTTTCTTTGTATTCACCCTTTCCATCGTAGAATGAAAATATTTGCGTATCGCTCTTACTTATCGTCAAGTCAATAAACCCACAGGCATTGAAATTATAGAGATAGGGTTACTTGTGGCTTTTTTGCACACATGATTTCAATAACACAACCCAACGTAGGTGAGGGTTAAGGTACATACGAATTAAGCTATAGAGAAGTTTTGTATAAAATTGAAAAAATGCTAATGACTTATATAAGAAGTCTTTTAACTTTTGTGGTTTTTAACAAATACAAAAGGAAAAATTATGTGGTTGAGAAAAGGGAAAATCATCAAAACGGTTTCAGTTTCAATTCCAACTCTTATTTATTGTAGTTTAACTGCACTCCACAGAGTAACAATTAGTTTAGAAACTTAACTTGATAATTAAGCACGCGTTTTTTTTTTAGAATTAAGTAAATTAAAAAAATATTCATTTTTTCTTGCAGTATAAAGTGAGAGGAGATTATATTTGTGACATGTAATAAAGAAGCAGTTTATATCAAAGGATATGAATTGTATTTTGAACTTAGAGTAAAAAAATAACTATATTAGATATATCAAGAGTGTAAGAATGCAATAACAATGTTCAATTGGAGATATATACATCAAGGCGCAACAGTGTTTAAAATATAGACGCCGTCTTAAAAATATCTTATAAAATCTTTTCAAAAATAAAGAATCGCAAACAATTCGGTTTAAATGGTAGCTATAGCATAAAACCCGTGCGATTATTATCGTTCTGGCAAATAAAATAGGTCCGTTACCAAAAAGATCTAATTGCCAAATAACATTCGTCCATGTAAAGAAACAAAACGCATCAGTCAGACAAATAACGCTAGATTGGTTTGTTTTATTGGGGTTATATACATATATATAAGTTACAAATTATAAGCAAAAAAGAAGCAAAAAGCCATTGAAACTTTTTTCCCATGCAAAGAGATAATATTATAATTCTAAGAACTGGCATCACCGTAAACTGTCTTATAAATCAACACATCTCAAGAATCAGTCTACACCTACTTTAAAATTTGAGACTATGAATAAAAAGAAGAAGGAATATAAAACTATCAAGCACTTTATCTATTACTGTCCAATGAATAATAAAAAAGGAATGATTGTATTAGATTTTTATCACCTGGAAGATACCTCATATATCTAGTATATTGCTAACATCCTTATAGATCCTATTTTAATTTATGACTTCGACGACAATGTGTTTAAACTGGGACTTGTAATATGATGTGGGATTCCATTGTGATTTTATGGTATCAATAACAATAAGACAAATCAGACTGTGTTTCAATATATAAATCAAAGAAACTGAAGTCAACATTTCTGAGGATGTAGATACAGCTATACGACTTGAAACATATTTTAAGACATATTACACTATAAAAATACAACAGTTGATTCATTTTGCCGAAAATATTATATAAAATAATGCGATATTTAGGTATTCCATTATTTATGTATGTCGTTAAAAAGAAGATACGATTTAATGCTAACAAACAGTATTATTTAATGGAAATTTTACTCAACACTTAAATAAATCATTTTACGATATAAAATATTTAAATGCAAATAACAAATATCAAAGGTCACAACTTCTTCAATGCCTCACTTTTTCAGAAAATGTGACCAAAATGTCTATGAAAAAGGGTATTAAAAATCGTATTAAAAACTAATTAATAGCTTAAAAATCGAATTTCATATCATTATAATGTTCAATCATATTTGTAAACAAAAGCAAAAAAAAAGATTTTTTATGAATTGACGAAAAATAAAGCCAAAGTTGTAAATTTGTGCTCTGATAATTAGTTTACAAATGCGCTACTTTGTGCATTGCGAGGTGTACTTATGCCAATAACCTTTAATATTGTTTTTCTTAACACAATAGTATCTTAAAAAATAGTTTCTGTATATCACGTTTTATATTAAAATCAGTGTTAAGCATAGTTTAATACTCCGTAAAATACAAATGTAATCATTCAAAACGCACATAACACAATGTTTATTGAGCATAAATGTGTAATAATAATGTATCTATGAGATGAAATTAAAAAACATTCAAACAATGCCTTCTGCTATTAAACTCATTGCATTCACACTCGCAGTATATAGTATTCGTAGTATAGTAGTGTAGTAGCATATAAAGCAACGGGCAATGAGTTGTATCTTTTAAATTCAGTTAAGTAGCGAAATAACATGCAACGAAATTACGCGTTACCGCTTTAGAAAGAAACAATGCACGAGCCGAAAAGGGTTAACGTGATTTTGTACGTAAAGCGAGCAGCGAAGCCTCGTCTTCTAACAACAATGGCTATATTTGCCACATGCCGTAGTCTTCATAATTGGATTTGTATTGTTTGTTTTATTGCGGATTTTGAATATGATATGAAAATAAAAAAAAAAAAACTTTATTCACAGTTCATAAATTTGCATATGTAAGCAAAAATACTATTGCACTCCAAATGCGCGAGCAATAGAAGCACAGTGGCGCTTTTTAACCAAATATTTCATATTAAAGATTATACAAAAATATTAATTGGTTTAAATATTTTCATAAGCTAAAATTAAGAAGATTTTAAAAAACATGCTCAGCCCTAGTACGTACCACTCATTTAATATAGGAAATATAGGAAATATATAGAAAAAATATAGGAAAATATAGGAAAAAATATAGGAAAAAAATGTCACTTCTCACTCTTATCCATCGAAATGTCTCTGTATTCTTATTAGAATACATATATCATCTTAGTTAGATACACTCCACTCATATGAATCTATCTATTTAAATATAATAGATATTTATATTTATGTTCAATTTTTTTTGCTTTAAAATTTGTAGTCTCATAAAGGGGACTTTAGACCTCTATTACTTGTTAAAATCATACAATATTGTTTAATAAATAATCTGCATTTCTTAACTAACGTTCATTAATGGTCAATAATTAATGACTGACGCAAGTCATTAATAGATCATAAAACCCCTGGTGTCAATCTAAATCTAAACTTGTGATGGAAATAGAAAAATCAGGATTACCTAACAGTATTACCTTTTTAAAATGATTTAGTCCGATTAGACTGACTAGATACAAGAAAATAAACAATTGCTATACTCAACAAATGGCAAGATACGATCAGGAGCAAACCATTAAAATGTGGCAAGGAAGATGAAGCAATAGCACCTAAGGAAGATGGACAGCTAGACTGATACCTAACATACACCTGACTCAGAAGAAAATCGAGAGACTCAAATTACTTTCTCAGTCTTTTATATTTTACTATATATTCTATACATTGACTTTAACTAAATTGTGGACTGTCGCATTTAAGAGTTTAAATTCCTCTAAAAAATAGATTGAAGAAAAGGCTTATCGAGCGTGTTTTACACAGGATTGAAAGTTTTTATCTTATCCTGCATGTCTTTTTAAGAAAATACTACAAACAGAATCATACCATTAAACCTATTAAATGTAGTCTTAAAACCTAGTATGTCTTATTTGTGAAGTACTTGCCACAAGAACGTACGATTTAGGTTACTGAGTGCATACTTAAAATCAATGAAGGCCAAATACATTTAATATCGAAATTCTTTACACATATAATATAAATTATTTGCTTTTTATAGAACATTAAGTTTTTCAATTTAATTCATTATTTTTATATTCTATTATTTATTAAGTAGTATTTAAATTAAATGGTTTTACAACAAGTAAAAACTAAGAACTCAAAAATTTCAATTATAAATATCACAAGTAACAATTGAAATAATCTCGTATTAAATTTAATGCAATTTAATGCATTTTAAATTTCGTTTACTACATTTAATGCAATTTTATTTAAAAATTGAATTTTTTTTAACATTCATAGGGAGGGCCATACGGCCCGTAGCACACGAAGCTAGAGCAGACAAATGCAAATATATTAAAATTTTATAATTCAGACAAAATCTTTTCCGCATTTGCTGCTTTTAGCTTGGATTTTTTTCATTTTTTTTTTATTTTTTTATTTTATTTAATTTTGCTCTTCAAATGCAATCCATCAAATTTTCCTCAACTTGCTTTTGTTATCTTAGGCAAAATATTTTGCGAGTTTTCCAAAGGCTTTGCTTTGCTGACTGCAACAACAAAGTCCTGCAACTGCAACTCGTAGCGAAATTCGCAACTGTAGCGCCACATGTCGCTTTTTAGATACTTTAACTTTGCAATGATTTCGTTTTTATGCTGCACATTTCTTACTGTTATTTTTTTTTTTTATTCTTCTCTGATTTTCCTCATTAAACGTGATGAGTGTGCATCTTCAAGTGATAAAGATACGCACTCAACTATGAAAACAACATGGAGTATAAGACGGACGAGCGGGCGGGTTCGTTCGTCCACAATCACACAAACACACAAACACCATTGGTAATGGCAGGCAAATGCCATTTGAAGGTTGACTCTACATAAGTTTTTCTCGACGTTGCAAATTTTGCATTTTCATGCAACAATGCTGCCCGCAATGCTACAAAAACAACAAAATGCATTTAAAAAAATGAAAAATATGAAGAAAATTAAAAAGTCAAAAAAAAAATAAATCATTCGAGAAAGGGAAAGGTAGTTTTAATGACTGACGCTCGTTATATTCATAATATTACTATGACTGCACTATGTATCTTTATGACAACAAAAGCGACAGTGCTGCCAAAACGGCAGCAGAATGTGCTTTCTACAATTAAAAACGTAACAAAAAGTTTACTTAAGAAAATGTAGTTTATCTTTATTCATGTATATAGGTATAGTAATATATTATTACTATTATATAAGAACAAGAATGTCATAATTAAGAAGAATTTGTTATTTTAAGTAATTTACTTTACTTACGGCTCATAGAAAATAAAAGAGAAATGATATTTAGAAGATTTTCCTTAGATAAAATATAAATGAATTCGAAAAAAGAAGATGCAAATTTAAACTCTAAAAATGAAAGTAAATCAAATGCAAATTTTTTTATTTGTTTAGGTAAAAGTTGAAAATAAATCATTAAAATTGTGAGTTTAGTGCGCATAACACACATCGTCTGGAGTGGGATTCCAAACTTCTTCTCAATTAAGTAAATGTAGGCGTTTATTTGAATGTCTTTAACTGAAAAGATTAAGATTAGGTAAAAAAACTACTATAGTCAGTGCTATCATCCTCACCTTCCTGACACATCTCAATCAAGGACACTATGGTGTGATTCTTTCCGTTTAGATTAGCAAAAGATTAATACAAAAAAAAAACAAATATAAAAGTAGAGCATTGATTCACTAACACTTCTAATTACCTTTGAATAAAAAAATTCTCAAAATCATATATCAAATAGAGAACCATTGACAAATTAAAGAATAAATAAGCAGCTTAAAATGCCCAAGAAAATGTTGCTTACCAATAAAATAATAAAATGTACTAAGAATAATTAACATAAAAATGATAAACAAAAGTTATAAATAACAACGTCAGACACAAAAAATGCCTTATTTAAAAGTAGACTAGTTTTTCACAAATTTACTTAACAAATAGAATAGTAAAAACCATCCAAAAATGGCAATAAACAAAAAAATACGAAATTCGTAAAAATACAAAAAAGTTGACAGGTACCTAAAAACAAAAAGATCTCAACTTTATTTACTTATTTATTTCTCAACTGTTTATTTGACACCTAATTACCACACTTCATAGATGAGTTTCAAGACCGCTCCCATCTGCAGGTTCTGTAAATTGTGTAGTAAAATGTTTGCCCATAATATCTGATCGTATGATGCATTTGTCAGAAAAAGTATCAAATACCTCTAGAAATTTTCAATTTAAAATATTTTTATTTTATATGAACCACTTTCAAAGTTGCTTAAGTTAATTTAAAATTGTAAATCCTTTTCAACATTTGAGAAATGCATTGAATGTATAATTTGTGAAAAAGAAATGTAAAAAGTTAACCTTGTACATACTCTACCTTTCGCAATCAATTCTTTCCTCAATTATCGATATCTTATATAGAAGAACCCATTGACAGTTTAAATAATCAAAGATAAGTTCTATCTTAAAATGCTGAAGAAATCGTTTCTTATCTATAAAATAATAAAATATTCTAAGAATTCATTAAACGTAAAAAAATATAGCAAAAAGTTATTAATTTTAACTTCAGACAACAAAAAATGTTCTTGTTTAAAATTCGATTGGTTTTTGACAAATTTACTTAACAAGTATAATTATTAAAAATTATTACCTAAATTTCAATAAACAAAAAATTACGAAATTCGTAACAATATAATAAAGTATGACATTTATTTATAAAACATAACAATCATATATATATTTATTGTCTATATAATTATGAGCGTAATTTTAAATAACTAATAAAAGTTGCAGTTGATTTCTAGATTAACTTACCTAATGATCATAGTATAAGGTAAGATTATTCGAAAAATCCATGGTGATACCACATGTGTTGTTTCATATCTTAAGTGACTTTAATGAAGGGAGAGCGTTCGAATTTGTCAATGAATACATCTATCTAGGTAACACCATAGCAGACAACAACGATGAAGCCTGCAGATCAGACGAAAGAATTATGAGCGCAATAGACAATTGGTATATAGAGTTCTCTCTCGTTAGACAAAACTTGCATTCTATATGATACTCATCCCACCTGCATAAGAATGGACGTTATTACAGAATGATGACGCACCACTGGGAGTTTTCGAAAGTCAAGTTTTTCTTAAGATCTGTGCGAGCTTTATCACTGTGATATCATTGTTATATTGAGCGAATTAACATACAGCGACTTTACTGACTTGGTCATGTCGTAAGAATGGATGATGATGCTCCCAGCGAAAAAGATGATTGTAGCGGCAATTGGAGAAAGAAGACGTAGATGTGAACCAATTCCCCGATGAAGTGATGAAATTGATGAAGCACTAACCGCACTTGATGTAGAAAACTGGAGAAGGTATAGGTACCTGGGAAGTAGTGCTGCTTCAGGGCGAAACACGGTAACGGTTTTTTGGTCCTCTAAGTAACTACACATCGAATAACATTGTTACATAGGTAGACAAAAAAAATTCCCTATTATCTTAGTTTTTGTTTAATTTTGGATTGACAACACCATGTCTTAAGTACTACGAAATATCAGTTATATAGACCCAAATAAAATTGTTCTTATTTCTTGAATTTCTTTGTCATTATTTCCCAATACCATTTATTTATACACATCTAACAATATTTGAACATTGAGAACTATCTATAAATGTACTCACATGTTGTTCATATATTTTTTTTAACGATTTTTAAAAAATACCTACGACGTACTTTTTTTCGTAAATAGTACAGTATTCTAATTAAATTTAAAACTGTATTTAATTAAATTTAAGGATTGTCTACATAATTTGCTCGCCCTTTAAATCAATTTTACCTTTAATGGTACTTTATATATTTTAATCGATACAATTTTATACAAATGAACAACTGAAATCAGATTAATGTTTTGCTTTACATGCAAAAAAATTCTAAACATAAAAAGTAAACAAATGATTGCCACATTTTAGGAATAAAAAAGCCCAAATAACAAATAAAACCAAAAAACGAAATAAACAAAACACTTTACCATGCCAACACTAATAAATTAAAAACAATAAATACAACCTAAAAACATAAAAATTTGAATTCAAACACAAAAAAAAAACAAACAAAAAACAAATCGAACTATCAACAGCAATAACGAAAAAATATATAAAAACTAAAACAAAATCGAACAAACAAACCACACAGCCGGTACAAGGAAAAGCCTAACGAACCATCAAACTTAACATTTGTATGAGGTGGTTTGAGGCAATATAGTTTGTGTACTAAAAGTACCAAAGTAACAAGGTAGTAGGAATACCATATATGGCATGGGTTGTATGAGATGCAGTGCGGTATGTTGAAACATACGGTGTCGGTGTAAGGTGTTACGTCGCGAAGCTTTTGTGTTTGCTTGTTGTGCGGTGCAAAGCAAATGCTCGCATGAGTCGTATGAGTACTAATATATTCGTATAAACTTGGTTGTACGCTAACGCTAATGAAGTAAGAAACGAGCGTATGCAATACATTATAACCAAAGCCGAATTGTTTACATTTTTACTGGCTGGCAGTCAGAGCAGGAGTTCGAAGGCACGAGAAGAGGCAGCGGCTAACTGCTAAAGCTATAGCTATGGGCTTGCTTTACTTATTATAAGCACACATGTTTGTGTGCTTTTGTTTATTTCTCAGTATATTTGTTTGTGCATTTGATGATTATTTTTTGCTTTTTTTTGTGTATAGCGTGTAATTTTTCGCTTTTGATTTTTATACTGATTTCATTCAGTAGAAATTACTTCACCTGAATAGGTGAATCGCGCCGCAGTAAGTCGCTGAGTGCTTGTCAATATCGTGTTAGGTTTCAGTAATAAAAGAAATATCTTTTAGCTACCAGCGTTTTAACAATAGCCAAAATTTGTAATTATTTTTTTCGCATGAAAGCACTTTCCATAAGTGGTAAAAAAATAGAAGAAATTTTAAAAAATTTATAAACAGTTTTTTTATTTGTTCTTAAATATCGTGTTTTTTTTTATATTAAAAAATTTTTTTGCAAAAATAAATATAAAATAAAGTATAGACACAAAAAGAAAAAATAATAACACTAAATAAACATAAAATTGCGAATAATATTGTGAAAATATGTTAATATAATTTTTAGTGTAAAAATTTTTGAAATTATTCCTTAACAAAAATTGTTAAAATTTATTTTTTATATTAAAAACTAAAATCAAAAAAAAAAATCTTAAATACTTTTGAAGTGCCGATTTTGTGTTAAGCCAAAGTTCACTTAGCCTTTAGCTAAAGTTTTTGAAAGCAAGGTAATTTGTTATTAAAATTATTTAATAATATTTCAATAAAAAGTGTTCAGTACGGACAGGTATTCTACTCTGATTTACTATAATTTTCGGTGAATTAAAAAAATTGCTTTTCTTATATTTTTACTATAAACACACGAACGTGCGTTTCGAAAATTAAAATTTTACTACAAACTGTTTTTTGAGAAACTATTTTTTTCAAAGCATACAATATACAAAAGTATACTGTTTAAGTATATATATATATTTCACAATTTATAAACATTTAGTCACAAAATTAAAAACAAATAGTTTATGTAATAAAACAATATAATTCGCCATAATTAGTTATTAATCTTAAATACGTAATGAATTGCTTTTTATCAATTCCAACTAAAATGTCTGTTATGATATATTGGTATTATTATTTCAGACCACCTTGATGTGATTCACTCAATGTTATTGACATTTTTATCTTCTTATCAAAAACTTCAACATTTTTACGACAAATTACATGAACTCTTTGAAAGATAATAATAATTATACATGTGTAGCACCTATTTTCTAACAATGATGTGATATCTCCAATAATTATACAAAATTAGTGTTATATCTTAAATGTGTTTTGCGTTCATTATATCGATTTTTCCAATAAAGTCATAATGCCCATATGATTTGGCATAAAACTTAACCAATTATGCTAATTTATAATATTGTGAATCTAAAATTGTGACAAAAGATATACGATTTCGTAAAAATATGTTTCAGAATTGCCTTTTTGTACGGGTTTTCATCAAACTAATACATTAAACTAATTAATTGAAATATAAAAACTGAGTACAAGTTTAATTAAGATTAATTTGTCAAAAGTTTAACTGAGTTATCCCTTTAATTAGAATTTTAAATAACATATCTCCCATAACACATTTGTAATTCGCTATAAGACAATAATATATATTATGAGATTAAAGTACAGGATTTCGTGGTTCTGATATAGTAATACCGTTTGAGTAATATCCAAGTATATCGAACAGTCATCCTAGGCTTAGTGTAAGACTTATTATTTCATAATATGAATCATTTACCAACTCAAATTAAACTAAATACGAGATTTATAATAATGCTTTGCATAGAATTTTCTTCAGTAATAAAACAAATTTATTTTTTTTACATTTAGTAGATATATCAACAAATAAAATTGTTGCATCTGAAGCAAATCAAAACTATATATTTAAAAAAAAATTTGATTAATAATCTCTTAATCACAAATATGTTTTATTTACATTTAAATTTTGAAATCACAAAATAAAACTGTATCATTGGATAAAAATAATACTCAGTTGCAATCACTTTGATCTATAAAAGATATCAAAACTTTGTATCTATATCTTTAAGGCATAACTTCAATTGATTTTTATTTTATATTGTATTTTTGTAAACTATTTTTGTGTTTTTGATCAAAAAATACAACTATTTAACTATAAATGATACTTAAACCTGACTAGTTGATTTCATTTAAAAAATTATTTTAGACATGTAATTTTAAACTACCATTTATTTATGTCTTTGAAAAATAAATATTTTTTTAATAACAGCAATTTATTTCAATTTAATGAGGCTTTTAAGTACTTTTTTGTCCCGTGCCCCTAATAAAATTACGCCATCATTAAAGAAGTCAAATATAATTGAATAAATCCCATAAATACATTAATACTAAAAGCTCCCTTAGATATGTGATATGAGTTTGTGAACTATCAGTTTAGAAAACTCGACTGAATATTCTCTTAAATGAGTCTTACCGCGATCGTCAGAAGAAATTGCTTTAGATTTGGGACTAATATTCTAGAGTATCTTTGTCAATTTAACGACTTTTCCCTATAAAGCGTACTAGTCTTCATTAAAGATTCGTAATGGTTCGTAGTCTTCGGGACATATATTAGAGTACAATGGATCAATATACTTAAATAGATTCATACCATTACCGTATTTAATCTTACCGCACCGTCATAATGGTTATAAATTAGATAGAAATAAATGAATTTAATACGAAAGAACTTCTTAGTATAACTAGCAGAGGATTCCAGTGTAAATGTATTTAGTATTTTTATTAAAATAAACTATAATGTTACTATATTCTTCCTATATATTGATCCATTTAGTTGTCTGCTTTAAAGTATTAAACAATACCAGCCATTTTATAAACTATATATAAAGTATATCGTATTTATAAACTATAACTAAAAACCGTTTTAATCAAAATTAGTTATGCAAGAGTTGTCATAAAAGTTAACTAATCTTTTGCCATACGTATAAAAAAAAATCATGAATTGGGTGAAAATATTTCTGGTTCACTTATTTTTGGTTTTACACGTATATTATTTGATATCCGAAAATACAACGAAGAGGTCTGTTTAGGCTTCGAAAGTACCCTCACTATAAAGTAATTATCACCAACACCGATTGTCAAATTTGTTTTATTTAATTATATTTCAAAACTATTGCATGAAATCTGCTTTTGGTGTGAAAACAATGGATTTGGAAGCGCCGCGGCACCATTAAAAACGCATTTCTTGGCCATATTTCAAACCTTGTAAAATTTGTCATGCCATGAAATAGTAGTTTTGTTTTCAACAATATTTCAAAAAAATTTCTTTTAAAAAAAATACATTTTTAATTACATTTTTGCACTGTCTCTTTAACGCTTGCTTGGTGCTTTTATTTCTTCACAGCTACGAAAAAAATGTTAACTCTTTAATTTAATTAAAACGAGTGATAGCTAATTAAAGTGGATTGCGTAAACTATGATTGTTTATAGTATGCCTAATAAATTTTTTAAATATTTTTAAATGCTTTTTTTTTGTTTATTTACTAAATTTTTTAAATACCTGGTAAGCATTTAAAGTATTTTGTAAAGTGCGCAAATCCTTAGTTTGTTGTTGTTGTTTGCCATTAAACTGATAACAAAATCAATAAGAGATTAAAAAATGTAGTTAAATATATATATGTTTATATCGTATAACAGTTTATCAGTTTATTATTTTTTTATTATTTCTTTTATTTTTCCATCCTTTTACTTTAATTTATTATTATTTTTTCTTTACACATAACATTGCTATTTTCTTAGAAATATTTTTATTATTTTTACACTCTTCAGTGATTTTTTAATCATATTATATAATCTAATTTAATAACAATACTTAAATTTAGCTTATGAAGTTTTGAAAATTATTTAAGTATTTTATTTTAAATTAATTATTATACTTCTTAAGTAAATTTAATTACTTCACTTTATTTTAATCAGTATTGTTTAAATAGAATAAATAATTAAAATTTTTATTGATTTATTAACAATCATAGTTGCATTTAGAATAATATTATTTATTTAATAAATTAGAATTTAAAGTGAAATATAAAAGTCTTGAAACACACTTTTTCAATCACTAACTACTCCCGAAATTCCCAATGAAAATATTGATGATAATGATATAAGTTGCTTTTAAATCAAAAATGTACTAGGAGGTGTGATATCTTAAAGCAAAAGCCATCAAGTATCGGTGTAAACCCAAAAAAGACGTTTTACATGAAGTCTGTCACACATATGTACATTATAAAATATATATTATTTATATATTGTATCGATAAATTAGTATGTCTGCGCCTACTCTCTTTATTCTCTATTATATAAAATGTTTTATCTTCCTCTCTTGTATAGATAAGTGTCTATAAAATCAATGCGTAGTCTCTGCTAGCCAACCTTCCCTGTTCCTCATTTAGTAATAATTTTTTATTAATTATATGTGTATTTATAAAATCAAATCTTACAGATGAAATTTTTCAGGATCTGTAGATATAATAATACAATGAATAATAAAATTAAGACCCTGAGTTATCCAAAGAAATTTTTTGTATTTATTTAGAAACATTAACAAAAATTTACGTAATTTTTTTTTTGAAATAATTATCACTAAATTTTTGTTGATATTTACACATCAATATCGAGGCATTCCCTGCAGTATTTCAGTATTTCTGAATGTGCTATTTTGATTCTTCGGATATTTTCGACACATACCGTATGTTCAATTACAAATGCTTTCAATTTATTTGAAGAAATTGCATTTATCCATCTAATGATTTTCATTTCTTGTTTCAATTATAGCGCATTTTTAGTGTTATTAGCTAGCACTTTAACTATTGCTCAACACTTTACAAGACAACTTAAATGTAACATATAAGGGTAGACTTCAATTTTGTACGGAAATACATATAGTATATAACATTTTTAAAGTATGACTTATTTTAGTAAATTATTATTGATATTGTTATTTTTTAAAAACAGATTATATTGTTATTGGGATTTATACCGTAGATTATACGGTTTCTAAACAAAATTAGTAAATTTGTATAATTATTAGATTTGTAAAGTTTAATTAATAAAAGCTATTAGTCTGTTCATAAATATTTAGATAATATATATTCTAGTATTATACAGTTTAAACTTGGATAACTAATTAGTTTAATCATGATAATCAAATAAGTGTAATAATCAAATAAATATAGTAATTATTATTAATAATCCTCTAGCCCTTGCTCTTATATGGGTCTGAAATGATTAATACCACAATAACTAATCTGCATATAGTATGTTTGAGGCAAAATTCCATTGGACAACAAGTAGGCGATTAAACTTAATTAACTTTTCACACTTTGGATAGCAGAAATGTTGCTCCGGTATAAGCAACTATGTTGTTTCTCTTGCTTGCTATGGTATATTTGACGTCTTGCATAGTTACAACTGCATTCAGGGTTAGCCACTTAAGTATTAGGTGCGTATATAATTGTCTTGCATTAGCAAACCATGAAGGTGGCGTACTGAACTGAACTGAACTCAGCTCTGCCCATGCCTTTAGACTGCGCTACTTTCTTAGTTTAATATTGTAGATACATTATAAAAAATTCTTTTTTTTCTTTTGTTTGGTTCTTCAAGTGTTGGTGATTGAAGGTCGAGTGATTGTTTCTATACTTGGTTTGGTTTGATTCGGTTAGATATAGTTTTGATGATTTTATTGCAATTTTTTATTGTTGCTAGTAGTTTGAATTGTTGGCGTTAAGTGGGCTTTGAGTAGCTTATCCGGTTCTTAAGCATTTAATGAATTAAATGAAATTTGTACAACATTAATTAAAGCGCAAAAATTTTACTTAATTATGCTAATAAATAATATTTTATAATTTATATAATTATACACGATTTAAAGCTTATTTCTATCGTCAATATTGATATATAATAAGCAACAGGAGTACTAAAGTAACTTATATGTAATTTTTTGGTTTAAAACAATATTTTTAGATGTTAATTTTCCTTGTCTATTTAAAAGTTAGACGGATTCGACTAGCAAAGATAAGGCAAGGACGAATATTTTTAGATTTTTAAATATTTTCTTACTTATTCATATATGTCTAATTGTATAAGTGAGTGTTTCGATGGCAATTTTACCATTAAGCCTACTGCATATTTCATTATCGGAAATATGATTCTTTTCTATCGACAAGTATTTTTATTCACATAGTTTAATTTTTGGTTTATTTTATTTTTTTCTTATTTTGTATTAACTTTAGTGTAGATTTGATTATTACATTAGAATAATTGATTTTACCCCCATATTAATAGAATGCTGGAGATTATTTTACCACTTTGTATTTTCCAAATAAATAAATATTGTTTTATTTTTTTTGGAGGGTGACGTAGTTCTTAAAGAACAAACATTTCTGCTCATCACTCATACTATGCTTTCTGCAAATATTAGTCAACAATTTCAATCAGAAATTGGCTTCTTCCAAAACGGTGGTTAAAGTTTTCACTGGGAATATTACATCTTTCACTGATGTCAATCACTGATGAGTCAGTGTTCCACTGCCACCACTGCTACAAGCAAAAACTTATTGAAATGAGTAAAAAAAAAATGCTAATGATGAAAATTTACTTATTCTCTTCATACGATTTAAAACTTAAAGCAACTTAATTATATATGGATGAGCTCATTTCTAAGACAATCTGATGTTTAAAGCTGAGGTCGGACTTTCATATATAAAAAATATTTTTTTGTCGCTACAAGTTTTGTGTTATTTGTAAACATTTTAATAACAAATATTCTATTTTGTATTAATCAGTATCAGTTTTTGGTTCAATGAAACTTCTACTCCTATTAAAAGCTAACATTTCATTATTCAAGTGTTAACAAAACACCCACCCACATAAGCCACACATTAAGCAAAAAACACATTTGGAGTTAACAATATTTGGAGTACAATGTCTAAGAGTAATGCAATCAATACAATTTTTATTTAATTATTTATTTTATTGTTTTTTAACATCAAAATCAATTTAATTTATTTATTTTTCTAAGCATAATAAATCAATAATTTTTATACGCTCGTACACTTAAAGTGCAAAATACGTCATTTGTAATTTATTTAATTTGTTTGCAATATTGTTTTTGCATTACTTCAA
Organism: Teleopsis dalmanni; assembly: GCF_002237135.1. Classification (NCBI taxonomy): domain Eukaryota; kingdom Metazoa; phylum Arthropoda; class Insecta; order Diptera; family Diopsidae; genus Teleopsis; species Teleopsis dalmanni. The sequence goes on from NC_051847.1 coordinate 11,351,222, forward strand.
TTTAATTACATCATTTCACACATTTTGTTGTATTTTGAGATACAAAATATTGAAATTTATTGTTTGCCAAAAGGAAGTTCAGCGATGTGTTCATCGAGTAGAAATATCAACACGGCACGTTCAATTCCGAATTGACGACATCAACTCAACTGAACAATCTGTAAATCTTTCATATCCGCTTGATTTGTAATAAAACGGCAGCTGCGTTTTATTTTTCTTTTTTATTATTAATCTTAAATCAATAATTTTATTGTAAAGCCTTTGAAACAATAACAATCGTAAATAATTCATTACAATTTAATCAGATTAGGATTTGCTTAAATGTCGCTTAAAACAGAACTATTCATAATAATACATTTTATTTATTTGATGCTGTTAGCTGGTTGTTTTTAATTTTTAGTTTCAATAATGGTATTGTAAATAATTTTATTGAAACAATTATAATTTAACAAATGAATAATTTACAATTATTTATTACAATTTAGAAAGATTAGAATATACTTAGATATCACTTATAACTAGCGACAAATTTTTTTTTAATATTTTGGTGCTGTTAACTGGAGTTTTAATATTTGTTTATTTTTGAAGAAGTTTACTTTGTAATTGATATAAATTTAATTTATATTGACAATTCATAAGCAATTTGAAATTTTTAATTTGACTTACATAGTTCAGTAGATTATGTTGAGAATTTTATAAAAGTACACGACATTTCTGTTGTTTAAGCGAATCCGTCAATGTTTCTCTGATATAATATAGAGTGATAGACCGTCTTAATATAGAGTGATCAAAATTGTCGATAAGTGACGAGAAAAGAGTCGACGATGCTTGAAGCACTTGTATGCTAGAAACACCGGTATTTACACCATTCAATGTGGTTAAATGAGCTATTAGTAACAAATACTTTCAGTAAGTGGATTATTATTACGATATTATAATCTAAATATAATCTCAAACACAAATTATAGCAGCTAAAAAGACAAAAGCTGTTATACAACACTAGACAAATCACAGCACTAGGTAAAATCAGATTTGAAATAAACAAAGTATCAATCATATATAGTATTTAGTAACGTTCACACCTCAGCACACGGCTTCTGTTGAAAATTAACAGTGGTGACGAGTTGATAAGAGCAAAAATTTTCTTATTATGAAATCGTGTGTAAATGCAAATACAATACAGATGAGTTTTTAAAAGAGATAATATCACAATAACTACAATCCGCTTTCAAAACTCCATGTAGAATGTACTCCAAAGAGGAGTGACTTCATATCTAAACTCAACGCAGTTATTACCTACATTTAATACATTTAAAAAAATAAGGTCATATTAATATTCCCCACGTAATTTGTGCATATATTTCCAAAGGAATGCATTCATATGATTATTCAAAAGAAAAAAACAAAAATAGGATTCTTATTTGGAATGCTTGATTAGGATGTTGTTATTTACAAAAGAAACCTCTCTGGATCACCGGATATAAGTACTGACTTTTGTTCTATTGGAACAATAGAACTGGAGACTAGAATGAAAATTTCTCACAATATTTACTGTCACAACTTCAAATAAACATAGGAGAAGAAAACTACTTTTTTTTTGCTCTACATATAGTACTCTTCCATAGTTTGGAAAATAAGAGAAATTAACATGAATGAATATGATGTTCTTGAACTGCATAAACTAAATCTAATCATTCTGTCTACACCAATAGCCACCGAATTACTATTTAAATTAATCAACCAGCATTTCCATAGCTAACTTCTTCTAAAGCATATTTCTGACTACAACATTTCTAAAAATAAAGTTAAATAATTATATACTATAGTATATAAATATATTGTACTTCTTCGTTAATAACACCTAACTTTTATTAATAATTGCTGCAGAGAAATATAATTTTCTATGCTGGCTTTCTTCTTTTTTTAATATATTCCACTTTTAACAAAGACAAACCACAACCCAATTTTATGAACTATTTTATAGGGCACTGCATCTTTGTGTGAAGGCTTCGGCCATTAAGTAATAGAGTTTCTTTTAATAAAACAATTTCATAAATTCATATTTTTGATAAGCTTTTGTATTTCTTCAACAAACAAAAAAAAAAAAAACAAAAGAAAATTTGAAACAAATGTCAATTTCTATTGTCAACAAAAGAAAATCTTAAAACCGTTTGTTTCAAATTAGCATATCAAAAAGGTAATATCAGATCAGAAAAAAAAAATAATAAAAAAATTATTTAATATATTGCTCTTATTTTTATATAATATTTAAGACATGTACTAATATACGAATTTGGTAAACAATCATTAGTAGATATTAACACGTAGTAAACCGCGTTTGATAATCAAATTTATAGCCATCAAAAGTAATAAATATTATTTGTATAAATATTATTTGATTTGTTTTATTGCTTTGATGAAAGCAGCATCTTTGATTTTTTTACAAATACGAGTATATATTGGAAGTAAGCTAAAAATATTATTTTATTATAAACATATTCAATTAAAATAAAACCTTAGAGTAATTGTTTATGCATTTATTTGACGTATTTCGTCAAATGTGTATTGCATTCGAAAATACATTTTTACATTTTTGCTAACAAAATTAGTCACTGTTAAACGTCATCAAATTATTTACTGTCAAACTGTGTCAGTAGCTCAAGTTTGAAATTTGAAATTTGAAGTTTTAAACCCATTTACCAGTAAAACAATTTAATCAAAAATATAAAAAAACTAATACCAAATTAATTGATTGGTCACATTGCTTTGCGGTTCAATAGAGATTTCAAGCTTTAACTTCAATTTCAATGCTTTTGTAATGATTTAATTTGCATTTCAATGTTAGTGTAATGACTGAAAATTTAATTTTCAACACGTTTTTCTTCAACTATAAAAGTTTGATGACTTTGTGAATTGTAGCTTATTTCTATTGACAAAATATTTCTTTATTAGTTGGACGTCCACTTGTAATAGTCATTTTGTGCTCCAACTAATTACCATTATTTTTTAACATTTATATTTTATTTTTGATATGATGACGTGTTTATTTAATTTATAAGAAAATATAATATCTATGTATCTATTGAGTTCATTAACTTTTTTCCAAATAATTTATCAAGTTGTCAAAATGATTTTTTCGTAGTACATGCCCTCGTCAGAGATTTGAAATGCTCGCTCGCAATACGTGCCACAACAATTGCAGGCTTTGGCAAATATTAAACAATCAATTCATATCTTGACATTTTGACATATTAGTAATTTTAATACATATTGTAGGGTTTAACTAATTGTTTTTGTCAAAATTTATATTTTGAATATTAACTTTATTATTGTTATTTTACATTAATAGAACACACTACATATATGGGAGAGTGTTGAAAATATGGTACAATATTAGTAAACTGTCCAAGTAAGCATTTCCCATATCAAATAAAAGAAACGTATGGTCCATTAGGAATTGGAATACTCATAAAAATATCAAGATTTTGACCACAAATCTTAATATTTGATGACAAATTATCATCAAAAATTAAGTAATCATTCAATAAATTAACTATATGAAGTTGACGACATGAGATGAGGTGTTGGTTGTTTCATCATGTTTTGGAGCTGCTATGCAGACATTCAATTAAACTCTTATATTAAGCTCTAATGATTTAATTACACCTATTTATATTAAGTTTAATATATTGCTGGTATCAACTAATATAATTCTAAATAAATTTAATTTATATTTCACTAACATAGATTTTAATGAAACTAGAGGTAGTACGAGTAGTGAACTACAACAACAAAAACTCATTTTTATATTATTTTAATTAATTGAATACTTTGCTGGCCATACAGCTGTTTCGAGTATTACCAAATACCCATTATCAGTGGCCTTGGAATTATTTCTTGTATTTAATTATTCGTAAATAATTTTTTTTTTTGAGACTGCAAGTACTAGGATTCGAACTTGTGCCCCGCCAAATTTGAAGCTCAGAGTTAACGTTTATTAGTTAACTGACCCAAAGCCGTACTTGACTTTTATATTCGCACATATTTCTGGATTTTTGAGAATTTACTGTAAAAGTTTTATTAACAAATTCACTTGCTCTATTTTTATTAGAATTAATATATTTGTGTACTTTATTTTTATTATATTTTATTGAATTTAATTAAAAGTTTACTTTTGTACATGAAATAAATTTCTTGTTATAGGACATTATTAAACAGTACAGACATATTTTTAAGATTATAGTGTTTTAATACTCGTATGTATTCAATAGGTTTTTAATCAATTAAGAATGTTTTGAGAAGAACATCTTTGAGATTAAAAGCAATTTTATAGCCACTTCGTAGCTTATAATAATTTTATATATTATGTATTATTTACTAATTTCTATAATCTTCATATTGCTTAGTCACAACATTTATGTATAGTATATATACTTACTATATAGCCATGTGTAATACTTAGTATTACTAACACGTTCCTTCAACAAGGTGGATTCTTGACCACTTCGTTGTATCTGCATTTCTCTGTATTCAAACCTCATTTCCGTTTTTTTTTTAGTTTTGCCTTTAAAAAATCATTTGCAGCTATTTGAGCAAATATGAAATTTAATAAAAAACCATTAATAACAATTTAATTAATTACTTTTCATTCTTTATTTGTTCGCTTAAAAAGTCTTACTAAGTCACATATGGACATAGTATTTTTCTGTTAATAATTAATTAGGCATTAAACCAAACATGCGCGCTTGAATATTCAGACAGAAAAAAACTCAATTATAATTCGTTTTTAATAATTAAAAATATGAAAATATGAAAATATGCCGTTTTTTAACCTAATTATATATAATTGAAAACGTGTGTCATACACGTGAAAAAATTATTCAAATAACCCAGAAACGAAAATAAAAATTTTGTTGTGATGAGTCAAAAATCTGGGTTAAGGTTTCTGAAATGCAATGTCAATGTAAATGTAAGAGTAAACAAAATACGAAACTTTAATTATATATTCACATTGAATATTCATAACATATCTATATCTATTTCTCTATGGATTGTGAACAATGTAACTAAATTGATGTATTTTCTTTTCTTTATCTTAATCGTATTATTATATATTCATCGAAGTAAATTTTTTAAGTTCATTTCTAATATTTTTAATTTTGCTATGCCTTAGGACACACTCACAACTCCTCTATTAATTTATGATTAATGATATTTGGGATAGGTTGTAGAGATTGCTTAAGCAGTATCGCATGTAGTCAATTTTCAATTGTACTTATGCGAAATAAATAATACTTAACTGCAAAAAATATAATTTCATTTTCGTGTACTTTATTTTCAATATAATATTACTTTAATTCAGTCTATTAAGCGACTGTGATTGAGATCTCTATATTAATTTACTCTTATCGCTATCCTCAAATATGAATGTTGTTTCTTTGTTTAGGATGAGTTTCCGCATGTTTTATCAAAAAATTATATAGATTGATAAGCTTGAGTTCTATACAATCATCAAAAACTAAATAATAGATTTTATAGTTTAACCAATACCGTGAATGTTTGTATCCTTGCGTCCTTACATTTCAACATATTCACATTCATATATAATAAAGAAAGGAAGACTTAATACTTAATTTCCTCTTCTAATGTCCTTGACTTTTACTACACAAAAAGAACCTCTCTACAAAACTGCTATCTGCAAATTTTTCCATTTTCCATTTTTTTTCAGAGATGTAAAATATACTAATTTTAACATCACCCTTATTGTTAGAAATATGAGGACATTTCGATTTTTAATGAACTTTATTTCTAATGATCTATAATCTGCATTTACTCTTCTATATACTACATATTTGTAGATTTCAAAAACAAACTAAAGACATTTCGTTTTTAAAACAAAAATATAAATATGATATTCGACGAACTAATAATGCTAACGCCGTGTACCGGAGGTTCAGAAACGTTGGAATACGTTAAATCGATATAGCAAATTTGATTTGTAGTGTAAAAGTGCAGTGTTGTAGCTTTGGCTACAACATGGCTTAAATTTTTGAAAAAAAATTGTTTATATACATATGATAGCCAACTTGAATGCTTCTTTTAATAATAGCAAGATGCCTTCAAAAATTTGCTCCAATGGACTCTCCAAACTCTGTGCAACCCTACGTGTATACTAACTTTTAAAAATTTATTATATTTGAGACATTAGATATCGTATACCAATTGTAAGAATTTATTTTATTAATTTTAATATTTTAACAGGTGTAAGTATTCTTTCAAAGAATCCAAAATTATTATTCAAAGAATTAAAAAATCCGAGAAATTTACCAATTATTCAATATTTGATCAAGTGTTTTCTTTTCCATTGTTTTTCGGATGTGTTCAAGTATTGCCCAATCTTGTACACCGTACACTCGAAATAGTCAATTAAGTGCTTTAGGCAATGCTTGTTATATGAACTGAATTAACTGATAAAGTATTTCAAAATAAAATAAAATGAAACACTTTGACGTACATTTAAGCACACAAATAATTCTGAACAAAATTTTTATCAATTCGAACGAAACATTGCCTTATTTGGACATGAATTGGGTTAACGCTTCGTTAATAGCGATTTTTCGGGTTTTTTTTCAATGGACGGAAGAATTTATCAAATATCGGAAACGTAACAAATGAAACACTTAATGGGTCGAACCCCGTAAATTGCGTGTTAAAAGTGTAAATATAGTAAAAAGTGCAAAATGCCAGTGAAATAAAAATAAAAAGTAAATTTGTGGTGTGCAAGGTCGTATCTTATCTGAAATTACGTGGATGGACAATTTATATGCATTGAAGTATTGAGTATCTTTTTTATGTGTTCACATGTGTTTAAGCCATGTGAACTTATTAAAATCTGAAAAAGCGGTCAAGCACTTAAAAACTTTCAGTTAAAATACTAATTATCTATGCGAAATAAAACTTATTTTACTGAGCTTTTCTTCAATATCTTTTTTGTCAATTTGAATTTGCTAAAATGCACACAAATTTAAAAAGTTTTTTAACTGTTTTTGTATTAGATTGGCTTAAATATTTTCTGCCGCATTTTGGAATAAACATATTTAAAAATTTTTTTCTTCATTTGTATATCCTTTAGGTCACAAATCCTTTGTACAAAGCGGCTTTGGTGTTGATTGTTTGGAAATTATTATTTTGCTTTACGATGGCAACATCGAAATTGTCCTTGTGCGGTAGTACTAGTAAACTAGCCTTCTTAGGGCAAGTACTCTATTAGAAAGTCACTAGTTAGAGGTTCGCATAAATATAAAAATTAATTTGGTAATTAATTTTAAATCCACTTATAATAATAATAAAAAAGACACCAAAAATAATTTGCCTTCATCAGACGTTATGTGTTCTTCTCGCTATGTAATTTAATTATAAAAATAGTATTTAAAATGAAAATTTTACTTTAAAAAGAATTTACTATTTTCTGATTTATAAACATACATTAGAACTAAAATATTCTCTTTGAATATAATAAGGTCACTAACAATACAAACATTACACTTAATGCCAACTACAATTTCGAAAGCTCTCTATATCCATAAAATAAAAATTCGTACAAATTGAGATTCTAGAATAATAAAAACTAGCACGCTCACTGATCCAATTTTAGATCTAGATTACTATTAACACTAAATCACCAACCAAACAATCTAGTATAACCAGGAAAACCATTATGTAATCTTAATAGGCTGCGCACATCAACTGCAAGAAGATAAAGTCGAGCCCAATAGAAGATCTAAAGTGTCTTATTATTTACATCCGGCTATAAAACACTCCATGCTCAACTAAAAAGTCAAGATAATCAATCTGCATTATATCTTTAACTGTTTCTTTGTTTTGTATTTATATTCTTGGATTGCATATACCTATATGATAGACTCAGTTTTATTAAATCACTGAGTAAAAGAAACTATATGATTTTGCCTTACATATGTCTAACCCACAGCCATTAAAATATTAGGGATTGCTTTTTTATTATGGTTGATATATAATATTTTTCTTCTCTGAGAGATTACACAACATAAAATATTCAAGTACCTATTCCAATTAATCAAACAAATAATCGCAAAAGATTTGTGTAATATTTTCTCTTCCATTCTTTCTTTCGGAACTAGGAGTGAGTCAGGATTTTCTTCACAGTAACTTCAGAATATTATCGTTCTTAAGACCGTTTTATTGCCTCTAGTCATAGATTCCAAGCTTTACCCATTGTCCCAAATCTGAAAAATCGTATACCTATATGCATTAAAGTTTATTATAATATAACCTTTTTTATGAGTACTTTAAATTAAATTTAGAAAATATGTAGCAGAGTATGCAAGCTCTAATACTATTTTAAGTTATTAATATATATCATACAATATTAAATACATACACAATTTTTTTTTAAAATTGACATATGTATTTCAAAATATTTTATTCATTGCGTAATTTATTTATTAATTTTCATATAACACATTTAAAGTTTCAGGCTTCACCGCTTTTGCGGATTTCAAAATTGCGGCATTAACATCTTTGCCAATTTAAACTTTCTATCATGTTTAAATTATCTAATTTTACTCTACCACAACTTTTTAATATTTTAGATTTACAAAAACGGCGTCGTTTTCATCCTTTACGAAATTTGCGGCGTATTTTTAGACGACGTACCATCACTAATCCAACAGATACACCAACCAGCTTATCAGTGCCACAACAGCCTACAAGTAGTACCAGTGAAAAGAATTTACGTAGTGCTACACTTTCTTCGATATCTTCTGTTGTTTCGGCTTCATCACCATCGTCGCCATTAACACACCAACAAATACAGGAATCATATTCATCACAATCATTGCCTAAATCAAAATCGTACGGCATTGCGAGTAGTATAGGAGCAGCCGTATTAGGTAGAGATGCTGCATCTAAAAAACAAAAGACAAAACAGCAACAACAACTTCAACAACAGCAGTTACAACAATTAAGAGACCAAACGTCGGCTGGTACGACAATAATAAACGATAACGATATGTACACAACAACAACTTCAAGTACATCTTCCTATCATCATAGTCATCACACACAGAATTATGCAAAGCATACATATGTGGGGCCAGGTAATACTCCACAACGACAATCTATAGGCGTTGCAGTATTGCCAACTGCAATGAATCGTAGTTTTTTCAGTGAGCGACAGAAACTACGTAGCGTTGGTGACTCATCGCAGGACCTTGATAGCAGTGGTAATGGTAGTGGTAGTAACATTGATAGCAACAATGCAGGACGTACAAATGATAATAACAGTGGCGGAGAAATGTCCGACAGTCAGAGAAGCTTGAGTGAAGGACGCTTAGTTGACAGGTCAGTTTACAATTAAAGTATTATTAAATTATTATACTTATGATATATTTAAAGTAAATTTATTTATGTCAGATATAAACGAGGGAATTATAAAGAGGTTTAACTAATAGTAATGTTAAAAAGAAGTGAGAAGTAAATTAGAAATACACAGTCAAACTTCCATAACTCGAAATACCATTTTGCAAAGAAATTTTTCGACTAATGGAGACTTCGAGCTAAAGAATTTTTTTGTAATTGTATGTACTTCGCTCTCTAAATCCTGTTGCATTCTATTTAGTTCGAGTTATAGAAAATTCGAGTTATAGAAGTTGGAGTTATTGTACAACTTCATATTAATGATAAAACTACATTTTATATAAATTTGATATCTCTAATTTGTATATAACTCTATATAGTAGCAAAAAATTAACTTAATACTTTTTTTTTCAGTGATTATAATACACAAGATCAACTTTCACAATCGCATGATAGCGTTTTTTCCGAATCTGCGACTGCTAGCAGCCTCTCTTCAGTTCTTAAGGTAAGTTGCAATTATTATAAAGATAATCCTTTTACAATACGTTTATAACCTAATTCTACCATTTCTTGTTCTGACGTCAAGAAATGAACCAGCTAACATTAGCAAAAATACTAAATTAATTAATTTAAATCCGTTTAACAAACTCATCGAGGTCTTCTCATGAGTCATCATAGTGTAAAAATTGTTGGCTATAAAAACCAAACAACCATTTCGATTGAAATTTGCTGATTTAACTTATTTAAAACAAGAGACTACAGTGTCAGCTATCAATTTTATTCACATATTCGTATTTTTTATTAAATTACTGAAAGTATTGCTCACCAAACTTCTCTGTCCATTGTTGATGCAATCAATTTAAATTGATTTTAATCAAATTCAATTTGTGTGTCCTCCTAATAAAAGCAGCTGGAAAGGTTATTTGGACATATTGTAAGAGCATGGAAATATGTACTCACAAACCAGTACCGAGTATTTATTAGTCAAAGGGACAAAGAATTATGGAGCGCTCTGTAAGCGATTAAGTCGCATGTTATTAATTGAACAATGGGTGGTAATAGCACTCTGAAGCTTTTGTGCCATTACGACTACTGGCTCCGGGTAATTGCGATTGTAATATTGAGTAATTGAGTTTCAATTGCTTTCTTTGTACTGCATGAGTATTTGAAGTTGATATTTACAAATAAAAGCAAGTATTTTTAATAAACTTAAATGTTGATATGTGAATCATAATTGAATTCATATTTTCATTAACTAAATGCCGTCGTCGTAAATTAATATTTTTGTAATGAAATTGTAGTTAAAAAGCTTTCCATAATTCCGCGATATAGTACGAGTGTCTCCAATGACATACATTGACATTTTAAGTTAGAATTTTTAATTTTTGCGCTTTCACTGAAAAATGCTTACTCGTTCCATAAACGCTAAATGATTTTTTCACTGGCGATACATATATTTTTATAACATTTTTTTATTTTAATTTTTGAAATGTTAACAACTTTTTGCATAAATAATTTATTTCAATGTTACATATTTCTATTTTGTCATTCTGACATTTGCAAATTTAACCTTTCCAATTACTTCTCCACAGAAATTTTTATGTAAATTTCTACTATTTCCATAATATTTCTGTTTAGAATCCAAAACAATATATTTCAGTTTAATAAATAAAAACAGCTCTCGCTATACAGAAACAAATTTTAATTTTAAACAAATTATTAAAATTTTTGTATATACTCGTATCAACACCTTTACTTTCTGCAACAATTTTAGCCTTGCAATTTATTTCTTTTATTTACAGAAAAAAAATTTTAATTGTATAAACATAAAAACAAATTTTTTTATAACGAAAAATTTTTTTTCTGATGTACACAATGTCATTAAATGTATATATTATATATATAATTTCATCAACAAAATGTAGCAAAATCAACAACTGCACATTATAGAAATTGATCAGATAAATAGCATAGCCTAATCGAAGCCGAACACCAATGTGCTATCTTTTTTAAATCTTCGAATGCGTGCAATCTTCATATCTCTTCTTTTAGAAGGAAAGAGATAACTTCTCCATACAGTAAACACTAATTTGGCACAACGAAACTTACGGTATAGGTTAGCGTACTCAACAGTAAGTTATTATGTTATGAATCAGTCCAAACTGCAGTTTCACCCTTTTTGTGTATGGTTTACGCTTTGGTTCGCATCGTACATTTGTCTGTCATCTCCAAAAGAAAAAATTTCTTCATATAGCAAGTACAGTCCTAATTCAAGTAAGGCTAGAGTATAATCGCGTGCTCTCTAAACATTTACTTGTTACGATTTGGGTCATTTATACCTTACAGGGCAACAAAACAGCTCATTTGCGTTACTTGGACGGCGTTACTTCCATTACTTGAAAACTCTGCCGGCACTGAAACTAACCAATAATTTCTTATGTGTGTCCAAAATGTACTTTTACATGGCACATACTAAGCTAAGTTCAATCTCCACTAAAGAGATAAAGAGATAAATACTGCAAAGAGTATTTAAGCTTCATCAAGTCCAAAGATTTCGTAGCCACTTTCTTTACTGCCTTCATATCGTTAGTTACCTGGTCGTTCCACCAAAGATGCGGACTTCACCTACCACATTTACGACCAGCGAGTACCGAAGCAAATACCTTTCTAGCCAAAGCATTTTCTTTCATTCGCATAGCGAAACCACTAAATTTTTATGCTCTTAACTATTTAAATTATTTTGCATAGATGGTTCATCGTTCCATCTAATTCTATACTTATTGTCACCTTGTAAAGTACCATAGATCTTCTAAAGCATTTTTCTCTCAATTCCTTTTAATACCTTCTCAGTACTGTTGAAAATTTTCCTAGCTTCTGTCCTTCACAGTAGAAAAGGCATGATAAAAGACTATATATGAACTATATATATTAAAATACGTGTGTATATTACGCTCTTTACAATTTTTTCATTTTCCTTTGAAACAAAACTTTATAAAAATCTACAATATTCTAAATGTGGGCCATTTATTTTGAAATTAAAGTAAATCAATTTTTGATTTTGTAAACTCAATAAATCTTTCAAAATTAAATTGAAATGCGACAAGAAAAGCACTTCAATCCTAAATCAATGCACCAATTCCCAGATTTGTAAACAAATCCGCCAAGAAACATGCAAAGAAGCATTCTATAACCAATTTTCAGAATTTATATTGAAAAATAAAAATGAATGAATGAATGAAGAAACTCTTCTAAATCACTCAATTTAACAACAAATTGATTGATTGATTTTTGCTTAATGCCACAAGCTGCAACGTATCGACTTAACAGTGCACCAGACGCATACAGTGCATGGCACGGTACGGAAAAACAAGAAAATGAATTCGAGTATTACAGACGAAAGAGTTGAAATTAGAAAAGCCGTAGAAAATGACTGAATAGAAAAAAGAAATTGAAGAAAATGCATTACATACTCAGCACAAAGCAAGGGGAACCAGAATTTTTGTACCGACGACTGCAACCAATAGCCACAACAACAAAACCGCAGACTCAAAGTCTTGCATGGTTTACTGGCCACATACTTTGTGGTGCTCATGGTTGAAGACTACAAAGGCTTCCTTCTTCTTGCTGCCGGAGCCACTTTTATAACAAGTGGCTTTCAAAGAAAACTAAAAGCATTACCAAGAGGGGGGCTACAGAAAAGCTGATGTTGTATTGTGGCAGCTTCTTAAGATTCCAGCCTGTTTAACATACAAGCATAGCAAATCATACTTTTTAATACGAGGTGCACAGAACAATAACAACATTTAGACTAAGAAGAAACTGAACAGTAACAACAACAACAACAACAACAACCACTATTGCACTATTTAGTATGTATTTTTATGGCTATTGAACTCCACTTTAGACTTCTGGTATATCAGTTTAAATCGAGACTTTTGCACGCGTGTATCTATCTGGACGGTGTTCATTTCCTTGTGTCAAGTGTTTAATTAAAAAAAAAACTAATTAGATTTATTTGATAAATAAAGTTGTTGTTTTTGTTGATTAAAAAGTTTTACCAGTGCTTTAAAGTGAACAAATAAAAATATATTTTTTTTTATTTTTCAATTAATACTTATTCTATGATTATCACCTAATTTTTTTACATTTACACATGTCTATAAAAGCCTATAGACATTGTAACCTATTTTTGCGTAATAGAAATCGTAAAGTGCTCTTATTCTGCTAAGACGTAATTCCACTAATACCATTGAATTTATGACTGTTTTAAAAACTGTCATAAGTCTGTTATATACCAGCGATTGGTTTCTAGAAATAAATCTGTAGATAAGATTCAATTTCGCTTTGAGTCTCCCAATCCGATACAATATTGTTCGTAGAATTCTTTAAATAATTGTCAAGAAAATGTCATATATCATTATCAGATATGATTGGATTATTCGAATTTGTATTGAAGTATATGATCGATAATAAATAGGTGTGTGATCAACTCAAGAGTCTGTTTGTTAAGTTAAAAATTTTCTGTTTCTCTTGGTCCTAAAAATACTTCTGACCTTACTGTTGTAGGGTTTAAAATAACTAATGTGAAGCATAACCCAACAACAACAAGTAAAAGCAATAGTCAAGCTAATCAACCAATGTTTTAGATTCGTTAAATTATTTAGTATTTAATATTTTTTCGAAATATCTCAGCAACATGTACTATTATAATTAAGTTATACATTAATAATGTCATGCATTAAATATCAATTATGAAGTAATCTTTTTCACTGCACTAATAACATCAGTCAGTGTTCAGCTCAAAGAAATGCGTATATTTAAATTAATAAGAGTTAAACTGCCAGCTAACTACACGGAAATATGACAAAAGTGTATGAATGCGTAAACATTTAACTTCCTAATTGATACAGAGTTATATTAAATACTTCTTTAAATGGAATGTGCCATTTTCAATGTATATCTTTATAGTAAACTTATAAATTATATTAAAGATAATTATATATATTATATGATTATATTATTTATTATATAAAAAAATAATCAATAGGTTGATATATTAATTAAAAACATTACAATTTTCAACTGCAATTTACTGGAATCTGTTTATCAAGAATAATGCCTAAGCATGATCTAATATGTTAGTCTATATCTTTCTCTATTCCTTTCTCTTTAACTCTCTCACATTTTATCTATCTCTATCCCTTCTTTCTCTCCTCATTTCCCTTTCTATCTCTCGCGATTTTTGTCTGTCTTTTTCTTTTTCTTTTTTTCTCTTGCTTATCTCTCTCTTGTTCTTTTTTTCTCTTACTCTCTCACTCTCATTCTTTATTTGACTGACGCCATCTTATATCACCACTTCGTCGTAGCTGTTATGTTCTTTTTATATCCTTGGATTTGTATTTTGTTCTCACTAACTCACTTCTCTTATTCTCAATCCTTTGTTAAGGAGTTATCGACTTTTTTTATTACCCTCTTGTTTTTTTTTCTATGTCAGTTTCTCCTATCATATTTTTGTTTATAGCTTAATTGTTTTTTGTATCCTTATTCTTCTTACTGTTATTACATATATTGTTATTATTATTACTTTCATTTGCTTTATTCATGTCATATAAGTAAAGTCGTTATTAATAATTAAAATTAAAACATTTAGTTGTATTGTTACGCTTTAACTAAAAATATTCTAAATTGATACCTAAGGGATGATACATAATTAATCAAAAAGATTATAAGAGAAACTCTAAATTCCGGAATAAGTATGTCTGCAGAATAAAGAAGATTAAAAGGAGAGTAGCTCTATTAATACAAGGCTCAAATAAGTTTTCTATTTATCGGAACAGTCTGTCATTGATACGGTGGGTAGTTACAACACTCCCATAACCATATAGACGTACATATATATACGAGTACATTTTGAACATTTTCGTACCAATAATATTAGCAGCATTCTCTGTGCTTAAACCACAAACTTTTAAAATGCAATCTCATTACAATCCAAATTAAATATCTTATAAGATTTTTACTCATTTCAAGTTATAGAACTCGAACTGGTTATTAGTTTTTATCCACAAGAATAAAAATATCGCGTGTTTTAAAAATAGAAAAAGTATACGATGACCTCAATCTAATAGAATGTACCACTGCATATATATGTTCGTGTAGAAAGCAACTGTAACTAGACTAGTTTCTTGGGAATTAAATCAATCTCTTTTTGTGTTTTTTTCTAAATTAATTTTTAATTCATTATCCGTTGTTTTTTCTCTTTGCCAATAGTAAAGATACACAGCCAGCAAGTAGTTTCGTTTTAGATACTATTTTTATTGCAATGACAAGTGCAAGCGAAAAGTCTATGAGCTTCGAATGAAAATGTCCTGAGCTGATGTGCAATTAAGCTAATACGAGTTAATAATAGCCAAGTGCGTGTAAACTTAAGTTTATCTACGAGAAAATTGTCCAAAGCAGGAAATTAATTAATTTTTATTATATTGCAAACACAGATTCATAATCATTCATAATTCAGACGAAGGAAAACAAAAACAGCACATTAAAGAAAATATATGCTTGTATACCAAAGTGATGAATTATTGGAGCAGGTCCATAAAACTTAAAAAAATAGGAAAAATATATATTAAATTAAAGAAACGAAGTGAATGGGTTTTCATTGTATATACCCATATGTACTCGTATATATGCATATACATAAGAGGCAAAATAATTAATCCACGCGCAAAGATTGAAAGCAAACCTTGTAGTACAGACGATTATGAATTCGTATGATTGACTGAACGCTAGTAGAGGCAATTTATTAATTAATTAATAACAAGCTGCTTATTAGTTATTATTTTGAAAAAGTACTTTAAAATATTGTCTGAACAAAGATATTGTCTAGGAGTTAAATAAAATTTTGAAACAAAAATTAGTTATGCTTTTAACTCTTAGAAATATTATTTTTGCAATACTTCAACTACTCGTACAATTAACTCAATATAATATAATGCCTTAAATACTAATTCTCTGAAAAAAGTCATGATATCGGCAGCTGCTATAAATTGTTACTCTAATATATCACACATCACAAACGTTTCCCATTAAATAAATTTAAGTTGCGTTCCGACAATAAAATATTTTCCTCATTCACCAAACTAACAATCAAGGGGATTGTATCTCATTTAAGTTAGACTTAGCTAATCGAGACTATTGTATTCGTATAATTTCGGTTTGTGGCACAAGTGTCTGGTGGTATTGTTGGATGTAACATGTCAACCTTATCTAGCAATGATTTATGTTGAAGACGATTTAAAGCTGCCATGAAAACAGGCTTAGCGTTTAAGTTTCGAGACTAGTCATTGCCATGAAGACTTCATAAATATTTACAGCAAATGCAGGCGAGCAAACTAATGCGAAATATGCACCGACAATTGTTGTTGTTAAATATTTTCTGTTAACACACTTTTGCTAAAACAAGTTGTTGCAGTTCACCAAAAGCCGACTTTAGATGGTGTAAGCAAACGAAACATATATCCGTACTTATGAGCGCAGTGGAGCTGCAGAGCTACCAAATATATTCATATATTTACACAAATCGTGCTTTAGGTGTTGCAATTATTTGGCCCAAAAATTATAAACGATTTCAAACATAAGCCGAGGCTACTGAATAAATCATTTGGCACATGATTAACACAGAAGAACGTGAAGGTGCACAAAAAATATCATAGATTTTCAATTCACTGCAATTCGGCCTACACTGAAAAAAAATTTGTTGAAGCAATGAAACCAGTTAAGGGGAATAATTATTTAAAATTTAATTTTAGTTTTAAATAAATTTTACCTTTAAATAAATTGAAATGTCACTTTAAATCTGTAGGTTTTTAAACTAGTCAAATTGTTGTATTGAAAAAAACAAAACTTATGACTTTATATTGTTTTTCTTATCTTCAATCTATACACAATAGATTTTCGTATGAGAGAAACGCATATTAAGTTTACTAAATTATCCCAATTAATACTTTTAACACAACCCTGCGTTTTAATTGCAATAAATCTAGTATTATAATTTGGCTCAAACAGCATTACATTTCATTTATTAAAATCTAAATATGTTAGATTTAATAACACCCATTATAATACAAACTTTGACTTCAATATTTTAAATTATATGAAATTTTATATATACACATGATGGAATCATTGATTTAGTATGTTACCCATAAACGTTACTAACTTCACAGAGCGACATCTGTTCTATACATCAATAACTGAACTTTGATAATAATTCAATATTTCATCTTTCAATAAATCGTGGTCAAAATTTTATTTCAATCTGTTAATTCAATCTGAGTTTGCAACCATTTGTAGTTGACGAGTTAGTGTATTGTTTAACATTAAGAAAAAAAAACAGTGAAAGAATCGTATGTGAAAGATATATAGGGTATAGAGGTGATGTGAATATATACCGAAATTATAAATGTAAATCTATCTTTCAATACTTTCCAAGTAGAGCTTTTTTTGAAGACTGTATCAACATTAGAAATCATTGCAAAAATATAGCTAAAGGTTGTACACGAATGATAGAAGGATTTTTGGTACATGGGTTTGAGGATTACATTAGATATACTGAATAATATTCTATGTGAAGTTTCGGATTTCATAAAACTATATACAACAATGCGACTTTGTCAGTACCTTTGATAGGCTATTTTTTTCTGTGTAGTTTTGTAATTGAACAATGTGTTAGTTGAGTAAGCAACGTATCCTTTTTCTTCGTTAAATACAGTTAATTATCATGCAAAACTATTGTAGTTTGTCTGTAGCAGACTACATATTTCAACTTTAAAATTCATGCCCACCAACTCTACATTTTTCGACATTTGTTGATTTATATCGCTCTCAGAACTTTTGGTACCCAACATCTTTTATAGTGTATTTGCGACTATTTATCTAACTTTCATGTTTAGGTTGCACAGTAGGTGTTTTGCATCTATCAAAATACAAAGGAGGTTAATTTTGAACATTTTGACATTATTATTCATAGACTTGCTTGCATATAAAATTTTATTTATTAATTTTAATAGACCTTGCAAAAATTCGATGTGACACTAATTAGCGTGCTTTTCTTCACATTTATCATGCAATATAATTTAACATTTGATAGCGTTTTAAGTCTATTAATGCCTGTCATTTGACGGTTGCAATTAAGCAAAATGCATTCATAATTGTTTTCTTTGGAAAAAATGTGTGGAACTGGCTATAAGAGGCTATAACAGGTAACAGGTTTCATTTCAGATGATATAATATTTATCGTTTATCTGTCAAAGTCAAATATTATTAAAACTGTGACGACATAAAAACAACGAAAAATGTGTTTTTAAAACGTGTTATTCCTCTATTTGCTGTCTTCAATTTGAATTTGGATCTTGAAATTTGTTTCCTTCAACACATAAAATTGTTTGATTAATGCTCAAGTGATAGAAATGTGAACTGGATGTTAACGATAGCAACTGTTCCTGCCACTGTTATTTACAAAGTGGGAGTTGCTGCCATTAAACTAATTGAAATTATAGTCAGTCGTGTGCTGTGATTGTTATCTATGTATGTTTCTTTAAGCCGTTCAACGATTACAATAACTTATATAGGTGCTTATGCGTACATTAGATTTTGTTTGGTAAATACTGCAATTATGAAAAAGAAATACTTTCAAAAATTCATGAAGTATGCAAAGTATATACCTTGAATAATCACCACAATAATTTCAAGCTACGATTTTCATCGTTTAGAGGATGTAGTCATCATTATTTCATAACGGAATTCCGTGGATTATAATTTATAAACCCAATACAATTTACCGGCACAACACACCATCAGATTCGCGCGCATAGTATTCCCCATGTACAACAATTCTTTAGAGTTGTGTTGCCTTAAAAAAAGAATACGATGTGGTTATCATACATACTTAGTCAAGTCACGATTAAGTCAAGGTTAAATATAAAAATCTATTGTTTTTTTTTTAACTGATCCTTTTCAAATGTTAAAAATAAAATTATTTGGTTAATTATAGAAATAAAGCATTTCATTATTTATTATATATTTTGTTTGTTCCCTGCTGATGACTATCTTAGATAGTCGGAATATTAGAGAACTATTTTATTAAAAGAATACTTAAAGAATTTTTGTTTTGTATTTCAATCAACTAAGCAATTAGTAGCCCGATACTTAAGTAATAGACTATTTTGGATATGAAAATAAATAATATTCAAAGTATTTGATGTGATATAATAGCAATTGTCTGAAATGACCTTCTTCTACCTATTTCAATATAGGGTTAGAAAAACTCTAAATTTTTCAAACAATCCTTTTTGTTACGATAATTATTTTTTTGCGGATATGGACATATTCACCTTATTCATTTTGTGTCGTGTTGGTACAACAGCTGAGTATACTTGACAAATTTAGATTGTTTTGTTACCTGTTTCAACAATTAATCCTTTGCTTTAAATATAACCTTTATAGCACTGGTTTTAATATATTTCGAATATTTCGATTAACGACAAATAATCTAAATTTTTTTTTCCATTTCTGCCTGAAAGTAAGTATAGTTCTATTTATTCAACATACATACCACTTCTCAAAAGATGTGATTCTATTGTATATTAGTTATAACAACCTTTACTAACGATAAACATTAATTTACTTAAAGTGATAATACATTATAAAGTACTTCCTCATATCTTTTGGGTGTATGCTTTTTCTAGAAGTTTTTTCAAAAAAATCATTTTAATTTGTTGTTCTATTAATTTGATACACTTAATATAATCTGTGCTTTCGTTTCTGTTTATAAAATAGTTTGGTCATCTATATTGAGATATTCTCTACTATGTATTGATCTTCTCTACTTACAACCACAGGTGAATCTTTTATATTTGATTCGATTTCCTAAGTCACTGTTCTTGATGTTACTACTATATGATAGCTAAGGTTCCGTAGCAATCCGCTTTACCAAATATTCCGAAACAGTCTTAATAATTTTTTATTGTGTTTTGGATGTATCAACAAAAACTTTCTTTATCAAAAAAAAACTACCTATGTCCCGGAATCGCATGGAAATAGTATAGTATTTATAATATACAAGTGAAGCCAGAATTTACGCAAAAGAAACAAAAACTATCTTTATATATTCAAGCGAAACGCACTGTGAAAATTATATGTTGATACACATATTACTATATTCATACTTATGATAGGATAATATGAAGATGACCGAAGCAATGTTTATCCCAAACCAAAATGAACCAAATGGTCAACCAAAGGAAAAGGTTGACCAGAAATCAGAAGATTTAAAAAAAAGAATACTGAACCCCAAGACTGATATGAATAGCCGAATTAGAGCAAAATAGATACAAGTGAAAAGTTGGAACGCAAAAATTATATAAATAGAGGGGATAGAGCATAATTCAAGAGTTAGGAATTAGTTGTGAAAACCCAAAATTTTGGTTTATAAACATTAAATTAAATTATAGTATACTACAAGTTTAATTAAATTATAGTACAAGTTAGAAATGAAAGCTGCAAAATAAACACAACCTTGTAGTGATAGTTATTCTAATGACCTCGCAAGTGATGAGGATAATCTTGTTTAAAGTTCAACTTCTTTCCATTTTTTTCAAAATTCTATCTGATATTTGTACTTTTTTATATGTGTTTTCTAATGCTAATAGATAACAAGACGTATCTGTAACTACTCATAAAATATCAAATGAACTTACATATCAGATAAATAATAATGAACATAATCAGTCTTTTTACGAAGAAAAAGAAAATATTGCAATCATTTTAGTAAATCCTTCTATTACTTTTTTTTATATGAAGAGAAAGAAACTGCTGTTTACTTTCATATCTCTTAAAATACATTTTTACCAATCAATTATAGTAATTGATTTAGTTATTAAAAAAAGAAAAGAAAAATACAATTTCATTAACTAATAACAATAATGTGGATAGTATTTCCCATACTTCAAATCGTACAACTGGCTAGAACACCCAAAAATCAAGACACTGATTTAAGCCTATCCATTTCTAAATGATTGAATGAACAAAAAACGAGTGGAGAATACTAACTCGTAAAAATGTTTATTTTAGTATTTTATTCTGACTTCAATCCTTTTTTAAGTATACTTCACATTCTGGTTTATTTTTATTAACACTTTTTTAATGAGTTTTGTTTTGATATCTTAATTTTCAAGTTCATCGCACTTAAAAAGTTCATCAAATTATTTCCCTTTAATAAATTTCTTCATTTAATGGAAGTCTATTGTAAGCCTGTGAATCGTATTCACATTGTGGAAAGGTCTTTGACCCAAATTAGGACATATGTATCGCTTGCTAACGAAGAGAGTAAACTAAAAATTTAATTTTCATTTCATGTATTGCTTGTCCTAACATCTTTTAAGCTAAAAAGACAAAAAAGCACGCACCAACTGCCAAAATCAGGCAGGGTATATAGAGAAAACGTACACCCAAATCCCATCAAGGAACAAATGCAACAAATTTGTCACAACCGAAATATAAACAGAAAATTCTGAAATGACATTAATTGCATGCTGCATACAGTAAGTAAGCCTTTGGAAATACTAAGTAGGAAAAATACCATATGTTGCCATATGACCAAAATCATTGCACATACGAGTGGAGTGTGTATTGAGATACAGCTATTTCACAGATACAAATACTATGTGCATTCGTGCTGCTTAAGGCTTTGCCCAAAATAGAAAATTCTTTTTGTTTAGAAACGCATTTTGTATACAAAAGTCGTGTGCTGCATAAGATCTGGATGTTCTCTTATTGCAGCCGATGAACTGAAATTTTGACAGGCAGGCAATAGACTTAGACACAACATGGGTCACCTTGCCACAGGCTAAAGCCTACAATAGGTAGTTACATTACATCATAAACACAGAAACAAAATATTACTAGTTCATGTTTAGTTTACCTAAAGGTGTTCTTCCTTCCTTCTTTTTTTTTGTCAGTTTTAATTGTTCACTTTTTTAATTTTGTTTTATTTGACAAAGAACAGATTTTGTATCTTATTTTTGTTTTCTGTACGAGGTTCGTAGCTAAATTTTTCTATCTTTGTTGTCAATTACTTTATCCACAGTAGCATAACTGAAATGTGGGACTTGACTGCATTTTACCCTAGAACAGCTCTTCAGTCGCCTATTGCACATTGTCGCGTACACTTCAAACCGTCCGCAAAAATGAAGTTCATTTAGTGAAGTAGTGTTGTGTCGTATCTCTATCATTAGTGAGTTCTTGCAGCATCAATTGAGTAATATCGGCTTCCATATATTGATTGTTGTAAATTGCTTCAATTAAGTTATTTGTGAACTATAAAAACAATGGTTGCCGGAACAGCAACTTCAATTAAATTGCCTAATAATAATTTAAAATTGTCATTTACGGTAAGAAGCAGCACTCTTATAACTTATAACTCTTATAAGATACATCTGTGTATTATTGAGCTTATTAAACTGACAATATTTTATGGATATTTCCTTACGGAAATCATAAAGTAAAATTTGTAATTGATCATTTTTGTATGGAAACGTTGTGAAGTGGGGGGAAAAAATGTTTGAATCTTACATATAAATTTTTTAAATTTATATAAATACAAATTATGTAAATCTTAATACTTAAGAAATCCTTCGTTCCTTCATATCAAAACTATGAGAGAGCGATCTACAAATTATTTAACTTTATATATTTATTTATTATAACTTGCATCTATTGCAAATAAATTCACATTCACAAATAATTATGCATGTTGTACTCCATAGTGGATATATCAATATCCTATTGATACTTTTAGCAAATAATGTTTGTTATTGAGAAATAGTACATATGTATTCTCAGGTCCCTTCAATACATATATTTACGTGTAGTTTTTGATCGTACAATATATCTTCAAACCCGCAGTACATCCAGAACTGTCACAAAAATATTTAAATGTATAATATTAATAATGTTCTGTTTCTTTAATTTTTCATTGCTGTAATGCACCGGTAGTAAACTATATTCTTGAGTTTTCAGAGTTTTATTAATAAATCTATTATTAATTAAAATTACTTAAATTACAATCCCTTTACAATTCGCTTTAGATTTTTTATTCTCAAAAATTTCATTTTTTGATTATCAAAATCCAATATCTTTATTTCTTTGTAAAAACCTATATTTCTGTTTAATATGTATATTGTAATATACTCAATTTTTGTAGTATTATCACATTTATCTTGTGTATTGTTATAATACAATAATGTATTATCAACTGTTTTACAAATATGTACGTAACTGCTTACCACCTATACAACCTAAAAAAATTATTCCTAGTTATTCGCTCTTATGTTTTATTATAACAATAAGATAATCTATTCACATTTTTTTTACCTGTCGAATCGTATAAGATTCAAATTTTAAAACCTTGGAGAAAAAAGTATGGATTGCAAACTATGAAAACATTTTTAAAGTAGGTAGATTTTATCCAATCTTCACCCGAAAAGAAGCTTATACTAAAAATAAACAGCGTTTTAAAAACGATGTAAAATTTTGACAATTTTTGTTATCTCAATTGTTATCTCTAAAAAAAAAAACACATTACAACTCTTCTGAGTTCAATCAAACTGCTAACTACAACCAGCAAAATCCCTGATCGTTGCAATCGGAACGTCGGATATGTATCCAATCTTCATCGGCGCATTTATTTTGCGCTGCAGCCAGTTAGCTTTCTTACAAAATTAGGTGGAAAAAAAATACAATACCAGACCCAGATCCAATCACATCTGAAATGAGCCTTAAATCCGTTATGATAGAACATATCTGTGCTCTTTCACTCTAGAATTATCCTTTATTATTTCTCCGCATTACAAAAGTGTATTCATTTCATTAAAAATCCAATTTTTAATCAACAAAAAATTACAAATAAACTTAAACATTCATAAAATTTAAATTCATAAAAAATGTTTGTTTAGAGTTTTTTCAGCGACATTATTTATTCAAAATGAAAATGATTGATTTTAAACAAAAAGTAAAAATAAATTCATCGAGCAGTGATAATCGGAATGGACGCAGTTGCTTTAGAGCACGGTTCGTCTTTCGTTGGAAAACATGGGTATATCCAAATAATTAATTCTAATCGCGTACTAGTTACATTGTAAATATATGTATTCTGCAATTCTTTACTTAATACGAATTATCCAATAATTTCTTTATCAATGGTTTGTCTTTATTTAATTTTTATTAAATTTAATTTTTCTGTTTCCAGGCTGAACTCGCAGATGTTTTACGTAAACGTCGCAATCGTCCAGATGCTTCTGATGAAGATTTGGGTTTGCCACGCAGTCCTGCATCACCACAAAGACGAGCAGAGCAACAACGGAAATCAAGCGCCACTGTACAATACACAACCACGCCCGCTAATGTTAGCAACAATAGTGAATTATGCTCGTTAAGTTTATTGAGCATGACTAGCACAGATTGTGATGATTTTTCAAATGCAACATCGACCAATATTTCGAATTCATCAGTTCAGAGCATATATCGCCACGGACGAACAGATTTATTACGACGCTCAACCAGTGATAGCTTTGGCATTACTAATGATGAAGTCGATCTGTTTGACTCCAATTGGCAAAGATTATCACATGCAGCTGCAAAGCATAAAATGGCTGTTAGACCAACAAAAAAGAAGGGACCCAGTCGACATCACAGACGTACTCTAGAGGTAACTTACTAACTTGATTATTTTTTGTCATTATGTTCTTTATGATCATTACTTCTTCAATGCTAGACTTCCATACCTGAAGCCATTGAGGAGACACCCAAAACATACAACAAGCGTAACTTGGACTGTGTTGGTACGTATTTTATATTAATAAATTACAACAAATAATTTAATGATGGTTTATAATGCAGATGATGCCAAAGCTAAAACACGTTCTCTCCCACCTGGCGTAAATACAAAATTGTTAGACCAACACGCCGAAGAAACTAAATACACTGCCAATACCATTTCAGCAAGCACAGCGATTACTGCACAATCGAGTGGCAGTTTAGTAAGAAACTCTAAATCCGAGAAGATACAAGAGGTCAACACTAGTGCTACATCTACAACAAATACTGCAACCAGTTCAACTATGTTTGGCCTACGTGCACTTACTGCAAAAGCAAACTCACTTTTTGATACCAAGGAAATCGTTGCGCCAACGCACAACGATAATATTGTAAAGAAACAAGAAACCGAACATATGGCAACCCTTGAAACTGCAGAAAGTGGTTTTCTTCGTCGTTTAATGCAACGAAACTCGAAACGTTCAATTTCAAAAATGCAATCAGCAGATGAAGTTTTGGATTCAAATGAAAGTATACCGAAGAAATTGCAAATTTCTATATCTAATATAGACACAACAGAAAGACTAAGTTCTGGGAATGGTAGCGCTATGAAGAAATCTCGTAGTGCCACTAATTACGTACAGAATGTGGAAGAAACGCGTAAAGAAATTAAACGAGAAATTGTTTATGAAGGTGCTAATGGATTAAATGCTATGATGAATTCGTTTCCACCAAATCAATTAACATTAGGCAATAGCACAGCAGCAAGGGAAACACCTATTAATCAAGCACATAAACCAAAATCTGGTCCTGCCGCTCGTCAAAGATATTTGCCACAAGACATAGAAGGTGAAAAAACTCTAGAAAGAAAAACAGCGGAGACTAAAGCAGACAACCTGGCAGCAACAGCTGCTGCAACTACAAGTAATCCTTTATCTGTTCCAACCACTTCTGACACTTTTCAATCTACATCGATTATACGCGAAATAAGAGCTTCACAATTGATTGGCAGCAATGAGTCATCCCCAAAAAAGTTGGAGCATTATGAAAAGAAACCTAAAATTGTTGGTCTTAGTGCATTTCAACAAAAAATCTCGCGCTCCAATGATGCTGTTGCGCGTGCTTCCACGAATTCGTTAGAAAGTGTATCTGGTGGTGAAATAAATTATCGGGACTTTGAACAGAAACAACGCAAACTTGTAGAAAAATCGCGAAGTTTCCGTACCTATAATGAAAATCGGGAGACAACAACATCGTCAAATATGCCGAGCTTACCGGACTTATCTTTGAACTTGAATTTATCTGTACCCACCTACAATGAGTTTATAATGAAAGAAAAGGCTTACCATGGCACGCCATCTCCTCCAGATAAGAGCGTATCTCTGGGCTTTGAAATAAATGATAATAATTTAATCAAACCGAACACAATACGTACAAATTCTGCCCATAATGTGTCGCTCGGACATACCAAAAGTGTTGTTGTGCCTTCAGCAGCCGGACTTCTCGCACCAAACGCTGGATTGCCGCAAATATCACCCACAAATAGTTGCAACATGAACATTAACGAAATAGAACAAAATATTGATATGATAGTGACATCACCATTCGTCAGCGTGCTGCGGAAATCGGCTGTGTACAACGATAACCCCTTAGAATCGCTAATAAACTCAGAGCAAGTTATTGCTGCACAATCTTACACTAAGGTTCCGTCACCGCAGAAGACACGTCCAAAGGTTTTGGAATTAAAAGGTTGCACCGCAGACGTGGAAGAAAAAATGACACCAACCACTGCAGCAGTGCCTTTGCGTGAAAAAATCATTATTAGTAATAATGCTACTACTGTCACTAGTGATAAAGCTACTACCAAAGAAATATTGGAGCGCAAGTCCGCACCAGTAACAACGGGCAACAAAACTCCAGTTAATATTAAGTCGATTAAGCGCAATATGAGCTTAACAGATACTGCTGCTGATGATATTGGCACACACATACCGGAATTTATGAAAATTCAATTAAATCGAGTGGATCCTGCGCGTATGGCTAAAACAAATATTGTTTTAGCTAAAAACATTAAAGAAACTTCTCCCAGTAAAGACATAGTTTCATCGAAATCGTCAAGTATGGATGATTTGAGCACAAGACGCGATAGCAATGAAAGTGTAGAAATAAATAAACGTACGTCTAAAACGCCAACAAGTGATACATCTACCGGATTTACAGGTATTACTGAGGCAGTTAATCGTCAAGCTCACTCAAATATTTCTAATAGTAATCAGGGCTTTATCGTCAATTCAAATAGTCCTCCTCACAGTAATGACACTTTTACTAAGATAGCGGTTACAGACAAGCAAAGCAATACCAATAAAAGCTGCAATGAAGCCGTTAAGCAAAGTACGGCTATTAGTCCAACTACAGTAACAACACCCACTGCATTTAACCACACTAATATGACCAAACAACGTAATAACGTTATTAACAATTCCACGTCAAATGGGGCGAGTAACAATGGCAGCTTAGATTCTAAACGATCTGCAATAACAAATTCTACTAAAGCAACAAGTGTTGACAACTCAATCAATCAAAATAATTTCAAAATATACTCCAATGGCAATAGTGACCTACCGCCAAAGAGTCCAGTTAAGAAAACGTATACACCACAGATTAGCAGTGCAGGTTTGCCTTCTGAAGAACATCTAATACCAAGTCTTACAACAGAAGATGGTGCCAATAGAGGTTACCAAACTTTAACTGATATGAGAATTTCTCTGCAGCACCGGAAACGTCTCTTTCTACAAGAAGAACAGGCACAAACAGTACGAAAAATCGAAGAAATCCGTAATGAACGTAAGAAATCAATTAACGATGAAGTTGTGTTTCGTAAATCAATAACTAAATCGGAAGAGCGACCTGAGAATATTGTTAGCAGTCCAACCAAATCTGAACCGAATCTGGAACAAACAGTGATGTTGCGCAAAAAATCATTTGGTGCAACTAGTAATAGTAGCATACCAATAAGCCAATTTAATAACAATAGCAGCGGTAATAGCAAAGAAGATGGCACTCCCGAGCTTATTAAAGTATTTGCTCGACGTTCTCTTAAAGTTAAGGATGAAGATATTAGCGCTTTAGCAGAAAAAATAATGCAAAATAATGGCAATGCTGTTGCATCTACCAAAATTATCAATAACAACACCACAAATGGCAATAGTACACAGGTGAACAATTTAAATTCAAACGGTAATACTTTGAAGAAACTACAACAACACTCTTCACAGCTTGTTACTCAACAACAGAACGTAGACAGCGATAAAGAGAATCATTCTGCCAGCGAAGAAAAGCTGGACAAATTATCAAAACCTGAAGTAAATGTGGAACGAGAAACCCTTACCAGCTCCAGTAAAACAGTGACAACCTCAAATGCGCATGCCAACAACAGCAATCGCAATTCTGTAGCCGATTTTCGCAACGGCGGCCCTCTTAATAAAAATGGATTGACCGTTCACAATAACAACAATAATAACAATGGAAATACCACTACCAGCGCTGGACCAACAAACAAAAGTGCCCTGCCTGTAGCGCGTAGTTTTCGTGCCATCTCTAGTAATATGAGCGTAACTAGCATTGGTAACAATAATAATAGTGTCAATACCACCAGTAAAGGAACGCTTGAGCGAAAATCTATGAATTACTTGAAACCTGCAGAAACCCATAATATCAGTACATCGACCAGTGTCGGTGGCAGTAAGGCGATTGAGCGTTCAGCAACTGTTAGCGAATTTAAAGGCATACATCAGCGCCGCGCTGAATGGGAACAAAGAGCTAAAGAGGCTTTTAAATGAATCTTCTACAATTCAATAGGATTTAAGGCAGGAGAGAGAATGAGATAGACAGACAACTTAAAACAAAATTTGTGTGTGATAAAGTATTGTGCAGGTGCGCACCTTCAACTAAACTTTGCAGTCAATAGGAATGCGCGGTTAATAGGATCGAAGAGTAGAGGAAAGTGGCTGGAGAATATCTGATATTGAAGAGTAAAAACATTGTAATTACAATTTTGAACTAAAAAATCTATTTTAACTCGGACCACAGAAAAAAAATTTAATTCTAATTTAAGTTTTGCTTTTATGAAAATTACTTGTGTACCATTCTAACTAGTATAAAATTTAAAAAATAATTATTAATATCACTAATTTAGCATAAATTTATTAACAAACAATATAAAATAAAACAATAATATGAAAATTATTTAAAGTGGAAATTTAATACAACTGCTGTACTAATTGATGATAATATACAACTACTGTAGAGAGAACTGCTTTATATCAATCAATATACTATTGCTCCATATTTTTATAGATGCTCACTGGTATAACAAAAATTATAGAATATAATTTATTTATTATTGCAGTGAAATGATATTTTTTATTTATTTAAATTTATACCTGGAGACGAAATTGAACTTTTAAACAAATTTTGACTGCGCTGTTGTAACAATCAATAATAAAAGTTGATCTTTCTATCTGATAATGACAAGATATAAAAACTTATATGTGCCCAAAATGCTTATACGATTTAAACCTGCGATATAAATTTTCTTCGATGTTGTACTAATTAACATAAGTTGTAGAAAGCAGTTGATCTCTGAAAAGAACCAAATCAAACAGACATGCTTCTTATTGTTATTATTATGTAGTTTAGAATGTATATTAAAAGAATAAGAGTTTAGAAATTAATTATTCCTTATTTTCTAATTATTTCATTGATTTTTAAATAATAATATTTAGAACAATAAGAATTTGATTCGGAATTTTTATTTTATCTATAAAGAGGTAACGCTTTCAATTGATAATATTATATATTTAATAGGTAAGGTTAGGTTATATCCTTATTAGGTTTTACCTTGTTTAACGCGAAGAATTTAAAATAATTTGGAACCAGTAATAAAACTTAAAATGGTGTTTTAGTAGAAGTCATGCTATTGATTAAGAGTCTCTAGAAAGTAAGTCTCTAGCATATTGTATAAATAGCAAATACATATGATTTTGTTGAAAATTAATTACAATTTTTATATAAGAATAGCATCAGTAAATATTTATGTAAATTGTTTGGTGGTAACTAGCCTGAAGGATACATACATAGATTATATCAAATAAAATCTGTTCTTTCTAAATCAAAATAGTCTTAATATAGCTTATTATTAAATTTTAGTATAATTTTGTGTTTGGACGACATGCTTGCCGCCTATTAAAATCATAAATTCTATATCTGTAGCTGTATGTATAAATTGAACTTTTCGCATTATAATTTGTACTAATGAAAAAATAGTTTATGCAACCATTGACGACATGATAACAAACGCTGGATATAAATTAGCAAATTAAAATATATGCTGGATACAAAACTAATATTATTGATATCTGACAAAAATAACGGCATAACTATTATATTATATACCATATGCATATAAAAAATTCAAAATCAATGTCAAATATATCGAAATAAAATCACGACAGATCTATTATATGATATTCATCACATGTTAATAGCATTATTTTTGGGTTCATATATGGTAATATAATCATATTATGAGTCATATGTATCAAAATCAGCTGTTTTTACGAAAACGAAAAGCGTGATCCCTCTCCAAATTGTTGTATGTACATCTACTTGGAAGATCAAAGACAAAATTAAAACTTAATATGCTTTGTATATATATGAGCTGTCTTTGATTATAATATTATATATTACAGATATTGTATAAGAACAATAAAAGCAGTTCTCATTTATCACCTACCTGCCTATACTCAAACTTTAATGTTAAAATAGATTTTTGACTTTATATTATTTGCAGACAGAAACCCAAAAATATATAATTATTTCAAATGATTTTTCGAAAATATTTTAATTGTTTGATATTTGTATATTATTTTACTTAAATATAATAAATAATTATTATATACATAAATAGTTATGTATACGAAAAAAATTTAACCCTTGTTACACCGATTAAACAAAATAATTTATATTTTTGTTATCTCAATAATGATATTAAAAATAAATGAAATGATACAAAATAATTTATTGACGTATAATAAATACTTGTTTTCTAAAATTTTATCACTTAATTTTTATATTAAATTTACTAGATTTTTATATAAATGTATATGTATGGAATATTTTCAAAAATGCTTTAATTATTAAAATCTTTAACACATTTAATAAAATACTAGTTTATGTAATAAAGTAAAAACCGCAGTTTAAAATTATTTATTTTTTTTTAAATATTTATTTTTTTTAAATATTTATTTATTTTTTTTTAAATATTTATTTATTTTTTTTTTTAAATATTTATTAATTTTTTTTTTAAATATTTATTTATATTGGGTGTTTTAATCGAAAGCAGCGGCAAAGACTGCGGTAGAATGAACATTTTCGCAAAAACTATTTACAATATAATTTTCACCAAAAATGGATTAAAAAAATTTTAAGGTTCTCAAATTGATTTTAAATTAGACCAATCCCTTTAACATCATTTCTTCACATTTCAGACTAGAAATCACTCTTAAATAGGTACGAATTTTAATTTATAGTACCTTTAGTTGTATATAAACTATGATTATTATTTTCTAATTACAATGATATATCCACCATTGTATAACACTAAAATAATTTATTTTATCATTTATTCTTAAGTATTTTTTTATGTTAATTTTTTTACCAATTCGAATGAGTGACATTTCTGAGGAAATTTATAGTCTAATTCTTCTTCTGTGAATATCGAAAACATAATTTTTCATTTAAAAGCACACACTTATGAAGAAGATTTTTGTTTCTGCGCCTTCCCAATAAGCAAAAATTGGAATATTCTCTAATAGCAAACGGTATCTAACATATATTATTCAATCTGATCGAGCATTTTGATGTTAAAGTATATTTGCATTCGAATATTTGCTACTAAAGATAGAATAAAAGAATTGATGGTTTGACAGTAGTCCATTATTAGCAATTATTGAGTTCGTTTAGAACTTACAAATAATAATATATATAGACAGTTTAAAAAAAATATAACCTATTTTATATAACATACTTAGTATTCCAAAATTAAGATAAAATATATTATCATTATTTAATTATTATATTTTAAATAAATTTAGATTTAAAAACTATTTAACTTTCCTATCGAAATTTATTTTTAAAACCTTAGAAATCGAATGAGGTCTAAATCGTTTTCTTATAAATTTGTGTGCTGGGTTTGTTCGGAAAAATTACTCATACGAAAGTGTTAAGTTTGCGGAACACTTTTCTGAATGACATCAACAAAGATGAAAATAATTTTTTCTGAACAATTTTCAGTAGAGGGAAATGTAATCAATTGTGATAAATGAGCATATATTGAAAATTCTGTAGAAGATTAGCAACCCTTGTAATTTTAGCAGACAGCAAAGGAAGTGTGTCATTTTTATAAGTCATGGAACTTATAAAAATGACTAACATGTGTTCGAAAAGTCTTCGCGTATATCACTGTATTCGAACTAGAGATATGCGTGTGATATACTTGCTTATATGTAATGAAATATTCATGGTTGAATATGTATATGCGTGAGTTAAGTTTCTCTACTTGTTCGTCTTCAATTTTATAGGTGATCTTTACAAAGAGAACTAAAGAAATCGATAATATTAAATACATAAATGTAATCGCTTGTTGATCGTCGATACTTTGAAGCAGTTTTCTTTCTCTTTATTTTGAGAACAATTTTGTTTGTTTTATAATTATTGCACTATTTTGTATTGTGGTTGACAAAGTCTATCTTGTCTAAAAGTCTATCTGCTAACAGTATTCCTATATTATATAGCCTTGAAGTTATAGTATAAATTTATAATATAATTGACTTTAATTATTAAATCATTAGTTTTTGTTTAAACTGTCTATTCCCAGTAGCATTATTAAAATAAAATAATACTGCATTATAATCATTTAAGCCGTGACAAGATAAGTTCATTATTTAAGAGAAGGTATTTTTAGATATTGACATGGATAAATATAAATTTTCTCAAAAACGCCTGAATTTGCATCACCGAACTTTTTGTGTGAATAAAATTTCAACTATATGGCCTAATTACGATCTGTTCAAGCACTTTATTTCAATATATATTTGTATGTATATTTTTTAAAATTTCCAAAAATATATTACGAGATTTTCAATAATATGTCACTGCATGAAAGGGCCTTGGCACCAAGAAAGTGAAGTATTATGCACATTTCGATTAAAATTTGGGGCAATTCATAATTTGAAATCATTTTACATTTTTGAAATTACATATGAATGTAATTTTCATATCTGAGATTAATATTAACATATCTTTGAAATTTCAATTTCATATATTTTTATAAAAATAAATTAGAATTACATACAATCAGGGAATATTTTTTAAAATCTGAATTCGTCACTTAAAAGTTTAATTTTACTTAATTAGTTAATAAAATTTGTTCAGATTTACGAAAGGCAATATGTTTTCCAAATTGAAACTCTGTTTTAATTAGATATATTAAATAGAACTTTCGTCCAAGACACCATATGCGTCGTCTGACGTTTGCAAATCGTTTAACAACCGATTAATATTTTCACATTTCTAAAACCCTTTAAAAAATTTTGATTCTGTAGCAAGTCCATTTTACATTGAATTTTCTTACCGACGTCGTTTATTTGTCGCTTGATCGATATGTCCGCAAACAAAATTGACGCAGCTGAGGCAACAAAAATCCACATACAACTGTTGAAAGACTATTGCATCCAGAAAAAACCATTGGTCTGGAGGTGTGATAACTATATACCAGGATGTACAGTACTGTAAGATTTCTTGTGGAGAACGTACAAATGAAGCTTAATTTCATACCTAAAATCAATCTCTTTAAATAAACGGAAAAAATATTTCTATAAAAGAGACCTAAATATATGCACTATCAATTTTGTCGACAATATCTATGATTAATAATTTTAATTAAAAATTTTAATTATACTTTCTTATGAGTGTTTATTTATTTAATGAATATAACACTATCATCCATACCTAGGTAGTTCTAGTCTTTTATCATAGAAAAAATTAGTAAACTATAGAATTTATTTATTTACTACTCTTATAATTTTAAACTTAATAAAGTCTTACTAAGAGATTAATAACTCAGTTGCTATTGAACAATTGAGAAGTACCCGTTGTTTTTCTTAATGTAGAGGTATGCCAGAGCCTAATATAAAATATATGCATAATATTCTCAACTCTTTATTACTCTGTCAAAGTTGAATGAGTGCTAATGCGATGAAAGTCAGAAGGAGTTCCATATATCCAGATGAAGTAATTGTTAATGCATAATCATACTTTAACATAATCTAGAGAATTAAAATATTGCTTACCGTTTAAGTTGTGTTTATACTTAACACAGTCGTAAAGGACCTTAGGCTTAAACAGACAGAATTACTCCATCTGACCAGAAATAACTGCAAACTATGTAGAGCATATGTAAGTAAGAAAGGGTTAGATGAGTTACTTAAAGTAAATAATCTTAACCATACAATTGGGTTGATTATGCATGCTAAAAGCATTTTGGGTTCATATATATATTTAATCTCATCATATAGTAATCTAATTCCAATATTATTACAAACTATCCATTCTACACTTACTGAATTTTGTAAAAACAAATGATTATGCTCAATCTATAATTATGCATTAATACGTCACAGTTTTTAAATTCTTCGATATAAATAAATAAATATATCTATAAATATTCATATGAAATATATCAAAAACAATACACAATATATTGAATTGAATAAAATTCTAATTTAAAAAAATATTTAAAAATATTTATTTTACAATAATCTTAAAATTTTGGCGTATAAGTAACATTTAACAACTGTTCTCCATTAATGTTCGGCATGGGATATAATAATCTATTTTTAAAGTGAAAAATAACAAATTTAATAAATTGTTATAATAAAAACTTGTCAAAATATTATGATACTAAACTAAAAATAATATTTCATATAATAATAATAATTCTTTCAAATCTCTTCCTTAACTTTCAAAAGTTATTAACCCAACAATATAAATCATAGAAAATAACATCTTCGGCATTTGTCTTGTCAACAGTGTATTTAATTTTCTGTTTTCTTCTATTGTAGAATATTTGGAATATATGTATTTTCAGAAAAGATAGAATTTTTTTGAAATTATTGTAAATGACAATATTTAGTACGAAATGTTGTGAAATGCCGGGGAAAACTACAATTTCTTTTGAATAGAATTGTATCATATTTAATTTTAATATTGGAATAATAAGTTTGCTTATAATATTCAGAAGAAAATAATAACATAAATATACTCAAATAACAGTGTTAAAAAATATAAAATAATATAATTTTATTAAATATTTTTCTTTGGAAATTTGTATTTAATATATTAATTTATTTTTTTGTTAATTAATTTATTCGTTTCCTTGAACCTCACCTTAACAAAAATATTATAGAAAAATTATTTTTAAATTAAAATTGCCACTAATATTAATAAACAAAAATTTCTTTAATATTATGTGTTTATGTATTTAATATTATAATATGATTATATTCGTATATACAAATTCGTGTTTTCCTACAATTTTTTATTCGCTTTTTTTATATATATATATGTTGTATATATTTATATATTTAAGCTGACATTATCTTATGATAATGAAACAAAATTTATCTTTTCTTTATAACAGTTTTGTTCTTTATTATAATAATAATTGTTTTTTATTAATTTATATATTAAATGCCATTTATTACAATAAAGGCTACTGATGGTTTGGGAATGACTTAAGAAACTAAGCGGGGTAAGCAAGGTAATAATAATAAATTTTATTTTAAATAGAATATAAATTTTAAACACTAAAAATAAATTCCAATTTTCACAACTGAAAAGTAATGACAAAAATTTAATAGCATCATTAATATGAAAGAATTTTTATTTTGTATTCCAACCAATTTTACTGAAACCATAAAAACCAAACTTAATTTTACGATTATGAAGTATGACCTATTGAACCAAATTTGAAGACATTAGCAGACATTAGTACAGATGCGTAATATAAATTTTATAAGAAATATTCTAAAAGTATTCTTTCAAGGAATCATCTTTAATGATTTGGCATATTCCTTATATAGATTATTGCCAAGTAAAATTATGACAAGATGAAAAGACTATTGAACGGATCATTTACAAATGCTCACGTTTGAACGGACTCTGCGATTCAGAATCTTATAAGGTAAGTAGTGATACTTTTTAAGTCACACAAATCTACTTAAAACGAAGATATGAAGCCACAGTTTTGCTGGTAATTACTATTGCAAACTGGAATTTTTGTCATATAAAATTTTTAAAATGAAACGGCTTGACTGTTTGTAGGGTTGGAACCATGTATAGCTTAAGAAAAGGTTATTTTTTTCACCCATTTAGAAATAAGTAAAGAAACAGAGCAAGCTTTACTGGTACAATCAAATTCGCGCATAGGAACTTTCAACCTAAAACAAATATCACAATTTCTCGACAAAATCGGGTTTGCAGAATCACTTAAATTTATGAAGGAAGCAGAATAGGTCTCTAGGTCACAGTGCTAAATCCTCCAACGTAATAATTATAATAAAACTGTTACAACATATAACTGTAAGTAGAAAATACCTTTCCATATAAAAAATATTTTCGTTCCAATATTACAAATGGATAAATATTACCGAATACGATATAGCAAATAAATAAAAAATCTGGTTTACTTAGCATATCCGGTGGTTAGATTGTGTAATAAATGATGATCATAGATCATTAATAAACGAGAAAATTTCGAAAATGATACGGAAGTTATACGTGAAGGGAAAGAAGGAGAGGGAGGAAATGGTAAATTTATATCAAAATAAATGGGAAATTTATGGAAGGTAGTGATAGACACTAAGATTCACACAGAACTTTAACGTTATAAGTAATTAAATAAGAATGAGTTTTAAAATAAGTGAGACTAGTGAGTATCAAAGTTAAGCAAACCACTTACTATATATGTAAAAACTTACTATATATGTTTATACTTGATTGGCATTTCTTATAGTAAAATTTTTCCAACTAAACTTATCAGTATAATTTAAATAAAAATTGTTATTCATTACAATAATTTTTAAATGTGGTGTCAAACGATAAAATATTTTGTTTAAGTCAAAAAATATAATAAATTTCGCTTTTTTTTATAAAACGCAAATTTTAAGTTTTGCAACTACACTGGAAAGCTTCCTTTACCAAGAGCACAAAACCATATGTACTAATGTTGACAAAACAATATATAAATAAATAAAAATACGTCTAGCAGCAAAAACAAAAGTAATCGAAATTATATTTATTTTGAGTAGAACAAAAACAAAAATAACAACAGCAACAACTGCTACTAAGAATAAGAAGAATAATAAGCTTGAGTGATTTCATAAAAATCAGCTGAGCAATAGAAAAAGCTTACTTAGTCGAGGAGCATTAAAGGAAGCAGCATCATAGTGGCAGCAGCAATAACAAAAACAATAATATTGAAAGCGTAAAAGCAACAGCATCAACAGCGTCACTATTTGATATTGTTTATGTAAAAGTTAATATTGTTTTGCCGCTTTTGTTGTTGCTTTTATTCTTTTGCTACTGGTATTGTTGTTGTTGTTTCTGATGGCATCACTGCTGCGAGAAGCAAGATTTAACGACAAAGAATAAAAATATTTCAGTTGAATTTTAAACAAGAAACGAAGCGGTTGGTGGATGCGTGCGAAAATTATTGAATGAATTTTCTTGCATATTCGGCCAATAAAAAAATTTCTAAATAACGGAAAAGTCAAAAATATCGTCCAAAAAATATTGTGGAAATTATGTGAAATTTTTGAAATAAGAAATATTCAGAATTATAAAATATCAAAAATAACACAAAAAATATAGCAAATAATTAAGAAAAAAAAATTAAAAATTCAAAGTAAAAAGTGCGCGAAAATATTTTTGAAATGTTAAACAAAACTTTATGAATTTTTATAAAATATATAAAAATCAAATAAAATTATATTAGTATAAGTGTCTTTATTTAAATAAAACTAATATACAATTTAAAAATGTCCCAATCATCACCGCCACCAAAACGTCGTGCGCCACGTCCGCCACGCATGAATCTAAAGAACTCCAACAATGGTTCCGCTATGGGTTCCATGCCACCTACTGCTCAACCGCCATTTACAGCACAAACAACACACACTTTTCCCGGTTTTGCTGGTGGTGGTCAACCGTACTGGCCTAATTATGCGAATCCATTTGCGGCGGGTAATTTTATGGCAAAAGGATTTGAGGGTTTTGTAGATTTTACAAAATCGGGCATGAGTTTTGGTGAGAAGTTCACTTACGGCTTATATGACAAATTTAGTAAATGGTCAAAAAAATGGTTTACGCATATATTTCTACTTTTTGTTGTTACACTGTATAGTGTTGGAGGTGCCGTGCTGTTTCAAGCCATTGAAAGTGAGTTTCAGTTTAAAGATATATTTAAGAGACATGTTAGAAATCTTAAGTACGAAGCGGTACAAATTATTGTAATGACATTTATATTATATAGAGTAAACCTCTCTTTGAAGAGCATTTAATACTTCGTTAAAGGTTCGTGATGAATTAAGGGTTTAAAGAACAGGTCTATCCTTCGTTAAAGGTTCCTAAAGTATTAAGAAGAAGTTAAAAAAAATAAGTAGCTCAATTACTGGAAAACTTTATCCGATAAATAACAAATTTTTATAAAAAATTTTCACAATAAAATTAATTCAGAAGTTTAGTTTATAAAGACGTAGGTATCAGAAATCAAACTACAGAATATTTAGTACACTAAAAACTAGTAGATAACTTAAATTATTTGGAGCTGCTTCTTTCCAGTATGTTTTGATTTATTATGTTGTTATTATCCATATTAAGGACAGTTGTAATCATTACTGTTCCATACATTTGCATACATTTGGCAATAAAAATATGTTTTATGAACATTTTTAACCTTTTAAAGCTTTGATGAAAACATAAGAGCCGTCCACATCATAGTTAATTATAATTAGTTAATTAATTCTAAAAAATAGCACAAAAGTGCTTGGACAGCAACAATTTTTTATTATTAAATCCGTTAAATATTTGTATATAGAATAGGCAAACTATTAGGGAATTTAATTTACGATCATTTTTATATATTGATATTTACGTCTGCATTTTATGCACCATATGCATAGTGTCAGGAATTGTAATAGATATTATATTAGATATATATCTAAAAGTATACCATGTATGTAAAAACCCAGAAGTTAATTTGGAGAGTTATAAAACTGCAATTTGTGTATATTTTATTGATTTACTTTTCTTTATTACTTGTTTTTAAACCATGTCTATCATTTACTATTTATTCATACATTTATAATGGGCATATAAAAATAATGGCTCACGATCCTTTTTTGGGTCTTTATATTCTCAGCAGAATTATAATTTCCAAGTAGCATACATATGAAAAGGTTTCTATTAATAACGACATAAATAATGCTTCACATTGTTTCTTAATCCTTTTTACACTTCTATTGTACTTTATCTATTTGTCTCTACATAAAGAGTATCTTATTTTTAGTAATTGATATCTTTCTTCTGTTCCATTATCGTTAATTATATATAGTTCACACATCAATAATTTAATTTCGTACAAATCTGTTTATATGTTAAAAATTGTGAAATTAATTACATTTTTCTATTAATTAAAGCATTTGTATTCTCTTATATCTAGAAAACAATTTGAAGAACAACTTCATTAGTACAAAACACTTAACTGACATGAACAATATATTTAGAGTCAGCAGTTAATCAAAAACCAATTTAATGTACTTTTTACACATAATGTCATGAAGATTTATTTTATAGATGAGTAGTAATAGATACATGAGTGCTTTATTAATAACTTCTGATTAACTATAAAATACATTTACTAATTAAAAGTTAACAAGATTAATTATTTCTAGCACTTTAATATAATACTCTATAAATGAAATTAGAAATGAAATAAAATCTAAGATTAAATTATTTTTAAAGTTGTATTAATTTTACTTTAATTACATGAATTTTTATAATCAATTTTTTTTTTTAATTATTACTGGGCTTAGGTCGTTAATCTAACATACAATAGTTAAAAATTTTTTTTAAATAAGAATTACAGTTATAAATTTGTGTTAAATATTTAATTGTATATTAATTTTTATAAAAAAATTATTTATATTACATCACAAATCTGAAGATTATTATACACTGAAGATGGTCCGAAATATCTGTAAAACAAATAATTTTTTATAAAAATTAATATACAATTAAATATTTAACACAAATACATAACTATAATTTTTATTTAAAAAATCATTTTTAACATTTTTAATTATTATAGATTGACCTAAGCCTAGTAATAATTTAAAAAAACCTATTGAATATTGGTCGTGATAACAATTTATTAATAATTAATCAATAAAAAAAATTTGTGAAA
Organism: Teleopsis dalmanni; assembly: GCF_002237135.1. Classification (NCBI taxonomy): domain Eukaryota; kingdom Metazoa; phylum Arthropoda; class Insecta; order Diptera; family Diopsidae; genus Teleopsis; species Teleopsis dalmanni. Next base: position 11,392,071 of record NC_051847.1, read on the forward strand.
TACTTTTTTTTGAAAACAATTTAATTTTATATTCCAATATTTTCTAATATTTTCTCAGTTTATAATAGAGAATTAATAATAAATTTTTCCAATTATTATTTAGTACAACATCAGTCTCATGACTCTGCATAAGGTATACCTTTATCCATAACCGGTAGATTTGAAAACATTAACCAGGCGATATTTACACTGTAGATGAAAATTTTAATGTATTGAAATGATAAACTCTGCTGCTAGAACATAAAAAATAATAAAAATATTTGTTACTGTCAAAGCATTTTTGTGTTATTTTTTAAAACTTAAATATTTTTTCTTCAATTTAAATATTTAATATTATAGTATTTAAAATACTCATTTTTAATTATTTATGTTGACTGAAAGCTACTACAATATTTGAAATAAGTTACCGGCAAGATTTCTGTAAACTCTTGTAGTTCAATTGTACTTTTTAGCAAACAATAACTCAGTATTTATTAAGTTTTATTTCACTAGTAGTACTATCAGCACGATGTAGAAATGCCGTATTTTTTTTTTAAATACTTTTGCCGAGACTATATTAGCATAACGAAGAACACTCTGATTTCATTCGAAAGTTGTGGTTTTCACGATCAGCTATAGTCGAGACACTCTACCCTACCGGTTATTTTAGTATCTATTATATTTATATTTATTCTTTTTTTTCTCTTATGGCCAAATAAAGCCAGATCATTATCCGGATTTGTGACAATAACGTAGCGATTTCATTAAAAGTAAGTGAAGACAATACTGTTTTTAGTTGATGAAGTTTATTATATATTATAAAAAAAATTCATATTGTTAATTATTTAACAATTATTGCAAAGCTGCTGCTAGCAAAATTAAACTAAGCATAAGCTATGGGGATTATTATTAAAATATTTTTGACTCTTATTGCCATTCTTCAATAATTTCGAATATATATGCATAAATTTAGTAAAAAATTAATAATAATAATTTGTTAAAATACAAACACTAAAAATAATAAAACATTTCAAAATTTCATTTTTAATCTTCACTAATTTTTAATGCTATGGATATGATAATGTGCATAGAATGAAAGTTGAAGTTCAATGAGTTCGTGCTAATTTGTATCGACTTAATAAATTATATGCTAAATTATATGTTCTTATTTACAAAAAAAAAAAAACAAAACGAAGCCGATACGTATAATAAAATGCATTGTAAATTTTTAATTGAAAAGTAAACAATTTGAAGTCAATTTTCCAGTATACAATATTTAGAGGCATTGAACATTTGCAAAAATAAATCTAAATATTTATATAATATTTGCTTCCTCTCAAAATAAAAACTCGCATCCCCAAAATAAAAAATTACACAAAAAATAATGCTTTTATGTTAACTTTTTAAATAAATTGAATGAACGAATTGGCCGTAGTCAAACCGAAGCACTCAACCCAAAATCGGAGCGTGTTGAGCGTGTCTGGAGGCATGTCTATGAAATAATTTAGTTGTTAATTCCATATAATTCCGGTTTTTAATTGATGCCTCAAAGTAGCTATAAACATATATAAATAAACAAACTAATCTTATGTGTAAGACGCACATAAATAGATATAACCACATAGGAGTACGAGCATCTAGATGAGGAATATGTAGCTACCCGCTCCAGAGCAACGCCTTTCCCAGATGAACTTTTTTCAGGTGAATCAGTTTTCAGTTTTATAATTTTTTAATGAGTGCAATGCCGTGTGCTCTACACAATGAAATTATTGAAATGGACTAAAGCACCAGATGACTGATGTCTGCCTTAATGTATAGACAGTTTTTCTGAATATCAATAAATCAATTTCCATCAGCACAAACATCATCACCACAAAAATACAACAAACAGAAAACAAACAAATTGAGAAGGGAAAAAGCTGATTTTTCTTAAATGAAAAACTTTAATGAAAATTGTTTTTATTTTTAGTTTGGCAACAAATTTTTTATGCCATCATCTGCGTGAAAAATCTTTTCACACAGATTGGGGTCAAATATTGCCTCTGCTGATCATAGATGAAAAAATTTTCACAAGCACTTTAGGTACCTCAACAACCCAAAGGGCACTTAGCAGATATTCACGCTTGTACGAATAATGAAATTAGTTTAAATTTATTGTACCCAACAGAAGCGGAAATTCAAGCATTTAAAGCTTGTCGTCGTTTGGTGCTTGGATGTCTGTCTCCTATGGAAAATCCATTTGGCATTGACCTTCCGTTTTAAAGTACAACATTTTTATTTTAAATTTTTTTATACTTAGTAAAGTTTAATGAAATAAATGAAAGTTTATTTACTCTATTTCTTTTTGATAAAATTAAAACTACATCGAAAACATTCTTCCATCGAGGAAGAAAACGATGTACAGTAAATTCCGTACTGTACATAATACGAGTATTTATTGCTGTAAAACCCCTAAGAGTTCACAAAATTAATACCATAAAGTTTAATTTATAAAATATGGTACTACTTATATATACAAATTTAATAAATATGTAGTATAGTATAAAGTAAACAAAATAAAGTTTTGTTACCAATAAGGATTTAACATATGTTAGTCCATTTACTCTTGATATTTCAGAAAACACAATGCAATTCTAATACATAGAATGGCATTATTACATATATTAGAAGAGCAAACCTGAGCAACAAAATTTAATTCTTTGAAAATTCAACGCTGCGGTCATCAACCTATGAGATCTTATGTGACCTTTTATCACTTTTGACAAAAGTTTATATATACATGTGTAAAGCTTGTAAAGGAAGATATCCCTTGCCAATTAATTGTTTCTCTGTTACGCGTTATTTTTAAACCAAAAAAATATGAAATAGCTTTCCACTGCCATTATCTGTCGTAAAGCAATGCATAGAAATATATGGGTACATACATAACCATAGATATAGATAAAGATATAGATATAGATATAGATATAGATATAGATATAGATATAGATATAGATATAGATATAGATATAGATATAGATATAGATATAGATATAGATATAGATATAGATATAGATATAGATATAGATATAGATATAGATATAGATATAGATATAAATATAGATATAGATATAGATATAGATATAGATATAGATATAGATATAGATATAGATATAGATATAGATATAGATATAGATATATATATATATGTATATATAATTAAAATATATATATATAAATGTGATATAAATTATTTTTTGTATTATTTTTTATTTCTTTTTTAGGTGGAAGAGTGGAACAAGTGGACATATCGTACAATAAAACAATGGACATACATACAGCACAGAAGGAATTTTTTAAAGCAATGAAAAATATCTCCGTTGACTATGAACTGCGAAAAGTAAGTGCATTTCTTATGCATTTTAGCATATTAAATCTATAGGTTGTGTACTTTTATCGGTTCTAATAACCCTCGAAATATTATTTATTTTTTCTTGATTTTTTTCAGTACGACATTAAAGAGTGGAATGGTAAGCTAATTAATACATTACGTTCATACCAACCGGCAGTTGAGTCACTGCTGAATAATAACAAATCGCTTGAAGAACTACTAAATCCAGAGGAGCCTTGGAACTTTTGGAATGCCATGTTTTATTGTGGCACGATTTATACAACTATAGGTGAGCTAAAAATTTATTTAATATAATTTTAAATTGAATTTTATGTCATTGAATTCACACGTGTAGACGGACGTGTGAATCTTTAATCTTTTACACCTCATCATTTAGAACACTTGCTCATTAGTGCAAAACACTGAAAGAAAAATTAGATTCTTTAGGCACTGAATTGAATCTGTGTCAATAAATGCGAGGTTCAACGAATTCTGTCAAAAACTACATCAAGAACATTTCTAGTGCGAAAACTCCCACATAGTTAGGAACGATTTTGAAAAATATACTTTATAGCAAAAAAAAACATATTTTTAAGAAAAATGTTAAGTGTACAACGCAATACTCAAGCCATTAGCGCCAAGATTTGCGTCTCTGGGGACATAATATAATAATTTAAAAAATATATATATTTATAATTATATATTTTTTTTTTCGTTTTTTGAGTAAATCTTATAAATATTTTTCTTTATCATTTTTATTTTTCGTTCTTATTAAAAGTATTTTTAGCATTTCTCCGATTTTGAATTCGAAGAATTTTGTAAAATTCATAATACTTTGATAATCAAACAAAATAATGTCAGCTGTATTTATCTAAATTATACTTTTTGTTTGTTAAAATTTATAATAATAGTAGTTTTCTTTCGGTCCTTGCTTGTACATATTTTTCAAACTAAGATCTCGTATAGCAATTCCATAAAGACTAAATTATGTGTAGAATTGTATAGCTCTTGTCTTTATAATAGATTATAGATTATAATAGATTTCTGTTTATCAGTCTTGTATAAAATAATTGGAGCTAGTAATAAAAGGTTAAGATACCTAGAAGTACATGTATGGTAACATCAAATAATAATTAAGCTGATAATTGAATATTCTGTAAACTTTCTTCAAGCGTATATCGATCAAAATTAATACTAGATTATCGAAAATACCGATAGACTGTTTTCAATTGACGATCAAATTTATAGATAGATTATCTAAGTTATCTATAGCCAATCGAAGTTATTGATAGATTATTAAAATTATTAATGAACTCTTAAAACCATCGATAGACTGCCAAAAGTGTGTAACAGACGTTCCAATTATCAATTATGGTTTGCAATAAATGTGGCATGAACATTGGCTTCCAATACGTCCAGAGCCGCTGATTTGTCGACATAGACCAACGTCTTAACATAGCCCCATAAAAAATAATCGAGGGGCGTTACATCACACAAACGAAAGACCAACAGGACCACTTCTGAATATAAAGTTTTTACCAAATTAATTTTGCAATAAATCGATTGTTAAGCACGCTGTATGGCAAGTTACGTCGACTTGTTGGAGTCAATGTCGTCGATATTTAGTCAGCATCGCTCGATAGTGCTCGTCATTCACTGTAACTGTAGTTCTCGTTGCCACCAGCGTGTAAACCATGTAGTTGTTTGACATTCTCAGCTGTCAAACCTTAGTTATCGATATCGATAGTTCTCATACAGCTGGAAAAATACCCTGTATAATACATTTCTGATCATAAAAATGAAATTAATTATATAGAAACACAAACTGATGATTCACTTCAATAAAAGTTTATAAATTTTGCAATAATATAAATAAAACCTTAACATTGTGATTTAGAAACTAAAAATATATTATATCGACTTCGATCACAATGAATAAAAATTTATAAGAACTTCAAAACGAAGATGAATTTTATAAAAAATTATATATTATATTATTATATTATTCATTATTTATTATTAAGAAATGCTTAATATCGTCAAATATAATATAATTACTATTCATACAAATATATTTATATTTATTTGGGCTCGTTACCTTTTAGATTTGCAGATACTTTTTATTCATCTAAAAATAAAATTCCACAAACTCTTGAATGCAGCCATTTCAAATGTTTCAAAATAAAAATTATTTGAATCTTTTCAGTAAATTTAAGAAAGACATCCAAATGTTGAATTGTTTAGAAATCTGCATAAATTAAGCGAGTTCATCTATTTAATGCTTCCACAAGATAATAAACTGCAAATTGCAACTGCAACAGATTGTTTACATATGTCGAACAAGTGCAACATTGCGGAAAAAATCCATTAAATCAGACATTTCATTATTATGGCATTTTTCTCGTATAGTAGTCCGTAGTCGGCAGTGACAATTACTTAAGTATATTCAGAATATTTTCCAAAATATATCAATTTGAAGTGCGCTGTCTATTTTCCGTTTTTTATTCGATATTTATTTTAGAACGTAAAGCAGATAGATGAGTATAACTTGCCACCTGCTATGATACTTAGGTCGTGTGCGAGTTAGGCTAAGTTGATGCTAAACCAAATGGGAGATTTTTTGGGATTTTTTGCACTGCACACATTTGGCCATTTATCAACACGTATCGACACATCACTACATTATCGGCTCATCTTAGAATTTCCCTCATTTAGAACGCAACTTAGCCTAACTCGCACACGTCCTTAAACTGTTAGAAAGGCCCCAAATCATAAAAAAACATTATAGTATTTTTTGTTACTGGATAAAGAAGAGACAATCCTATAGTAATGGATATTGCATTTAAAAGTTCTTGGTTATGATTTTTGAAATAACTATTTAACTATTTCGGATCTGAGTATAGAGTATAGATTGTTATTCCTTTCTGCTCACTCGGTATCCAATATCCTAGAGGGGTCACAAAAAAATTATATTATTCTGTTTTCGTCCATATTAAATTTTTAAGTAAAGAAAATGCACTGCAATCTATCTATGGGTCCATAGCGTTTCCTTAGGAGTCCTGTTTTTAAATTTCCCACTCATTATAGTATTTTTTGTTACTGGATAAAGAAGAGACAATCCTATAGTAATGGAGATTGCATTTAAAAGTTCTTGGTTATGATTTTTGAAATACCTATTTAACTATTTCGGATCTGAAAGAGTATAGATTATTATTCCTTTCTGCACACTCGGTATCCAAAATCCTAGAAGATTCATAAAAAAAATTATATAATTTTAATTTCTTCCATATAAAATTTTTAAGTAAACAAAATACACTGCAATCCATCTATGGGTCCATAGCGTTTCCTTAGGAGTCCTGTTTTTAAATTTCCAACTCCTTGTAAATAAGTATTACAACTATATAGTAAGTGCTGATATGATACTTAATAATGTTTGTGTTTATGATAGCTAAACCCATTTTTTTTCTTTTCTGAGATTGTCGACATGAATTTCTAATAGTCATTCCAGATTCTCGAAAAACAGACAATACAGCTGAAAATCGCCGCAAAAACTAATACCTTGATTATTCTTTGTGCGTGTCTTAATATAGGTAGCAAAGAGAGAACTTCTTGTTCCAATGCATGCCTGCTTATAAAATAATATCTGTTTACAAAGGACACAAACTACCGATTTTGGTTATACCCAAATTAATGAGTTTCCTGCTCTAGATGTGATTATAAATGTGAACAGATTCAATTAATCTTTTCACAAATGATGTCATAGATTTTATTAATCACATTTATTTTATTAACTATTTCATCAGCATATTTGGGGATATTTATCGACGACTTTCAGTTTAAAATAAATTTTATTAAAAAAAAATTTAATAAATTATAATTTAACACCCATTGTGACGACAGTGACTATTTTACTAAATAGAAACTATTGGATTTAATAGAGAAGTATATAATAATAGAGAAAATAGCAACAACAAAATGTTTAATATTTTCTTTTTGACTGTTTAATATGTTTAATATTTTCTTTTTGACTGACCTGCCGGCTTTGGGTCAGTTGATTCTGACTTGATGCTGACTCTGAGCGTCGAATTTGGCAGGGTACGAGTTTAACCCTTCGTACTTGTAGTCTCAAAAATTTATTTACGAACAATTATATATAAGAAACAATTCCAAGACCACTAATGATGAGTATTTGGTAATACTCGAAACAGTCAAAAATTCATACTGAAATAGACTCAGTTAAATACTGCTTTAGTATGAAAATTTTTATACTATTTTTATGTGCAAATATGCAATTTAGTTTTATTTTTAAAAATAAAAAATACACAACAGCGAATAAAAATATTTAATATAAGTCGAGTGCCAAAGCAATTTTTGAAAGTAAAGATTTTTATAATCCATAACATTTATATAAATATTTTCACATTTTGTATTCAGAAACAAAAATAAATTTAATTTTTTGGTCGCAGAAACTGAAAGTTTTTCAACAAAATAAATTTATTTATAATATTGGAACATTTATTATATTTTTCTAAATATACAATAATTCTTATTAATGGCTTTCACTCACAGTTGTTGTAATTAGTATTTTGCACTTAAACTTTTATACATTATATACATATATTTATATGAATATATAATAGTAGAAATAATTTATATAGATACAATGCCCTTAAGTCAACCTGTTTTTATAAAACAAATTAATTAATAATAAAAATGATATTTACCCACAATCACTTCGTCCTTTAAGATGTATTGAAGTATATATGGTATTGACTGAACAGAACAATATGCTTTAATTCTTTATACTTGAAATAATGATTTTGAGAACCTCACATCGGTCCAAAGAATCCATATTCCCTTTTATATAGATTCCACATTTCCTGATTATTAATAGTAATATTAAAACATTTTATAAACAAATTTTTAAAAGTAATTTGTTTATATCATTATTTTAATTTTTATTTTATTTTATTTTCCTCAATTAGAAGTTATTTCAATTCATTTAAAATTGTAAAATTAAGTTTTTGGAATCACTTTTGAAAATGCGGTCGTAAAACAATTTTGTTGGAAATTTGTCAAATGTGTTGAAAAACTATTAACGACTTGAAGATAATTTGCAGATACATAAGATCGACACATGAAAATGTTTATTTTATAATAAACAACACTCATTTCAAATTACTTAGCAAAAATAATTTTGAGGATTGATGATGGATTTGTCATAAAATAGTTGCACACATTGATATGACAGTACACAGTGGAAACATTCAGGATTTAATTAATTTAATTTAAAACCTACATTCACTTATAACACAAATAGATATTATTTATAATTAATAGATTCGACATGACAACCGCTCAAAAACCCAATTCCGTCATATTACACCTTCCCAATCAACGCCTGGTATTGGTTTTACTTTAAAACTGTAAAGGCAAAATCTTTTAACATTTGATTTTATTCTCTATATATTTATCCTTTGTAGAGCAAACGTCTTACAATTTTCCAAATTTTCCAATTTTGCCTATTTCCAGCGATATATCTCTTTGTTTCATTGTTTATGGTTCTATAAACCGTAAACAGTATAATGAATTATATGGATTATACCCAGCACGATATTTTTCTAAATATATAACTAATCTAATATATAAAATTCTATATCCTGATATAGTTTACTGACTCACTTACTCTACCCCAGTTTCACCTATGGAAAACGCCATTAGATTACTCTAAAAATTTTCGATTGGACAACAAAATTTGACAGATCGAAATCAAATCTAGATTGAATCCAGATTAAAAAATCGAAAACGTCATAACATTTTTGTAATAGTGTTAAAAGATATTCATATTTTTCATAAAGGCATAGGTATATCAAATCAAATCACACATTATTTGTCAAGTCATATAACATATCTGTTAATTTCGAGGTAATCTTGCTACTCTGGCAAAATATCTAGAGTGTTATAAATTAAGTGTTATACAGTAATCTTAAGTGTTATACAGATTTATCGATCGAGAATGAAAATTGCTCTTAGCGTGAATCTCGATTACAAAAGTTACCTCAGATTCACCAATCGAAAACGCCATAAGTCTTACAATAATAAGCGAAGGCAAATTTACGAGTACTTAGAAACCAATTTTATTTTTTATGGTAATAACATCTGTAAACTTTCAACAATGATAGAATACCATTGTCAATTTAACATAAACAGTCAGACTTAGAAAATGTTTTAGTAAAAATTATTTATTATGAACTACAATGATTAATGATCCACACATTGTCTTGACAGTTATGTATAGTTTTTTTAGTCTGATACATTTTTTTTTATTTTTACGAGTTTCATAGTCATTTTTATTTTTAAATTGACCACAGGTAGAAGATTGTATATACGTAAACAATAAGAATACCAAACTTCAGCTTCAATACTAATTAGATGCCTTAATTTCAATACCAATGTCTTGTAAAACAAATGAATTATGAAATGACTTAGGGCTAATGCTGGAGTCTGCGTCATTTTTAATCTTTTCTCATATTTATTGTTATAAATAAATTATATACATACGTATAATATAATCTTTTTAATCAAAATATAATAATAGTTTAAAAACACAAGAAAAAGTCAAAAAATATCGAAATATTTCAGATAAAAAAGCAAACAAAATCATTTAAAATTAGTATCAGCATCAGTATGAGCATCACTATCAGTATGAGTATCAGTATCAGCATCAGCATCAGCATCAGCATCAGCATCAGCATCAGTATCAATATCAATACGAGTGTCAGTATAATGATCAGTACGAGTATCAATATGAATATCAGTATGAGTATCAATATCAATATCAAATTCTGTGTCATCATCATTATAAGTATTGTTGTGAGTATCAGTATAAGTGTCCGTATCCTTGTCTGTAACAGTTTCGGAATAAGTATCGTTATCGTTATGATTGTAGTCATTACAATCATTATCGGTATTCTCTATCAGTATTATCAGGATCAGTATTAACATGGTGATAATGATACAGAGCATCAAACTACTTTAAATATTTTTTCGTTTCATAGCTTAAATGATTTACATATAAAGAAAGGAAAGAAAACTTTACACTTTAATACAAAGGAAAAGTATTTTACAGAAGCTTTTAGAAATATAAAGTAAAGATCAACCGACATCTTACTTTAATAAACATAATAATACATATTTATAACAGTGTGTGTTAGTGGTGAAGAAAGGAACGAGTCTCCCACAATTAGCTAAAAAAGTCGTTTTGAATCCACTTAACCTCGTAATACTGGGTAGAAGAGAGAAGGTCAAACTAGAACCAGCCAAAGGCATTTATAAAGGCAAGAATCTGGCCAATGCTAATGCTTGAGATATCGCCGTGTGTGTTCAAGAAGGGGGCCCTCAGAAACTTAAGCCTAGTTCTGGCCAAACCCGGACATAAACACCTAAGGTATTCTGTTGTCCTTTCTACGAGAATTGGTAGACACGCACTGCAAAAAATACCACAGGGTAGGCCAAGCCTAGCTTCATGCCGTTCTATAATCCAGTGCCCTGTAAAGACAGATATTAATCTAGACACCTCTGATTTGCTTCTGTGTATTAAGTCAGAGATTCTACATTTGGAATAGATTGCCCTAACTGCTGAGGAGACAAGGGTCCACTGACTATTTGCCTGTCGCAAAAAATGGCCATAGATCAACCTACGACTGTAGCTGACAGGGGCAGGGATTGAAATAGAGGTATCAACAGTGTGTGTATTTTCTATAAAATTTATACTAAATTTTAAATAAAATCAGCTTTAGTAAATTTCATTTCATTTGACTTTAATGTGTAACTTTTTTATTTTACCAAAAAGAAATTAAAAGGTAAAGCGTACTATTTAATAATTATTATTGTTGTTTGCTTATATCAAATGTTTTATTTTGAAAATTGTTTTTGTTTTTATATTTTTGTAACATATTTGTTCTATGAATCACGAATTAAATATTAGGACTTATTTATGAGTTTGTTTTAGATTTTATTTTAAGTGACTAAAACTTAATAAAATTAATTATGACGTTATTTCCAAAACATATGAATAAAATATTTATATTGCTTATAAAAAAAGCATAATTTTATTATTATTAAATTTTTTTTCCATTTTCCATCTTACCTTTTAATCACGAATTTTTGAAATTTAATTTCAGACATAAATTTTTCACATTTATGTCAAGCCAAATTTAAGTTGAGTGTATAGTATTATTTTTTTTTTAAACAAATTTTAACAAACAACTCCTGCTTATAGGAAATTTTGCAAAACAGAAAATTTTATTTTTTTTTGTCATAAATTATCAGCCTTAAAACCATAAAGACGCCATGCACCCAATTTGTTTTGTCATCTAATTTCCTTTAGTTTGAATTTTATTTTGTGATTTAGGTGGACAGCTACTTAATACTAATTAATTGACTTAGGAAAATGTCCAGTGAAAGTAATCAGATTATTTTAAAATATCTTCAAAAATATTATTTAAAAATTAAAATTTACTAAAATACTTTAAGTATAAACTTAAAATTAATAACAATTATTTTTGTTTAAAAATAAATTTATAATTGTTAATTTTAAATTAATAAAATTTTATGATGAATTTTAAGTTCAACATTAATTAAAAACTATTACATACCAATGATAATAAAGTAATGTTTCTGAATATATGTATAATATTGATGTTTAAGATTTTTAAGACAAATAATAAAACATTTAATAAAAAACAATAAAAACAGTAAATAAGATCAAACTGTTTTCTTCTTCTTTGCCGCTATCGCTTAAGTATGGTCTTAGCATACCATGCAACATATATGTATACCTCGTATACGCAGAGTTTTTTATAATCGGTTCTCAATTATTAATGCCAAGTTGTCTTCATGCAGTTCCAACCCAATAAAATCAGTGAAAATCAGTGAAATCAGGTAAAATCTCTTTTACCAAAATTTTCTAATTATTGTAATGTTACATGACCTGCTCATTCTCTAACTTAATTTTGGATTCAAAATCTATATTTTGTAGCAAAACTAAAACGTCCGCATTTATTTTTATTCCACACAACCCTGTTTTTACTATTAAATGATATGCAATAATCCTAATGAACTTCCATTCAGTTATTTGTAGACGGTTATTTAACAATATTTCAAGATCCAGACTTTACATGTGTACCTCGTTGTTTTACATACCTTTGTTTTTAACGATGATTCATATTGGATACTTAATTGATAGTCGTTGCACTGATTTACATTGTATCTGTAGTATTTGAAATTATAGATTACTTCAAATATGTAACCCAGTTTTAGCCTAAATTCTGTATCCATTGATACGGCGAATGCTCTCTCGGAAACTGTAGTCAAATTTTAAGAATACACTTTTCATTTCAATCACTGATCGGGGGTTGGAAGTATCCATAATTTTGCCTCAAAGATTTACTGATTACGAGTACTTGACAATACTCGAAACAGCGTTGTAAGGTCAGTCAAATTTAATAAATTAACGAAATTTTAAATAGTTTCTTTTCGTCCTAAGAGGCGTCACTTTCGGCAAGAAAAAATTAATATTAAAAATTTTAAGCTCCCGTTTGTGAATTTGTATTTCCTATTGAGTTTTTTATTTTAAGTTATTATTTTACTTTGTATTCTACTTCGTTAATCTTTTAAATTATTATTATTCCGGTTATTCTTACATTTTCCAACACTGATGAACAGACTAATTCGATTCACTAAGAAGTGATTTGCTACTTATTTGAAATAATTTTAATCAACAAAGCATGAAATTTTTCTCAAATTTATTTGTTTATTATTATTAATATTGTTTATTTTCAACTGGTGTACTTTTTGGCAAAGCATAGTCCAAATAAATTTGGAAAAATGAAATACAACAATAGCAACAATAACAAGCTAAAGTAACCAAATACAAAATAATATTTATTTGTTAAAATTTTTAAATTGTAAATTAAATTTTTATTCGTTTCAATCTTTTAATAAACAAATAAAATATTTTTCAATGTGACGTCATAATTGCTATATAGGTACCCTTAATTTAATTATTATTTTTAAATCAAATCAAATCAAACAAAAAATTAGTGTGCACGGACAGTTGAGAAAAATTTATGAATTGAATAACTTTTACTTCTTCATCACCATCCACCTCAGACCGACCGACCACTTGCCACCTTCCTGGTATTCCACCTTCCGATATTCGCCGCTGAATGTTTGGCTCTCATTAATTGCAAGGATTAATTAATTTTTTATTTCATTAACTCGCTGTCGAGATTCTTTTCTTTAATTTACTGCTACTAAATCTATTAAATCTACTAAATCTAATTGCGGCAATGGGTAATAAATGTTATTATAGTTTTTATTATTATTTTTATTGCTTGATTTTATATGTTTTATAAGCGAAATACTCGGGTCTCTGCTCCAGATTCGCTTGCGTATTATTGGCTTTTCATTTGGAAATATTTATGGCCTTTGTTGGATATGCGTTTATTAATTAAATTTTAAAAATACACATATTCTCAATATCATACTTTTCGTTAGAAAATTAAAAATAAAATTTATTCGTTTGCAATTTAATGAATGGAAAATTATTAAAATCAAACATTTGAATTTATGTGCAATAATTTATAAATTTTTATTTTATTAAAAACAATGTTTTTTTAACAAATTTTATTCAAATAAATTCATTTGGAAAGGTGAAAGTCAGTAGAGACTACTTATATTTATTTTTATTATTTATCAAATTAAATGAAAAAAATAATAAGCCGAATGTAACCTCAGGAGCACTACTGACACTGGCATATGTAACTTATATTGTCAGAGAGTCAAGCAGTTCTAAATTCCCTCATGGCACTCTCGATGAACACAAAATTGAATTGGTGATGCTTTGAATTCATTTGAACCTTATCTAAAAGGAACTCCGCGTTTCTAGTTTGAATATACTGATATGAGCGACATGAAGACAACAAAAGGGCAGACAATGCATCCAAAAGAAGCACAGGAAATTCCTTTTATCATTTTAGAATCATTTAATGGGATAAAAAACAGCCTTAAAAATAGCACGGTACTACTGTTCTGATGACTGCGAGAACAACAACCTAATATATTCTTGAGAAGCCTATAGAATCGGCAGGTATGAAAATTCAAAACTGTAAACACTTTAAAAACCTTAAACCCCAATAGAAAGGACTTTAAAAATTACGCTCAACTGATGAGAACATATAATAGGCCTAATTACTACATATAGAATATAAAACTATTAAACAACGATTCCCGCATACTCTGCAAAAAAATCAATAAGAGTCAGGCATGTGTTTTTCACAGAGGCGTAGAGACAACTTTTTTAGGAGACGAGACTTTGGAACTTGTTATCATAAAAAAATGATTCCCTCAGCAGCGTTCAAATTTATAAAGAAACTAGAACTTCATTTGGCTGAAAAAAAGAACTAAGTCTCAAGCACCCACAAATGTATAAATAATAATATTGTTTTTATTATTAATTATAAATATTTATTTATATTTTTAATCAAAAATAAAATTTGATAAAAAATCTGTTTTTAACAAAATTTCAAGAAAATAAGAAAAGATTATCTGATAATATATTATAATATTATTACATAGTAATATATTAAAATATATATTGTAATATAATTATTATTATGTTGTAGCTATTTGAGCCAGTGCACTTGAGCACTTTTACTTTCTATTAACTCCGAGGTATCCTCAAAACCCGTCTTTACGCCTTGACTGGATTATCACTTCACTTTGTTTATCATTTCATCAGACTAAGCAATAATTAACCTCAGATCTGCATACCTCCCCGAGGAGCCTGTAACCATTCTGAGATTCGATAACACAGTGTTGGTAAGTCTGTCAGGTTTCGTAAATAATTTCAGGGCTCTATCCTTTATGTACTGTTTGATGGGATCAATCTTGAGGTCCCTGGGAATGTCATTCGTCCTAATGTACCATGGTATTTTGAAAAGTCTTCTCAAAGTCTCGCTTCCTATTCTTAGCATTGAGATTTTCATTTCTGAATAGCGGTTAGAGGTGATGAAGAATTTTGGCCCAGTTAATTTTTTTCGGTTGAACATGTTTAACCCATGTGAATCGTTTGTCCAGCGTCCTCCCAGTTTATTACCATATCACCCACTCTCACTCTCGACGGATTCTGTCTCCACCTCCGTGTTATAAACAGAGGCTTAGTTTTTTCATAATTTATTTTTATTTTCCATTTCTGGAAATACTCCAGAATGAGGTTTATATGCTCTTGAAGTGTGTTGGTTATGTTGAGAGTACATTTATTTGAGTATAACTTAAACGTATCGTCAGCATATAACGTCAGAGTCGAGGGACCTAACATTGGAATATCAGATGTATAAATGTTGTAATAATATATATTATTATATAATAATCTTTATTATAATATAATAATATATATTATAGTACAATAATATTCATTATATTATATTAATCAGTCATCTAACCATTAGGAACTCACATTCACTACGGAGTCCACATCTGTCAGATTTCAAACTATACAACCGCCCAGTGCCCCTGGGTTGTTCTGATCTCTCATTTTCGACCGCACCAAACATTAATTTGCATTTGTAACAACTTTTATAAATAATTGGAAATAAAGTTGGTTGTTATATGACTAAAACAGTACATTACGTCTTATATCAAAATCATAATTTCCCTAACTTAGAGAACCACTTTTCGAACTTATTTTTTTTCTAATATTATCTAATATAAATTGTAATATGTAATTTCAACAATTTAAATACCATATGTCATTACAAATTAATAAATTTCACAATTTAAATAGTAAAGACAACAACCAAAACTTTTGTCTTAAATACCGTTCTAACAAATACCGTAAAAGTACGGTCTTAGAAATAATACGAAAGCTTCATTTAAATGGAAGCTACTTTAAAATAGATGTAGAAATAGTTTTGTAATAATGGAGAAAATTAATTTATAATTAAAAAATATTATGTTAATTAGTCGCTTCATTTAAAATTAATTATTTTTTATTTATTGAGTTATCATACCTTTTAAATATTTTTATATTGTTTAGTTACAAAAACCAAAGCTTCAGTAGGGAGGTGGGAAGCTCTTTAGCAACAACAGTCAAGCCAATTTCAAGAATTCAATTCTGAATAAAAAACAATTTTTAAATAAAAATTTTACAATAAAACTCACATAGTCCAGCAACTAAAAAATTTGACTTCACATAAGAGCGAGTAACATAAGATATTTCATAAACATCATATAATATTTCATGTCTGATAAATATGCTTGAATTCTGAGTTCTGCCTTTCTAAAAAGGCAGTTTTGTTAGATGATCAAATATTAATTGAAGAACAGTCCTTAGCGATCATATAAACAATTTGAGAAATTCTTAGAGAGACCATTTATCTAGAAATATACATCACTGCTGACAATAAATGACAGCATTGGTAGCATCACGTTTGCAGTCTTAGAACACAATGTCTAACTAGATATGAATGTTTCCGTGAACACCTTTTCCAAGTAATAGATGCAGAAGACTTTTGAAGTTGGGCATAGATAGGCATTGACAGAAAACGGAATCTTGTTTGTTAATAAAAAGGTGTGTACAATTTATAGGTATTAGGCATTACTTATAAGATCTGCTGGTCGGTTTCAGCCTATGTTAAAGCTGATGATAATGAGCAATGAAATGTAAAACCGATATCAGACCATAACATCTGAACTTTTAAATATTAGTAATTTAAATATTATACGAAGTCTCAGATCACATATAATATATATATAAAATAAATTGAATATAAAGTAAAATGTAAAGCAGATTTATTATTTAAAGAAGCTCTAAACAATAGAGCTTGGTAAACAATTATAATTTTGGTTTGATTTTCAGAATACTTTAGTATCAAATTATCGAATAAGAAATAAACAAAACTACCTGCAATTGCCAATAATAAATTGACGTCATAAATTTTTAGTTTTGCTTTCAAAAAAAGAATCTAAAATATTTAATTCTCTTCTCGACTCATCATCGCTGATGATTTAATTGGACTTGTAATTTGGCTGCTTGACATCACCTAACAAGTGCACCGAAATTCTCAAACATAATTTATTTACGAGTTTCTAAAATATTTATCTAGATGTAAACAAAGGACCGAAAACATATATAACCAATTTTTCATACCAAAATATTTGCAATGCTCAGCTGCTTTCTTCAGACTGCGACAGTCTTTCTGCTCCGACAATGAAAGAAAAATATTTCATCTCAAATCTGAAAATTTGCCTTTTCAGTTTATTTTTGTACCACGAAGCGTACGTGGCTAAAACGGAAAACGAGCGATGTGATTTCAGACGGGTCGACCAAGAGACCACATATATTTTATGAAAAATATATAAGAAGCAAAATATTTGTTGATGTGGAAATATATAATTCTTATTATAAGCGCTATTAAAATTAAAAATTAAATAACAGATATTTGGATGAAAAGTGAAAAACTCCAGCAAATTTTTTCTTTATGTGGGTCAAAATGATATAATTTTGAAAATTTTCGGAGAAGAAAAATTTGGCAAGCCATAAATAAAGACAATCAAATTATGTGCCATTGCATGTGTGTGGAAAGATCGCTTGCGGCCGTTTTAAAAATAGATTCGGAAGTGCGGGAGACGCTTTCACAAAAATATTAAAGTGAAACTAAATCATATGGAAATTAAGCTAAATACAAAAAATTATTAAAATCTAATTTTTAAAAGTAATTATATAAAAAATATAACCCTGGTGCCTTCAAATTGGGGTCTGCAAAAATAAGTATCTGTGGAAAATATTAAAATGGACCACGAAACGACAACAGTACGAAGAAGACGTAGGGTTCCCGTTCGTGCGACACGTGAGCAAACACCAGATGCACACCTCGTGCAGAACGGCAGACGGAAATATTCCGAAGACGATAGCAGCCAATTGGATATCACGACTGCATCTGAAGAGACTGCAGCACAAACTGTACGCATGCAAATACGTCCGCCGGGCAGTATGTCAGCTCATGAAAGTAAAATTTTACGCAGAAGAGATAAAACTTTTGCCAGCGCAGCAGCGCGTAGTCTCTCGCAGCCAAGAGAAGCTGAACGTCTTTCAAATCCAGAAGCGAGTGATCTTATACGTACAGCTAAACGCAGCTTATCATCACCACGGAACAAAGAAGAATCCAGCGAATGTGAAGTTGCCACCGCTAAGCAACGCACACTTTCGCCTGATATGCGTACTGAGAATGCTCCAATTCCGGCAGCCGATGAGAATCTTAGCCGTTTAGATCGCAATTTGCGCCGCTTTGAAGAAGAACGCAAACGTTTCGATACTGAGAAGCAGCAATTTGAGCGTGAAAAGCGTGAGCATAAACAGCGGCATAAGCAAATGTTGGACAACGAGGAACGCAAGCGTTTGCTGCAAAGCTATCGTAAGCTCAGCGATCGAATACAATTACCAGCCGATGCAGAGGAAAGGCGGCGTTTAGTACACAGCTTGCGTTTGCAGCGCAATGATGCACCCACAACAGTACGTCGACGTGCGCGTCACAGTGGATATGAAGAATCTTCCACACAGTTCTCATCATCTGAAGCTGATGTGGAGGAAGTAACACATAAACGGCTAACAAAACAATTATCTCCCACAAGTCGTGCAATTTTACATACAGAGAGCTTACGCGGACCACCACCAGAGCCGCCTAAACCAAATGCACGACAGGCGGTAAGCAGGAACAACTCGCTGTCACCAATTCGACCACAAAGGCGTTCTAAAACACCTGAGCAGCGCGCAGAAATAATACGAAAACTTACAGCAGAAACTGAAAACGGGGAAGTTGCGACTTCAAAGCCAGTCACCACAAAAGTTCGCACAACCGCTACATCAACGCCAAAACCAACAACTACTGAAAACAATGCAGAAATCTTGCAACGTCGTGCGAGTCTTACCATGGACACAAATACGCGTATTGTGCGCAGAAGAAAATCCAGCTTAGAGAGCGACAACAATAAAACTGCAGTTGAACCCACCAAAGCTATAGTCAAGAAAACAATGGAAAATTTAAGCGATGAGAAAACAAATCAATCAACAGCTACTACACCTACCGAACCAGGTATCTTCAAGAGGTTATCTATGTACTTCAGAAAGCAACCTTCTGCCACAGTAGTGACAAATGAAACGCTGCCTTCTGATACCACCGAAATTGTTGACAAACACGATATGCTAATACCAGCTTCCGACAAATTGTTCAGCAAAACTTTTGTGCGCCAATTTTGTACCGACGCAAGAACACAATGGACCCAACTCAAGCGCGACTATCCACACAGTTTGATTGAAATGAGGCAACTACGCAATAAATGCTTTTCCCATGGCATCGCTCTGATCATGTTGTGTGGATTCGGCGGCTTGATGTTTCGCTATACCGAAGGTTCTTCTGAAAATATTTACAAATGCGAAGTACGCAAAGTCAAACGCGATTTCGTTGACAATCTGTGGACTGTCAGTCATAATATGAGGTAACTGAGATAACATTTAGGTGGTACATATCCATAACCGGTAAAATATTTATAGAGAAGATGACTGGAAATCGTTGGCAAGGCAGAAACTGCGTAAATTTGAGGAAGAATTACATGCACTTCAGGAATTGGGTATTCGCCGTTACCCAGGTCAGAAGTCATGGAATTTCGTCAACTGTATACTATACTGTTGGACCGTAGTAACAACGATAGGTAGGATTGTGAAGAGTATACAAATGTATCTATATTTTTTATATGAATGTAATGTGTATAATATGGATATAACTCTTTTCAGCAATTATGGACTTTATTGTCGAATATTTATGAGGCATTATTAACAATTTTCTATTGTTTAGTTATATATATTAACAAATTATTATTTTATATTAATCACAATGAAAAGTATTTCAGAATTTAAATTCAAGAGTTGAGAATAATTTATTTTAAAAACTCAATAGATTGATTTGTTGACAATCTATGGCCATTAACCACTGTAGGTAGCTCCTTTCAAGTGTTGTAGCAATAATATTGAAGTCTAGCTTTTTATGTTCTGGTTTCACCTTCTTAAAAACCAAGCAAATTAATTTACAAGTTTATTATAAATAATGTATTTATTCTAACAACCATTATTATTTGTTATTTCTTTTTTAGGTTATGGCCACATAACTCCAAAAACTGTTCTTGGTCGATCGTTAACAATTGTCTATGCAATAATTGGCATTCCGATGTTCTTGATCATCCTTGCTGATTTTGGTAAACTATTCACCCGAGGCATGAAGTTCCTATGGGCGTATGTTAGGCGTCTATACTATACGGGCACCTGTCGAAAGATACGTAAACAGCAACAAGTTCGTGATGCAATAAGCGGCTTTAATACTGCCTACAATTTAGCCATACGTCGTCCCAGTCATTTCTTTAGCATGGGTCCCGATACCGACATTGAGTCACAAGCATCTGAGCCGGGCAAATCAGTTAGTGCTTCACATCCAGAAACACCAACTTCACCATATCCTGAGACATTCGAAATAGACGATGAGTTTAATTTACCTATATCTCTTGCCGCTGTTTTATTAATATCCTACATACTGATTGGTGCTGCTGTATATACAATCTGGGAGGAATGGCATTATTTTGAATCAATCTATTTTGTATTCATATCTATGTCAACTATTGGGTTTGGTGATTTTGTGCCCGATCATCCCATTTTTATGATGTGCAGTATAATTTATTTGATCTTTGGCTTGGCTTTGACTTCCATGTTCATCAACGTGGTACAAATCAAATTAAGTGACACATTTAAACACGCCAGTGCCAAACTTGGCGCTACTATTGGTTTTGGTGTGGGTAGCGAACTCGACGAAATGACTGAGGGTGATGAAAATGGTTCACAGATAAAAACTCCTTCAGATTTACCTTCTGTGCACGGTTCACGATTGGGCAAAATTGCTGAAGATGAAAACGAAACAAGGGCATCACCACCAACTTTACCTTCAATACTAAGACGTCCAAATTCACCAACACAAAATACACAGTCGAGTCGAGATGAAAATGGGAGCAATGTTGAACCGCCGCCATTGTTGCCAAAACGACAAGTTGCTGTGGAACCACCTGCCGAACCTGAAACGAAGAAGAAGAGACGGTTTTTTAAATAATACAAAAATCTGCTAACTTCTGTTAAATTTTGAACATTTTGTAGTTATTTGCGCCGCAGCCATTTTTACTCTAGTTTTAAGTAACAACTAAACGCAGATCTAACTTATTTACTTATTTTTCTGACTTAATCTAATCCTAAGCTATGAAGTTTCAAACGATTTTTTCATAGAAAAAATTTTAACTAAACAAAAGCTCAGCTTTGATTTAGGCTAGATTCGTAGTTTTAAGAGTTTTAAAGACCTGAGAATTAAATTTAAATACGAAAATTTTTATTTCTATGTTAAGAAATTTGTTACGACAAATTGTTTATTCTAAGAATTTACGATATTTGTTGATTTTGTTAATTTTTTTTATGTTTTAAGCATTTACAATATTAAATTTTTTTTAAATAAGACAACACTATTTTGTTTTAAATAAGAAACTGATATGACTTACTAAATTCCTTCAATACTCATATATTGATTTTTAATAATGCATACATGATTTATATAGAGTTCATTAAAGAATTTGGTTTCTTATACTAATTTGACTAGATATTCTACGAAGTGAACATTTTTAATTTTTTTTTTAATTCTTTATCATTTTTACAATTATAAAATTTATTATCAAAAAATAATTTTTGAAATTTAAGACTAATAGCGTTTTCGTAATATATAAGTCAAATTTTATTGCCCAATCCAAAATTTTTAGAATTATCTAACATTTTTGTAAAGGTATTAGTAGACATTTATATTTTCCATAAATACATATATAGAACCAAATCACACTTTATCTGTCAAATTATATGGAAGAGCTATTAATTTCAGGGTAATCTTGCTACTGTGGTAAAGTATCTAGAGTGTTACAAATTAATCTCGAGTGTTATACATTTTGCTCAATATTTACCAATCGAAAATGAAAATTGCACTAAAAGTGAAGCGCGATTAAAAAAGTTACCCCAGATTTACCAATCAAAAACTGGTCAAAAAGTATTCAAACTTTTCCTTCACAGATATAGATGAATCCATGTAAGATAGTGTCCCTATATATATATATATATATATATATATATGTATATGAAAAAGTATTCTAAGACCATCAGTCATGATTTAATTACATTATTCTATGAAACGTTTAATACATATAATATTATCATATACTTTTATTTACCAATGGTAACACATGGCATCACACTGGCAATAGATGTCCCCGAATGGAAAAGTTTAATTTACCTAACCTAACATACATACCTCAAAAATATTATTATATCTAGCTCTAGCCAGTTATGATATTCTCGATCTTTTTACAAATTTTTAATAATTAGCATTGAACTTCAAAAATCTTTTTTACCTTATCAGTCACCAATGTTTAGGTGATACGATTAAATATATATTTCGCGGATAAATATAGAAAATTATTTCATTTTTATTTTATCTCTTCAAGAAATAAACGATCGTGTAGTGTTGATTGATCATCTTCTTGTCAAGGTATTCCCCATATAGTAAATGCATTTAGAATAGTAGATACATATCTATACCAACTCATTTACCTAAAGTACAGCATATACACGCATATAGATGTAACTATCTATTTAAAAATTCACACATTGTCTACCTATTTATTTTTGTTCTCAAAAAGATTAATATGATTAATTGAATTATTATTAATTAATCACATTTTTAAATTTTATTTACGTTTTGGTATTGTACACATTTCAATTCCCACTATATTAAGTATAATTAAGGCTTACTCTTGTTATCAGTACTTTTTTAGGTCTAACAGAAAAGTATTTTCGAAAAGGATTATAATGAGCGATAACTTCTACAAATTTTAGAATATAAATATGAAATGGAATTTGTAAATGTTGTTAGTTAAAAAGTGAAAGTCAACGAAGTAAGTAAGTTTCTTAATCACATAAACGACATTGAAACTATTTAACAAATAAAAAATATTCAATTCTTATAAATAGAAAAATGGCAATATTGGGAGTGAAGTTTCTAGCTGTATTTGCATTGGCATTATTAGGCCAGCAAAGCTATGGCATGCCGACCTACATCGATGTATTGTCAGTAACCTATGTTAATGGTAATAACTAAATCTCTATTTCTCTATAACATTTTATATAAAACTTAATTTAAATTATTTTTCAAATACTAATAGGTACCTTAACATGTGATCAATTGATTTGCCCACCTAGCAGCTGTGGTTGTGAAATTCTTGTCAATGAGGGCAACTTATCGAACTACAACTTCCAGACAACTGACTTCTGTATTAACGAAAACTCCACTGTAGTTGCACAACAGACCTATACCACGAATTTGGCCAGCTATAATACAAATTCCCTCACACTCAATCTACAAACCTCATTAAATCTGATACAGATGACACAGAACTCAACAAATGCAACGATACAAGTCGCTCTATGGAATCAAGTACCAGTTAACTGGAGTGCAATGGAATCAGCAGAACAAAGCAATCAACAACTACAAGCTGAACAAGAAGCTCAACAAGCCGAACAAGAAGCAGAACAAATGTTGCAACAAGAACAGGAAGAGGAGCAAGAGCAACAACAGGAAATAGAACAAGAAGAACAAGAGACACAACAAGAACTACAGATGGCGAAAAATGAGGCACAACAAATGCAACAAGAGGCTCAACAAATTGGAGAGCAATTGCAACAAGCAGCTCAAGAACAGGCTCAAGAAAATCAAGGTGGCGAAGATGTGTTTGAGTAATTTGGAAAACTACCGTGAAGTGAAGAGAACATAAAGAAATGTCTATAAATTTATTTAAAAGTTAAATTTTATTAGATAAAAAAATCACAAAAAAATACAAAATAAAAATATTTTTCGCTTGGTTATTTAAATTATTTATCGAAATTCTTTATATTTTTTTATTATGAATTTACAATAAAATATTAAAAAATTATATATTGTGTATATATAGGAATAATTTACCGAAAAATATTAATATAAACGGTATATTAAATGCTTGAAGAATAGTTACTACATAATAATTTAGTTGGTTTTGATATGAAAAAACTATATAGAACTAGACTTAGAATTAAGAAATGTGATTTTTAAATATTATTTATATAAAAATAAGGTTTGTTTAACAATTTGTCATATATAAATTATATACAGCATGTTTCATTGCTACATAAATGCACTTGCTCCTCAAAACTACATCGAAAAAAAAATTAATCCTGTAGCTTTATTCAAGCAAGCAGTCAGTACTCAACTGAAATCAAGTACAAGTATTTTTTAACTATTCAAGTTTTGGGCACGTTAAAGTCTTAAGATTTCTAGTTACGTTAATAATTGATATTAAAATTTATAATACCATATTCATGTTGTTCAAAATTTATTTAAAAAAAAATTATAATTATCATAATCTATTGTTATCATAATTATCTATTGTGTAATTATAATTATTTTGCGGCCATAAGCTCCTCCTAGAAGATAGAGGAATAATTTTTATTTATTTTAATTATAATTGTTAATAACTATTAATAATAATTAATAATAATATAATTAATAATAATTAATTAATAATATTAACAATAATTATAATTATAAATTAAATTTGTACCAATAATGCTGTTACAAAAATAAATAATAAGTAATATATTTATATCTTTTCATTTATAAAAAATATTATTACTAAAGGATAAACTCTCCTATTTAAATTCATCTGCTCATGCTTAGCACAATCTCAATAATTTATAAATGAAAACTAATAACAACAACAACAACTCCAATAACAGATACCATGTCAAACCACTGCAATATTTAGCGCACGGTATGCGCATCTGTCCACACACATTTTCATTTTCGAATCGAACAAACAACCAATTGTCAACAACAACAAAATATTAAAAGGAGAATAATAATTATTTTCGTTTGGTTTACATGCAAAGAACGACAGAGTATAAGGAAGTTATGCACGCAAAAAAAAAATAATTGAACTCCAGTTGCTCACAATTTGATATGCTGAATAGTGAAATGCACACTTAGCAGCGCTGTTAAGTGTTACTGTTTCTGCAATCAAACATGTTAATATGTAAGAAAATATCCTGTCTGCACAGTATTAACAGTAAAAGCGTTGTGGTTTCATTTTTACTACTGTTGTGCTCCTGTATGAACAAATTTTGTGCATTAAAATTGTTTGAAACATGTTCGACAGTTTAGTTGACGTTGTGAATCGTTCATGTTCGGTTGTTTCGGAAAGTTAGTCTATATTATGTATTTCAAAAATTATAATAAACAATTAATATAAAAATACGAAATTAATAAAAATATATTTGAAAGAAAAAAAATAAAATTTGTATATAAACGAGTCATCAACTATTTTTACTACAGAAATCTTTATACCCGTGTTATGCTGCAATTTTTTCAATTAACGCGAAATTGTTAAAAATTGCAATAATTTTTCATTTTGTTGTTATTATTTGTATGCAAGCCAATTGGGCTTGCCGTACATTTAAATCGCGCTAAGTGCCACTGTATGCGTTCTTATCGGCTGTGCTTATACGAAACAGTTGCCGCTGCCGTTGTGTACGATCTACCATCGCTAAATTCAATAAGCAGGCAAGGCAGTTGCACACGTTGCGCTCCTCAAATCATATTCTTTCCTTTTTATTTCATTGTAAATATAACAGCTGCCAACATTTGAACGTTTGTTTTGAATTCGTGTTTTGTTGTTGTTTGTTGTGTTGTACATACCTCACTCTTTACAATTATTGTGTTGCCTATTAGACTACATATGTCAGTTGTTGTTTTTGAAAATGGCAAATAAGAATAAGTGAATACTAATAATATCGTAAATAATATCAAAAAAAATTTTATTAAAATTGTAATTGTTGGTGTTCAAAATAAACAAAAGCATTAAGAAAACATTAGTTAATTCAAACTAAACTAAAAAAATATATTCAATTATCTATAATAATAATAATAATATCTTAACAAAATGTCAGCAATTAGCAGTCGAAATCAGAAAATGGAACAACAGGTTAGTGCAAAAATTAAAATGTTAATTTAGTGTTAACTTACGGTCCAGTAAAAGTAAAAGTTCTTTAGAAAGGTACTATTAAAAAATGTCAGAATGTTATAATAAATGTATCCTTAATATTTACGATGGACTGAGAAACACATCGGAGACGCTATTAAGTATTTGCATATACTCCGAGTCAATATGCCTATACTCCGAGAATGTCTTTTAGTTTTTGTTTCTTAGTTCTTGAGATACAAATAATGGAGACTTTTTAGACCAGCCCTCAACATTTATTGAATTGATTGATCTCCACGAAAATTGTACGGTGTTCATACAATGATAGAAGATGTAGTATTACATTTAAACCTATTTGAGGTGTACTATTGATTGCTCCGGAGATACCCAATCAAACTAATCTATCTGTGTACTTTTTCAATGCAGGCCAAATTGCATTTTTTTTGTCCAACGCCTGCCACCAGCCGACAGAGCCATAGGTTATGATGGGCCTGATAATCGTCGTGTACATTCTATAAACTACATACGGTGACAATCCCTACTCATGATTAATTTTTGTGCAACGAATACATAACTTTGGTATACCTTAATTCATTTAATTAAGCATTTAATTCATTTAAAGCCTTACAAAATAGTCTCACTTGTTGCAAAGATGTCCTCATTTTCTACTATATGCAAATAAAAAAAACCTCTTATATTAAACTTAATTCATACCAATTATGAAGCGAAGAACTTCGCTTCATTTAATTAAACTCATCTCTGCATACTAAAATAGTAAAATAAAAGTCAAAGTGCTACTTAATAGCACTGCCATTGAGGTTAAACAATGAAATAAAAAAAGTGCTAAATAACAACAATAAAATCATAAACAATTTTTTTTTATTGAAAAAATTTATACAAGTACAAAGAAAAAATTTCCTATCACCAACGAGCCGTTTACCTAAACATTTGAATGAAAACTTTAGCGAAGTGCTAATTAGTAGCACAAAACAAACAAAAACGGAAATAATTTTGCAATGAGTATCTATCAGAAACATTTGTAAAAATAATATATATAACAAAATAAGAATAAGATTTCTATAGCAAACCACTGCATAAAAATGTTCAATGTCAAGGTGCTAGATAATAGCACTAAAAAAATAATAGATATCAACAATTTGTGTAAAAACCTAGAAAGAAGTGGCGGCCGTGTGCCTAAAGCCCACTTAAGCTCAAATAATGGCCCGTTGTTATATAAGTTTTATGTTAAAATTTGAATATTAAAAGTTTTTGCGTACCCAAAATTTAATATCTAATTGAAAATGATCAAAGACCATTCAAATTGAATATTATTTTTAACTATAATTTGACTTCAATACAATTATGGAGACCAAATTTCACAAAAGCAAAACATATTCCTTACTGCCTGAATTTATTTATTTATTTAATTATTCGAGAAAATTATATACATATCAATGTTATTAGAATTACTTAAATATCAGAACGTTATTGTTAATATGACGACTTGTCCAAACAACCTGAGGTAGTATAGAAGCGATACATGCGCTCCTATTGTTGCTTCCATTTCACTTTACTAACGTTTTACTTAGTCCCCATTAACTTTTGTTTACAGGCGTTTCCATGACATCTCCAACAGTTACTTGTCACTATGTCCTCGTTAACATTACCAACACTTTGAAAGCCGGTTCAAAACTTTATTCAACAACTTACAATGCACAATAAATATGACACGTTGTTGTATCGAAAAATAATCGATAGCTTTAATGAACTAAAAGCGTACCACAGCGTTTCCGAGATTGCTTCAGAATTTTTTGAATCTTGACTCAACGAAAATACTTAAAGCATTGATTTTTTTTTTAAAAATATTACTCGACATAGAAGAATGCTGCCGGCAATCAAGTCCTTTTGTGCAATTATTGTAAATTGTAAATAAAACCCATCCAATTTGGGGCTTAAATTGTTGGCAATTTAAAATCAACAGTAAATCGAACAAACCAATTTAGGCGATGGCTTGGCAACGGCAATTCCGTGCATGTGCCGAGATTCTACTGTCCTGAGTTGTGGAAAATCCTTAAGTGTACGAATAAATGTACTTAAGGACATAACACGAGAAATTCTAAAAACGTAATAAAAGCGACAAAGAGTAAAAATTGTATACAAACAATGTAAAGCAACCGACAAACAATAACAAAAACAATGTAGGCAGACACATTGACATCGACATACAAGTGTTGACACATAAATAAATAAAATAAACTAGCCTGTCTAGGAAAGTAAGTAGCAGCTGTAATCGCAGCTGCGTCCAAAAATACTTTTTCTAACATTGAATCTTATCAGTAATAATTTGCAAGCTAATGATTATTCTATTGCTATCTGATTCAGCGACACATATGAGTAAGAGATCAATATTGAAGGAAGAATTTGAGATAAAATGATAACATTCGCGCTTCAAGCTAAAATGAATATTAATCTACTATATATCAATCGTATATTGATATATATACGAATACCAAAACTCTACATATTGTGTTCTAGCGACACATATGACTAAGGAACGAACATTGAATGAAGAATTTGGGGTGAAATGATAACATACATTCTCGCTTCAAGCTAAATCTACAATCGTAAATAACAATCGTAGAAACTACATAATGGGAGAGTTACTATATTTTTTTAAATAATAAAACTGATGAATTTTTAAAAAATGTTTAAAGACAGTTCGATGTTACCAAAAGTTACTACAAAAACTATCTTAAAAGATTTCATAATTCCTAAATAGTTTAAGGAATCATAATCAAAATTTGCAAACTTAATGCACATTAGACACATCATGGTATAAATAAAGTTACAAACACTGTCAAAAATTGACAAAAATCTCTACTACGTAATGTACATAGAGGTATAATTCTATCTGGTATCGGATAAAGACCAATAGGTTAATTTAGTTACATCCAACTAGATTAAACTAACTTAACCTAATACACATAAAAATATCGCAAACATAAACTGAGCAAATCAAAAATAACTATTAAAATTTACTTCTATGATAAATCAAGTATCAGAAGGGAAGAAAAAATTATATGGAAATATCTTTACACAAGTAGTCACGTCTTATGGTGGGGTTGTTAAATGAATGAATATTCTCTTCATTAGTTCTTGCCACAGCTGAGAGAAGATAAATAAAGTGTTTCATATTTGATTTGTCATTCTCTAATGCGTGCTCTTGTGACGGGTATATATTCTAGTGAATTTTAGTCAAATACAAGAAGTTCTCTTCAAGACTATCTCAGGTTTTATTAAAGACTCGAAATGCATTTGAATCATTCACAACTTATATAATAAGACGTTAAACCGTCAGGCCTTAAAGTATCTTTAAAATCACCGTGATGGGTGCAACTAGCTACCTGCACAAGGTAGCCCCAACATTTTTTGCTTTAAAGCTGGGATTTCTAGACGTTTTTAGTTGGAAATAAAAATTAGAATGAAAAAATTAAGAAAAAATTATTAAGAAAATTATTAAATTTAAAAAATAATATTTAATAGTTAAGAGTCCAATTTTTAACACAATATGTTAAAATTGTTAAAAATACTTCAGTGATTCTCACGATTTGCACACGCCTATAGATTTGCCATCTTCACTCTGAAGGATCTCCCGACTGAAGCTGTTAATCACAGCTACTAAAATGTTTTTTTTTTTTGATATTTAGCGAAGCCTTTGTCTTATGGGCCCTGTTTCTATAATATAAAAAACAAAATCTTGATGTTACGTTTGTGGAGACCGTTGACCCATCCACATCCTGAATGCGGCCATGAATATTATTATATCGTTTAATTAATAGCATAATTTATTGTAAATACACAGACATTTTATTATATCGTGCAAGTATAGTTTGTTATTTGTATATGTTAGCTATATTAATTCTTTTGTTTATACAATGTTTGATGTTAGCGCATTGTTACCTTGGCAATAGTCAAGTTAATTCATTATTTTTTTAATATTGACAAAGCAAACAGCGCGGGGTTGTTAGATTGAGACTATTTTTATTATAAAAAGTAGAAAAAGTTAATTCTGCTTTAATGTTACTTTAGTATATCTGGTTCCTTTAATACCTACACCATGTGCATACAACTAATATAACTAAATTATTAAAAAACCTTAAACCATTTGATACAGTAAATTAGTTTGTAACCTGTTCAAACAATCGACCCACACATCCTTATGGCATAATTACATCCGTACAGTATACGAAGTATATTCAATAGCCCATTAATGCGTTAAATAATCAAACTGCTCTTTCAAGTGATTACTGAAGCACAACTCAGTGACGTCCTAATGAGCTTTAGAAATGCTATGCCCACCTGTGTTACTGAAAATATGTCAATCATACCAAAGGTAGCAAGAATAGTATAGAATAAACCCATTGTAATTTATTGGGGGCGGTAGTTTCAGTCAATGAATGTAGGCGTTGTGTATGCAACCGAAAGCTGTTTAAATTTAAAATAATTTGTTTTAGTTTTAAACTTAAAGGTTCAAAACGTTATTCCTCAAAGTAGAGTAATTGACCCTATCATTATTCTGTGTATCTTACAAAATATCGTTTGCATTTGACATTTGGATAAAGAGTTTTTCTTTAACTTAAATGAGTCATTTTCACTTATTTTTGTTTTTCTCTATAAAATTAACTTTCCTTTTTCAGTTACACATACGAGCAATTCTACGAAATTATAGGAATACACACTGTCAGTTGCAGTTTAAAAAAATTTTACTGAATTTATTTTTTTTTTTTTATTCTGTAAACTTTTTTAATCCTTTAAGGAGTACGAAATTCTAATAAACAAAAAGTGTTCAAAAGTTTGACACTATTTTTTAGTAATTCAAACTTTTTCGTTAGGAAATTCAATTTTATGCTATTGGTATTTCTTCTATTAGGTGTACATGACGAGGGATTAAACTCTCGTTTCCCGCTGTTTGGGAAGAAATTTATTTAAAAAGTTTTAATTAAACACAAGGAAGATTGGCTCCGTGTCGTTTTGCTTTTGCTGATGGAAAATTAATATAAAAATTTATCGTGAACGTGTTGCAAATAAACGAAATGAACTATCAACTAAAAGAAATTATATTTACTGCTTTATTTTCGCACATTGCATTACTTTAAATTTTCTTTAAATTTATAAAAAATACTTTTACACGAAAGTATATTTTCCACACGAAGTAACTTTGTAATATGTAGTATTTTTATTTCACTCACATTACTATTTTTTTGAAATTATTTGTTTTTTTTCAGAATTTAATACTAAATAAAACATACTCTATAGAAGTCCTCTTAAGTTATAATATCTCTCATTACTTACTTACTTAGTTGGCCATTACAGACGTGAGTCGTCTTTGGTAGCGTATTACTGACTCTTCGCTTTGGAGTTGTGCTTTTCCATGTTAGCTTGCCAACCCCATGCAGAACCTCATATATCCATAAGAAAGATTTCGCTGCACATATTAGTTCACTTTGCACGGATGATTGTAGCTATCCAAAGAGGGCCAAGTGAAAACTGTGTGTCAACTTGGAGAGAACAGTGACAAGTATCGCGCTGGCATTTACCAATCAGATACTTTACTCTGTATATTCACTCCCTACACCCTATATCTTATGAGAGTTAGGAGTATCTCGCATTACCAAACACTAATTCTACCAATCCTAACGTACATCGATGAAATGAGGACTGTGCTAATGAAATAAATGAAAACAAAATTTGTAGATACCTACATTATAACGTGTTAAGAAATTTGTAAAAGACACATGATATCGAAAGATGGAGATTCAAAGTGTACATTGCAATTTGTGTAGTGGCATTTATATCTTTAATACATAGGATTGAAGTATTCGCCCTTAAGAATAAAAAAATGACAATTAATTTTAAAAAAAATGTGTTACTTATGGCGAAAACTGAACAATATATTAAACGTATCAACAAATCTCACGAGGGGTTCCAACTAGATCAAGTCCTAACATACAATTATCTGAGTATCACAATCATGAAACATGCAAGCAATTCACAGACTAGTAAACATGTACCGACAGTTTATCCACTAATTTTATAGAAACATAAAATTATCTGAGCACTGCTACACATCAATATGGATGAGATATAAGAAGATACCAAATTGCAAAACCAAAGCACGTTTCGGACAGATAATCAACATATTTAGTCTTCGAAGCAGAAGTTGGTCAGCAAACGACAAAAAACTACAATAGCCGTAGAAATAAAGTATTAGAAACAGTTATATAAAGAATTAGGCGTGGCAGGATTAAAAACGAGCGTATATGAATTGCACAAAGGTAAGTTAATCTTCACTATAAAGCTCAGTGCCGCCAGCTAAAGTATCTGTAGTTAAGAATCCTTAAAAATATCCTAAAAGCAAATGTTGAAGACAGAAAACTTATTGGGTGTCCAAGCCTAATATTTAAGCACAAAATATTATAAAGATCAGTTAATTATTTTTATTTTAATTTTTTTTTCTTTTCGTTTAAATTTAAGTTAATCTTAGCTTGAATAAATAATTTCTTTAATTGAAAGAAACGTTTATTTCTTATTAAAAAACTCTATAAATCATTTTATAGTTATGGTTTTAGTAGTTCTATAAAATTCGTGTAAATATATATATTAAAGTGTCATGTTCCAATTGGTGATAAGTACATTTAATGTAAGAGTATTTTAAAAGATAATTTATATTTTAAATTAAGGTTTAGTGTACCCTCTGTAACGACCTTTTCCCGGCCCTATCTATAGCTGGGGTATACTCAGCGAGTATACCAGGGTTCGTTATAAGAAAATTTATCTAAGTAAAATAATAGAGACACTTCTGTTTAAAGTAGCGTTTATTATTTAACAAAAAAATAAGAAAATATAATCAATTTGTGGAAAGCGATGTTGAAAATGTTGCTAATGATGTAGAATGTTGTAATGATGTTGTAGACGGTGTAGCACGTTGTAAAATGTTGTATGGTGTTATAAATGTTGTAACGATGTTGTAAACGGTGTAGGATGTTGTGAAATGTTGTATGATGTCATAAACGCTGTCACGATGTTGTAAACGGTGTAGAATGTTGTGAAATGTCGTATGACGATTGCTTGCAGTGGTGCGCAAGTTGCTAACCTTGAAGTGAAAGAAATTCCAAATCGCTAATCTCTAGAAACTCTAATATCAATATAAAGCAATACCTTTGTCAGCAAAAGCCAGACAAGGGTTCCTTCCTACTGTTACGCCTGGCCACGTCCGTCAGCAATTGCCAAACGCTCGTTGTCCACACGCCTTCTTACAGTGTTGGTGACTCGTCGCCCATTCCTCCATCAGCTATGGCCAAATGGAAGTCTGGATGACTAGTTAAATTACCCTACGCCAGCAAAAGCCAAGCAGAAGGTAACTCAACTGGTTAAATTACCCTACGCCAGCATAAGCCAAGCAGAAGGTAATTCAACCATTATCACTTCACCCAAACTAGTTCATCCATTCACATGGTGATCGTCAGCAATGGCCAAACGAATCAACATATGCCTGGACCAACTAGTCCGAGCTCCCACTATCATCCCTAATAAAAGTGACTTACCTTGAAGTGAAAGAAATTCCAAATAGAAAGATTTGGCAATTTCGCTGCCCTTTTATTTGAAATTCCTTCCATTACATACAAAAACAATAATTATTTTCAAATAAACAAAGTACCGTAAATTTGTCAAAACAAATTTCTTATTGTTGTACGCATTGCAATCAAATTCAACAAAAATAACTGCATCACATAAAAAATGCGTGCACAATATTTTTCTTAAATTTGTTTATGCAGACAAACAAGAGAAATAGTTACAACAAATTTAACTAATTTTTATTAGCGGCAAAAAACTAATCAAAACATATTTTACTTCACAGGGTCATTCGTTTATAAAAAATGTTTGTCTTTGATATGTAATTTACAGGGTCATTTGTTTATAATAAAAATGGATGTTACTGTAGGAAAATTTTATTGAATTTAGAAACATGTTTTTACTAAGTGAATTTAAAACTCATATTTGACTATTCATTTGATTTGTGGGGTTAAATTTTAGAATA
The DNA here is from genome assembly GCF_002237135.1 of Teleopsis dalmanni. Taxonomy (NCBI): domain Eukaryota; kingdom Metazoa; phylum Arthropoda; class Insecta; order Diptera; family Diopsidae; genus Teleopsis; species Teleopsis dalmanni. The sequence goes on from NC_051847.1 coordinate 11,426,714, forward strand.
AAATTTGGGCCTTACACCTCTTATATGTGATATGCATAATATTATAATCAATTTTATTTCATGCATATTATTATCTATCATTAATATGATTCCAAATACACTCATTTAATTAATAATCACATATCAAATGTTATTATAGCTGAAAAACAAAATTCTATTCTCATTTAAATTTAATTGTCGTTCTATCGTAGGACATGAGAATTTAAATGTAGAAATGAATGTATCTGTGCATTGAAGTTAATCTATATACTATAAGTAAATTTAATTGCAATGAAATTCTGTTTTTATAAGCCAACTGACAAACACAATCCAATGCTATTGAAACGTAAATCATTTTCCAATAGATCAGCATATATCCTTCGGCAGTTAAAACAAATGTCATTATCGCAATGTGATTTCAATCTGATAACTGAAAATTAATCGTCAATGAATTACAGTTCAATGGCAGAGTGAAAACAAAAGGTATAGTTATATTAAAATTGACAATGTCCATTAAACTAACGCATAAATGTTTTATTAATGAAACGAAATTCGAATCGAAATGCATTAACAAATACTCGTACAGAAAAGACCAAAACAGAAAAGTTACTTGATAGTATCGACTATTGTTCATTTTTCATTAGGAACAACCTAATGTGGGTCGCATACATATCTACGTAAGTATAATAACTGCATATATATACTTTCACATCAGTGTTCTAACTCCTTAGTAATTTTGTTTTCATTTCCTTTCTAATGATTGTTCGATTTTTATACAATATAAATAATTGTGGCCCACAAAAACCAACCACAAATCCAAAATGGCTTTCCTTTTAATGTCGTGTCAATGGCAACTTAAAATCCCCAACAATGAAACTCCAAATCGAAATAGGAAATAAAAATGTCATGTGTACATAAGTAGAGTTTGTTGTTTGAGTTAATTTCAGTTTTTCAAAATCGATCCTTAAATGTATGAAAGTAAGAAGTGAAATCATCCAATCAAATGTATCTTTATTACTTTCAGTTCAAGACATTAAATGTAGTTCAGTTCAATTAAATGTATTTCTATTTCTTTCACTTCAAGACATTTAATGTATGTATATATGTATGTTGATCCTTTTTCCGAGTCAACGCAACTGGGCACTTTTACTCTTTGTTAGCTGGGGATACTACAGGGTCCCACCCATCTCATTGACTAGTTCAGTTCAATTAAATGTATCTTTATTTCTTTCAGGTTGACACAAAATTTATATGAAATTTATGTAAACAAAAATACTCTTTTAGTTATTAAAAAAATAAAGCTATTGAACAAAGTGGTTCATTTGCAGCATATCTTCTTGTCGATACTTGAATCACATAAATTTCCGACTGCATTGACTAGACTAGAGTGCTTAATTTAGGTGGTAGGTCTTATACTTCGACAAAAATTATACTCGTAAAACCAGATGTTTTGACATGAGCATTCCACCAAACAGATGATCATCACAGCTTCAGCTTATAAAAGAAATAGAATTACCACCTCAAAGTCTACTTTAGCATATAAAGATGGACATTAGTTATAATAGTAGAAAATTTCAACAAATACTAACTGGAAAATTAAGCTACTTCACTGAAGCATGAAAACGCTTTAAAGTTTTTTTGACGTCAAATTTATATTAATAATTTTTGATTAAGAATAAATTCGCTTGCTTGAAATAATGTTTTTAGAAAATATCCATAGTAAGCCAAAACAAAGAAAATGAAATAAAAATATTTCTAGTATAGTATGTTAAATAAGCGGTAAACTTTGTGATCAGGGTCACGAAAACCACGATTATAAAGGAAGATAACGTAGAGATTTCGGTACCACTCATTAAAGTAATAGGCTAGGTATTGGGAGATTGAAAGCGCAAGGCTTGAACAAGGTCTTCAGGGAGGGTATTGGGAATGGCGAATTCTGGGAGAAGGTCATGGAACCGGGTGTCAAGATAAAATAAATGTAATAAAGTTTTGCTGAATTACTACAAATGACTTACACGAATCTATAATAATATTTTACACAATGTAATAGAAAATAAAACTTCTTCTCTTCACATCGAAAGTGCACAGAAATATTTTAAAATAATCCGTATATTAAAGAGGTTGCGTTTATATATATATACTCATGATTTTTATGACAAACTTATTGAAGTGTTTATTCACACTTGGTGATTCGTGTTGGCAATTTTGTGGGTCACATAAGTTGACTTTCATTCAATGTATTTTTTATGATTCTTCCCTCAACACATATTCGTTGTATATTATTACCGCTTAGAAGAGTACATCGACGCCATGAGTAAACTATTTGTTTTAGTACCCTTTTGGCTCAGAACTACATTCACAGCAAATTCTTTTTGAACTTCGACACAACCACAACCTTAAGCATTACCAAAAATTTCATTGGAGTTTATTTTTTCACAACTTTTTGCTACAATAACAAACATACGTGACCCCAATGAATATTTTTATGTCAAGTTGTTGCCAAATTATATATTAGTTTTTGGTTAACCAGCTGTATAGTTCAGATATTTGTTCACCTATAAAATTCGAAACTTTACTGGTATAGTAAATACGTATATTTGGGGTGACTATTTGAAAACTAAGTTCGTTTGTTTGTTGGACGAACTTAGTTCAAGCTTTTTGCTTATAATTATTTTTATTCTTTTTAATTATCGTTAAATATTTAAAGAATTTTAATAAATTGACAAGTTAACACATAAATAAATTGATAACATTGATTTTATGTTATTTACTATACAATAGTTTATTATAAAAAATTAATTATCAGCGCCCAAAAGCGCACTACGTTTAAATCGCGTAACTAATGCACCCCTCAGCCAATACTTAATTTCATTAAATAAAACAAAAGTAACATGATTAACTGCTTTTGTGTTATTAAATGCGTCATTTGCACTTCATAATTTCAAAATTAAATTTTAATGTAAAACAATATTTCATAAATTAATGACAATTATTAAAACAAAAAGACCGCCGGGACGTGTTAAGTTGACAGCTTAGTCCTTCGCTTCAGGCTTATTTTTGTTAGCAGATTTTTACTTATTTTGCGTTAAATTTTAGTTTTATGCTGAAAAGGAAAATTGAGAAGAAAATCAAAAAAAAAACAGAAGTGTATTCATTACATGGATATGCGTCCTTTCACCCAAGCGTTAAACAATTTCATTTTATAAGATATAATATATATCTTTTCTGACTACCTGGTAAGAATATAATAAGGCACATAAAACGTTAAGTTATTTCTTAATTTTTTACTTTATTTTTCATTTTTTACTAACTTCAGTCAATTTATACTGAAGTGTTTCTTTTAAATTGTTCACAAAGGATGAAGCTGACGAGGCTGAGGGTTACGTTGTGCACGCACACTTCAGTCTTCATGCGTTGTCAGTTGTCCGCCACTTCACTTTTCATCTTTAACTTTGAGTTAAGATCCAGTGAAGGAGGCAAAAATATATTTTTAAGGAGACAAACATTTTTTTGTGATTTCTGTCTTTATTAATCTTTTTCTTTTTCAGAAAGTATGTTTTAAAAAAATAAATAAAAAAATATAAGAAATAATAAAATTATATAAACTCATAAAAAAACTTCAAATAATTCAATTAATTCTATATTCAATTAAAACTATATTTCCGAAACATTCTCCTAGACAAAAAATAATATCACTACAATAAGCACTTTTTTATGGCTGTCATCCTTATCTCATTTTATAGAAGCTTCTAACATTTTAGTGAAATTTTCAAACCTATGCCTATGCACTTTAAAACTAGCAACCACAATAAAGCTAATCAGTATTATCTCATCACGGATTAAGCTTATATCCTGCGTTAGTATTAAAGTAACACTTTTTGATGGATGACAACATAAAAGAATGTACTCAATGCATTACAAAAATCGTCAACAAAATGAAAACTCCTCAAGGATTTAAAACGTAAATTACTTTTTAGTCCATGTTACATCGTGACTGGATTTTTAAATGCGTAAGCTCTACGAAAAAAAGAGGAAAAACGAAAACACTATCAGAAATTGATAAAGTTGAACTTTGCCATCGCAGTGCACTACTTATTGTTGGCATGAGATTAATTCAGCTTAAAATTGTAATTTTCTCTGTAAGTTGAAAATTCCCAATATTTCGGAAAGTAAAACCAAATAAAAAGGATATTCAGTTGAAATTAGTACTTATTGCAATAAGGAACCAAAGTGACTGTCATCAACATTTGGTTAAAATTTTCAACTACTCTTCCTGTACATACTTTTCCACATTTTTGCTATCCTCAGCCAACGGAAGCTGTCAAATGCAGAAGAAGTTTAATGTCGAATAAATTGTTGCTGTAGTCCATTAAGTTCCTAAGTCTGAACATAAACCATTTTAATACATGTCTGTAGCTCGTCGGAAGTAAATTTTCATTTTAACTTTAAAAATTTTTAATGCTGTTTGTACATCGCTTTTTCAAATACCACTTAAAATTCGGCCGTTTAATACTTTTTGTTGCCTTTAATAGTTCCTCTTGTTAGACACTGCAATTTTTGTCTACAAATTGTATATATTCCTATAATATGTTATAGGTTTGTAATTGCTTACAACTAGTATTACTTTAGTTAGAAAGATTAGTGACTTCAATTTTTCCAGGCTTTTTTATTGATGTCTAAGATTATCCATTGCGTGGTGTTGATTTGACAGCACTATTGTAACATAGATGACATATTAAAGCATCATGTGTTTAGTCTCGAGTTTGTTATTTTATAATATGAAACACGAAACGATATGTACACTGCAATGCCCACTTTTCAAATATAACAAACTTAGCGCGAAGAGCAGAAAGCTGATCTATAGCCAGATAATTAGACCAGCACTACTTTATGCGTGTGTCGCGTATACCAAAGCTGCCGACTCTACTATTCAAAAGCTACAAATTGCTCAAAGTCAAGCTCTCCGAAGACTCTTCAAAGTGTCATGGTACATACGCACGAATGACAAACTAAGAGACCTTAGAATAGATCCAGTCAAAAAATACATAAAGAACAGAGCCCTGAAGCTATATGCTAAAACCGACAGGCTGCCCTACTTAGCACTATCTAATCTCAAAGTAATAAGTATCCGCACAGGACGGTACGCAGATCTTAGATCAGTCATTGAATAATCACGAAGCTTATGAGGAATACACAAATTAGTCAGTGAGATAGGTGGGACTCTGCAGAAACTCACCAGCTATCAAAGAGTAAAAGTGCCTAGATGCACTAACTCGAAAAAGACTCAACATAACATAACAGAAGAGCTTTTAACTAAGTGAGGCTCAGGTTAGTACTATGGAAAATAGAAAATTACATTTCGCTTACCATAATTTGAACTCAATTATTTTAATATTCGCTAGGATTTGAAACAAATTATAGTTAGTTAAAAACTTATTTTATAATGTTAACTTTTAATATTGTAACTAGGCTATTGTTAGTCAATTTTTTTAAATTTGAATTAGCTATTCCTTTCCAATTATCTTCCGTTGATTTTTAATCAAACTATTAATATAGTAAAATAGTTAAAATAGTTAAAATAGTTATGGTTATATAGTTAAACATAATCCAACCTATACGTATTAAATACGTTTCTTTTCATATATTATTGGAAATATTATTATATGTATATTATTTGTTGATTTATTTTTCTGTTCTGTTCTGCTCATCATTATTATCATTTATTTTAATGTAAGTCTTCTTCTGCAGCAACTTCTCTGCTTTGATAAGGAGCGTGAAAAGTGCACATGTGCATGTATGCATTTAAATTAAATTAAATGAGTTCAAAAAGACAGCAACAACAAATAACACATACATATAAATTGTATTTTAAAATTAAATTCTTCACAAATATATTTTTTAACATTTTTTAATTAAATATGCACAATCACAAAAAAATAACTCTGCACTGCATTTTAATTGGCACATTTCAAATAATGAATGCAAACCCATCCAACTGGGATCACAGTCCCATATTAGCCTGATAATTGCTATGACATTAAGGTTAAGTTAATTGTTTCGCTGATGTGGTCGTGGAACTGTGTTAATTTTGATATGTCAACATAAATGAATTTCATGTGTAAATAATTCAAACTGACAATGCTGCTGGTATTAAATGGATTTACGTATGCCTTAGAGGAGTATCCTCAACAACATATACCTACAGTCATAAAAATTGTATCTTGCAATAAATTTTTTTTTTCGTTTAAAATTGTTTTCATATCTTTAATAAAACTTTATATAAACTTTTCAAATTCACACTGATAGTGTTAAAAATATTAAACTTTTCTTTAATAAAAAAAAAACTATAAAAGTAGCTATTACAAAGTAGCTAACCAGGATAATAAGATAGGTGCATTGTTTAATAGTGAAACAAAAACTTTTAATTTTGTTTTAAATTTTGCATGAAGCACGAAAAGTTTAATATCATTAAAATTTTGTTAAATAAATTTCCCCCCTTATAATTACTATCTTTTAAAATTTTAATAGTTTTTTACAAACTATTTTTTTTCATTTAATGTATCACTTTTTATAAGAGAACCTATAATAAAAACTTTGTCTTTATAATATTTAAACAGTTTTCTTTCATTGGTATGAGTTCATTGGTATGAGTTATTTATAATATTTAAATGAAATTACTGCATAAACCAAACCACTTACCTCAAGATACTTTATTCCCACAGAATAAGTAAATTAATGCAATAAACACTTTACCTGTAGGAAAATAAATATTAAAACACAAAATATGCATTAAGAGTAGAACACTGATAAGCACTCGTTCATATTATTAAGTTTATGTATTTCACTTTACTAATTTGGTTTATGGAAGTCACAGTGTATAAGGTCCCCAAAGTTGAAGGAACAATACTATTGCAGTAGCTCCTATATAAATCTATATTAAATACGAGTACTTTTCATAAAAATCTCTGTTGTAATGAAATTATAACAAAAAATAAATAAATAAATACTTTGCTCTTTTGTGTCAACACAGGGACAAAATAAATTGTTTATTTTGCAAAGATACAGATATGAAAGCACATATACGAGCACGAGTACATCTGTACTGTGCAGATGTGCACAGGATAAAAACACAAATATATAAACTGTAATGTAGAACGTCTTTACCAAAATATTTACTTACCACCATGAGAGTATCCTTGTACTCGTAACAAGTTAATGAAATTCCTTTGAGGGCAAAAATTTAATAAAAATTTATTTCATACAAAAGTGATTTGAGTAATGTAAAAACATCTGTATGAACTCAACCAACAGGAAAATCTTTATAAAAATTACCTACAATTTAAGATAATTTTTGGTTAAAATGTGTTTCAAATATTTATTTGTATAATTTAACAATTATTTACCGAAAATGTTTAACTTTAACACAATCAATCAAGTATAAAGCGCCTGAGAGTATGCTGCAATATTTTAAATACACTTATAATTAAAAAAGTGAAAGCAAGAATTATTTTAGAAACTAAAAAAACGGCATTTTGTTAATCATAAACAATTATTAATATATTTTATATTTAAATATTAAATGTTAAATATTATTCATAAAATAAGCCACTTAACATAATAAGCTATGCAAATATGTAATAGAAATTTAAATATTTTACTTATTCATAGATATAAAACTATCTATAGATTTAATATTCTCTAATATTATCTCAAACTTCGTCTTCGTCTCTCGTCTATAAAAAATCTTTGCTGGAAAATGAATTATTATAACAGAGAATTGAATTGAGCACCTGATCTAACTGATGATAACTTATGATGGCTTCGTGCATATAAAATACCTTATTAGTTAACTATTTGAATTGAAAAGTTTTTCGGAATTTTTTTTATATGTAACTATCCACCCAGAGAGATTGAAAGAACCTCATTTAACCCATGAAATAATTTTCATCTCATACACTATACACCATTCATCAACATAGACATATACATATACATGCAGTTGATGTTTAATAAATTAGTTATTTTTTTACTTTTTTAATGACTTAAACTGTAGCTTAAATGACAGTAGAATCAAATCAGATAATGATAAGCCAAGACATAATTTCCTGATCAAATAGTATTTGTCAACCTGGATACATACGTGCAGCTTGATACTGCCCTATTTTTATAGTCGATCTACTTCTCAAAAGGTAAAGATTTTAATATATAATGAAGCTACTTCTTTGACAATACCATTACATTGTATTGGAAACCAATAACAAATCAATACTTCTTGAAATGGAACATAATAATCTAACTATAGATGTTTTGTGCCGATAGCTAGATCGTAATCAAATAAATAATGACAAATTCATATTTGCTGCCTTATTGCGCGTAATTTATGAATTAGTTCAATGATTTTTAATAATAACAATAATAATTGATGCATAAAAGATTGATGTACATACTTTACCTTTTAACGTAACTCTAACAACTATAGATAGCCCCACTCACTGATTGCCAGGCAGCATCAGGTGACATCAAAACTGATGATGGATTGTCCTGAAAAGTTTAACTATCTTGGCTAAAACAATCAGAAACAGAACATGCGGGTTCCTAGTAGGTCATCTTGCTAGGTGGATATGTGGACTTGGAGAAATACTCTAAGTCCACGAATGGGCATAATATATCTCTTGATCGCAGTGCATATTTTCCGTAAAATTTTTATAAATTTTTTATATATTTTATATTCATCCATATATATTGAATATTGAATATTTATTTTTAAAATCAATTCTATGAAAATTGAATGATTTTAATTAATAATGAACGGTGAAAATAGAAATAGTTGAATAAATTTTATATATTTGCTTTGCAAACTACAGCGGACTACTAACTTCGTCGAAAAAAAATTAAATAAAAAATAAAAAAGTTTATGCAATTAAAGTTTTAATAAAATATCAACAAAAATTTTTCAAATTCATAAATATTTACTACAAAAAAAATGTTAATTGTTTTTGCAAATATTAAATTTTAATTCAGTAAATATTAATAATTTTTATTTATTTAATCTACTGATTGTTTTAGCATCAAAATAGTTTTTATATAAAATAATTTGCATACATCGTAAATAAGGATAACTGAGTATTTGCCGTTGCCAGGATACAGAAATCCATACATAAATCTGAAACATAATTGGGCTTTGATTGCTTAGCATTCAATTTATCCTGTGGTTATCATATTTTGGCATATTTGATTTAAAAATTAAATTATATAATTTGATTTTGAAATTTTTTAACTCATTTTTTAGTAATAATATAATATAAATGGCTATATATATATATATTGAAATTATACTTTTCTTTTGATGTCGCATTATATTTTATGACTTTGAAATACAAAATCAAATATTCTTCAATATCATTGAGGTTATAAAAATTTTACGATATAATTTTCGTAACTCTTTGCGCAATCCTCCTCCTAAGTTCGACACACATCTTAATCTTTTCCAATAAATAAGATATTAAATACAACGTCTTGATATTTCTATGTCAATAAACTTCACTGAAATGTCAATATTTCACAAGCAATAAAGGAAAATTTTGTATTTTCCTTCATCATTTTTGGTATTTTCATCACGTATTGGTACAGAAACTTTTCTGAATTTTTTGATTGTGAAGTTAAGCTGCTGACTCTATAAAACTGCAGATTTATGTTACTAACGTGTTTGAATGTTCGAAATTTAATATAACTTTAAAACTATCATTATGTGTATTCATAAAATGTTGTTATATTTTAATTTGAATTTTTAAAAAAAAAATTTTCGAAATTCCTTAAATGGGAGTAATGAGTATTATATACTTAATCGTACCAATGGCTCCACAATATAGAAACTTAACTTTTAATCAAAATTTTGTTGTTGTTTCTTCATTACTGTTCGAGCTCTTCTAGTTTCTTTTCATCATAAGACGCACCACAAAAAGATCTAAAGAATACAATAGCAACCGTAATAAAGCAGTGTGAAAAATTAAATAGAATATATTTCAGGGCACTTGCCTTCCGTGTCCGTAAAGAGATACTCTGCAATTCTATAGCATATTATAAATAGTATATGGTATGGTCACAGGATAAGTAGACGAGCCCCCCATATACAACATAATCGTTTACATATGAAGCACATAGCCTACATAATCAAAAACTAAACAACTATTACGAATTTATCGTACTCTCCTGATTAGGTTCCGGCTTTCAGACATTTTTTGTTTGCCAACACTTAAATCCCCATTTCAAGGAACCCATTTTCAGTCGGTAGATAACATAAAAGAGAACTGACTGCGAGTACTATTACGAATTTACCGTACTCTCCTGATTAGGTTCCGGCTTTCAGACATTTTTGTTTTGCCAAAACTTAAATCACCATTTCAGGAAACCCATTTTCAATCGGTAGATAACATAAAAGAGAACTCACTGCGAGTACTGAAGTCGATTCCAAAAAATTTATTTGAAATATGTCTATGGCTTAGAGAATGGGTTTTTCATTTACGTGAGTATATTATTTCGGAACTGGCCTACTTTGAAGGCGCTACAATAAATTTTGATGAAAGGATTTTGATGAATCCTGGTACATTATTGATGCGGTAATATGTGATGAAAATTTATTTAAAGGTCGCAGGAAGTATGAATTATTGGTAATTAATTTTGAATAAAATGACGATACAAATATAAACAAAATCAAATTAAATTAAAATTAATTAATTAAAATGAAATAATTTAAAATTAAATTAAATTACATATAAAAAATGAAAAACCAAAATTTATTTTAATAATTTTTTTTTGATTTCAACTGAATTACATGAATTTTTTCGGAAAATTGTAGAAATAATTTTAAATTTTATTTTGTTATGAGTTTTGTGGTCAAAAACGGATACGCTTTTCCTTGATGAAGTACTTTTAAGTGAAAATTATTGTGGTTTTCCGTTTAACGCTTCCACTTTATATTTTTTAACTAAAAAATCTGACATTTTACCACAAAATTCGTGACAACAATTTATCAACACTTTTAATAATTTCTGGTGCTGCTTTCAGCATGGCGACAATTTCCACAGACGCAGATTGTGAAAATCTCGAGGAACCAGTGGCGCACCCACATAAAATTTTGTGTAAACATTTGAAGTTAATTAGCACCAGAGGAAGTTTCTCTTTATGAGGAGATTAAAATCAAAATTTTGGATTACTTTTACAAATTTATTTATTAGCAAAAAGAGACTAAAAACTCTACATGTTCCAAAGTACTCCATAGGGTACCCTTTTTGTGTTCAAATCCATTATGTACCTACATAAAGGGGTATTGTTCATAAAAGAGGATTTCCAAGCAAATCATTTTGAACTTTTGGCATATAAATTTAATTTAAGAACTAAAACAGCAAATTATTCAAGCTTGGGAAAGATGAAATTTTTTATGAAGTATCTTTATCTTGCATGACTTATGAAAATTTTATTATTTTAAAAACTGGGTAAGTCATTCTAGGAAAAATTTTGCATACAATGTAGAAATATTTTTTGTTGCTCACTTTTTAAGCAATATTTACACATATATATGAATTCCAATTAATTTAAGGAAACTCTTTATTAAATAAAACTTGTTATTTGAACAGATTTTAATGTTTATTGTTAAATATAAGCAAAACAATGTAATTTTTAGTTTAATTTGGAAAATATGCGTTAATCTTCTTTTTGGGATAATATTGTATTATAAAAAAAATATATCCTTTTATAAAATAACGAATATTCGTAAACTGGATTATATCAGAAGAGCTGAGATATTTCTACAAATATTTTGATACGTCCTTTGTAGTAGGTGGTCGCGAGTTTCTCAGTGCATTCTTCTTATTGTCATATTGTAAGTGAACCCCAACAATTTTATGACTTCCGCAGTACTATTTTTATGTAACAAATAAAAGATAAAAATAATACAAAAATAATAACTTATTAAATTAAAAAACACTTTCAAAACACATATAAAATGCATATCCTTATTTATTTAAAATGCAATTAAAATGATCTAATACAAATCACTGTATGGATTGGGGACCGCAGAAACAAATACATAGGTACGTTCATAATTGTTTTCGATAAATATTAAAATACGGTGATAATATTAAATTTAGTTTTATTAATTTATCAATTTAAATTCATTTATTTGGTATACTAAAAAAATAAAATAATGTGGTTTTACCAGTACACCAAAAGAAAATTTGAGTTATTGTAGTAGAATAAAAACATGTCGCGGGCCGCATGTGGATCGAAACTTAGGCTCACTGTAGCAATACTGGTATTCCTTACAGTAACAAAAAATTATAATTGTATTCAAAAAATGTTAAAAATAGTATTTTTAATAGCACAATAGCACGGAGTATAAAGAGTTATGAGTAAATATATGTTTAGCTGTTTTGGACTTTTTTTGACTAGTAGTTTCTACTATAATCGACCGCACATCTAATAATTATTTGTAACCTTACTATAGAAGAGGTTCTTTTAAAAATTTGAAATCTTTGCCGTTCTTTACATTAAATAATTTTATGACAAGGTGTTCAAGACAAGATATGACAAATGTACTCTATATGATTCCATATCTATATCATATACCAAATGTTATTACTGCAATATTAAGCAATGGTTCTTTCATTTTCCAAACAAATAAGTTTCTTCTCAATATTTTTCCACAATATAATATTACATGCAAAACAAACTGAATTTTGTTGAATCTTTTATAATCAATCGATATAAGATAGAATGTTTCTCATCTACAATATTCAAATTGCATATCTAACTAAATACAATGTAAACTTTTCCAAAATATTTTAATAAAATATACGTAAATAATAGTTAAACAAATATCACTTATACAGTTTAAAATTTTGTTTGATTTTAGTCTTGTCTCAGAGGCACATTATCTTTAGCATTCTCAGAAGTGCATACATATATTGGTACATTTAAAATCTTTTCAATAATATGCTGATCTATAATTTAAGACTCTTTAGGTCGCTCATCTGATTCCCCAAAATTCGTTTCATATTCTAGTTTGTATTCGTTTTTCACTAGAGTTTTAGTCTTAACTTCCATGCCATCTTTGAATACTGTAACTTCTTTTTCAACAATTTTATCACCGGGAATACTACCGCTGTGTCGCAAGTCTTGGATGGCATTAACTGTTGCATTTATAAATTTTTCGATGTTGAATTTTGCTGTCTGATTTTCTGAATTATTGAAATTTCGTTGAAAATTATTTATTTTAACAGTTTCAGATTTTATCTTTTCAGTTGGTACCTTATTCATTATCGTCGGTATTTCTTCATGCATTTTAAAACCATTTGATTGCAATTTGGCTGAACCCTGTTTACTCTGTTCATAATCTTCCCCAGAATTAAACTCTCTACGTGTTGCCTTATTAATCTGTTTCGGTATTTCTTCATTCTTCTTTAAACCGTTTGAGATTAATTTGACTGTAACCTGTTCATTTTTATCAGATTTTTCAACAATTTTAGTCTTTTCATTTTCTGTCATATCAATCTGTTTCGAGTTTACTTCATTTTTATTAAATCCATCAGAAACTACCTTAGCTGCAATATGTTCATTCTGGTTATAATTTTCATGAGATGCAACCTCTTCAATTGCAACCTTATTCATCATTTTCGATATTGTCACGTGTTCCTTTATGCAATTTGAGTTATGTTTGGATTCAGCATGCTCACTGAGTTCATAATTTTCATCCGTTTTTATTTTTTCACTTAACTGTTCATTTATCTCATTTGGAATTTCCTCAATTTTGTTAAATCCTTTTGAGTCTTGCTTAAACTTGGCTAAAATCTTATTCTCCTGTAAACCATTTGATAACTGATTGGCTACAACCTCTTCTATATACCCATCATTCTCATAAAATTTAGCTTTTTTGCTTGCTGTCTCATTATTCAGCTTTGATGTATCCTTATTACACATTAAGCTACATGAGATAGGTTTGACTGCATCCTGTGTACTATGTTTATGATTTTCAAAATACTTGATCTCCTCACTTGCTGCATCATCCTTAATCAGTATCGGTATCTGTGTATTATTCTTTAAGCCATTTGAAACTAGTTGCACTACATTCTGTTCACACTTTTCATCAGATTTAAGCTCTTTATACCCTACCGTATTTTTCACCTGCGATATTTCTTCACACCCCTTTAATTCATTGCAGTCCAGTTCAGTTTTAATCTTTTCACTCTGTTCATAACTTTCATCAGATTCAATCTCTTTACATGCTGCCACATTTTCCACTTTCGGCATTTCCCCACACTTTTTTAAGCCATTTGACACCAGTTTGGCTGCAATCTCTTCACTCGCTTCATCATTTTCTGTAGCATTAACTTTATCGATCGTCTCCAACTGCACACAGATGTTATTAGCAGTAAAATTTCTGATCTCATCTTGCTTAGATGTGTTTAAATCTTTGGCATCAGGTCTGCAGAAAATTACAGATTTTACTGAAGACTTTGTATTTTCTGATTTAGACGTATGCTTTAAAATAATTTTCTTAACATTAGAAACCATTCCTTTTGCATTGTCTTCTTTTATTTGAGGAATTTTATTAGAACGAGGAATAATTGGATTATCTGTATAAGATTTTCTCATAGCTAAATTGGCTTTCTGTTTTATCTTTTTAAAGTTGGTGGGCAAAACCATACTAGATGCAACATTGCTCTTCACTGTTTTTTTGATTTGGTTATTCACATTAACTTTGGTTACATTGTGACCCTTTAGGTAATTTGGATATCGAGGATGCTTGATGATTTCATCAGGGACTTGATCATGAGATTTTGCAACTTTCTTATTGACTAGAAAATTGGGGTCATTATAATGTCGAAGATAATTGGGATAACGTGGGATAACAGTCTTTAAACTGTTCAGTTCGCCCTGCTTTGATTGACTTCCATCTTTAGTAAACTTATTTGCTTTTACTCTGTTCGATGCCAGGGTATCATTTTTGTTATTTTGACTTAAATAATTTTTACAACGCGGTGTTATTTGTAGTTTGTTTTTAACGGTACTTTTTTCGAATTTAGGGGTCTCTGTACTGCCGCAATTCTGTACTACTGTTGTGTTATTTGATTCCTGCGCATTGTTTTTGTCTTCCTTTCCTACAACATTTTTTTCATTCTTCTTTTTTGCTTCATATTCTACTTCAGTTTCATTTTTATAATTGGAAATAGTTAAGTCTTGCTCTCTATCGTTTTTATTTGAGCATTCAATGCCGGAAGAAGAATTTTCAACGCCGTCACTGTTGGTAAGAATAGTATCGCTGAAATCAATTAACCAGTCGCTATCCATATCAGAGCAATATTCATGAGGAATTGTATTTTTCTCAATATTCTCAGCTTCCATCAGATTCTGATTCACACATTGGTTTTGAGATAAGTTCGTGAGTGTGTAATTTGGATAATGTGCGTTATTTATAACTTTATTTCCATCAATCATATCCTCGTAACTACTATCGTTTCTAAGACTAATGTCTGTTTCCGAATCAAATATATTTTGCGGTTCTATAAATTTTTTATTTACATATAATGTATTTAGTTTACTTGCACTGTCATTATTCTGAATTTCTTCAACTTTGCTCAGTATAATAATGTAGTCATTTGGAGTTGTATTCTGAGTAGCATTTGCTTCAAAGGATACCATTTCATTATGTTCTGTCTGCAAAGACATAGACAATATTTCATTCTTTTCATTTGTGTTAAAGTTTGTTATGTATCCTGTAAAGGTTTTCATATATTTCTTGTCTAAATTAAGAGTTTTTTTCTCGGAAGCGTTTTTTAAATTATGCAAATATATTTGATTCATAATGTCCACGTATTGCTTTTCCGTATAAGTGGGATGGATGGGCTCTTTCAAATCACATTCTTGAGAACATGCACCGTGACGTGCCCTATTAGTGACAGACTTTTTCATTCTCATTTCCCACAATTGTCTCTGTATGTTGTCCAAAGTTGCATAATCAAACTGAAATTGTCCGCCTTCGTTATCAAGACATTGTGGCTTTCGAGCTGTAGTATGTGCCAGTGGGGAGTCATTATACTGTAAATCTTAATGCAATAGAAATATGTATTTATTACATAAATGGGGCCTTTAGGAATGAATAAAGTAATTAAAATATTTGCTTACTGTCATCTTTAAGAGTTTTAGGATATAGCGCATCTTTCCTTGTAGCAAACTCTTCAATCCCAAATTGCTGAGTATTAGAAGAAAACAATTCTAATTCTGCTTTTTTCGTATCACGTAACGCTTGTTGTGTATCCTATAAAGCAAAAGTCGTTATCAAAGACGATATTTTGTTGAAACTAATAAAATTTTTGTTTTTGTTTCATTAAAGTGGAACTTCTTCATATCTAATTATTGTAACACATTTATAAAATGGATTACATTAAAATTATGAACCCATTCAATTATAAATTTTTCGACTTACTTTAAGCAAAGCAGTATTAATTTCTCGAATGATTTTCGATCTCAAATTAGACAAGTGAATTTGGTTATCTTCAGATAATTCAAACATATCGTCCATATTGGTACTTTATTGAATTTTCTAAAATTTTATACTTTCTTGAAATTCTAAGTTTGACGATGACGCCGTTTTGAAAACGCACAGATAAATGGATGTCAAAATATGCGAATGATTTTAATTTATTTTTTTTTTAATCTATTCCCTTTTTGAAACTCACTTTTTCAAAAACATATACATATATTGAGCAAAATAATTTAATATTTCGACAATTTATTTAAAACAAGGCATTCTATGTTTTTCTTTTATATTAAATAAATTTTCAAATTAATATAATATTTTACAATGCACACTTAATTATAATATCAAAATTAATGCACTTTCAAATCATGGTAACCTAAATATCTCTGTACCTATCACAATCTTATATACGTATTTTAAAACACCGTCATTGTTCTCGTACTTCTTGAGCATTTGTGCACCAAACGATACGAGCATCTTTTTAAGATTTTGTCAAATTATGTTGATTCCAACAAGAGCAAACCTTTCTCACAGTTAAATGCTAGCGCAATATTTTATATATGCTGGTTAAACTAAAGCCTAAGGTTCCCTCAATCTCACAGGGAATCGGGAACAGAGAACAAAAACTGATTTCACTGAAATTCGTGAATTTCATCAGTGAGCGAACTGCGGCCACGATTAAAATCATTGTACCAGCGTTTCACAGAGGCTAAGGATGGAGCTTTATCGGTAGGTTATGTGTAATAATGTCAAGCTTTCATATGGAAACGTCAGATGACACCTGATAACAATCAGTGTTACCAAGGCTCAAAATATAAATAGTGGGCCTCGTATTCTCGTTTATGAAATGGTCGATATGGTAGCAAGTTTGTTATTATTTCGAAAAGCCGAGCTTAATCAATTTATGTTATGTATGAAAATCGCTATATATATTATATGCTCAAATTTATGTCGATTTTTACAATAGAATAACGACAAAATGAGTATAGAAAAAGATAAAATGCATCTTTTTGTCTTAATATAATTATAACATCATTACTAGCAACTAATGTTTAAGAATACAATAATTTTTGATATGAAATAATACATGTTAGTTTCCAAATTTATTAAATAGATAAACATAAACTCTGTATTATAAGATATTAATTAAAATTTTAATTTCAACTACAATTTTTTCAGTTATATGGTACTCACGGATTTCCCAGCTTATGATTGTCGTATATATGTAATTCAGAAATAATATACTATGTACATTCCGTAAGAAAGGTCCGCATAGAGATTAAATATAAATTTTAGCTTTTAATAGTAATTTATTTATAAAAATTTTTACCTATGTTTAAATAAGGTTTTATGCAATTTCATTTACACCATAATTACAGCTTGGTTACATAGCATTGCAGCTATATATTCCTTTAAACTACATTTATGCAATTTTCTCTGAGGTTTTAATACTGTTTCAATGTAACCTAGAATGCTTTTTATAGAGAAAGTTTGTGTAATGCACTGTAAAAAATAATTAAGCATGTTAACAGGTACGTAAATGTCAATTACTCAGACCGTCAAGAAATTAGAGAAGTTTCAGTAAAAATATATATAATGGTCTTTACCATTAATACTTGTGTTGCATTGACTGCAGTGCAAGTGGGTGAGGGGAGTTAAAAATGCAATAACATTCACAACTCCCAGATCCTTAAAAGTAATTTGCAGATTACAACACGCAAGGAGAAAGTATATAAGTAACTTATATTTATTTGAATTTTATTGATTTTAATTAATAAGTACATTTAAATTAAACCAGCTTATTAAGGTACTGCATATTTCTTAAGAAGTTTGATAACAATCAAATAAACTTAATATTCTTTGCAATTTTTTTTAATTCAAATTACTCATACAATAGTAATAACAAATTTAAGATGTTTTTTTTAATAATTTTAAGAAAATAATTTAATTATTAATTTAAGGCAATAACATTTGATTATTGATTTGATCTTGATATAATGGTTTATTATATTAGTACAATACTATATTGTATATTATTAAAAATTCAATTTTTTTCATGAAGTATATGATAACATATATATAATTTAATTAATTTAATATGTCTTTACCAATACTTCAAATCCTAACACTTCCATGTCAAATTTCATTTTAATTGAATAATTATAACTATTTACTGTTTACCCATGACATGTCAATGTCAGATTCATAATGGCATGTGTCATTTGCTTAAGAATCATATTCTTGTTTGAACTGACTTGGATTGATTAAAAAAGGTCATCAGATCATTAGTCGTCATGCATATCACATATATAATATGTACTTATGAAATATACGTACTTGTGTATATATTTTGAACTTTGACTTTTACTTTATACTAACTATAATAAAACAAACTATTGATTTGCACACAATAAATTTAAGTAAATTTTTGTACTCATAAATGTCATTTTCATATTTTTGATAGAAATATTTTATGCAATATCAGTATGATGCAATATATCACAAATACAGGACTTGACTATATCACAAATTGTGGACTTCACTTTTCTTGGCTCCAATCTAGAATATTCTAATATTTCCGGAATAAAAGATAAGGGTTATTGTAGGATGAGCGCATTAATTAAATTATCATTGTAACAGTTTGTGACGAGATATGACAAATTAAGAATAATGTTTGAATATTAGTATTGTTTTTTTAATAAACTTTATAAGAGTATTTAAAAAAACCTGTTTCAAACTACAATATTTCTCATAACACTCAGCTTAGTGGTAAACAGAAGGCACAAGTGGCAGATGTCAGTCTCGTAAAAATGACTATTTACTTAGACTATGAAAAGACTCTCTCAGTTTTAACTTGAATCAATGATATCCTAATTTCCACAAAGAAACGAATGTATTTTTTGTATAAAATTGGCAATGTGTTTTATGCCTACACTAGTGATATGGGACAGACCCATAGAAAAGAGAGATTCTGGAATGGACAATATACCTTCTGTACATTTTCTTCTTCTTCTCTGATACAAAACTTCTTCTCTCCTTGAAAGTAAGCCCTATTCGGTTACAAGTTCTGCCTATAAGACAGTGATAATAGTTGACGAAACAAACAAACTAGTTGCTATGTTTTTTTTTTAATTGCAAGCAACCCATATCATATGTATAGAGTAACTTACATCCTTTTCGTATTGTCTTCACAACAACATTTCAAAGTTTTCTGTTCGTGTGGTCAGTTTAATGACATATCCACGTCTAATGATTTTATGAGAGTTGAACGTAAAAGTTTATTAGGATAAAATATATAAATTTTTTTACAACGTATTACATAAAGGATGTTCGATTATTAACATGAATTTTATTTATTTAAAAGTGGAAAACAGATGATGTTATATTAAATATTTCAATGATTTAACACCGCCGTGGCGTATTATAATTTATAGTTTATATTTTAAAAAATGAGAAACAAAACTAATTTTGTAACTTTTTTCTTGATAAAAGTTATATTTATTCATGTATTTTATTTATTTATGTATTTTATTTATTTCTTTAACGTATATGACTTTAAGCTTTTATATTATAAAATATATGATATGTACATAGAAAGACATAATACTCAGTTTATGTATTTTTATATACGTTTGGCGAACATAAAGATTTTTTTCTTGATTTATGTGATCATACATTTGTGCAAAATAGTAAAAATTAATATTCATGTACTTTTGTAGTCCTTATCCGTAACACATAACGACGACAGAAGGCTCCTTGGCAACATAAAGTTAATCTGCATGTAATAAAAATTTCTTGTTGTCGCCTTTTAGGCGCGTATTCCGTACGAAAACGACTTGCTTGTTATTTCACTTTTATTGCCTTATGCCAACCACCATTTTATCAACGATATCAACGATTGCTTTTTAATTTCTGTTGGACAACGAAAGATTTATAAATTAAATCTGTGAATTATTGTTATCGCCAAGGGACTATCATACTTCCTTTTGTAATTTTTGCGCAAAAGTAAATTCGCCAAGTATACATTTCGTAGCTGTTTGTGTTGCGTTGCTATGGGTCGGTTCTCATTGGCTCATATTCAATTTGCATAATGGCCATTAAGTGAAAATTAAATGATAGGCAAAAAATAAGGAGCAAAATGTCTGAGTTTTTAATGTTAAAATTTTGCTTTACTCAGCATTGTCAAGTCATCAACAAGTCCACACAAATGATTTATCATTTTTGGTAACAAATTTAATAAATCTACAGCTTAGTTAATAATTCGTTGTTCTCTGCAACAGCATCACAGCTTAATTAAGTATAATGATATAAGCTGGCTCTAAGTAGCTCTAAACTGTTTTCACACCAGTAAGTCAAATGTATAAATCCTTTTTACTGCTCTGGCCTGCGGCAACAGCAATGTCGGCTAAGTTTTATATAAATTATTGTACGGCTCGATGGTGTATTTTTGCGTTCTCACACATTATTGCCTGGTTATACCCTAGAGTCTATGTAAGCCTTTTTTGCTACGCTTAAACTTTTTGCTTAAATGCATCGCAGTTATGGCCAGTTATACTGCTGGTTTCTTGCGTTTGAGATTCAAAGTTGTGCTAATTAAGCTGTTGTTGTGTTCTCGTTCACTATGGCATAAACGTGCCTAACCTAAGTGGCGTCTAGTTTAACATTTAGTACAATCCTTCCTACAATGCAATTGTGGGTTTGTGCTATTCTAGCAAATGCTGCTGTTTATTGTTACTAAATTAAATTTAAGTTTATCTGATGGTGGAATTCAACCGTTTTAATTGCTTTCAAAATTATGCTCTTTATCATTTCTGTGTAGAAACAAAAAATTTTTAATTAAAATTTTATTGGCTTTAATGGAAAGTTGTAAATTGATAATGAACTCTATTCAAATTGTCTAATAAAAATAAATATTGAAACATATGAGAGAAATTAGTATTTACACAAAATAAGTTTTAAATGAATTTAAATGCGGAAATTTACACTTTTATGTAAAAAAGGAAAATAATAGTGGAGTCAACTGTATAAAACTGTGGCCACCGCATTGACTTACCACCGTAGACTCATATATTTGTCCATGCAATAGATACAAAATAAACACATATTTTCGGCAGCATTTAATCTGCAACTTCATGTGGAAAATCTAACATTTAAAATATTTAATTAAATTATGTGCTAAAACACATGTTCAAAATTATAATGTTGAAGCTTAGATATTAGCTAACATATGGCTTCGACATGTTTTAACTGCAAAAACTTTTACGCTTGTCCTCATAAACATTTTAATTATAATTGATAATTTAATGTCATGTTTTTATACGTTATTTGCTTAATAAGCAAATGGCTTTTGGTCGTTTTTAATACTGCGAAATGCTACTCAAACGCAATGTTGTATGCAAGATAGAAGTTGTATTTGTTCCAAGTCTACTGCCTCACTGACTGACTGACTGACAATTTGTGTGCCTTTTTGCAAGTAAATTTATTATTTGTCACTCATACGTAGAGTATGACAAATTGTGCTACGTTCAACAAGAAAAATTCTATTCTAACATTTTTCATAGGTTAAAAAATATAAAAAAAAAAAATTTTTACTCTACTATTCAAATTGACAAACAAAAGTGAACCTTTATAAAAAATTTTATTTACTTCTTCCCATCTCATTTCGAAGACATTTTTCTAATTATATTTGTGTCACAAAGACCTTGTGGTCCGTATCTACATTTTACTCTACAATTTGCATGTTTTGCAATCATTTTATTGTGACTTATCAACTTTATTATTTTCTATTTTCTTAGCATATCCTTGCTGGTATTGACCTGACACAATATTAAGAAATTGAAATTTATTCTTTTTCTAATTTAATATTTTCCACAATCTTATACAGCCAGATACAGTAATGTTGCCTTAAGCCAGATTTTTATATCACCACACATTAAACTAATTCATTTCTAACGCCAATTTTGTATCCTGCGAGTCCTTATTTAGATGCACTAGCTAAGCTATTCTTTTGCTTATTCTTTTGTTTTTACGAGTATTTGTTTGCATTAGCATTTCTTTTGTACTTTTAATACTTTTCAGACATATGTGTTTGTACAAGTATTTTCCGTAGAGGATTTTAACGAAATAAATTTATATGTCTGAAAGGATACGAGACTTTTGCATTCACACTAAAAATGGTATAAATGAATTTTAATACTATAAGAGACGTAAATATTTATTAGTGTCGTTTTCAGTGCAGACTCTTAACCTTTTGCCTTTTCTTATATACTATGTACATAAGCTGTGAAAATATTTTAGGATTATTTTTAAATATAATATTTTTAAAGGATTACGTATTTAATATATTTGTATTTAGCTAAGAAATGCAATTAAAATGAATTTATAAACATTTTTTTGTAAACTTATTTTTATACGAATGCAAAATGAGGAAAACGATCTTGATAAGCATCGGGCACATTTCAAAAAATGGAATTCTATACCTTTTAAAAATGTCTGTATTTTTATGAATATTGATTCTAACAAACCATACTTACATAAATTTTAAAAATCATATCGTCATCATTCACATTACAGAAATTATTATTATATTGAACCTTTTCCGAGTTAGTGCATCTTGGCACTTTTACTCTTTGATAGCTAGGGTGTTTCTGTAGAGTCCCACTCTTCTCACTGACTAATTCGTGTGTTCCTCATAAGCTTCATGTTTATTCAATGACTGATCTCAGATCTACGTACTGACCCGTGCGATTAGTGATTACTCTGAGAATAGATAGTGCTAAGTAGGGCAACCTGTCGGTTTTCACATATAGCTTTAGGACTTTGTCACATGTATTTTTTGACCGGATCTATTCTAAGGTCTCTTAACATGTCATTCGTACGTATGTACCATAACACTTTGAAAAGTTTTCGGAGAGCCTGTCTTTGAGCAACTTGTAACTTTGACACACCTATAAAGTAATGCTGGTCTAATTATCTGGCTGTAGATCAGCTTTCTGTTTTTCGAGCTAAGGTTGCGCAACTACTTCCTTTGACTTGTATGTGCTTAATATCACTATATAAAAATATTTAATTTATATATGAATTAAATTTATAAGCTCTTTTTATAAGCTTTTTATATATGAAACGAAATCTTTAAAATCAATAATATTAGCTAGAATTTATCTTTTTATGCCTTTTGTAATCTCATATTTCTATTTTTAATAGAATTTTTTAAATATATGTGTAAAATACATTCTAGAAAATGAATGCTAAATAAAACAATAGTTGATAATATATATACGTTGACGTAATTGTATAAATGTTAATGCCATAAATTGACGTCAACATTTGTTTACGAATGATGTCCTTTTGTGAGGATATGCCTATATATGTATTGAAACATATTATACAATGATTTCTTGGAAGTTTTTAATATCCTTTTGAGCATAAAAGTATGAAATAATGTTACTTAAAAAAATTGTTAAAAAATAAAATTGTAGCAAAAAGCAACTTAATTAAAATTGATTTCTGTCAATATTACATTTTAAATTCATACAAGTGTACTCAGGGACCTTAGTATGACAAAAGTCCGTAGTAAAATTTTGTTTTGAAAAAGTTTTAAGAAAACTGTTGAATTGTTCGAAAAGTATTCAAATTTGATTAGAGTTGAAGAGAATATGTTAATAATTTAAGTCAAAAACCTTGGATGTTGTCATTGCAGTCTAAAAACTTTATTTCTTATCTGTTTTAAATATTTTTTACATTCATTAGTGTTTATACTGTTCTCTTCGCTTTATTTTTGACTCACCTGCTTTTTAATTCATAATACAAGTACTAGTCTTTCACAGGTATAAAATATTTCTTTGTTAGCTATACAAATGCAGGGATGTAATAAATTGTATTATATTGGAATATTGATTATATTCTTTTACTAAAAGTCATTAAATATTTATTCTTGCTTTAAATGACAAGCATTTTAACGTCATGTATGGCGTAATCCAATAAAGTTCGTCACAATGTAATCACAACGTAATGAACACTATTAAAAATATTATGTGAATATAAAATTTATTGGATAAATATTAAAACGATAATTTAGCTTTTATAAACGTTCTCATTTTATGTACCTAAGCATATCTTTGCAACCATAATGCAAAATGTCACGAAAATATTCAATACAAATATATTTTTCGCGTAAATTCATGACGCAGCTATAACTGACGTATATATTTTACAGGATGACTTATCGAACATTTTTGTTCCCCTTAAAATTCTTTATATTTTGTCAATTTTATTTGTCACATTTTAATTTTAAACAAATTATTCCCATCATATAAAAACTGTTTACGTCAGCAAGCTTTATAGTCTCAGTTTTAAGTATCGCTTTTAGCTTACAAAAGGATATTGTTGCAGTCTCTATTCAGATAAGTCATTATCCTTTTCAGAGATTTTAATGTTGTTAATAGAATTAAAATAATAAAAAAGGGCTATGTCTCCAGCTTAAATAGACAAAATCATCATGACTTTGTAATGTAAATAAAAACCTGTAGTAAAATAAGCAGATATTTTTATATGTACCCCATTGCTAATTCAGTGTAGAGATAGTATAAATGGCATAGATGTTCCATATAGTATGATAGTATTTTAATTTTACTAAAAAAAATTTCTTTAACTTAAATTATTCTTAATAACTTAGTGCATAGAACCTTAAACACGCTTGTAGTATCTATTCGCTTCAATAATACATCTTTGTACTTAAGTGATAGTTAAAATAACTTAATAAACTAATTACCCTAAAAATTTTTTTAATAATAACACCACGATATTACCAATTCGAGTGCTCTATCTTATATCTATCTTATATCTTATATCAAAAAAATTTAGTTCAATTTAATTTAATTTCCTTTAAACTTGAGATATATCTTTCGTTGAAAATATAGTTAATGTCGTAACAAAAAATTATTTAGTTAATGGGTCTTTTGCAAAACTTAGACCTGAGTTCACGCAGAAAAATAAATTGATTGATTTAATCTGATTTTAACTAAATCTCAGGTTAAAATATTCTTAGTCGATGTATCATGTTGGTTCAACCATACAATATATTGTGGTTTTCATATATTCTTTACCACATCAGCTAAAATTTCTCTAACAAAATGACAAAGATGTTCCATTGTCGCAGTATACATTAAAAAAGGAAGGAATATTTTTATAAATCACTGAAGTTTACAGAAACATACTTTTTGTCTATTTCATTGAAATATTTCTACAGATTCTTTAACGTTACTATCATAAAATGTGATATTTTAATAATTGACGAACTTAATGCTCAAAAGTGGTCAGCTCAGAGTTACATGAAAATTTGAAAAAATTCTTCAGTATAATGATAAATCAATGTATTTTATGTTGTTTAGATTACTTAGATTACTTAAACTTAAACTGGTGGAATATTTAACGAGTGACCATAGACTGCGTTTTTACCTTATCAAAATAGATCTGTCCGAAAAGATAGATTGTCGACTCTGCTTAGAAGCAGGCGAGACTTCCAGTCACATTCTCTTTGACTCTCTAGCCTTAATCTGAGCCAGAAGCAGGTCACTGGGTCGAGAACTACTCTCTCCTTCTGACATTAGGAGGTTCTCAATGGCCGACATTCTGACTTTCATTCGGAAGGCCGGACTGTCTGCTGTTCGGTTAGGGTCTGTTGCAGCACAAAAGATCAATCATGGTCGCTGGGAGCTAGTACCCCTCGTTTATTGCTATTGCTATATGAATGTGTATTATTTGAAATTAAATCTGCTCGTTTCACTATGTTTTATTTTTAAAAACAGAAAATAATTCTTTTTTGTATTTTTATAATGCATCTTTGTTTCATGTTTTCCTTAATAAAACTTTCTAACACTTACGTGTTTACTTTATCCCAATTTATTGCAGTGTTAACGCATCCGCTTTAGCATCTGAAAACTGAACGAGGTTGAAGTTGTGTTGACTATTGCAGCATTCCCAATACAATATTTCCGCATAGCTAATTCACAAAACACGTTGACTACACACTTCCTTCCGAAACAACACTTCACAGCTAAATTTTGTTTAGCTACTATCAGAAGGAAACTTTTCCCCAGAAGTGATTCTAAACAAAAAAAGCACTCGAAAACTTTGGCGTGATTTCATTTGTATCCTTGCGATTATGACTACTACAAGAATGACTTTTTGACTAAAGTTTCTGTAAAGTTTGATGACAAATTGTTGCTATACTTAATAATTTTTTTTTATTTAATCAAAAAAAAATGTGTTGAAATTCTAAAAGTTTAGTATTAAAAATTTGTGATAAATAAATTTCAAACAACCAAAAGGAGTAAACAGAAAGAATAAATGGAAGAGAAAGGAGTAACTTAATAACATAAATATTTTGCTTTCATATCTACAATTTCACATTTTTCAAAATAAAGTAAGACTACAATTTATGAGTGAGAATTTGCCAAAACAAACATTTTGCTATAATTTCATTTTGATTTATTAGAGTTTTTTGCTAGTTTAAGAACAAAAATTTATTATACCGCACATATTCCAACTATTCTATAAGCAAACTCTACGTTAATAATTACCCAAAATAATGTTAAGGCTAAAATGTGAAAGATATAGAGAAAAGCTCACGCACAGAAAAACGCCACTTCAGAATATACAAAATTCATTTTTAAAGCAAAAAATTTTGTTTATTGCATGAAAAATTATTTCGTACAGGTGAAATAGGGTTAT
>NC_051847.1:11454057-11459937 GCF_002237135.1 Teleopsis dalmanni
TAGCACTACATTGCCCAACTGCTTCTGAAAATGCCTATTCTGCACTTCAGTAAAGCACCGGCACTTCTCTGTATTCTGCAAAAAATCGAGGCATTTTTTCGTTTCGTTTTTATAATAGTAGATTTTTCTTACTTGCCATTGCTGCCACCTGCAATATATCAAGCTTTTACCCACCCACTAGAATTTTTCATACATAAATTACATTATTCATGTTGTATATTTTTACCTTTTTTTTGAAATTTTTTTTTTGAATAAAATTCTCACTTAAACGCTTCAATTTCTACTCGAAAAATTGTGAATTGTGCTCGGCGATGAGATTTTTTTGATTTAATTTTATTTATTTTTTTCCCGCATAAATGTTTTTGATATTTTTATTTTTGCAATTTTTTGACTTGATTAAATACGTTCATAAATTTATCAAAAGTATTTTGCACTAAAATTTAAATAAAAATATCAATAAAGATTGTACGTTAGTGTACGCTGTGTTGTCATACATAAAAGGTTTTAAAAAATCAATTTAGACTTTTCGTTGTGCTGTGGGCTTATCGTTTCGGACTGTGTTGAAATGATTTGCTTGCAACTGAACCAAAAATTTGCAAATGAAAGCCTCACCTCAGGCAGTTTGTCACCCAAATGTTCCAATGTTATTTTATATGCTAATATCAAGTTTATTGTGGTCACGCCTTTGCTAATTCCGATAGCTAATGTTTTCGAGATTTATTATTAAAATGATATATCGATTTCATAGCCATAAAAATGATCAATTACCACAGCCCCCTTTTGTGACCATATGCATCCATCTATGAAGAGATTTAATTTTTAATAAATGTTTTCAAAAAAAATTGTGTCAAATTTTGATTTATGCAGCAAAAAGGGTGACAACATAAATTATAATTAAATCGCTAAATTTAAGTTAAGTTATATGTAAATTATGTTTTATAAAATTTGATTTTTAACTGATATATTATGATAAATTAAACAAAAAATGTGATCTCTTAAAATGACCGATATTTATGTAAAACGGAAAGTAAAAAAATATATTAATTTCATTTATAGTTGTGAAAATGCACTGCGAAGTATATATACATATATTTATAATAGATTCAATAGCGTTTTTATTTTTAACTTTTAAAGGTGAAGTCACACTTTCTTTTGAGGATCGTTGTTATACCCTCAAGATACATAATACGAAAAATATATATTAAGTTTATATAGCACATATGTACCACAGCAAACGCTGATGGTCATATAAATCATAAACTAAAAGACAAATAATATTTATCATATAAATTATTTGAAAATATTTCTGTATAAATGAAGACTTGAGGTAATAACTTGCTGGAGTGTGTTAAAATCTATTTCAATTATAACCCGACTACTTGACAAGAATCTGTAGAATACTTAATGAATACTTTATTATTACTTTGAAATCTAATTTTATTTTATTACTGTTATTATTATAGACCTTTCAGACACAATGCGTATTAGTTATATTTGAGGCCTATGACTACGAAAGCTAAATATCTTTATAATAACTAAAGAGAAGTTATTAACTCAAAACTTTTTCTTTAAATAATTCAAATTTGTGTTCCAACATAAATTTAGGTCTTTTAGGAAAAAAAATTTATATATTAAATATTTTTTAGTGTCGTAATTTACTTAAATTGCTCATCCGTCAAAACTTTGTTGCATGTAGTAATGTAAAGACTAGAATTTCCTATCTAGAAAAATTTTACTATTTACATCAAAAATTGTAGAAAGCATTATGTATTTCATTTTCCTGAACAGCTTTAAAAGTATGTCATACTAAAGCATTAATTCAGGACATTATAATATAATAATTACAACTTCGCACAGTATGTTACAGAGTTGCCAACTAACAAAAAAATTATATTCGCATTTGGCTAAGAAATAAAATGAGTGCGATTTCTATCCAAAGATTATTTTCTAGTTAATTTTAAATAATTTAAAAATAATACATAATTTTATTATATTATCTTTGAACTAAAAATAAAAAATTTTCCTCCTGTAATAACCTATTATACATTATGTGCTTTCAGACGAAAAGAATTTTTACACTAAGTTTAACTTACTTCCATTCGCATGACATTACCAAGCCAGCGAAGCCGCTGAATTTTAATGCGCTTAAATATGTTAATGTCGCGGTATAGCGACATATTATTCGGTATCTTATTCGATACTCGTCACCAATGCGTAAGGGACCATAGATCTTCCAAAGAATTTTTCTCTCGAATGCTCCTAACGCCTTTTCATCACTGTTGGTAATCGTCCAAGCTTCTGCAGCATACAGCAGCACAGGTATGATAAGAGATTTGTCAAGAGAAGGCTTTATTTCTCAATTGCCTACTTAGCCCAAAGTAACATCTATTGGCAAGAGCGATTCTTCGTTGAATTCTACATATGTTTATAAAAAAATTCGCTTGTATCTTATAATTTAGACTATTATGCCAATTCATAATGTATTAACTATTTAGATTATTATAATATTCTTCTTTTATAGATATATAGATTGAACTCACTAGAAATTTTTACTCAACTACAGTATCTTAGATTTCATTAAAAGTTACAAACCGTTCTAAATGTTTTCAGTTATATTCAGTTTCAATAACACTATGAGCAAGCAACACGGCTTCAGTAGATAGATGATAGATGTTACCGTTAGAACCTAATCTGGATTTGTCTTTTCATTCTCTATATTTCTTAATCATATACATTTTGTTTTCATATGTATAATTTTGTATTTATTTACCTTAAGTAATTTATAAGATCTTTTTTATTGTCCTTTTACTTACTTACTATAGTTCTTTTAAAGCGTTGTCAACTCTAGATCCTTGCAATAAAATTGAAAATTTGCATTTAATTTGCAGCCATCAAAAATCATTTGTGTGCATGAGTACTGCTTCTGTAATTTGCACATTAATTACTTTTAAGGATATGCGGGGGGGCGAAAAGTACTCAAATATTGTCTACGTCAACGATGAGTTTAACACTTCATTTTTCATTTGAACGGCTTGTGGAACTTTTTTTGTTTATTTATCATTTTAATTATTTTATATTTCTTGTAATTTCTTTTTAATTAATTAATTTTCGTTTTTTTTCTCTCTTTTTTCATATTTACTATACAGCATGTCGACCGGCTTGATGTCCTGTGTGCGGGAAAACTCCCCACCTCTGGAGCAGGATATGAATGCATCATCAGGTCCATTGTCACTACCGGAAACGAGCACAGTCAACGTGAACATGGCTGTTACCTCAACGCCTGTTGTAAACACAACCATTAACAGCGATGGCGGCAGTGGCACAGCAGGAACTGGCGCAGCTCCCAATGCTGGTAAGTGAATGAATACATTAAATTATATTTGCTATAAGGATAAGAAGAGGATTTTTATTTAATTATTTTCTTAGCTTAAAATGCTTTCAAAACCATTTTGCGTGACCTACTTTTTAATTTTTTTTTTATGAGAAATCTGACAAAATAAGCAAGCAGAACATCTATCCTTCTCCGACCGTCAGTCAGTACTATATTTGATGTATTGAGGTAATGCTTGTGCTATATATACTTGGTTCCCTTAAAGGTGTTAGACAGGCTGTCAATGCAGTTTATTATATGCATTTTTAACTCAGATGTTGTTGTTGTTAAAGAATTTGTTCTTTACGGTAAAGAAAATCTGACAAGTTGTTAACGTGATAAAATTAATGCTGAGAGGCAAATTTGGTGCCGGTATCTGTTTGAGGTTGTTAAGTAGTAGTGACATAAATTTATTTTTTAAGTTAAAGTAAAAAACTGTTTTCATTTGCTTCATATTATCCTTAAAGTCAGAAACTGTATGTATGAAAAAAAATTTATTTTAAATTTTTTCATTTGACAATACATTTTTATTCTAAATTTAGCAAATTTCTCAAATAAAAATAAATAAAAAAAAATTTGCAAATCCTTTACATACATCCCTACACATTGTTTACAAATTATTTGTATAATGTATTCGTACCTCTATGTATCCTCGTACCAATATTTGTATTCCCTTTGTGCTGGCATTGCATGTGAGTAATCAAAGTATTGACAAATATCGACAAATTTTTATGTTCAATAAAGTTTTTTCCTTCAAAAATTTGTTGTGAGGAATAAATGAAGCACAAAATCAAAGCACGACACAGCCCGGTTTCTCTCTAATCTTTCGAACCAAAAATATTCACTGTCGTAGGCATAATTCACATATGGTGAAAAATTCATTATGAAATTCCTTTGAGAACTTTTTTGACATCGTAATCGGTTCAGTACTGAAGTATGGATCATAGCACTTTGAAGTAGTTTTATGTGGTGAAATCATACTCCAGTTGGGGGTTTAGTTAGGCAATTTTATTATTTTGATTTTGTTTACTTTTCATTGTATTCACCCTTTCCATCGTAGAATGAAAATATTTGCGTATCGCTCTTACTTATCGTCAAGTCAATAAACCCACAGGCATTGAAATTATAGAGATAGGGTTACTTGTGGCTTTTTTGCACACATGATTTCAATAACACAACCCAACGTAGGCGAGGGTTAAGGTACATACGAATTAAGCTATAGAGAAGTTTTGTATAAAATTGAAAAAATGCTAATGACTTATTTAAGAAGTCTTTTAACTTTTGTGGTTTTTAACAAATACAAAAGGAAAAATTATGTGGTTGAGAAAAGGGAAAATCATCAAAACGGTTTCAGTTTCAATTCCAACTCTTATTTATTGTAGTTTAACTGCACTCCACAGAGTAACAATCAGTTTAGAAACTTAACTTTATAATTAAGCACGCGTTTTTTTTTAGAATTAAGTAAATTAAAAAAATATTCATTTTCTCTTGCAGTATAAAGTGAGAGGAGATTATATTTGTGACATGTAATAAAGAAGCAGTTTATATCAAAGGATATGAATTGTATTTTAAACTTAGAGTAAAAAAATAACTATATTAGATATATCAAGAGAGTAAGAATGCAATAACAATGTTATATATCTCCAATGTCAATTGGAGATATATACATCAAGGCGCAACGGTGTTTAAAACATAGACGCCGTCTTAAAAGAATCTTTCAAAATATTTTCAAAAATAGAGAATCGCAAACAATTCAGTTTAAATGGTAGCTATAGCATAAAACCCATGCGATTATTATCGTTCTGGCAAATAAAATAGGTCCGTTACCAAAAAGATCTACTTGCCAAATAACTTCGTCCATGTAAAGAAACAAAACGCATCAGTCAGACAAATAACGCTAGATTGGTTTGTTTTATTGGGGTTATATACATATATATAACTTACAAATTGTATTTTCTTTTAATAAAAAGTAAAACACAACCGATTCGTTTGATTCTTCTTTATTGAATTATTATGATGAGAATAATAACTTATGTCTAAACCTTAAGATCTAAGCATCACTTCCAGCTTCGCTTCTAAGCATTACCATAAAAGGCAATGTCTCACAAAAGATACTTTAATGCTGGGCTTGCAATTTGCAGATTTAATTTCCAGCCTATGTTCCACTGAGCTTATGTTTACAACAAAATGATATATTTACGTTAAATAAGAAATCTGGAAGTGTATGCACTACATCATATATTTAAGGTATATTAGTTAGGGGTAAGACTATGTCACTTATATATAATACAGTTTCAGTTTTATATAATTAAATATATCATTTTCACCGATATATATTAAAGAAATACAAAAAATAAAATATTTATTACCGACAAAGAACTACTATAGAGTACACTTAAGACTTATCTGGCTTAAAAACGAAGCAAAAAGCCATTACTTTTTTCCCATGCAAAGAGATAATATTATAATTCTAAGAACTGTCATCACCGTAAACTGTCTTATAAATCAAC
>NC_051847.1:11460037-11472300 GCF_002237135.1 Teleopsis dalmanni
GATTCCATCATGTGTATATATAAAATTTCATATAATTTAAAATATTGAAGTCAAAGTTTGTATTATAATGGGTGTTATTAAATCTAAAATATTTAGGTTTTAATAAATGAAATGTAATGCTGTTTCAGCCAAATCATAATACTAGATTTATTGCAATTAAAACGCAGGGTTGTGTTGAAAGTGTTAATTGGGATAATTTAATAAACTTAATATGCGTTTCCCTCATACGAAAATCTATTGTGTATAGATTGAAGTTAAGAAAACTAATATAAACTCATAAGTTTTGTTTTTTTCAATACAACAATTTGACTAGTATAAAAACCTACAGATTTAAAGTGACATTTCAATTTATTAAAAGGTAAAATTTATTTAAAACTAAAATTAAATTTTAAATAATTATTCCCTTTAACTGGTTTCATTGCATCAACAA
Source organism: Teleopsis dalmanni (assembly GCF_002237135.1). Classification (NCBI taxonomy): domain Eukaryota; kingdom Metazoa; phylum Arthropoda; class Insecta; order Diptera; family Diopsidae; genus Teleopsis; species Teleopsis dalmanni. The sequence goes on from NC_051847.1 coordinate 11,460,468, forward strand.
ATTTTTTTTCAGTGTAGGCCGAATTGCAGTGAATTGAAAATCTATGATATTTTTTGTGCACCTTCACGTTCTTCTGTGTTAATCATGTGCCAAATGATTTATTCAGTAGCCTCGGCTTATGTTTGAAATCGTTTATAATTTTTGGGCCAAATAATTGCAACACCTAAAGCACGATTTGTGTAAATATATGAATATATTTGGTAGCTCTGCAGCTCCACTGCGCTCATAAGTACGGATATATGTTTCGTTTGCTTACACCATCTAAAGTTGGCTTTTGGTGAACTGCAACAACTTGTTTTAGCAAAAGTGTGTTAACAGAAAATATTTAACAACAACAATTGTCGGTGCATATTTCGCATTAGTTTGCTCGCCTGCATTTGCTGTAAATATTTATGAAGTCTTCATGGCAATGACTAGTCTCGAAACTTAAACGCTAAGCCTGTTTTCATGGCAGCTTTAAATCGTCTTCAACATAAATCATTGCTAGATAAGGTTGACATGTTACATCCAACAATACCACCAGACACTTGTGCCACAAACCGAAATTATACGAATACAATAGTCTCGATTAGCTAAGTCTAACTTAAATGAGATACAATCCCCTTGATTGTTAGTTTGGTGAATGAGGAAAATATTTTATTGTCGGAACGCAACTTAAATTTATTTAATGGGAAACGTTTGTGATGTGTGATATATTAGAGTAACAATTTATAGCAGCTGCCGATATCATGACTTTTTTCAGAGAATTAGTATTTAAGGCATTATATTATATTGAGTTAATTGTACGAGTAGTTGAAGTATTGCAAAAATAATATTTCTAAGAGTTAAAAGCATAACTAATTTTTGTTTTAAAATTTTATTTAACTCATAGACAATATCTTTTTTCCAACAATATTTTGAAGTACTTTAAGTACTTTTTCAAAATAATAACTAATAAGCAGCTTGTTATTAATTAATTAATAAATTGCCTCTACTAGCGTTCAGTCAATCATACGAATTCATAATCGTCTGTACTACAAGGTTTGCTTTCAATCTTTGCGCGTGGATTAATTATTTTGCCTCTTATGTATATGCATATATACGAGTACATATGGGTATATACAATGAAAACCCATTCACTTCATTTCTTTAATTTAATATATACTTTTCCTATTTTTTTAAGTTTTATGGACCTGCTCCAATAATTCATCACTTTGGTATACAAGCATATATTTTCTTTAATGTGCTGTTTTTGTTTTCCTTCGTCTGAATTATGAATGATTATGAATCTGTGTTTGCAATATAATAAAAATTAATTAATTTCCTGCTTTGGACAATTTTCTCGTAGATAAACTTAAGTTTACACGCACTTGGCTATTATTAACTCGTATTAGCTTAATTGCACATCAGCTCAGGACATTTTCATTCGAAGCTCATAGACTTTTCGCTTGCACTTGTCATTGCAATAAAAATAGTATCTAAAACGAAACTGCTTGCTGGCTGTGTATCTTTACTATTGGCAAAGAGAAAAAACAACGGATAATGAATTAAAAATTAATTTAGAAAAAAACACAAAAAGAGATTGATTTAATTCCCAAGAAACTAGTCTAGTTACAGTTGCTTTCTACACGAACGTATATATGCAGTGGTACATTCTATTGGATTGAGGTCATCGTTTACTTTTTCTATTTTTAAAACACGCGATATTTTTATTCTTGTGGATAAAAACTAATAACCAGTTCGAGTTCTATAACTTGAAATGAGTAAAAATCTTATAAGATATTTAATTTGGATTGTAATGAGATTGCATATTAAAAGTTTGTGGTTTAAGCACAGAGAATGCTGCTAATATTATTGGTACGAAAATGTTCAAAACGTACTCGTATATATATGTACGTCTATATGGTTATGGGAGTGTTGTAACTACCCACCGTATCAGTGAAAGACTGTTCCGATGATTATAAAACTTATTTGAGCCTTGTATTAATAGAGCTACTCTCCTTTTAATCTTATTTATTCTGCAGTCATACTTATTCCGGAATTTAGAGTTTCTCTTATAACCTTTTTGATTAATTATGTATCATCCCTTAGGTATCAATTTAGAATATTTTTAGTTAAAGCGTAACAATACAACTAAATGTTTTAATTTTAATTATTAATAACGACTTTACTTATATGACATGAATAAAGCAAATGAAAGTAATAATAATAACAATATATGTAATAACAGTAAGAAGAATAAGGATACAAAAAACAATTAAGTTATAAACGAAAATATGATAGAAGGAGAAACTGACATAGAAAAAGAGGGTAATAAAAAAAGTCGATAACTCCTTAACAAAAGATTGGGAATAAGAGAAGTCTTTGGATTGAGTTAGTGAGAACAAAATACAAATCCAAGGATATAACAGCAACGACAAAGTGGTGATATAAGATGGCGTTAGTCAAATAAAGAATGAGAGCGAGAGAGTAAGAGAAAGAAAGAACAAGAGAGAGATAAGCAAGAAAAAAAAACAAAAAGAAAAAGACAGACAAAAATCGAGAGAGATAGAAAGAGAAAGGAGGACAGAAAGATGGGATAAAGATAGATAAAATGTGAGAGAGTTAAAGAGAAAGGAATAGAGAAAGATATAGATTAACATATTAGATTATGCTTAGGCATTATTCTTGATAATCAGACTCCAGTAAATTGCAGTTGAAAATTGTAATGTTTCTAATTAATATATCAACCTATTGATTATTTTTTTATATAATAAATAATATTATCATATAATATATATAATTATCTTTAATATAATTTATAAGTTTACTATAAAGATATACATTGAAAATGGCACATTCCATTTAAAGAAGTATTTAATATAACTCTGTATCAATTAGGAAGTGAAATGTTTACGCATTCATACACTTTCGTCATATTTCCGTGTAGTTAGCTGGCAGTTTAACTCTTATTAATTTAAATATACGCATTTCTTTGAGCTAAACACTGACTGATGTTATGAGTGCAGTGAAAAAGATTACTTCATAATTGATACTAAATGCATGACATTATTAGTGTATAACTTATTTATAATATTACATGATGTTGCTGAGGTATTTCGAAAAAATATTAAACACTAAATAATTTAACGAATCTAAAACATTGGTTGATTAGCTTGACTATTGCTTTTAATTGTTGTTGTTGATTTATGCTTCACATTAGTTATTTTAAACCCTACCATAGTAAGATCAGAAGTATTTTTAGGACCAAGAGAAATGGAAAATTTTTAACTTAACAAACAGACTCTTTGAGTTGATCACACACCTACTTATTATCGATCATATACTTCAATACAAATTCGAATAATCCAATCATATCTGATAATGATATATGACATTTTCTTGACAATTATTTAATGAATTCTACGAACAATATTGTATCGGATTGGGAGACTCAAAGCGAAATTGAATCTTATCTACAGATTTATTTCTAGAAACCTATCGCTGGTATATAACCGACTTATGACAGTTTTTAAAACAGTCATAAATTCAATGGTATTAGTGGAATTACGTCTTAGCAGAATAAGAGCACTTTACGATTTCTATTACGCAAAAATAGGTTACAATGTCTATAGGCTTTTATAGACGTGTGTAAATGAAAAAAAATTAGGTGATAATCATAGAATAAGTATTAATTGAAAAATAAAAAAAAAATATATATTTATTTGTTCACTTTAAAGCACTAGTAAAACTTTTTAATCAATAAAAACAACAATTTTATTTATCAAATAAATCTAATTAGTTTTTTTTTAATTAAACACTTGACACAAGGAAATGAACACCGTCCAGATAGATACACGCGTGCAAAAGTCTCGATTTAAACTGATATACCAGAAGTCTAAAGTTGAGTTCAATAGCCATAAAAATACATACTAAATAGTGCAATAGTGGTTGTTGTTGTTGTTGTTGTTACTGTTCAGTTTCTTCTTAGTCTAAATGTTGTTATTGTTCTGTGCACCTCGTATTAAAAAGTATGATTTGCTATGCTTGTATGTTAAACAGGCTGGAATCTTAAGAAGCTGCCACAATACAACATCAGCTTTTCTGTAGCCCCCCTCGTGGTAATGCTTTTAGTTTTCTTTGAAAGCCACTTGTTATAAAAGTGGCTCCGGCAGCAAGAAGAAGGAAGCCTTTGTAGTCTTCAACCATGAGCACCACAAAGTATGTGGCCAGCAAACCATGCAAGACTTTGAGTCTGCGGTTTTGTTGTTGTGGCTATTGGTTGCAGTCGTCGGTACAAAAATTCTGGTTCCCCTTGCTTTGTGCTGAGTATGTAATGCATTTTCTTCAATTTCTTTTTTCTATTCAGTCATTTTCTACGGCTTTTCTAATTTCAACTCTTTCGTCTGTAATACTCGAATTCATTTTCTTGTTTTTCCGTATCGTGCCATGCACTGTATGTGTCTGGTGCACTGTTAAGTCGATACGTTGCAGCTTGTGGCATTAAGCAAAAATCAATCAATCAATTTGTTGTTAAATTGAGTGATTTAGAAGAGTTTCTTCATTCGTCATTCATTTTTATTTTTCAATATAAATTCTGAAAATTGGTTATAGAATGCTTCTTTGCATGTTTCTTGGCGGATTTGTTTACAAATCTGGGAATTGGTGCATTGATTTGTGATTGAAGTGCTTTTCTTGTCGCATTTCAATTTAATTTTGAAAGATTTATTGAGTTTACAAAATCAAAAATTGATTTACTTTAATTCCAAAATAAATGGCCCACATTTAGAATATTGTAGATTTTTATTAACTTTTGTTTCAAAGGAAAATGAAAAAGTTGTAAAGAGGGTAATATACACACGTATTTCAATATATATAGTCCATATATAGTCTTTTATCATGCATTTTCTACTGTAAAGGACAGAAGCTAGGAAAATCTCCAATAGTGCTGAGAAGGTATAAAAAGAATTTGAGAGAAAAATGCTTTAGAAGATCTATGGTACTTTACAAGGTGACAATAAGTATAGAATTAGATGAAACGATGAACCATCTATGCAAAATAGTTTAAATAGTTAAGAGCATAAAAATTTTGTGGTTTCGCTAGCTAGGTTATGTCGTGCGAATGAAGAAAATGCTTTGACTAGAAAGGTATTTGCTTCGGTACTCGCTGGTCGTAAATGTGGTAGGTGAAGTCCGCATCTTTGGTGGAACGACCAGGTAACTAACGATATGAAGGCAGTAAAGAAAGTGGCTACGAAATCTTTGGGACGTCTAGCTTAAATAGTCTTTACAAATATTTCTGAAGTTGATAATAATAAGAATTTTTTTCACAAGTATTTAGATTCGAATGAGTACTCCATGAAGTAGCTATATTTAAATCAGTATCAATTTATATGAATATCAGGATGAACTTTATTTACGGATCATATATTATTCATATATACTATAAAGCAAACACTGTACAATAATTCCCAAACTGAAATTATATTTAAAAACCAATAAAAAACTTGGCGGTAAAATTGTAAACAAAATAAATATTTCACTCAATGTTGCATTTCCAAGAATTACAGTTCAACACTTTGTTGGAGTTGGGCAACTGGATAAGATGTGACAGCTTCATCATTTTTCGTCCATTGCTAGGCGCAGATCGTATTGGTGGTCAGATAAAATTCTTACTTTCTGTGCGACTATGACTATTAGGCTATGCCTAGTTACGAGTTATCCTTAGTTTCTAGGTCAAGATAGATTATGGTTCCGGTTTGATGGAAATGATCAATTCTGCTATTTAATCAATCTAATCTGCAATAAGTTTTAGGACTGTTTCACTTCGGTGGAATAGTGGAGATTGAGCATAGCTTAGCATATGCCATGTAAAGTACATTTTGGACACACATAAGAAATTATTGGTTAGTTTCAGTGCCGGCAGAGTTTTCAAGTAATGGAAGTAACGCCGTCCAAGTAACGCAAATGAGCTGTTTTGTTGCCCTGTAAGGTATAAATGACCCAATTCGTAATAAGTAAATGTTTAGAGAGCACGCGACTATATTGTAACCTTACTTGAATTAGGACTGTACTTGCTATATGAAGAAATTTTTTCTTTTGGAGATGACAGACAAATGTGCGATGAGAACCAAAGCGTAAACCATACACAAAAAGGTTGAAACTGCAGTTTGGACTGATTCATAACATAATAACTTACTGTTGAGTATGCTAACCTATACCGTAAGTTTCGTTGTGCCAACCAAATTAGTGTTTGCTGTATGGAGAAGTTATCTCTTTCCTTCTAAAAGGAGAGATATGAAGATTGCACGCATTCAAAGATTTAAAAAAGATAGCACATTGGTGTTCGGCTTCGATTAGGCTATTTATTTATCATCAATTTCTATAATGTGCAGCTGTTGATTTTGCTACAACATTGAGTTATAAAAAAATTGAGTTTGTTATAAAAAAATTTGTTTTTATGTTTATACAAATAAAATTTTTTTTCTGTAAATAAAAGAAATAAATTGCAAGGCTAAAATTGTTGCAGAAAGTAAAGGTGTTGATACGAGTACATACAAAAATTTAATAATTTGTTTAAAATTAAAATTTGTTTCTGTATAGCGAGAGCTGTTTTTATTTATTAAACTGAAATATATTGGTTTGGATTCTAAACAGAAATATTATGGAAATAGTAGAAATTTACATAAAAATTTCTGTGGAGAAGTAATTGGAAAGGTTAAATTTGCAAATGTCAGAATGACAAAATAGAAATATGTAACATTGAAATAAATTATTTATGCAAAAAGTTGTTAACATTTCAAAAATTAAAATAAAAAAATTTAATAAAAATATATGTATCGTCAGTAAAAAAAAATCATTTAGCGTTTATGGAACGAGTAAGCATTTTTCAGTGAAAGCGCAAAAATTAAAAATTCTAACTTAAAATGTCAATGTATGTCATTGGAGACACTCGTACTACATCGCGGAATTATGGAAAGCTTTTTAACTACAATTTCATTACAAAAATATTAATTTACGACGACGGCATTTAGTTAATGAAAATATGAATTCAATTATGATTCACATATCAACATTTAAGTTTATTAAAAATACTTGCTTTTATTTGTAAATATCAACTTCAAATACTCATGCAGTACAAAGAAAGCAATTGAAACTCAATTACTCAATATTACAATCGCAATTACCCGGAGCCAGTAGTCGTAATGGCACAAAAGCTTCAGAGTGCTATTACCACCCATTGTTCAATTAATAACATGCGACTTAATCGCTTACAGAGCGCTCCATAATTCTTTGTCCCTTTGACTAATAAATACTCGGTACTGGTTTGTGAGTACATATTTCCATGCTCTTACAATATGTCCAAATAACCTTTCCAGCTGCTTTTATTAGGAGGACACACAAATTGAATTTGATTAAAATCAATTTAAATTGATTGCATCAACAATGGACAGAGAAGTTTGGTGAGCAATACTTTCAGTAATTTAATAAAAAATACGAATATGTGAATAAAATTGATAGCTGACACTGTAGTCTCTTGTTTTAAATAAGTTAAATCAGCAAATTTCAATCGAAATGGTTGTTTGGTTTTTATAGCCAACAATTTTTACACTATGATGACTCATGAGAAGACCTCGATGAGTTTGTTAAACGGATTTAAATTAATTAATTTAGTATTTTTGCTAATGTTAGCTGGTTCATTTCTTGACGTCAGAACAAGAAATGGTAGAATTAGGTTATAAACGTATTGTAAAAGGATTATCTTTATAATAATTGCAACTTACCTTAAGAACTGAAGAGAGGCTGCTAGCAGTCGCAGATTCGGAAAAAACGCTATCATGCGATTGTGAAAGTTGATCTTGTGTATTATAATCACTGAAAAAAAAAGTATTAAGTTAATTTTTTGCTACTATATAGAGTTATATACAAATTAGAGATATCAAATTTATATAAAATGTAGTTTTATCATTAATATGAAGTTGTACAATAACTCCAACTTCTATAACTCGAATTTTCTATAACTCGAACTAAATAGAATGCAACAGGATTTAGAGAGCGAAGTACATACAATTACAAAAAAATTCTTTAGCTCGAAGTCTCCATTAGTCGAAAAATTTCTTTGCAAAATGGTATTTCGAGTTATGGAAGTTTGACTGTGTATTTCTAATTTACTTCTCACTTCTTTTTAACATTACTATTAGTTAAACCTCTTTATAATTCCCTCGTTTATATCTGACATAAATAAATTTACTTTAAATATATCATAAGTATAATAATTTAATAATACTTTAATTGTAAACTGACCTGTCAACTAAGCGTCCTTCACTCAAGCTTCTCTGACTGTCGGACATTTCTCCGCCACTGTTATTATCATTTGTACGTCCTGCATTGTTGCTATCAATGTTACTACCACTACCATTACCACTGCTATCAAGGTCCTGCGATGAGTCACCAACGCTACGTAGTTTCTGTCGCTCACTGAAAAAACTACGATTCATTGCAGTTGGCAATACTGCAACGCCTATAGATTGTCGTTGTGGAGTATTACCTGGCCCCACATATGTATGCTTTGCATAATTCTGTGTGTGATGACTATGATGATAGGAAGATGTACTTGAAGTTGTTGTTGTGTACATATCGTTATCGTTTATTATTGTCGTACCAGCCGACGTTTGGTCTCTTAATTGTTGTAACTGCTGTTGTTGAAGTTGTTGTTGCTGTTTTGTCTTTTGTTTTTTAGATGCAGCATCTCTACCTAATACGGCTGCTCCTATACTACTCGCAATGCCGTACGATTTTGATTTAGGCAATGATTGTGATGAATATGATTCCTGTATTTGTTGGTGTGTTAATGGCGACGATGGTGATGAAGCCGAAACAACAGAAGATATCGAAGAAAGTGTAGCACTACGTAAATTCTTTTCACTGGTACTACTTGTAGGCTGTTGTGGCACTGATAAGCTGGTTGGTGTATCTGTTGGATTAGTGATGGTACGTCGTCTAAAAATACGCCGCAAATTTCGTAAAGGATGAAAACGACGCCGTTTTTGTAAATCTAAAATATTAAAAAGTTGTGGTAGAGTGAAATTAGATAATTTAAACATGATAGAAAGTTTAAATTGGCAAAGATGTTAATGCCGCAATTTTGAAATCCGCAAAAGCGGTGAAGCCTGAAACTTTAAATGTGTTATATGAAAATTAATAAAAAAATTACGCAATGAATAAAATATTTTGAAAAACATATGTCAATTTTAAAAAAAAATTGTGTATGTATTAAATATTGTATGATATATATTAATAATTCAAAATAGTATTAGAGCTTGCATACTCTCCTACATATTCTCTAAATTTAATTTAAAGTACTCATAAAAAAGGTTATATTATAATAAACTTTAATGCATATAGGTATACGATTTTTCAGATTTGGGACAATGGGTAAAGCTTGGAATCTATGACTAGAGGCAATAAAACGGTCTTAAGAACGATAATATTCTGAAGTTACTGTGAAGAAAATCCTGAATCAATGCGAGTTCCGAAAGAAAGAATGGAAGAGAAAACATTACACAAATCTTTTGCGATTATTTGTTTGATTAATTGGAATAGGTACTTGAATATTTTATGTTGTTTAATCTCTCAGAGAAGAAAAATATTATATATCAACCATAATAAAAAAGCAATCCCTAATATTTTAATGGCTGTGGGTTAGACATATGTAAGGCAAAATCATACAGTTTCTTTTACTCAGTGATTTAATAAAACTTAGTCTTTCATATAGGTATATGCAATCCATGAATATAAATACAAAACATAGAAACAGTTAAAGATCTAATGCAGATTGATTATCTTGCCTTTTTAATTGAGCATCGAGTGTTTTATAGCCGTATGTAAATAATAGGACACTTTAGATCTTCTATTGGGCTCGACTTTATCTTCTTGCAGTTGATGTGCGCAGCCTATTGAGATTACATAATGGTTTTCCTGGTTATACTAGATTGTTTGGTTGGTGATTTAGTGTTAATAGTAATCTAGATCTAAAATTGGATCAGTTAGCGTGCTAGGTTTTATTATTCTAGAATCTCAATTTATACGAATTTTTATTTTAGCGATATAGAGAGCTTTCGAAATTGTAGTTGGCATTCAGTGTAATGTTTGTATTGTTAGTGACCTTATTATATTCAAAGAGAATATTTTAGTTCTAATGTATATAAATCAGAAAATAGTAAATTCAGAAAATAAACTAAAATTTCCATTTTAAACACTATATTTTATAATCAAATTACATAGCGAGAAGAACACATAACGTCTGATGAAGGCATATTATTTTTGGTGTCTTTTTTATTATTATTAATTACCAAATTAATTTTTATATTTATGCGAACCTCTAACTGCCGACTTTCTAATAGAGTACTTGCCCTAAGAAGGCTAATTTACTAGTACTACCGCACAAGGACAATTTCGATGTTGCCATCGTAAAGCAAAATAATAATTTCCAAACAATCAACACCAAAGCCGCTTTGTACAAAGGATTTGTGACCTAAAGGATATACAAATGAAGAAAAAAATTTTTAAATATGTTTATTCCAAAATGCGGCAGAAAATATTTAAGCCAATCTAATACAAAAACAGTTAAAAAACTTTTTAAATTTGTGTGCATTTTAGCAAATTCAAATTGACAAAAAAGATATTGAAGAAAAGCTCAGTAAAATAAGTTTTATTTCGCATAGATAATTAGTATTTTAACTGAAAGTTTTTAAGTGCTTGACCGCTTTTTCAGATTTTAATAAGTTCACATGGCTTAAACACATGTGAACACATAAAAAAGATACTCAATACTTCAATGCATATAAATTGTCCATCCACGTAATTTCAGATAAGATACGACCTTGCACACCACAAATTTACTTTTTATTTTTATTTCACTGGCATTTTGCACTTTTTACTATATTTACACTTTTAACACGCAATTTACGGGGTTCGACCCATTAAGTGTTTCATTTGTTACGTTTCCGATATTTGATAAATTCTTCCGTCCATTGAAAAAAAAACCCGAAAAATCGCTATTAACGAAGCGTTAACCCAATTCATGTCCAAATAAGGCAATGTTTCGTTCGAATTGATAAAAATTTTGTTCAGAATTATTTGTGTGCTTAAATGTACGTCAAAGTGTTTCATTTTATTTTATTTTGAAATACTTTATCAGTTAATTCAGTTCATATAACAAGCATTGCCTAAAGCACTTAATTGACTATTTCGAGTGTACGGTGTACAAGATTGGGCAATACTTGAACACATCCGAAAAACAATGGAAAAGAAAACACTTGATCAAATATTGAATAATTGGTAAATTTCTCGGATTTTTTAATTCTTTGAATAATAATTTTGGATTCTTTGAAAGAATACTTACACCTGTTAAAATATTAAAATTAATAAAATAAATTCTTACAATTGGTATACGATATCTAATGTCTCAAATATAATAAATTTTTAAAAGTTAGTATACACGTAGGGTTGCACAGAGTTTGGAGAGTCCATTGGAGCAAATTTTTGAAGGCATCTTGCTATTATTAAAAGAAGCATTCAAGTTGGCTATCATATGTATATAAACAATTTTTTTTCAAAAATTTAAGCCATGTTGTAGCCAAAGCTACAACACTGCACTTTTACACTACAAATCAAATTTGCTATATCGATTTAACGTATTCCAACGTTTCTGAACCTCCGGTACACGGCGTTAGCATTATTAGTTCGTCGAATATCATATTTATATTTTTGTTTTAAAAACGAAATGTCTTTAGTTTGTTTTTGAAATCTACAAATATGTAGTATATAGAAGAGTAAATGCAGATTATAGATCATTAGAAATAAAGTTCATTAA
>NC_051847.1:11472400-11486650 GCF_002237135.1 Teleopsis dalmanni
ATAAGTATTACAACTATATAGTAAGTGCTGATATGATACTTAATAATGTTTGTGTTTATGATAGCTAAACCCATTTTTTTTCTTTTCTGAGATTGTCGACATGAATTTCTAATAGTCATTCCAGATTCTCGAAAAACAGACAATACAGCTGAAAATCGCCGCAAAAACTAATACCTTGATTATTCTTTGTGCGTGTCTTAATATAGGTAGCAAAGAGAGAACTTCTTGTTCCAATGCATGCCTGCTTATAAAATAATATCTGTTTACAAAGGACACAAACTACCGATTTTGGTTATACCCAAATTAATGAGTTTCCTGCTCTAGATGTGATTATAAATGTGAACAGATTCAATTAATCTTTTCACAAATGATGTCATAGATTTTATTAATCACATTTATTTTATTAACTATTTCATCAGCATATTTGGGGATATTTATCGACGACTTTCAGTTTAAAATAAATTTTATTAAAAAAAAATTTAATAAATTATAATTTAACACCCATTGTGACGACAGTGACTATTTTACTAAATAGAAACTATTGGATTTAATAGAGAAGTATATAATAATAGAGAAAATAGCAACAACAAAATGTTTAATATTTTCTTTTTGACTGTTTAATATGTTTAATATTTTCTTTTTGACTGACCTGCCGGCTTTGGGTCAGTTGATTCTGACTTGATGCTGACTCTGAGCGTCGAATTTGGCAGGGTACGAGTTTAACCCTTCGTACTTGTAGTCTCAAAAATTTATTTACGAACAATTATATATAAGAAACAATTCCAAGACCACTAATGATGAGTATTTGGTAATACTCGAAACAGTCAAAAATTCATACTGAAATAGACTCAGTTAAATACTGCTTTAGTATGAAAATTTTTATACTATTTTTATGTGCAAATATGCAATTTAGTTTTATTTTTAAAAATAAAAAATACACAACAGCGAATAAAAATATTTAATATAAGTCGAGTGCCAAAGCAATTTTTGAAAGTAAAGATTTTTATAATCCATAACATTTATATAAATATTTTCACATTTTGTATTCAGAAACAAAAATAAATTTAATTTTTTGGTCGCAGAAACTGAAAGTTTTTCAACAAAATAAATTTATTTATAATATTGGAACATTTATTATATTTTTCTAAATATACAATAATTCTTATTAATGGCTTTCACTCACAGTTGTTGTAATTAGTATTTTGCACTTAAACTTTTATACATTATATACATATATTTATATGAATATATAATAGTAGAAATAATTTATATAGATACAATGCCCTTAAGTCAACCTGTTTTTATAAAACAAATTAATTAATAATAAAAATGATATTTACCCACAATCACTTCGTCCTTTAAGATGTATTGAAGTATATATGGTATTGACTGAACAGAACAATATGCTTTAATTCTTTATACTTGAAATAATGATTTTGAGAACCTCACATCGGTCCAAAGAATCCATATTCCCTTTTATATAGATTCCACATTTCCTGATTATTAATAGTAATATTAAAACATTTTATAAACAAATTTTTAAAAGTAATTTGTTTATATCATTATTTTAATTTTTATTTTATTTTATTTTCCTCAATTAGAAGTTATTTCAATTCATTTAAAATTGTAAAATTAAGTTTTTGGAATCACTTTTGAAAATGCGGTCGTAAAACAATTTTGTTGGAAATTTGTCAAATGTGTTGAAAAACTATTAACGACTTGAAGATAATTTGCAGATACATAAGATCGACACATGAAAATGTTTATTTTATAATAAACAACACTCATTTCAAATTACTTAGCAAAAATAATTTTGAGGATTGATGATGGATTTGTCATAAAATAGTTGCACACATTGATATGACAGTACACAGTGGAAACATTCAGGATTTAATTAATTTAATTTAAAACCTACATTCACTTATAACACAAATAGATATTATTTATAATTAATAGATTCGACATGACAACCGCTCAAAAACCCAATTCCGTCATATTACACCTTCCCAATCAACGCCTGGTATTGGTTTTACTTTAAAACTGTAAAGGCAAAATCTTTTAACATTTGATTTTATTCTCTATATATTTATCCTTTGTAGAGCAAACGTCTTACAATTTTCCAAATTTTCCAATTTTGCCTATTTCCAGCGATATATCTCTTTGTTTCATTGTTTATGGTTCTATAAACCGTAAACAGTATAATGAATTATATGGATTATACCCAGCACGATATTTTTCTAAATATATAACTAATCTAATATATAAAATTCTATATCCTGATATAGTTTACTGACTCACTTACTCTACCCCAGTTTCACCTATGGAAAACGCCATTAGATTACTCTAAAAATTTTCGATTGGACAACAAAATTTGACAGATCGAAATCAAATCTAGATTGAATCCAGATTAAAAAATCGAAAACGTCATAACATTTTTGTAATAGTGTTAAAAGATATTCATATTTTTCATAAAGGCATAGGTATATCAAATCAAATCACACATTATTTGTCAAGTCATATAACATATCTGTTAATTTCGAGGTAATCTTGCTACTCTGGCAAAATATCTAGAGTGTTATAAATTAAGTGTTATACAGTAATCTTAAGTGTTATACAGATTTATCGATCGAGAATGAAAATTGCTCTTAGCGTGAATCTCGATTACAAAAGTTACCTCAGATTCACCAATCGAAAACGCCATAAGTCTTACAATAATAAGCGAAGGCAAATTTACGAGTACTTAGAAACCAATTTTATTTTTTATGGTAATAACATCTGTAAACTTTCAACAATGATAGAATACCATTGTCAATTTAACATAAACAGTCAGACTTAGAAAATGTTTTAGTAAAAATTATTTATTATGAACTACAATGATTAATGATCCACACATTGTCTTGACAGTTATGTATAGTTTTTTTAGTCTGATACATTTTTTTTTATTTTTACGAGTTTCATAGTCATTTTTATTTTTAAATTGACCACAGGTAGAAGATTGTATATACGTAAACAATAAGAATACCAAACTTCAGCTTCAATACTAATTAGATGCCTTAATTTCAATACCAATGTCTTGTAAAACAAATGAATTATGAAATGACTTAGGGCTAATGCTGGAGTCTGCGTCATTTTTAATCTTTTCTCATATTTATTGTTATAAATAAATTATATACATACGTATAATATAATCTTTTTAATCAAAATATAATAATAGTTTAAAAACACAAGAAAAAGTCAAAAAATATCGAAATATTTCAGATAAAAAAGCAAACAAAATCATTTAAAATTAGTATCAGCATCAGTATGAGCATCACTATCAGTATGAGTATCAGTATCAGCATCAGCATCAGCATCAGCATCAGCATCAGCATCAGTATCAATATCAATACGAGTGTCAGTATAATGATCAGTACGAGTATCAATATGAATATCAGTATGAGTATCAATATCAATATCAAATTCTGTGTCATCATCATTATAAGTATTGTTGTGAGTATCAGTATAAGTGTCCGTATCCTTGTCTGTAACAGTTTCGGAATAAGTATCGTTATCGTTATGATTGTAGTCATTACAATCGTTATCGGTATTCTCTATCAGTATTATCAGGATCAGTATTAACATGGTGATAATGATACAGAGCATCAAACTACTTTAAATATTTTTTCGTTTCATAGCTTTAATGATTTACATATAAAGAAAGGAAAGAAAACTTTACACTTTTATACAAAGGAAAAGTATTTTACAGAAGCTTTTAGAAATATAAAAGTAAAGATTAACCGACATCTTACTTTAATAATCATAATAATACATATTTATAACAGTGTGTGTTAGTGGTGAAGAAAGGAACGAGTCTCCCACAATTAGCTAAAAAAGTCGTTTTGAATCCACTTAACCTCGTAATACTGGGTAGAAGAGAGAAGGTCAAACTAGAACCAGCCAAAGGCATTTATAAAGGCAAGAATCTGGCCAATGCTAATGCTTGAGATATCGCCGTGTGTGTTGAAGAAGGGGGCTCTCAGAAACTTAAGCCTAGTTCTGGCCAAACCCGGACATAAACACCTAAGGTATTCTGTTGTCCTTTCTACGAGAATTGGTAGACACGCACTGCAAAAAATACCACAGGGTAGGCCAAGCCTAGCTTCTTGCCGTTCTGTGGTTCAGTGCCCTGTAAAGACAGATATTAATCTAGATACCTCTGATTTGCTTCTGTGTATTAAGTCAGAGGTTCTACATTTGGAATAGATTGCCCTAACTGCTGAGGAGACAAGGGTCCACTGACTATTTGCCTGTCGCAAAAAATTGCCATAGATCAACCTACGACTGTAGCTGACAGGGGCAGGGATTGAAATAGAGGTATCAACAGTGTGTGTATTTTCTATAAAATTTATACTAAATTTTAAATAAAATCAGCTTTAGTAAATTTCATTTCATTTGACTTTAATGTGTAACTTTTTTATTTTACCAAAAAGAAATTAAAAGGTAAAGCGTACTATTTAATAATTATTATTGTTGTTTGCTTATATCAAATGTTTTATTTTGAAAATTGTTTTTGTTTTTATATTTTTATAACATATTTGTTTTAAGAATCACGAATTAAATATTAGGACTAATTTATGAGTTTGTTTTAGATTTTATTTTAAGTGACTAAAACTTAATAAAATTAACTATGACGTTATTTCTAAAAAATATGAATAAAATATTTGTATTGCTTATAAAAAAAGCATAATTTTATTATTATTAAATTTTTTTTCCATTTTCCATCTTACCTTTTAACCACGAATTTTTGAAATTTAATTTCAGACATAAATTTTTCACATTTATGTCAAGCCAAATTTAAGTTGAGTGTATAGTATTATTTGTTTTTTTAAACAAATTTTAACAAACAACTCCTGCTTATAGGAAATTTAGCAAAACAGAAAATTTTATTTTTTTTTGTCATAAATTATCAGCCTTAAAACCATAAAGACGCCATGCACCCAATTTGTTTTGTCATCTAATTTCCTTTAGTTTGAATTTTATTTTGTGATTTAGGTGGACAGCTACTTAATACTAATTAATTGACTTAGGAAAATGTCCAGTGAAAGTAATCAGATTATTTTAAAATATCTTCAAAAATATTATTTAAAAATTAAAATTTACTAAAATACTTTAAGAATAAACTTAAAATTAAAAACAATTATTTTTGTTCAAAAATAAATTTATAATTGTTAATTTTAAATTAATAAAATTTTATGATGAATTTTAAGTTCAACATTAATTAAAAACTGTTATATACCAATGATAATAAAGTAATATTTCTGAATATGTGTATAATATTGATGTTTAAGATTTTTAAGACAAATAATAAAACATTTAATAAAGAACAATAAAAACAGTAAATAAGATCAAACTGTTTTCTTCTTCATTGCCGCTATCGCTTAAGTATGGTCTTAGCATACCATGCAACATATATGTATACCTCGTATACGCAGAGTTTCTTATAATCGGTTCTCAATTATTAATGCCAAGTTGTCTTCATGCAGTTCTAACCCCGTAAAATCAGTGAAGTAAGAAACAGACACACTCCACCATTCTCTTTTACCAAAATTTTCTAATTATTGTAGTGTTACATGACCTGCTCATTCTCTAACTTAATTTTGGATTCAAAATCTATATTTTGTATCAAAACTAAAACGTCCGCATTTATTTTTATTCCACACAACCCTGTTTTTACTATTAAATGATATACAATAATCCTAATGAACTTCACTTCAGTTATTTGTAGACGGTTATTTAACAATATTTCAAGATCCAGACTTTACATATGTACCTTGTTGTTTTACATACCTTTGTTTTTAACGATGTTGGATTCATGTTGGATACTTAATTGATAGTCGTTGCACTGATTTACATTGTATCTGTAGTATTTGGAATTATAGATTACTTCAAATATGTAACCCAGTTTTAGCCTAAATTCTGTATCCATTGATACGGCAAATGCTCTCTCGGAAACTGTAGTCAAATTTTAAGAATACACTTTTCATTTCAATCACTGATCGGGGTTTGCAAGTATCCATAATTTTGCCTCAAAGATTACTGATTACGAGTACTTGACAATACTCGAAACAGCGTTGTAAGGTCAGTCAAATTTAATAAATTAACGAAATTTTAGTTGTTATCTTTTCATTTCTATTCGAACCCTTCGAAATTTTAAATAGTTTCTTTTCATCCTAAGAGGCGTCACTTTCGGCAAGAAAAAATTAATATTAAAACTTTTAAGCTCCCGTTTGTGAATTTGTATTTCTTATTGAGTTTTTTTTTTAAGTTATTATTTTACTTTGTATTCTACTTCGTTAATCTTTTAAATTATTATTATTCCGGTTATTCTTACATTTTCCAACACTGATGAATAGACTAATTCGATTCACTAAGAAGTGATTTGCTACTTATTTGAAATAATTTTAATCAACAAAGCATGAAATTTTCCTCAAATTTATTTGTTTATTATTATTAATATTGTTTATTTTCAACTGGTGTACTTTTTGGCAAAGCATAGTGCAAATAAATTTGGAAAAATGAAATACAACAATAGCAACAATAACAAGCTAAAGTAACCAAATACAAAATAATATTTATTTGTTAAAATTTTTAAATTGTAAATTAAATTTTTATTCGTTTCAATCTTTTAATAAACAAATAAAATATTTTTCAATGTGACGTCATAATTGCTATATAGGTACCCTTAATTTAATTATTATTTTTAGATCAAATCAAATCAAACACAAAATTAGTGTGCACGGACAGTTGAGAAAAATTTATGAATTGAATAACTTTTACTTCTTCACCACCTTCCACCTCAGACCGACCGACCACTTGCCACCTTCCTGGTATTCCACCTTCCGATATTCGCCGCTGAATGTTTGGCTCTCATTAATTGCAAGGATTAATTAATTTTTTATTTCATTAACTCGCTGTTGAGATTCTTTTCTTTAATTTACTGCTACTAAATCTATTAAATCTACTAAATCTAATTGCGGCAATGGGTAATAAATGTTATTATAGTTTTTATTATTATTTTTATTGCTTGATTTTATATGTTTTATAAGCGAAATACTCGGGTCTCTGCTCCAGATTCGCTTGCGTATTATTGGCTTTTTATTTGGAAATATTTATGGCCTTTGTTGGATATGCGTTTATTAATTAAATTTTAAAAATACACATATTCTCAATATCATACTTTTCGTTAGAAAATTAAAAATAAAATTTATTCGTTTGCAATTTAATGAATGGAAAATTATTAAAATCAAACATTTGAATTTATATGCAATAATTTATAAATTTTTATTTTATTAAAAACAATGTTTTTTTTTACAAATTTTATTCAAATAAATTCATTTGGAAAGGTGAAAGTCAGTGTAGGCTACTTATATTTTTTTTTATTATTTATCAAATTAAATGAAAAAAATATTAAGCCGAATGTAACCTCAGGAGCAGTACTGACACTGGCATATGTAACTTATATTGTCAGAGAGTCAAGCAGTTCTAAATTCCCTCATGGCCCTCATGACTGGATTATCACTTCACTTTGTTTATCACTTCATCAGACTAAGCAATAATTAACCTCAGATCTGCATACCTCCCCGATGAGCCTGTAACCATTCTGAGATTCGATAACACAGTATTGGTAAGTCTGTCAGGTTTCGTAAATAATTTCAGGGCTCTATCCTTTATGTACTGTTTGATGGGATCAATCTTGAGGTCCCTGGGGATGTCATTCGTCCTAATGTACCATGGTATTTTGAAAAGTCTTCTCAAAGTCTCGCTTTGTGCAATTTCTAGCTGACGAATAGTAGTGTTTGAAGCTTTACTAAACGTTACACAACCATAGAGAAGTGACGGACGAATTATTTGGTTATATATCAGCTTCCTATTCTTAGCATTGAGATTTTCATTTCTGAATAGCGGAAATACTCCAGAATGAGGTTTATATGCTCTTGAAGTGTATTGGTTATGTTGAGAGTACATTTATCTGAGTATAACATACACGTATCGTCAGCATATAACGCCAGAGTCGAGGGACCTAACATTGGAATATCAGATGTATAAATGTTGTAATAATATATATTATAATATAATAATCTTTATTATAATATAATAATATATATTATAGTACAATAATATATATTGTATTACATTAATCAGTCATCTAACCATTAGGAACTCACATTCACTACGGAGTCCACATCTGTCAGATTTCAAACTATACAACCGCCCAGTGCCCCTGGGTTGTTCTGATCTCTCATTTTCGACCACACAAAACATTAATTTGCATTTGTAACAACTTTTATAAATAATTGGAAATAAAGTTAGTTGTTATATGACTAAAACAGTACATTACGTCTTATATAAAAATCATAATTTCCCTAACTTAGAGAACCACTTTTCGAACTTATTTTTTTTCTAATATTATCTAATATAAATTGTAATATGTAATTTCAACAGTTTAAATATAATGTCATTGCAAATTAATAAATTTCACAATTTAACTAGTAAAGACAACAACCAAAACTTTTGTCTTAAATACCGTTCTAACAAATACCGTAAAAGTACGGTCTTAGAAATAATACGAAAGCTTCATTTAAATGGAAGCTACTTTAAAATAGATGTAGAAATAGTTTTATAATAATAGAGAAAATTAATTTATAATTAAAAAATATTATGTTAATTAGTCGCTATATTTAAAATTAATTATTTTTTATTTATTGAGTTATCATACCTTTTAAATATTTTTATATTGTTTAGTTACAAAAACCAAAGCTTCAGAGGAGGTGGGAAGCTCTTTAGCAACAACAGTCAAGCCAATTTCAAGAATTCAATTCTGAATAAAAAACAATTTTTAAATAAAAATTTTACAATAAAACTCACATAGTCCAGCAACTAAAAAATTTGACTTCACATAAGAGCGAGTAACATAAGATATTTCATAAACATCATATAATATTTCATGTCTGATAAATATGCTTGAATTCTGAGTTCTGCCTTTCTAAAAAGGCAGTTTTGTTAGATGATCAAATATTAATTGAAGAACAGTCCTTAGCGATCATATAAACAATTTGAGAAATTCTTAGAGAGACCATTTATCTAGAAATATACATCACTGCTGACAATAAATGACAGCATTGGTAGCATCACGTTTGCAGTCTTAGAACACAATGTCTAACTAGATATGAATGTTTCCGTGAACACCTTTTCCAAGTAATAGATGCAGAAGACTTTTGAAGTTGGGCATAGATAGGCATTGACAGAAAACGGAATCTTGTTTGTTAATAAAAAGGTGTGTACAATTTATAGGTATTAGGCATTACTTATAAGATCTGCTGGTCGGTTTCAGACTATATTAAAGCTGATGATAATGAGCAATGAAATGTAGAACCGATATCAGACCATAACATCTGAACTTTTAAATATTAGTAATTTAAATATTATACGAAGTCTCAGATCACATATAATATATATATAAAATAAATTGAATATAAAGTAAAATGTAAAGCAGATTTATTATTTAAAGAAGCTCTAACATCTTCCAGGGAGTCAACCATTTTTGGTAAACAACTATAATTTTGGTTTGATTTTCAGAATACTTTAGTATCAGATTATCGAATAAGAAATAAACAAAACTACCTGCAATTGCCAATAATAAATTGACGTCATAAATTTTTAGTTTTGCTTTCAAAAAAAGAATCTAAAATATTTAATTCTCTTCTCGACTCATCATCGCTGATGATTTAATTGGACTTGTAATTTGGCTGCTTGACATCACCTAACAAGTGCACCGAAATTCTCAAACATAATTTATTTACGAGTTTCGAAAATATTTATCTAGATGTAAACAAAGGTCCGTGCTAACACCGAGAACATACATAACCAATTCTTCATACCAAAATATTTGCAATGCTCAGCTGCTTTCTTCAGACTGCGACAGTCTTTCTGCTCCGACAATGAAAGAAAAATATTTCATCTCAAATCTGAAAATTTGCCTTTTCAGTTTATTTTTGTACCACGAAGCGTACGTGGCTAAAACGGAAAACGAGCGATGTGATTTCAGACGGGTCGACCAAGAGACCACATATATTTTATGAAAAATATATAAGAAGCAAAATATTTGTTGATGTGGAAATATATAATTCTTATTATAAGCGCTATTAAAATTAAAAATTAAATAACATATATCTGGATGAAAAGTGAAAAACTCCAGGAAATTTTTTCTTTATGTGGGTCAAAATGATATAATTTTGAAAATTTTCGGAGAAGAAAAATTTGGCAAGCCATAAATAAAGACAATCAAATTATGTGCCATTGCATGTGTGTGGAAAGATCGCTTGCGGCCGTTTTAAAAATAGATTCAGAAGTGCGGGAGACGCTTTCACAAAAATATTAAAGTGAAACTAAATCATATGGAAATTAAGCTAAATACAAAAAAATATTAAAATCTAATTATTAAAAGTAATTATATAAAAAATATAACCCTGGTGCCTTCAAATTGGGGTCTGCAAAAATAAGTATCTGTGGCAAAATATTAAAATGGACCATGAAACGACAACAGTACGAAGAAGACGTAGAGTTCCCGTTCGTGCGACACGTGAGCAAACACCAGATGCACACCTCGTGCAGAACGGCAGACGGAAATATTCCGAAGACGATAGCAGCCAATTGGATATCACGACTGCATCTGAGGAGACTGCAGCACAAACTGTGCGCATGCAAATACGTCCGCCGGGCAGTATGTCAGCTCATGAAAGTAAAATTTTACGCAGAAGAGATAAAACTTTTGCCAGCGCAGCAGCGCGTAGTCTCTCGCAGCCAAGAGAAGCTGAACGTCTTTCAAATCCAGAAGCGAGTGATCTTATACGTACAGCTAAACGCAGCTTATCATCACCACGGAACAAAGAAGAATCCAGCGAATGTGAAGTTGCCACCGCTAAGCAACGCACACTTTCGCCTGATATGCGTACTGAGAATGCTCCAATTCCGGCAGCCGATGAGAATCTTAGCCGTTTAGATCGCAATTTGCGCCGCTTTGAAGAAGAACGCAAACGTTTCGATACTGAGAAGCAACAATTTGAGCGTGAAAAGCGTGAGCATAAACAGCGGCATAAGCAAATGTTGGACAACGAGGAACGCAAGCGTTTGCTGCAAAGCTATCGTAAGCTCAGCGATCGAATACAATTACCAGCCGATGCGGAGGAAAGGCGGCGTTTAGTACACAGCTTGCGTTTGCAGCGCAATGATGCACCCACAACAGTACGTCGACGTACGCGTCACAGTGGATATGAAGAATCTTCCACACAGTTCTCATCATCTGAAGCTGATGTGGAGGAAGTAACACATAAGCGGCTAACAAAACAATTATCTCCCACAAGTCGTGCAATTTTACATACAGAGAGTTTACGCGGACCACCACCAGAGCCGCCTAAAAAAAATGCACGACAGGCGGTAAGCAGGAACAACTCGCTGTCACCAATTCGACCACAAAGGCGTTCCAAAACACCTGAGCAGCGCGCAGAAATAATACGAAAACTTACAGCAGAAACTGAAAACGGAGAAGTTGCGACTCCAAAGCCAGTCACCACAAAAGTTCGCACAACCGCTACATCAACGCCAAAACCAACAACTATTGAAAACAATGCAGAAACCTTGCAACGTCGTGCGAGTCTTACCATGGACACAAATACGCGTATTGTGCGCAGAAGAAAATCCAGCTTAGAGAGCGACAACAATAAAACTGCAGTTGAACCCACCAAAGCTATAGTCAAGAAAACAATGGAAAATTTAAGCGATGAGAAAACAAATCAATCAACAGCTACTACACCTACCGAACCAGGTATCTTCAAGAGGTTATCTATGTACTTCAGAAAGCAACCTTCTGCCACAGTAGTGACAAATGAAACGCTGCCTTCTGATCCCACCGAAATTGTTGACAAACACGATATGCTAATACCAGCTTCTGACAAATTGTTCAGCAAAACTTTTGTGCGCCAATTTTTTACCGAGGCAAGAACACAATGGACCCAACTCAAGCGCGACTATCCACACAGTTTGATTGAAATGAGACAACTACGCAATAAATGCTTTTCCCATGGCATCGCTCTGATTATGTTATGTGGATTCGGCGGCTTGATGTTTCGCTACACCGAAGGTTCTTCTGAAAATATTTACAAATGCGAAGTACGCAAAGTCAAACGCGATTTCGTTGATAATTTGTGGTCTGTCAGTCATAATATGAGGTAACTTAGAAAACATTTAGGTGGTACATATCCATAACCGGTAAAATATTTATAGAGAAGATGACTGGAAATCGTTGGCAAGGCAGAAACTGCGTAAATTTGAGGAAGAATTACATGCACTTCAGGAATTGGGTATACGCCGTTACCCAGGTCAGAAGTCATGGAATTTCGTCAACTGTATACTATACTGTTGGACCGTAGTAACAACGATAGGTAGGATTTTGAAGAGTATACAAATGTGTCTATGGTTTTTATATGAATGTAAAGTGTATAATATGGATATAACTCTTTTCAACAATTATGGACTTTGTTGTCGAATATTTATTAAACATTATTAACAATTTTCTATTGTTTAGTTATAATATTTTTATAATTAGTTATAATATATATAAATTATTATTTTATTTTAATGTACGTGTTTGTTAAACAGCTACGATTTTTACGACAAAATATTTACAGCTTGTTATTACCTTTACTCATAATATAGATATGAGTAAACTATATAGAAATATTTTAAAAATTTATATAGATAAGTTTCAATGGTATCACAATGAGTCAATTCTGATATCTTCTGATCGCAATTTTTGGCCTACCAATTTAATTGAGCACATTTCCAGAGAAGTATTTCAGAATTTAAATTCAAGAGTTGAGAATAATTTATTTTAAAAACTCAATAGATTGATTTGTTGACAATCTATGGCCATTAAGCACTGTAAGTAGCTCCTTTCAAATGTTGTAGCAATAATATTGAAGTCTAGCTTTTTATGTTCTGGTTTCACCTTCTTAAAAACCAAGCAAATTAATTTACAAATTTATTATAAATAATGTATTTTTTCTAACAACCATTATTATTTGTTATTTCTTTTTTAGGTTATGGCCACATAACTCCAAAAACTGTTCTTGGTCGATCGTTAACAATTGTCTATGCAATAATTGGCATTCCGATGTTCTTGATCATCCTTGCTGATTTTGGTAAACTATTCACCCGAGGCATGAAGTTCCTATGGGCGTATGTTAGGCGTCTATACTATACGGGCACCTGTCGAAAGATACGTAAACAGCAACAAGTTCGTGATGCAATAAGCGGCTTTAATACTGCCTACAATTTAGCCATACGTCGTCCCAGTCATTTCTTTAGCATGGGTCCCGATACCGACATTGAGTCACAAGCATCTGAGCCGGGCAAATCAGTTAGTGCTTCACATCCAGAAACACCAACTTCACCATATCCTGAGACATTCGAAATAGACGATGAGTTTAATTTACCTATATCTCTTGCCGCTGTTTTATTAATATCCTACATACTGATTGGTGCTGCTGTATATACAATCTGGGAGGAATGGCATTATTTTGAATCAATCTATTTTGTATTCATATCTATGTCAACTATTGGGTTTGGTGATTTTGTGCCCGATCATCCCATTTTTATGATGTGCAGTATAATTTATTTGATCTTTGGCTTGGCTTTGACTTCCATGTTCATCAACGTGGTACAAATCAAATTAAGTGACACATTTAAACACGCCAGTGCCAAACTTGGCGCTACTATTGGTTTTGGTGTGGGTAGCGAACTCGACGAAATGACTGAGGGTGATGAAAATGGTTCACAGATAAAAACTCCTTCAGATTTACCTTCTGTGCACGGTTCACGATTGGGCAAAATTGCTGAAGATGAAAACGAAACAAGGGCATCACCACCAACTTTACCTTCAATACTAAGACGTCCAAATTCACCAACACAAAATACACAGTCGAGTCGAGATGAAAACGGGAGCAATATTGAACCGCCGCCATTGTTGCCAAAACGACAAGTTGCTGTGGAACCACCTGCCGAACCTGAAACGAAGAAGAAGAGACGGTTTTTTAAATAATATAAAAATCTGCTAACTTCTGTTAAATTTTGAACATTTTGTAGTTATTTGCGCAGCAGCCATTTTTACTCTAGTTTTAAGTAACAACTAAACGCAGATCTAACTTATTTACTTAT
>NC_051847.1:11486750-11496905 GCF_002237135.1 Teleopsis dalmanni
TTTATAATAGAGAATTAATAATAAATTTTTCCAATTATTATTTAGTACAACATCAGTCTCATGACTCTGCATAAGGTATACATTTATCCATAACCGGTAGATTTGAAAACATTAACCAGGCGATATTTACACTGTAGATGAAAATTTTAATGTATTGAAATGATAAACTCTGCTGCTAGAACATAAAAAATAATAAAAATATTTGTTACTGTCAAAGCATTTTTGTGTTATTTTTTAAAACTTAAATATTTTTTCTTCAATTTAAATATTTAATATTATAGTATTTAAAATACTCATTTTTAATTATTTATGTTGACTGAAAGCTACTACAATATTTGAAATAAGTTACCGGCAAGATTTCTGTAAACTCTTGTAGTTCAATTGTACTTTTTAGCAAACAATAACTCAGTATTTATTAAGTTTTATTTCACTAGTAGTACTATCAGCACGATGTAGAAATGCCGTATTTTTTTTTTAAATACTTTTGCCGAGACTATATTAGCATAACGAAGAACACTCTGATTTCATTCGAAAGTTGTGGTTTTCACGATCAGCTATAGTCGAGACACTCTACCCTACCGGTTATTTTAGTATCTATTATATTTATATTTATTCTTTTTTTTCTCTTATGGCCAAATAAAGCCAGATCATTATCCGGATTTGTGACAATAACGTAGCGATTTCATTAAAAGTAAGTGAAGACAATACTGTTTTTAGTTGATGAAGTTTATTATATATTATAAAAAAAATTCATATTGTTAATTATTTAACAATTATTGCAAAGCTGCTGCTAGCAAAATTAAACTAAGCATAAGCTATGGGGATTATTATTAAAATATTTTTGACTCTTATTGCCATTCTTCAATAATTTCGAATATATATGCATAAATTTAGTAAAAAATTAATAATAATAATTTGTTAAAATACAAACACTAAAAATAATAAAACATTTCAAAATTTCATTTTTAATCTTCACTAATTTTTAATGCTATGGATATGATAATGTGCATAGAATGAAAGTTGAAGTTCAATGAGTTCGTGCTAATTTGTATCGACTTAATAAATTATATGCTAAATTATATGTTCTTATTTACAAAAAAAAAAAAACAAAACGAAGCCGATACGTATAATAAAATGCATTGTAAATTTTTAATTGAAAAGTAAACAATTTGAAGTCAATTTTCCAGTATACAATATTTAGAGGCATTGAACATTTGCAAAAATAAATCTAAATATTTATATAATATTTGCTTCCTCTCAAAATAAAAACTCGCATCCCCAAAATAAAAAATTACACAAAAAATAATGCTTTTATGTTAACTTTTTAAATAAATTGAATGAACGAATTGGCCGTAGTCAAACCGAAGCACTCAACCCAAAATCGGAGCGTGTTGAGCGTGTCTGGAGGCATGTCTATGAAATAATTTAGTTGTTAATTCCATATAATTCCGGTTTTTAATTGATGCCTCAAAGTAGCTATAAACATATATAAATAAACAAACTAATCTTATGTGTAAGACGCACATAAATAGATATAACCACATAGGAGTACGAGCATCTAGATGAGGAATATGTAGCTACCCGCTCCAGAGCAACGCCTTTCCCAGATGAACTTTTTTCAGGTGAATCAGTTTTCAGTTTTATAATTTTTTAATGAGTGCAATGCCGTGTGCTCTACACAATGAAATTATTGAAATGGACTAAAGCACCAGATGACTGATGTCTGCCTTAATGTATAGACAGTTTTTCTGAATATCAATAAATCAATTTCCATCAGCACAAACATCATCACCACAAAAATACAACAAACAGAAAACAAACAAATTGAGAAGGGAAAAAGCTGATTTTTCTTAAATGAAAAACTTTAATGAAAATTGTTTTTATTTTTAGTTTGGCAACAAATTTTTTATGCCATCATCTGCGTGAAAAATCTTTTCACACAGATTGGGGTCAAATATTGCCTCTGCTGATCATAGATGAAAAAATTTTCACAAGCACTTTAGGTACCTCAACAACCCAAAGGGCACTTAGCAGATATTCACGCTTGTACGAATAATGAAATTAGTTTAAATTTATTGTACCCAACAGAAGCGGAAATTCAAGCATTTAAAGCTTGTCGTCGTTTGGTGCTTGGATGTCTGTCTCCTATGGAAAATCCATTTGGCATTGACCTTCCGTTTTAAAGTACAACATTTTTATTTTAAATTTTTTTATACTTAGTAAAGTTTAATGAAATAAATGAAAGTTTATTTACTCTATTTCTTTTTGATAAAATTAAAACTACATCGAAAACATTCTTCCATCGAGGAAGAAAACGATGTACAGTAAATTCCGTACTGTACATAATACGAGTATTTATTGCTGTAAAACCCCTAAGAGTTCACAAAATTAATACCATAAAGTTTAATTTATAAAATATGGTACTACTTATATATACAAATTTAATAAATATGTAGTATAGTATAAAGTAAACAAAATAAAGTTTTGTTACCAATAAGGATTTAACATATGTTAGTCCATTTACTCTTGATATTTCAGAAAACACAATGCAATTCTAATACATAGAATGGCATTATTACATATATTAGAAGAGCAAACCTGAGCAACAAAATTTAATTCTTTGAAAATTCAACGCTGCGGTCATCAACCTATGAGATCTTATGTGACCTTTTATCACTTTTGACAAAAGTTTATATATACATGTGTAAAGCTTGTAAAGGAAGATATCCCTTGCCAATTAATTGTTTCTCTGTTACGCGTTATTTTTAAACCAAAAAAATATGAAATAGCTTTCCACTGCCATTATCTGTCGTAAAGCAATGCATAGAAATATATGGGTACATACATAACCATAGATATAGATAAAGATATAGATATAGATATAGATATAGATATAGATATAGATATAGATATAGATATAGATATAGATATAGATATAGATATAGATATAGATATAGATATAGATATAGATATAGATATAGATATAGATATAGATATAGATATAGATATAGATATAAATATAGATATAGATATAGATATAGATATAGATATAGATATAGATATAGATATAGATATAGATATAGATATAGATATATATATATATGTATATATAATTAAAATATATATATATAAATGTGATATAAATTATTTTTTGTATTATTTTTTATTTCTTTTTTAGGTGGAAGAGTGGAACAAGTGGACATATCGTACAATAAAACAATGGACATACATACAGCACAGAAGGAATTTTTTAAAGCAATGAAAAATATCTCCGTTGACTATGAACTGCGAAAAGTAAGTGCATTTCTTATGCATTTTAGCATATTAAATCTATAGGTTGTGTACTTTTATCGGTTCTAATAACCCTCGAAATATTATTTATTTTTTCTTGATTTTTTTCAGTACGACATTAAAGAGTGGAATGGTAAGCTAATTAATACATTACGTTCATACCAACCGGCAGTTGAGTCACTGCTGAATAATAACAAATCGCTTGAAGAACTACTAAATCCAGAGGAGCCTTGGAACTTTTGGAATGCCATGTTTTATTGTGGCACGATTTATACAACTATAGGTGAGCTAAAAATTTATTTAATATAATTTTAAATTGAATTTTATGTCATTGAATTCACACGTGTAGACGGACGTGTGAATCTTTAATCTTTTACACCTCATCATTTAGAACACTTGCTCATTAGTGCAAAACACTGAAAGAAAAATTAGATTCTTTAGGCACTGAATTGAATCTGTGTCAATAAATGCGAGGTTCAACGAATTCTGTCAAAAACTACATCAAGAACATTTCTAGTGCGAAAACTCCCACATAGTTAGGAACGATTTTGAAAAATATACTTTATAGCAAAAAAAAACATATTTTTAAGAAAAATGTTAAGTGTACAACGCAATACTCAAGCCATTAGCGCCAAGATTTGCGTCTCTGGGGACATAATATAATAA
This sequence comes from Teleopsis dalmanni, assembly GCF_002237135.1. Classification (NCBI taxonomy): domain Eukaryota; kingdom Metazoa; phylum Arthropoda; class Insecta; order Diptera; family Diopsidae; genus Teleopsis; species Teleopsis dalmanni. The sequence continues at coordinate 11,490,708 of NC_051847.1, forward strand.
TTTAAAAAATATATATATTTATAATTATATATTTTTTTTTTCGTTTTTTGAGTAAATCTTATAAATATTTTTCTTTATCATTTTTATTTTTCGTTCTTATTAAAAGTATTTTTAGCATTTCTCCGATTTTGAATTCGAAGAATTTTGTAAAATTCATAATACTTTGATAATCAAACAAAATAATGTCAGCTGTATTTATCTAAATTATACTTTTTGTTTGTTAAAATTTATAATAATAGTAGTTTTCTTTCGGTCCTTGCTTGTACATATTTTTCAAACTAAGATCTCGTATAGCAATTCCATAAAGACTAAATTATGTGTAGAATTGTATAGCTCTTGTCTTTATAATAGATTATAGATTATAATAGATTTCTGTTTATCAGTCTTGTATAAAATAATTGGAGCTAGTAATAAAAGGTTAAGATACCTAGAAGTACATGTATGGTAACATCAAATAATAATTAAGCTGATAATTGAATATTCTGTAAACTTTCTTCAAGCGTATATCGATCAAAATTAATACTAGATTATCGAAAATACCGATAGACTGTTTTCAATTGACGATCAAATTTATAGATAGATTATCTAAGTTATCTATAGCCAATCGAAGTTATTGATAGATTATTAAAATTATTAATGAACTCTTAAAACCATCGATAGACTGCCAAAAGTGTGTAACAGACGTTCCAATTATCAATTATGGTTTGCAATAAATGTGGCATGAACATTGGCTTCCAATACGTCCAGAGCCGCTGATTTGTCGACATAGACCAACGTCTTAACATAGCCCCATAAAAAATAATCGAGGGGCGTTACATCACACAAACGAAAGACCAACAGGACCACTTCTGAATATAAAGTTTTTACCAAATTAATTTTGCAATAAATCGATTGTTAAGCACGCTGTATGGCAAGTTACGTCGACTTGTTGGAGTCAATGTCGTCGATATTTAGTCAGCATCGCTCGATAGTGCTCGTCATTCACTGTAACTGTAGTTCTCGTTGCCACCAGCGTGTAAACCATGTAGTTGTTTGACATTCTCAGCTGTCAAACCTTAGTTATCGATATCGATAGTTCTCATACAGCTGGAAAAATACCCTGTATAATACATTTCTGATCATAAAAATGAAATTAATTATATAGAAACACAAACTGATGATTCACTTCAATAAAAGTTTATAAATTTTGCAATAATATAAATAAAACCTTAACATTGTGATTTAGAAACTAAAAATATATTATATCGACTTCGATCACAATGAATAAAAATTTATAAGAACTTCAAAACGAAGATGAATTTTATAAAAAATTATATATTATATTATTATATTATTCATTATTTATTATTAAGAAATGCTTAATATCGTCAAATATAATATAATTACTATTCATACAAATATATTTATATTTATTTGGGCTCGTTACCTTTTAGATTTGCAGATACTTTTTATTCATCTAAAAATAAAATTCCACAAACTCTTGAATGCAGCCATTTCAAATGTTTCAAAATAAAAATTATTTGAATCATTTTCAGTAAATTTAAGAAAGACATTCAAATGTTGAATTGTTTAGAAATCTGCATAAATTAAGCGAGTTCATCTATTTAATGCTTCCACAAGATAATAAACTGCAAATTGCAACTGCAACAGATTGTTTACATATGTCGAACAAGTGCAACATTGCGGAAAAAATCCATTAAATCAGACATTTTCATTAATTATGGCATTTTTCTCGTATACGTAGTCCGGCAGTGACAAATTACTTAAGTATATTCATAAAATTTTCAAAATATATCAATTTGAAGTGGCGCTGTCTATTTTCGTTTTTTATTCGATATTTATTTTAGAACGTAAAGCAGATAAACTGATTATCTTGCTCCCGCTATGATACTTAAACTGTTAGAAAGGCCCCAAATCATAAAAAAACATTATAGTATTTTTTGTTACTGGATAAAGAAGAGACAATCCTATAGTAATGGAGATTGCATTTAAAAGTTCTTGGTTATGATTTTTGAAATAACTATTTAACTATTTCGGATCTGAAAGAGAATAGATTATTATTCCTTTCTGCTCACTCGGTATCCAATATCCTAGAAGATTCATAAAAAAAATTATATAATTTTAATTTCTTCCATATAAAATTTTTAAGTAAACAAAATGCCATGCAATCCATGTATGGGTCCATAGCGTTTCCTTAGGAGTCCTGTTTTTAAATTTCCAACTCCTTGTAAATAAGTATTACAACTATATACTAAGTGCTGATATGATACTTAATAATGTTTGTGTTTATGATAACTAAACCCATTTTTTTTCTTTTCTGAGATTGTCGACAGGAGTTTCTAATAGTCATTCGAGATTCTCGAAAAACAGATAATACAGCTGAAAATCGCCGCAAAAACTAATAACTTGATTATTCTTTGTGCGTGTCTTAATATAGGTAGCAAAGAGAGAACTTCTTGTTCCAATGCATGCCTGCTTATATGGTAAAATAATATCTGCTTACAAGGGACACAAACTACCGATTTTGGTTATACCCAAATTAATGAGTTTCCTAGCTCTAGATGTGATTATAAATGTGAACAGATTCAATTAATCTTTTCACAAATGATGTCATAGATTTTATTAATCACATTTATTTTATTAACTATTTCATCAGCATATTTGGGAATATTTATCGACGACTTTCAGTTTAAAATAAATTTTATTAAAAAAAAATTTAATAAATTATAATTTAACATCAATTGTGACGACAGTGACTATTTTACTAAATAAAAACTATTGGATTTAATAGAGAAGTTTTGAACAGTAGAGAATAGCAACAACAAAATGTTTAATATTTTCTTTTTGACTGTTTAATATGTTTAATATTTTCTTTTTGACTGACCTGCCGGCTTTGGGTCAGTTGATTTTGACTTGATGCTGACTCTGAGCGTCGAATTTGGCAGGGTACGAGTTTAACTCTTCGTACTTGTAGTCTCAAAAATTCCAAGACTACTAATGATGGGTATTTGGTAATACTCGAAACAGCCAAAAATTCATACTGAAATAGACTCAGTTAAATACTGCTTTAGTATGAAAATTTTTATACTATTTTTATGTGCAAATATGCAATTTAGTTTTATTTTTAAAAATAAAAAATACACAACAGCGAATAAAAATATTTAATATAAGTCGAGTGCCAAAGCAATTTTTGAAAGTAAAGATTTTTATAATCCATAACATTTATATAAATATTTTCACATTTTGTATTCAGATACAAAAATAAATTTAATATTTTGGTCGCAGAAACTGAAAGTTTTTCAACAAAATAAATTTATTTATAATATTGGAACATTTATTATATTTTTCTAAATTATACAATAATTCTTATTAATGACTTTCACTCACAGTTGTTGTAATTAGTATTTTGCACTTAAACTTTTATACATTATATACATATATTTATATGAATATATAATAGTAGAAATAATTTATATAGATACAATGCCCTTAAGTCAACCTGTTTTTATAAAACAAATTAATTAATAATAAAAATGATATTTACCCACAATCACTTCGTCCTTTAAGATGTATTGAAGTATATATGGTATTGACTGAACAGAACAATATGCTTTAATTCTTTATACTTGAAATAATGATTTTGAGAACCTCACATCGGTCCAAAGAATCCATATTCCCTTTTATATAGATTCCACATTTCCTGATTATTAATAGTAATATTAAAACATTTTATAAACAAATTTTTAAAAGTAATTTGTTTATATCATTATTTTAATTTTTATTTTATTTTATTTTCCTCAATTAGAAGTTATTTCAATTCATTTAAAATTGTAAAATTAAGTTTTTGGAATCACTTTTGAAAATGCGGTCGTAAAACAATTTTGTTGGAAATTTGTCAAATGTGTTGAAAAACTATTAACGACTTAAAGATAATTTGCAGATACATAAGATCGACACATGAAAATGTTTATTTTATAATAAACAACACTCATTTCAAATTACTTAGCAAAAATAATTTTGAGGATTGATGATGGATTTGTCATAAAATAGTTGCACACATTGATATGACAGTACACAGTGGAAACATTCAGGATTTAATTAATTTAATTTAAAACCTACATTCACTTATAACACAAATAGATATTATTTATAATTAATAGATTCGACATGACAACCGCTCAAAAACCCAATTCCGTCATATTACACCTTCCCAATCAACGCCTGGTATTGGTTTTACTTTAAAACTGTAAAGGCAAAATCTTTTAACATTTGATTTTATTCTCTATATATTTATCCTTTGTAGAGCAAACGTCTTACAATTTTCCAAATTTTCCAATTTTGCCTATTTCCAGCGATATATCTCTTTGTTTCATTGTTTATGGTTCTATAAACCGTAAACAGTATAATGAATTATATGGATTATACCCAGCACGATATTTTTCTAAATATATAACTAATCTAATATATAAAATTCTATATCCTGATATAGTTTACTGACTCACTTACTCTACCCCAGTTTCACCTATGGAAAACGCCATTAGATTACTCTAAAAATTTTCGATTGGACAACAAAATTTGACAGATCGAAATCAAATCTAGATTGAATCCAGATTAAAAAATCGAAAACGTCATAACATTTTTGTAATAGTGTTAAAAGATATTCATATTTTTCATAAAGGCATAGGTATATCAAATCAAATCACACATTATTTGTCAAGTCATATAACATATCTGTTAATTTCGAGGTAATCTTGCTACTCTGGCAAAATATCTAGAGTGTTATAAATTAAGTGTTATACAGTAATCTTAAGTGTTATACAGATTTATCGATCGAGAATGAAAATTGCTCTTAGCGTGAATCTCGATTACAAAAGTTACCTCAGATTCACCAATCGAAAACGCCATAAGTCTTACAATAATAAGCGAAGGCAAATTTACGAGTACTTAGAAACCAATTTTATTTTTTATGGTAATAACATCTGTAAACTTTCAACATTGGTAGAATACCATTGTCAATTTAACATAAACAGTCAGACTTAGAAAATGTTTTAGTAAAAATTATTTATTATGAACTACAATGATTAATGATCCACACATTGTCTTGGCAGTTATGTATAGTTTTTTTAGTCTGATACATTTTTTTTATTTTTACGAGTTTCATAGTCATTTTTATTTTTAATTTGACCACAGGTAGAAGATTGTATATGCGTAAACAATAAGAATACCAAACTTCAGCTTCAATACTAATTAAATACCTTAATTTCAATACGAATGTCTTGTAAAACATAAGAATTATGAAATGACTTAGGGCTAATGCTGGAGTCTGCGTCATTTTTAATCTTTTCTCATATTTATTGTTATAAATAAATTATATACATACGTATAATATAATCTTTTTAATCAAAATATAATAATATGTAGTTTAAAAACACAAGAAAAAGTCAAAAAATATCGAAATATTTCATATAAAAAAGCAGACAAAATCATTTAAAATTAGTATCAGCATCAGTATGAGCATCACTATCAGTACGAATGTCAGTATAATGATCAGTATGAGTATCAGTATGAATATCAGAATGAGTATCAATATCAGATTCTGTGTCATCATCATTATAAGTATTGTTGTGAGTATCAGTATCAGTGTCCGTATCCTTGTCTCTACCAGTTTCGGAATAAGTATCGTTATCGTTATGATTGTAGTCATTACAATCATTATCGGTATTCTCTATCAGTATTATCAGGATCAGTATTAACATGGTGATAATGATACAGAGCATCAAACTACTTTAAATATTTTTTCGTTTCATAGCTTTAATGATTTACATATAAAGAAAGGAAAGAAAACTTTACAGTTTAATACAAAGGAAAAGTATTTTACAGAAGCTTTTAGAAATATAAAAGTAAAGATCAACCGACATCTTACTTTAATAAACATAATAATACATATTTATAACAGTGTGTGTTAGTGGTGAAGAAAGGAACGAGTCTCCAACAATTAGCTAAAAAAGTCGTTTTGAATCCACTTAACCTCGTAATAGTGGGTAGTAGAGAGAAGGTCAAACTAGACCCAGCCAAAGGCATTTATAAAGGCAAGAATCTGGCCAATGCTAATGCTTGAGATATCGCCGTGTGTGTTGAAGAAGGGGGCTCTCAGAAACTTAAGCCTAGTTCTGGCCAAACCCGGACATAAACACCTAA
>NC_051847.1:11497005-11504531 GCF_002237135.1 Teleopsis dalmanni
TATGATAGTCCCTTGGCGATAACAATAATTCACAGATTTAATTTATAAATCTTTCGTTGTCCAACAGAAATTAAAAAGCAATCGTTGATATCGTTGATAAAATGGTGGTTGGCATAAGGCAATAAAAGTGAAATAACAAGCAAGTCGTTTTCGTACGGAATACGCGCCTAAAAGGCGACAACAAGAAATTTTTATTACATGCAGATTAACTTTATGTTGCCAAGGAGCCTTCTGTCGTCGTTATGTGTTACGGATAAGGACTACAAAAGTACATGAATATTAATTTTTACTATTTTGCACAAATGTATGATCACATAAATCAAGAAAAAAATCTTTATGTTCGCCAAACGTATATAAAAATACATAAACTGAGTATTATGTCTTTCTATGTACATATCATATATTTTATAATATAAAAGCTTAAAGTCATATACGTTAAAGAAATAAATAAAATACATAAATAAATAAAATACATGAATAAATATAACTTTTATCAAGAAAAAAGTTACAAAATTAGTTTTGTTTCTCATTTTTTAAAATATAAACTATAAATTATAATACGCCACGGCGGTGTTAAATCATTGAAATATTTAATATAACATCATCTGTTTTCCACTTTTAAATAAATAAAATTCATGTTAATAATCGAACATCCTTTATGTAATACGTTGTAAAAAAATTTATATATTTTATCCTAATAAACTTTTACGTTCAACTCTCATAAAATCATTAGACGTGGATATGTCATTAAACTGACCACACGAACAGAAAACTTTGAAATGTTGTTGTGAAGACAATACGAAAAGGATGTAAGTTACTCTATACATATGATATGGGTTGCTTGCAATTAAAAAAAAAACATAGCAACTAGTTTGTTTGTTTCGTCAACTATTATCACTGTCTTATAGGCAGAACTTGTAACCGAATAGGGCTTACTTTCAAGGAGAGAAGAAGTTTTGTATCAGAGAAGAAGAAGAAAATGTACAGAAGGTATATTGTCCATTCCAGAATCTCTCTTTTCTATGGGTCTGTCCCATATCACTAGTGTAGGCATAAAACACATTGCCAATTTTATACAAAAAATACATTCGTTTCTTTGTGGAAATTAGGATATCATTGATTCAAGTTAAAACTGAGAGAGTCTTTTCATAGTCTAAGTAAATAGTCATTTTTACGAGACTGACATCTGCCACTTGTGCCTTCTGTTTACCACTAAGCTGAGTGTTATGAGAAATATTGTAGTTTGAAACAGGTTTTTTTAAATACTCTTATAAAGTTTATTAAAAAAACAATACTAATATTCAAACATTATTCTTAATTTGTCATATCTCGTCACAAACTGTTACAATGATAATTTAATTAATGCGCTCATCCTACAATAACCCTTATCTTTTATTCCGGAAATATTAGAATATTCTAGATTGGAGCCAAGAAAAGTGAAGTCCACAATTTGTGATATAGTCAAGTCCTGTATTTGTGATATATTGCATCATACTGATATTGCATAAAATATTTCTATCAAAAATATGAAAATGACATTTATGAGTACAAAAATTTACTTAAATTTATTGTGTGCAAATCAATAGTTTGTTTTATTATAGTTAGTATAAAGTAAAAGTCAAAGTTCAAAATATATACACAAGTACGTATATTTCATAAGTACATATTATATATGTGATATGCATGACGACTAATGATCTGATGACCTTTTTTAATCAATCCAAGTCAGTTCAAACAAGAATATGATTCTTAAGCAAATGACACATGCCATTATGAATCTGACATTGACATGTCATGGGTAAACAGTAAATAGTTATAATTATTCAATTAAAATGAAATTTGACATGGAAGTGTTAGGATTTGAAGTATTGGTAAAGACATATTAAATTAATTAAATTATATATATGTTATCATATACTTCATGAAAAAAATTGAATTTTTAATAATATACAATATAGTATTGTACTAATATAATAAACCATTATATCAAGATCAAATCAATAATCAAATGTTATTGCCTTAAATTAATAATTAAATTATTTTCTTAAAATTATTAAAAAAAACATCTTAAATTTGTTATTACTATTGTATGAGTAATTTGAATTAAAAAAAATTGCAAAGAATATTAAGTTTATTTGATTGTTATCAAACTTCTTAAGAAATATGCAGTACCTTAATAAGCTGGTTTAATTTAAATGTACTTATTAATTAAAATCAATAAAATTCAAATAAATATAAGTTACTTATATACTTTCTCCTTGCGTGTTGTAATCTGCAAATTACTTTTAAGGATCTGGGAGTTGTGAATGTTATTGCATTTTTAACTCCCCTCACCCACTTGCACTGCAGTCAATGCAACACAAGTATTAATGGTAAAGACCATTATATATATTTTTACTGAAACTTCTCTAATTTCTTGACGGTCTGAGTAATTGACATTTACGTACCTGTTAACATGCTTAATTATTTTTTACAGTGCATTACACAAACTTTCTCTATAAAAAGCATTCTAGGTTACATTGAAACAGTATTAAAACCTCAGAGAAAATTGCATAAATGTAGTTTAAAGGAATATATAGCTGCAATGCTATGTAACCAAGCTGTAATTATGGTGTAAATGAAATTGCATAAAACCTTATTTAAACATAGGTAAAAAATTTTATAAATAAATTACTATTAAAAGCTAAAATTTATATTTAATCTCTATGCGGACCTTTCTTACGGAATGTACGTAGTATATTATTTCTGAATTACATATAAACGACAATCATAAGCTGGGAAATCCGTGAGTACCATATAACTGAAAAAATTATAGTTGAAAATAAAATTTTAATTAATATCTTATAATACAGAGTTTATGTTTATCTATTTAATAAATTTGGAAACTAACATGTATTGTTTCATATCAAAAATTATTGTATTCTTAAACATTAGTTGCTAGTAATGATGTTATAATTATGTTGAGACAAAAAGATGCCTTTTATCTTTTTCTATACTCATTTTGTCGTTATTCTATTGTAAAAATCGACATAAATTTGAGCATATAATATGTATAGCAATTTTCATAACATACATAATAAAAATAGATTAAGATCGGCTTTTCGAAATAATAACAAATTTGCTACCATATCGACCATTTCATAAACGAGAATACGAGGCCCACTATTTATATTTTAAGCCTTGGTAACACTGATTGTTGTCAGGTGTCATCTGACGTTTTCATATGAAAGATTGACATTATTAAGCATAACCTACCTTAAACTTTTTGTCAATAGAGCGTTATTGGTATTACTTACAGTGATTTGTAAATTGAGTGTTCGTAAAAAAATGGAGTTAACACAAAAAAATTTTTGTGCGATGACGTATTATGACTTTCGACGTGGAGTGCATCGATCAACTAAGTTCCACATTTAGCGATAAAACTCTATCCTTAGCCCCTGTGAAACGCTGGTACAATGATTTTAATCGTGGCCAAGGTTCGCTCACTGATGATATTCACGAATTTCGTGAAATCAGTTTTTGTTCTCTGTTCCCGATTCCCTGTGAGATTGAGGGAACCTTAGGCTTTAGTTCCACCAGCATATATAAAATATTGCGCCAGCATTTAACTGTGAGAAAGGTTTGCTCTTGTTGGAACCCACATAAATTCACAAAATATCAAAAAGATGCTCGTGTCGTTTGGTGCACAAATGCTCAAGAAGTACGAGAACAATGACGGTGCTTCAAAGTACGTATATAAGATTGTGATAGGTGATGATACATGGATATATGCGTATGAACCGGAAGGTAAACTGTAGTCGACTGTATGGGTGTTTCAAGATGAACAGAGATATTTAGGTTACCATGATTTCAAAGTGCATTAATTTTGATATTATAATTCAATGTGCATTGTAAAATATTATATTAATTTGAAAATTTATTTTATATAAAAGAAAAACATAGAATGCCTTGTTTTAAATAAATTGTCGTAATATTAAATTATTTTGCTCAATATATGTATATAATTTTGAAAAAGTGAGTTTTAAAAAGGAAATAGATTAAAAAAAAAATAAAAGTATTCGCATATTTTGACATCCATTTTCAAAACGGCGTCATCGTCAAACTTAGAATTTCAAGAAAGTATAAAATTTTAGAAAATTCAATAGAGTACCAATATGGACGATATGTTTGAATTATCAGAAGATAACCAAATTCACTTGTCTAATTTGAGATCGAAAATCATTCGAGAAATTAATACTGCTTTGCTTAAAGTAAGTCGAGAAATTTATAATTGAATGGGTTCATAATTTTAATGTAATCCATTTTATAAATGTGCTACAATAATTAGATATGAAGAAGTTCCACTTTAAAGAAACAAAAACAAAAATTTTATTAGTTTCAACAAAATATCGTCTTTGATAACGACTTTTGCTTTATAGGATACTAAACAAGCGTTACGTGATACGAAAAAAGCAGAATTAGAATTGTTTTCTTCTAATACTCAGCAATTTGGGATTGAAGAGTTTGCTACAACGAAAGATGCGATATATCCTAAAACTCTTAAAGATGACAGTAAGCAAATATTTTAATTACTTTATTTATTCCAAAAGGCGCCATTTATGTAATAAATACATATTTCTATTACATTAAGATTTACAGTGTAATGACTCCCCACTGGCACATACTACAGCTCGAAAGCCACAAGGTCTTGATAACGAAGGCGGACAATTTCAGTTTGATTATGCAACTTTGGACAACATACAGAGACAATTGTGGGAAATGAGAATGAAAAAGTCTGTCACTAATAGGGCACGTCACGGTGCATGTTCTCAAGAATGTGATTCGAAAGAGCCTATCCATCCCACTTATACGAAAAAGCAATACGTGGACATTATGAATCAAATATATTTGCATAATTTAAAAAACGCTTCTGAGAAAAAAACTCTTAACTTAGACAAGAAATATATGAAAACCTTTACAGGATACATAACAAACTTTAACACAAATGAAAATAATGAAATATTGTCTATGTCTTTGCAGACAGAACATAATGAAATGGTATCCTTTGAAGCAAATGCTACTCAGAATACAACTCCAAATGACTACATTATTATACTGAGCAAAGTTGAAGAAATTCAGAATAATGACAGTGCAAGTAAATTAAATACATTATATGTAAATAAAAAATTTATAGAACCGAAAAATATATTTGATTCGGAAACAGACATTAGTCTTAGAAACGATAGTAGTTACGAGGATATGATTGATGGAAATAGAGTTTTAAATAACGCACATTATCCAAATTATACACTCAGGAACTTATCTCAAAACCAATGTGTAAATCAGAATCTGATGGAAGCTGAGAATATTGAGAAAAATACAATTCCTCGTGAATATTGCTCTGATATGGATAGCGACTGGTTAATTGATTTCAGCGATACTATTCTTACCAACAGTGACGGCGTTGAAAATTCTTCTTCCAGTATTGAATGCTCAAATAAAAACGATAGAGAGCAAGACTTAACTATTTCCAATTATAAAAATGAAACTGAAGTAGAATATGAAGCAAAAAAGAAGAATGAAAAAAATGTTGTGGGAAAGGAAGACAAAAATAATGCGCAGGAATCAAATAACACAACAGTTGTACAGACTTGCGGCAGTACAGAGACCCCTAAATTCAAAAAAAGTACCGTTAAAAACAAACTACAAATAACACCGCGTTGTAACAATTATTTAAGTCAAAATAACAAAAAAGATACCCTGGCATCGAACAGAGTAAAAGCAAATAAGTTTACTAAAGATGGAAGTCAATCGAAGCAGGGCGAACTGAACAGTTTAAAGACTGTTATCCCACGTTATCCCAATTATCTTCGACATTATAATGACCCCAATTTTCTAGTCAATAAGAAAGTTGCAAAATCTCATGATCAAGTCCCTGATGAAATCATCAAGCATCCTCGATATCCAAATTACCTAAAGGGTCACAATGTAACCAAAGTTAATGTGAATAACCAAATCAAAAAAACAGTGAAGAGCAATGTTGCATCTAGTATGGTTTTGCCCACCAACTTTAAAAAGATAAAACAGAAAGCCAATTTAGCTATGAGAAAATCTTATACAGATAATCCAATTATTCCTCGTTCTAATAAAATTCCTCAAATAAAAGAAGACAATGCAAAAGGAATGGTTTCTAATGTTAAGAAAATTATTTTAAAGCATACGTCTAAATCAGAAAATACAAAGTCTTCAGTAAAATCTGTAATTTTCTGCAGACCTGATGCCAAAGATTTAAACACATCTAAGCAAGATGAGATCAGAAATTTTACTGCTAATAACATCTGTGTGCAGTTGGAGACGATCGATAAAGTTAATGCTACAGAAAATGATGAAGCGAGTGAAGAGATTGCAGCCAAACTGGTGTCAAATGGCTTAAAAAAGTGTGGGGAAATGCCGAAAGTGGAAAATGTGGCAGCATGTAAAGAGATTGAATCTGATGAAAGTTATGAACAGAGTGAAAAGATTAAAACTGAACTGGACTGCAATGAATTAAAGGGGTGTGAAGAAATATCGCAGGTGAAAAATACGGTAGGGTATAAAGAGCTTAAATCTGATGAAAAGTGTGAACAGAATGTAGTGCAACTAGTTTCAAATGGCTTAAAGAATAATACACAGATACCGATACTGATTAAGGATGATGCAGCAAGTGAGGAGATCAAGTATTTTGAAAATCATAAACATAGTACACAGGATGCAGTCAAACCTATCTCATGTAGCTTAATGTGTAATAAGGATACATCAAAGCTGAATAATGAGACAGCAAGCAAAAAAGCTAAATTTTATGAGAATGATGGGTATATAGAAGAGGTTGTAGCCAATCAGTTATCAAATGGTTTACAGGAGAATAAGATTTTAGCCAAGTTTAAGCAAGACTCAAAAGGATTTAACAAAATTGAGGAAATTCCAAATGAGATAAATGAACAGTTAAGTGAAAAAATAAAAACGGATGAAAATTATGAACTCAGTGAGCATGCTGAATCCAAACATAACTCAAATTGCATAAAGGAACACGTGACAATATCGAAAATGATGAATAAGGTTGCAATTGAAGAGGTTGCATCTCATGAAAATTATAACCAGAATGAACATATTGCAGCTAAGGTAGTTTCTGATGGATTTAATAAAAATGAAGTAAACTCGAAACAGATTGATATGACAGAAAATGAAAAGACTAAAATTGTTGAAAAATCTGATAAAAATGAACAGGTTACAGTCAAATTAATCTCAAACGGTTTAAAGAAGAATGAAGAAATACCGAAACAGATTAATAAGGCAACACGTAGAGAGTTTAATTCTGGGGAAGATTATGAACAGAGTAAACAGGGTTCAGCCAAATTGCAATCAAATGGTTTTAAAATGCATGAAGAAATACCGACGATAATGAATAAGGTACCAACTGAAAAGATAAAATCTGAAACTGTTAAAATAAATAATTTTCAACGAAATTTCAATAATTCAGAAAATCAGACAGCAAAATTCAACATCGAAAA
>NC_051847.1:11504631-11511099 GCF_002237135.1 Teleopsis dalmanni
GGCTCCCAAAAACCTAAGCCTAGTTCTGGCCAAGCCTGAATATAGACACAACAGGTATTCTACTGTAGACATGCGTTGCAAAAGATACCACAGAGTAGACCGAGTCTAGCTCTATGCCATTCTGTGGTCCAGTGCCCTGTAAAGACAGATATTTACCTAAATAACTTTAATTTGCTTCTGTGTAAAAAAAATATATCACAATTTCAAATAATAAATAAATTTATTATTTTAAAAGTTATAACACTTTTGTTTTTGTGTGAAATGGAAAATTTCATGAATTTCTTCTATTCAAAATAGATTTCTTGCAATAGAACAAAAACTTTATAAAGGAAAAAAACTTTTTTTAACTAAATCCCAAGCTCAAACTGTCGATTTCCAAGATACTCACATTTAACGTCCAAGTAAACTTCATTGCTGGAAACGCTCCCCTGTAAGTTAGTCGCTCTGCAGAAATACTGTCCATGTGACGATTTCGAGATGCCTTGTAGAACTAAGGTTTGATTCGATATGATTATGCCACGTGATGAATGCAATTGTTTATCCTGCGAAAGAAAATGAAAAAATAATTTGCAAAAGTATTAATTTAAGCAGATAATGTGCAACAGACCAGAACAAATGAGATAAAACATAAACTTATTATCATAAAACTTAAGACGACAAAGTTGCCGTTCGCAAGGATAACACAAGGAAAGGAAAATTCCATTACTTGCAGGGAATGTACTGAACTGTAAGGGAAATTCATAATGAAAAGAAAATTTGAAATTTAAAAAGGATAAACTTAATAATGCATTTTATATATTTGCATTCTTTGTACTGCAGTTTCCTCGTTTTATTTTCTCATCGCTAAAAGGCAAGGATAAAACTGAGTTAAGGAAGCAAAATGTGAAACATCTTCTCAGCGCAGCAGAGGAACGAATTATGTAAAACAGCTGCAGATATTACACATTTGTAGCAAACGGAATTTTAATTAATTTTTATTGAATTGTACTGCGATAAGCTTGTGAAAGCATGGTTTTAGAGAGATTCAATAAAGAAGATCAAATGGTAAAAAATTATTTCAATTAAATAATAATGAGATACTTTTAGAAATTTTTACTTAAAATGCAACAGCTGAACGTTGTTGCAATTATCGATAATTGTATTCTTTTTTATTTTTTATTTTTTAATTAAAACTATAAAACTAACTTTGTTCTTTATATTGCGTTTAATAAAGTTTTATGCATATTATTATTATTATTTTATTATGCTTTCTACAATTGTCATTTCCATTTCTGTAGAACTTTTTCACAACAGTTTCCTCTATAAGTTTTAACTAATATCTAAAAAAAATATCTAATAACATTAAGTAAAGATCTCATTAGTCAATCAAGTAATTTAAATAATTTCACTGCTTTATTTAGTTCACTTCTATCTACTCTATCGAATAGATAGAATCGCATTGATAACGCAATTCAGTCAGTAACTTTCCCTTCACAAGTTGCTCAAACATTTCAGTTTTACATTTCCACACAATTTATTATCTCATTTTTTCGAAGTATACAAATGATTTACCATTCAATTTCCTGGGATTTACATTACAATGAGATATAAAGGGTAATACAAATTGAGATATAAGAGCACTTTAACCAATTAAAAGTTTTTTCAATTGTATTTTGCATGTAGTTTGAACTATATCTGTGTTTTTTATTAAAATTTAATTGATCAACATACTTATTAACAAAAAATATATATATAATATATAAGGTTTTATTGAACCTTAGTACAAAACTATTTTGAAAAAAATAAAAACTTTAATAAAAAATTTCAAGTATTGAAAAAGTAACCTAAAGCCGATTTTAATAAATTGAAGAAAAAATATAAAACAAGTATGTTTAATATAAAAAATTATCAAATAATATTGCATATACGTACAGACACAATATATAATAAATAAAATATACTATATATGTGGATTAGATGAAAAGAAGTAGCAAATCTTACAAGAAGGCTTTAAATCAGGATATAAGTCAGTGCCGGTTTTAGCGCTGACAGTGGTCAAGATTACTGCTACTGGTCAAGAGTACCTAACACTTCGTAGATACTATATAGACCCACATAATAACACTCCGGCTACCATTCTGTTGATCGAGCGGTTAAAAATGTATGCAACTGCTTGCAACGGCATCACTTATTTCAATCAAATTTGTTTCGCAATTTAGTAGCTAAATATCTATGTACATGAAGGTTCAGAATTTAACGCAGAGATAACCGCAGAGAAGTTTCAACAGCACGGTGTTATTCACACGCGTCATTAGATTTCCGAGGAATTCCGCCCGTACCAGTTGAAGTTATGTGTTTGGGTAAAACTTCCGTCTTAGTGAGGAGCGAGGCCTATCTAATAACTCTGCTGATCTTTGGGTGACAGCACGCAGTTGAAAAATGCATGGTTGTACCCTAGACTGTCGCCAAATTTTGCCCATCGCTAACAGTGTTAGAAGTTACAGTAGGTTAGAATAGTACTTGATTCCAAAATGAAGTTACCGACATATTGACACTAAATAGTACAATTTTGGTATCACACGAGTTTAGTAGAACCTTCGAGAGGTTCTTAATCCTTTATCCCCAACATGTGTCTTATCATCCTTATCATTATTCCTTACTACACTAACTTGTCCACTAATTTGTTAATCAATTCAATGCTCATAAGGATATTTTAAAACTCACTTCAAAATGATTGTTTTTAAAAATCAAGACAAAAATTTTAAAAAGTTATTGACATTGAAGGAATATACAGGTGACCCTGTATATATGACAACCCTACTGTACAGTTCGTATTGTTTTATTTTTAATTTTTTCCTTTTTTTTTATTATTTTTGTGTTTTATCTTACATATTTATTGGCGTGCGAGGCAGTCAGACCAATAAATATACAATGACATTCTTAAGCATAATACACTTACAATTCCCAACATTGGTGCAAGTTAATGCCAATTGTAGATACCCCAAATGAAAGTATGTACATATGTACAAGCATTTACATTAGTATTTATATATTTAGATCTAAGCATACTTTTATTTATTCATCCATTCGTCTACTCATCCATCTAGGAGTACAAAACATCATTCAAAGTATAAAAAGATATTTGTGCCAGCAAGGATTGCTGCAGAAAGCATTGACATTGCTGACAAATGCAGCACCCGAGCACAAACATCGCCAGCACAAACAATACCAACAATAAAACAACAGAACAACAAAACAACAAACAATAGCAGCGAACAACAAGGATAACAATGAATGAATATTTGTTGTATGAAGTTGAGCTTATAAATAAATAAAGCCTTGTTTCGTAAAGCTCAAGTGGTAAACTTATCCTTTAAATTATTTTAAATCTACTGAAAACATTTGACTTTAAAGTCAAAATAAATAATAGCAAAGAAGAGGAAAGGATAATGCAAGCATGAAAAAACATTTTTCACATTTAAAATTTATATTTAATTTCCTTTATTTTTTATTTAAATTCCGTAGAAAATCGGGTAAGAAATTTTAGTTAATGAATTAAAAACAATATTAAAGAGAATACAAGTCATAGGAAGAAGTATTCCAACATCATATAGGCATTATTGAAAAATATACATATACAAAATAAATATGACGGAGGTGTATATGGGATGACCAGCCGGTAGCCAAGGAGGACAGAAAAGCTTGTGCTAGTGAAACGCTAACTAGATTAATAGATATGTCGATTCATTATTAATACAGCAGGACTGTATAGTACGATTAAATAACGTTTTGTCTAGTAAAATCCACTGAAAGTATTTATAGTTAGTTTTTAATACATATTTTCGAAATCAGCAATTATTTCATAGAGCTCATACGAGGGTCAATATTTAGACACCTTCAAAATATGGTTTTTAAATGCAACAACGGCTTCTTCCGCCAACAAAATTCCACTCAATTTATCTTGGCATTCGAGAACGAGAAGTTATTGAGTGCGAAATCAGGACTGTACGGTGAACGAGCCATCAAGTCGATTTTTTGAATGTTCAAATAGACCATTTTTTTTAAAGTGCTTCCACTTCGAACAACTCTTTTTAGATTTAGTTCATCTTGAAACACTCATACAGTCGACTGCTTATTACGTTCCGGCTCATACCCATATATTCATGATTTGTCATTTGTTATAATCATATATACTAGCAGTCTTTTAAAGCACGTCTATTGTACTTCTTGAGCATTTGTGTGTACCAATGGATACGAGCATCTTTTTGAGATTTTGTCATATGATGAGAGATCCAACAAGAACAAACATTTTTCACGGCTAAATGATCCTGCAATAGTTTATATATGCTGGTGGAACTAATGCCTAGGGTTTCTTTAATCTCACAGTATGTCGTATGACGATCTTGCATTACGAGAATCTGTTTTTGCGCAGTATTAATGTTTACTGACACAACAACTGTTTTTGGATGACCTTCACGAGTTTCGTCAGTGAACGAACTATTGCCAAGATTTAAATCATTGTCTCAGTGTTTCATAATGGCAAAAGATGAAGCTTCATAGTCAAATGCAGAAGTAAATTGATCGATGTACTCTTGTCCTGATAATCCACGATCTTGTGACAAAAATTCTAAGGTAGGTTATGTTTGATGATGTCAAACTTTTGTATGGAAATGTCAGATGACACCTGATAACAATTAGTGTTGCCAAGGCTCAAAATATAAATAGTGACCCTCGTATTAAATCTCATAGAATAAGCATTCCCAACTTTAATACTGTTTAACTGAAACACTCATCAAAAACATTTTTCACTTAACATACAGTTTAATATATTATGTAGGAGGTTTTATTTAATTTTTTTATATTATGCATTTGGAAAAAGCATAAAAGGAGCACCTACTGCCAGAACAACAGAAAAAAAGGAATTGTAAACAAAAGATGAAGTGTAAATTAAACAGGATCCAGCGGCAATTTTTGTCTCAAGTGCTAAATGACGTACAACGAGTACTAGAAAACGAATAATGCGAGTGTGTATAATGAAAGTAATGCGGACAAATTCCAAAACTTAGGGTTGTAGGATATGACGAAAAAGGAATATATATTAATATATAGGAATATATATTAATATGTAGGAATATATACGATATATATAGGAATATATTCGATATTTATAGAAATATAGAAATACATATCAATATATATCGCTGTTTTTGAAGAACAGATTAAATACAAAAGCAGTAACTGATGAAAATATGAAAACCCAGTCCAATAAAGCAAAGACATACTGCATTAATCGTTAGCACGGAACATGGTGAAGCATACTAGCATTAACATTTCTATCTATTCTAACAAAAAAGCCAAACGTTTCAATTAAGTTTGAGAAAGTATTTCCTTTTAAGCTGTTTTGAGATAAACTATCTTTATTTGCTTAATGTCTTGCTAACTTCACCTGGTTACTATTACTTTATATACTTCAATATTATGATTAATATGATTTTTAAAAACAGATTTTTAAGCTTTTTTAGTTCACAATAGAAGTCTGCTTTAAATCATCAATTTTAAAAATATCAATAGAAAAAATATTAATTAAGTACAACGTATTACCATCTAAACAACTACTTCAAATATATAATTCAAATATTTATCACAATTTTAAAGATTTGTTATAATAAATATATTTTATACTTACATTGTGGTACCATTCCACTTTTGTAATGCCAGGATTAGCTTTAACTTCACACTCCAAATAAACATCTGAACCTTTCATTAAGTTATTGGGATCGAGTGGTGCACCCAAGTTTAATGATACGATTGGAGCATCTGTGAAAAATAGACGAGAATTTTTTGCTTTTTAGTATAAATTTAAAGCTAAATCCATTTATTTTCAAATCAAATTTATTTGTAATTATTATCTATAATTTAGTTCACTTACGTGTAACATTTAAAACACGTGAATCCTTCAAATACATAATAGCATTGCCATTCATCGAAGCTGTAGTTACTGTTGTGTGACCATCTCCTATATGGTGACCTTGATTTAAGGAAATAGAGCAAACAACTTGACGTTCATTATCTTCTGGAACGGGTATAAGCATCATTTCTGAAATTGTTGTGTTCCCATCAGCGGAGGTCTGTATGAATATAAAACCACAACGTAAATAAATACCTCAGGAAATTTTAATTAATATTTCATTTAAAACTAATATTTGTTTTAATATTTAATATATATAAATCTTAAAGAGTTAAATACATTGTGCTTCTGATTTCGCAGTATTACTTCAATGACATATGTTATTAGAACTATCCATCAAAGCATTATTTGTTTAGTTTAGAATTTTAAAGAAGTTGGACTGTTTAACAACCGCTGAACATGCTAAAATTGTGAAGAACAACTCATCGCAAGTTGCCTGAAAAAGATCCAGTACTTTAATATGTTCCATAGAGAATATTTGAATAATGTTGTATACCATAATTAATTTCAACGACCAAACG
>NC_051847.1:11511199-11522533 GCF_002237135.1 Teleopsis dalmanni
AATCTAACGTTATATTATTAATTATATTCGAACACTTCAGTAATTCTTTGCTTGCGTCAAATTTAACCTATGTAAAAGTGGATTGAGCTGCTGTAGTACGATTATTCCATAACTTTATATTGAACCAATATCATAATGGTTCTAGTTAATTATTAATAGTGTGAGAACATAGAGAACAAATAGTATGAGAACAAATTGTATAAGGAATGGACGATTCAATGTATTTACCTAGAATATCACATCAGGAGTCATTACGTGCATATTGGTCCCCGCTTACGACCAAGAAGCAACTAGAAACTTAAGATCACTTTGTAAGTCCCATTCTGACATTAGTGCATTTTGTCATTGTTGACGTTTATATTGCACCATGTTCTTTGTTGCAAGCTTAGATTGACTTAATAAGTATCTAATAAGATGGATCTAATGGGATGGATCTAAAAGAATTGTATCAACTAACGTGTCACTTTTCTAACTTTTCTAACTAACATGTCATTTAGTTGTTAGTTAACTCTTTCGTTTTATATAATTTTATATAATTGCGATAATATTTTCAATATTTTAATGAAGCTAGAATATACTGAAAATATAAAAACATATATCTTCTACTAGATATTTAATATCACACTATTTAAAAAATTTTTATTTCATCATATATATTCAAAAACATTTTTGTTTATTTTTCCAAATGTTTTAAAAATAAATTTAATGTTTAAAAATGTTATCCAACGAATTTTTTTAAAAATTGAATGAGAAAATTTTAAAAATACATTTGAGCAGTAACTGCATTTGTATGCGATATCATGCAGATATTTCGAAACGTGCCATGGCTTAGAGTTGGTCAACATTTGCATATGGGAGCGTTTGTATGCATATTTCCTTCATAATTGCAAACATTTTGGCTTAGAAGGATTTTTTTCAGATAAATGTGTGTACTTTAATTGCTTTATTAGCCTCTTATTTTATTGAAAATAATGCAATATTCAAATAAAAAAGTTTTTATGCTTACTAATGAATATACAAATATTAATATTTATATACATAAGCTTTAATATATGTGAGTTATCATTTTTTTATATAAGCTGTATGAAATAATTTAAAATTAATTGCAATAATTTATATTGTGAGATAAAAAATTAAGCTTAACTGAAATTCCTATTAAATTTTATTGATTCATTATCCTATATTAATCTTGTATTAAAATATTATCTGCAAATTTCATTCCTAAAAGCATAAAAAATGAGTCATCACTCTCCAATATAGACAATTTATACATTTTAAGTAAATTTAAATTTATATGATAAAATAATTGAATTAATGTTGTGTGGGATATGAGCAGCGGTTTAAAAATATATCCTTAATTAAACTTATTAATTGTCACTCAATTCACTGGCGCTGCAGTTCAGTTAATGATAAGTGAAAATATATAATTTCTCTTAATGAAATTAAGTGTTAAGCCGCATTAATTAATCGAATATAAGAGAAACTTTAAAAACAAAAAAAATTTATATTGTTAAACTAATTAAGTATTGTTATTGCTTCTGTATTAATTCATATTTCAAATTTATTTAAAAAATTTCATCAAATTTAAAAATGGTTGAAATAAAAATGTTCGGTTTGGTACATTTGTCATTTAATTAATATTCGAAAATATAAAATATTATATTTATATTATATTATAAATTTTTACATAAATTTTTTGAACAAATAAACTTTTATTAATATTGTACGTAGTTTTCAATAAGTTTGTAAAACTAATTAAAAAAAAGGATATTTATTTGTAAAAAGGACTTTGTTTTTTTTATTATAAGCTCCCTTAATATCAACTAATTCCAACGATCTTTGAATGCATGAATCTCATCCAGCTATTTTTCAAATTTTCCTTAAAGATTACAATTACTTATATGTTAGATGAAAATCGTTTTCTGCAAGAATTTTTTGAGGTCTGGAAACAGTCAGAATTCAAAGGAAACTAAATTGATTACTTGTTGCATCACTTCGTACTATAATTTATTGATACTAGTGCAGATTTTTTAAGGATTTTCGCTTTACATTAGTGTTGTTTTAATTCAGAGATAAATCAATGAGCATAATCTTTTTATCTATCATAATATGCTCCATATAATACAATATCAATCTTGTTTAAATTATAGTGTGTTATTGGTCATTTATTTATAAAAGATATATCGAAAATTTATTAAGAATTTAAATATATTCTGATGGTGTGATACTTAACTGTTTACCATGGACTGCGTTATTACCTTTACAAAATGGTTCTGTCCGACAGGATAGATTGCCGACTCTGCTTAGAAGCAGACGAAACCTCAATTCATATTCTCTGTGACTGTTCAGCCCTGATCTACACTAGGAGGAGGTCACTAGGTCGAGAATTAGTTTCCTGTTAATGGAGCTATTAGGAAGTCTTCAATGGCTGACATTTTGGCTTTCATTCGAAGGGCGTAATATTTTCTGTTCGGTTAAAGTCTGTAGTAGCACAAAAGATCAACTATGATCGCGGCGCACTGATCCGTTAGGGCCCGGTACCCTGTTTATTTTGATTCTATTTTATAATGAGTATATTCTATTCCTAATCACTTCTGTTCGGTTAGGGTCTGTAGTAGCACAAAAGATCAACTATGGTCGCGGTGCACTGCTTCGTTAGGAGCTGGTACCCTGTTTATTTGTAATCTATTATATTGAACATGTATATTTTATAGCAAATGTATGTCAAAATATAGCAAATATAATTAAAAGCATTTACTTTCAAAATTTTATTAAATTTTAGTGTATAAATTGAAATAGTCACTTTAAAGGAAATCAGTTCAACAAAAAGCCATTTACTTTCAATTTATGTTCCCTTAAAACAACATAAACTGACATTATTGACAGATTTTACAATCCCTCCACAATCGATACGTAAGATTAGCTTAAGCTGTGTGTAAAATCAGTAAACAAAATATGCCATGGAAAAAAGGGTATGAAATGTGTCAAATAAATTTTATAAGACCTTAAGCCTTTAACATTTCCGTGCAACCGATATCAGCTTATTTTTCTCATTTTATTTACAGAAACCTGCAACCAATTTTTTTAACGTAAAAAAAATACAAAAAACGTGTCTGTGTAAAAAAAGAGGGCAAAGGCGAAAATTGCTTCCCAACTTTTTTTGGTTGCATGCCAACAGCAGAAAGAGAAGCAACTGTTGCTGCCACTTCTATTAGAGCTTGATTTTACTAAAATTTCATTTTTTCGTAAATACTTTCATAGCTGTTGATGCTGAATCGAGTAACTACGGGCTATACATGCGTATCCTTACAGGATACTGCAGGCTTTACTATAGAAATGCATTTTGTCCTTTATTGTTCTTTATTTTTTTTTTCAGCTGTGAGGTTGATGGTAATTTATTTTTTTGGTGTGGAGAATAAACCAATAAAAACATGCAAAGTTTTTCATGCAATTTTGAATATGGATACGTTACGATGGGTGTGGTTTATGCAAAAATAAATGACATTTGATTGTTAAAATTTTATGAAAATAGTCGTATATAAATATATATATATATAGATATACGTTTCAACATGAATAAAATTTTACATGAATTCGTATAAACAAAACTTTTATATGTGATATCAAACTTAATTTAAAGTTACTCATACGCCACAGCATCAATGTTTCACAGTCTCAACGAAGAAAAATGATTTTGAAAATAAATTTTATTTTAAAACAATTGAATTTATTTTTTTATTTTCTTTTCTATAGAATAGTTCTAAATTGCTTGTCTACATATGTTATTAAACTTGGATGATTTGAAAATACAAAAGTTTTTGTAAATCAAGTTTATTGCAAAAATAGTTTTGTTCAATAAAAGTCAATGGAGAAACTTTTTTAAAGTTGAGGCTATAGATAAACATAACTTTTTGAATACGAATATTGCATAAATTGAAAAATAACAACTAATTTTTATTATTACAAATTCTTGGTATTATTAAATTTGAATCGAAAAAGATTGATATGTCTAAAGTTGTCTAAATTTTAAACTATTTTTATACAAAATATTAAGAGAGAAACAAACCTTTATTTGAAATATTTTGTAAGAATAATTTTTATATTATTTTATATATTATAACCATCAAATGAGCGACTATAACGTGGAACAATGCAGTAGCCCCTCGAGAAAGAAATCCGAGAACGGAAATATTGGTGGATTATACACACGTTACGCAAAAGCACAAATGATGTATTACATGCGGCAGTAACCTGGAATGCGCAAGGCAGTAGAACATGTTGACGACCACGAAATTCTTGACATAGAATTGGTGAACTGAGGTCTATCGCTCGGAATAGGCAAAATTGAATAGGCAAACTTTTGTACAAACTCTTTGTGAATAGGTTAAGTTAATACTATCAAATATTGTATAGAACATCCCATAATAATAATAATAATAATTATAATAATAATATGTTATAAGTATAAGTAATTCTTGGGTATATGAAATATGTGTATAAATAATATATTACAAAAAATAAATCTAATTTCCATTGAAAATTAATTTCTTAGTTTGATTTCAATCTACTTTTATAAAGTAAAAACATTCTCAACTTTTTTGTTAGAAACTTTTGTTTCATCCTGGAACACAAGTTTCATTTCGGGAAGTAGAAGAAGTGTTGAAATCCTACTTCAGGGATAACTTTTTGTTGAATAGTTTAACCACATAAGAGAAAATACTATTGAAAGATGGCTAAGTTGAATGGCAAAACTTTTTAATTCATATTTAGCATTTGATAGCGATTGATTCACCATTAAAATTATTGTTTATATAAAAAAATAATAGTTAAAGTTAGGTAAGAAATGCTATGGGTTTTAGTATATAGTTTCTGGTATTTAATGTATTTGTAATTCAAAAAACTTTTAGAGTTTGAAGAAGTTATCTTTTTCTTCTCAGACTAATTGTAAAAACTTTGGAAATTAGTTTGAATAATCAAATTGCGTAATTGATAAAAGGATTGCTGAAGTTGGGCGGTGCAGTGACTAACAAATGGTGTATTCATTGCTTAAATACTTGTATGTGAAGTGATTCATAGTTGTTTTCAGTTTGCAATGAATAAAAACTTTATAGAACCAATTTAAATTTACGTTTCTTTTTTAAATTCATATGTACATTTTGTTACTCAGTGGCAAATTCTGTGTAAATATATTTTATGTAAATAGTTCACAATAGTCAAGCACATATAAAAGCAATGCTTGAAATGAGTAGGATAAGTTGTGCGAATGCCAGAAGAAAGAGCAGGAGAATCTTCGAGAGTGAAGTAAAAACAACGGGAAGAAAAGGAAGATAGTATTCGTCAAAATCTGAGAAATATGAATGTCAACAATTTGAAGATAAAAGCCATAACTGGAGAAGCTTATATTCTACGGATGATGATAATGTGTCAATAGTTCCTAGATCTATTAAATAAAATACAAGAAAATTAATCAAAATGCATTTCGTCTCCTTTAAAAGTGAGTCTCATTGAGTGCAAAACAATTATGCTAGAGCTTGCGCTAATACTCTACACATTTTACATAGACTGGTTGGATAAAGGCAGTACATTCTTTAAATGACTATTTCAATTTATGAAACGATTTATTATAATGAGACTTAAAAAAACGCATACAGGATCATGTCTGCCGATTACGTTGTTTTGTCGATCATATTTCTTAACTTTTTTCAGAGATCGATTTATAAGATCGGAGAACATAAGTGTCAATTCGCACAGAGTCATGGTGTGGTGCCACTAATAGTACGAATTAAAATTCTTATAAGACAAGTTTAAATAGCTTTTATTATTGAAGGGCTCTATATCATTAATAGAACAAATTAAGCAGAAGATGGTGTTTATTAAGTTTTCGGTGGTAAAAAGCAAATAACATCAAGGAACTTGAATAAAATACCAAAGCCACGATTTTTATAATATAGAGTCCTTATAATACATTTAAATGATAATACGAAGGAATTGTTCTTCAAATTTTTTGTGTCTATTATAAATACTTGATTATTGTAAGTTGTTTTGTGTTCATTTTTATGAATTATTTCTTTTAAATATTTGCTGCTTTCAAATATCATTGCTGAAGGTAGCTATGATGTTTGAAATGTTTGAATCAAAACAATTTAATTTTACTTCAAATTTATTTGTGGTAAATTTGAGTTAATTGAGTAGAGTTTAAAAGACTTTCTGACTGCAATAAATGCCATAAAAACCCAACTGACAAATTGAGTAAACTTCCTAACAAGCAATGCTAAAATATATCAAAAGCAGTAAAGGATTTGCAGTGAATTCCTAATACCTGAAATAATAATAAAACAGAATCTAGATTGTGTTCAACCAAATGAAAAGCAAATACTGTAGCAATCTTCGAAGCAGCGCTGGATTTGTGGTAAATATTTCCTTTCTGAATACTACTCATTTCCATGAATTCGATGTTGCTAATATCTCTTGGGGAAAACATACATAATGGAGGCTTGTTTGTTGCTTGTTGCCATGGCTGTTGATGGCGTTGTGGTCGGTGGTATTTGCTTTATACAATATAACATACAATATCATTTGAGATTAAAACATGAGAAATAAGTGAAATCTTTGTTAAAAATTTGCTCTGTTAATTTATGCTTATGGGAATTTACCCATTTTTGGTCAATTACAGACAATGTTTTCAGCTTGCTTAATAGCTTTCAAAGGATTTGAGTATAACAAGTAAAATTTTCTTTAACAAATACATAATTTCTGCTAAACATTCACATATTTTCATTATTTCGTTTAATCTAGAACATGGTATAACCCTATTTCACCTGTACGAAATAATTTTTCATGCAATAAACAAAATTTTTTGCTTTAAAAATGAATTTTGTATATTCTGAAGTGGCGTTTTTCTGTGCGTGAGCTTTTCTCTATATCTTTCACATTTTAGCCTTAACATTATTTTGGGTAATTATTAACGTAGAGTTTGCTTATAGAATAGTTGGAATATGTGCGGTATAATAAATTTTTGTTCTTAAACTAGCAAAAAACTCTAATAAATCAAAATGAAATTATAGCAAAATGTTTGTTTTGGCAAATTCTCACTCATAAATTGTAGTCTTACTTTATTTTGAAAAATGTGAAATTGTAGATATGAAAGCAAAATATTTATGTTATTAAGTTACTCCTTTCTCTTCCATTTATTCTTTCTGTTTACTCCTTTTGGTTGTTTGAAATTTATTTATCACAAATTTTTAATACTAAACTTTTAGAATTTCAACACATTTTTTTTTGATTAAATAAAAAAAAATTATTAAGTATAGCAACAATTTGTCATCAAACTTTACAGAAACTTTAGTCAAAAAGTCATTCTTGTAGTAGTCATAATCGCAAGGATACAAATGAAATCACGCCAAAGTTTTCGAGTGCTTTTTTTGTTTAGAATCACTTCTGGGGAAAAGTTTCCTTCTGATAGTAGCTAAACAAAATTTAGCTGTGAAGTGTTGTTTCGGAAGGAAGTGTGTAGTCAACGTGTTTTGTGAATTAGCTATGCGGAAATATTGTATTGGGAATGCTGCAATAGTCAACACAACTTCAACCTCGTTCAGTTTTCAGATGCTAAAGCGGATGCGTTAACACTGCAATAAATTGGGATAAAGTAAACACGTAAGTGTTAGAAAGTTTTATTAAGGAAAACATGAAACAAAGATGCATTATAAAAATACAAAAAAGAATTATTTTCTGTTTTTAAAAATAAAACATAGTGAAACGAGCAGATTTAATTTCAAATAATACACATTCATATAGCAATAGCAATAAACGAGGGGTACTAGCTCCCAGCGACCATGATTGATCTTTTGTGCTGCAACAGACCCTAACCGAACAGCAGACAGTCCGGCCTTCCGAATGAAAGTCAGAATGTCGGCCATTGAGAACCTCCTAATGTCAGAAGGAGAGAGTAGTTCTCGACCCAGTGACCTGCTTCTGGCTCAGATTAAGGCTAGAGAGTCAAAGAGAATGTGACTGGAAGTCTCGCCTGCTTCTAAGCAGAGTCGACAATCTATCTTTTCGGACAGATCTATTTTGATAAGGTAAAAACGCAGTCTATGGTCACTCGTTAAATATTCCACCAGTTTAAGTTTAAGTAATCTAAGTAATCTAAACAACATAAAATACATTGATTTATCATTATACTGAAGAATTTTTTCAAATTTTCATGTAACTCTGAGCTGACCACTTTTGAGCATTAAGTTCGTCAATTATTAAAATATCACATTTTATGATAGTAACGTTAAAGAATCTGTAGAAATATTTCAATGAAATAGACAAAAAGTATGTTTCTGTAAACTTCAGTGATTTATAAAAATATTCCTTCCTTTTTTAATGTATACTGCGACAATGGAACATCTTTGTCATTTTGTTAGAGAAATTTTAGCTGATGTGGTAAAGAATATATGAAAACCACAATATATTGTATGGTTGAACCAACATGATACATCGACTAAGAATATTTTAACCTGAGATTTAGTTAAAATCAGATTAAATCAATCAATTTATTTTTCTGCGTGAACTCAGGTCTAAGTTTTGCAAAAGACCCATTAACTAAATAATTTTTTGTTACGACATTAACTATATTTTCAACGAAAGATATATCTCAAGTTTAAAGGAAATTAAATTAAATTGAACTAAATTTTTTTGATATAAGATATAAGATAGATATAAGATAGAGCACTCGAATTGGTAATATCGTGGTGTTATTATTAAAAAAATTTTTAGGGTAATTAGTTTATTAAGTTATTTTAACTATCACTTAAGTACAAAGATGTATTATTGAAGCGAATAGATACTACAAGCGTGTTTAAGGTTCTATGCACTAAGTTATTAAGAATAATTTAAGTTAAAGAAATTTTTTTTAGTAAAATTAAAATACTATCATACTATATGGAACATCTATGCCATTTATACTATCTCTACACTGAATTAGCAATGGGGTACATATAAAAATATCTGCTTATTTTACTACAGGTTTTTATTTACATTACAAAGTCATGATGATTTTGTCTATTTAAGCTGGAGACATAGCCCTTTTTTATTATTTTAATTCTATTAACAACATTAAAATCTCTGAAAAGGATAATGACTTATCTGAATAGAGACTGCAACAATATCCTTTTGTAAGCTAAAAGCGATACTTAAAACTGAGACTATAAAGCTTGCTGACGTAAACAGTTTTTATATGATGGGAATAATTTGTTTAAAATTAAAATGTGACAAATAAAATTGACAAAATATAAAGAATTTTAAGGGGAACAAAAATGTTCGATAAGTCATCCTGTAAAATATATACGTCAGTTATAGCTGCGTCATGAATTTACGCGAAAAATATATTTGTATTGAATATTTTCGTGACATTTTGCATTATGGTTGCAAAGATATGCTTAGGTACATAAAATGAGAACGTTTATAAAAGCTAAATTATCGTTTTAATATTTATCCAATAAATTTTATATTCACATAATATTTTTAATAGTGTTCATTACGTTGTGATTACATTGTGACGAACTTTATTGGATTACGCCATACATGACGTTAAAATGCTTGTCATTTAAAGCAAGAATAAATATTTAATGACTTTTAGTAAAAGAATATAATCAATATTCCAATATAATACAATTTATTACATCCCTGCATTTGTATAGCTAACAAAGAAATATTTTATACCTGTGAAAGACTAGTACTTGTATTATGAATTAAAAAGCAGGTGAGTCAAAAATAAAGCGAAGAGAACAGTATAAACACTAATGAATGTAAAAAATATTTAAAACAGATAAGAAATAAAGTTTTTAGACTGCAATGACAACATCCAAGGTTTTTGACTTAAATTATTAACATATTCTCTTCAACTCTAATCAAATTTGAATACTTTTCGAACAATTCAACAGTTTTCTTAAAACTTTTTCAAAACAAAATTTTACTACGGACTTTTGTCATACTAAGGTCCCTGAGTACACTTGTATGAATTTAAAATGTAATATTGACAGAAATCAATTTTAATTAAGTTGCTTTTTGCTACAATTTTATTTTTTAACAATTTTTTTAAGTAACATTATTTCATACTTTTATGCTCAAAAGGATATTAAAAACTTCCAAGAAATCATTGTATAATATGTTTCAATACATATATAGGCATATCCTCACAAAAGGACATCATTCGTAAACAAATGTTGACGTCAATTTATGGCATTAACATTTATACAATTACGTCAACGTATATATATTATCAACTATTGTTTTATTTAGCATTCATTTTCTAGAATGTATTTTACACATATATTTAAAAAATTCTATTAAAAATAGAAATATGAGATTACAAAAGGCATAAAAAGATAAATTCTAGCTAATATTATTGATTTTAAAGATTTCGTTTCATATATAAAAAGCTTATAAAAAGAGCTTATAAATTTAATTCATATATAAATTAAATATTTTTATATAGTGATATTAAGCACATACAAGTCAAAGGAAGTAGTTGCGCAACCTTAGCTCGAAAAACAGAAAGCTGATCTACAGCCAGATAATTAGACCAGCATTACTTTATAGGTGTGTCAAAGTTACAAGTTGCTCAAAGACAGGCTCTCCGAAAACTTTTCAAAGTGTTATGGTACATACGTACGAATGACATGTTAAGAGACCTTAGAATAGATCCGGTCAAAAAATACATGTGACAAAGTCCTAAAGCTATATGTGAAAACCGACAGGTTGCCCTACTTAGCACTATCTATTCTCAGAGTAATCACTAATCGCACGGGTCAGTACGTAGATCTGAGATCAGTCATTGAATAAACATGAAGCTTATGAGGAACACACGAATTAGTCAGTGAGAAGAGTGGGACTCTACAGAAACACCCTAGCTATCAAAGAGTAAAAGTGCCAAGATGCACTAACTCGGAAAAGGTTCAATATAATAATAATTTCTGTAATGTGAATGATGACGATATGATTTTTAAAATTTATGTAAGTATGGTTTGTTAGAATCAATATTCATAAAAATACAGACATTTTTAAAAGGTATAGAATTCCATTTTTTGAAATGTGCCCGATGCTTATCAAGATCGTTTTCCTCATTTTGCATTCGTATAAAAATAAGTTTACAAAAAAATGTTTATAAATTCATTTTAATTGCATTTCTTAGCTAAATACAAATATATTAAATACGTAATCCTTTAAAAATATTATATTTAAAAATAATCCTAAAATATTTTCACAGCTTATGTACATAGTATATAAGAAAAGGCAAAAGGTTAAGAGTCTGCACTGAAAACGACACTAATAAATATTTACGTCTCT
>NC_051847.1:11522633-11555150 GCF_002237135.1 Teleopsis dalmanni
TTTTTAGTTTAATAATAAATATTTACAGTTGTAATATGTGTTTTTTTCAGTGTTCTACTAGTGTGATGAGATTCATTGGTCTTATAAAAATAATTTATAAATTAATTATCAACTAAGGAATTTTAACATTATTTTGTTTTAACAATTTATATAAATGATAAGCCACCTTTTAAATTATTAGTCCAAATATCTTTAATAAAATTATAATGTATATACTATATGTTACATTCTTTCTGAAGTGTTGATTTCATTCTCATACATTCGTTGGTATATAATGTATATAACATGTGTACTCTTAATCATATTCAACAATAAATTTTTTTGTTTTAAAATTTTTATTTGTTGCTTCGTCAGCCCCCCAGGGTACTTGAACAACGAATAAATGCTGCGGCTACGAATTGTTGGAAAAAAGCAATACAAACTGAACCATGGCAAACCAAATCAAACTATTCCAAACCGAAACTCATAATGAGCGGCTACAGTAACAGCAGCGAAGCGAGCAATGAGCAATCAACTTGAAGTGTTATTCTTCCAGCAACAGCCAACAAATAATAAAAGAAAAAATAACTTAAAAAAAATTATTATTGTTAAAGAAAACCAAAATTTTAAATAAGAAAGAATTTCAAAAAAAAAAGAACACAAAATTAATAATGAACTTCAAATGTTAATTTTCTGTACAGAAGAAGATAGTAGTTTTGGTTGGCAGTTAAGGAAGATATAAATAAACTGCATACGTTGTCTACTATAGATGCATAGAGAAATAAAAATAGAAACTGATAGTATTTTGACAGGTCAGGTTCGGACTGACCAAATCACTACGCCTTTAGTAAATTTTTTACGCTAGCAGTCGATAGAATAGTCCTTCGAATAGAGTAGCCGAGTATCAGACGTTGATAACAGCTTCAAGCCCGAAATTTGACTAGAAGTATCCGATTTTCTCTCAATCGGAGGCTACATTCTATTACCTAAAACAGACGCAGTTTACTTGAATAGCAACGAACAAAATTATACCGGCCACATATATTTATTAGATTGTAATAACTTTAAAACTCATGACATATAAACCAATAGGTTAACTTAGGTTGAAGTGAGAATCTATAGAATTGACTTTAAGGAGAGTACCACCTACAAGTCTGTTGTATTACCCTAGGGCTAATCTTAAGTTGTTCTCCTTTAAGTGATTAAGTTATTCCTATCGAAAGTGAGTTGTCTCCCTACATCACTTTAATCAGGTAACTTTTCTTTAGAATTTATAAATGTCATTTCCATTATCAGCTTTTGATAGTTTTTAAGGGTCTTCCAGGAATTATACCTCTATAGTTTATTTAGCACTAAATGTCTGCATAATAGAGGATGGCTAGATTATTTTTTTTTTTTACTTAACACAGACCGTAGAGATCGTCACTTTAAGATCTAACGCTATGCTTATATATTGAATAATGGTCGATTACAAAAAAAAAATTAAAAATTTTATTTCGGTTCTTGCTTGGTATATTGGTAGTCAACTTTATTTTAGTCTTGACGCAAATGTTTTCCTTTTGCTGATTAATTTGTGCTTTTTTAAGAAAAATCGCATATCAAAGATTTACAGATACCAATTCATATGTATTTATCTATATAGTTCCTGTCGTGGTCAGTAAATCTTTGTATCCAGACGATGGATGCTTTATTCTTTAGGGATGCAATAGCAGATTGATCGATTTTTTATGGAGAGTGCAAGGCTTTAATCTGAGTTTGACTACCAATTACCAATCTGTTATTTTATAGTTCTGATTATATGAGTTTTTATAAGTATGTTAACAGTGACCATGATCACTATCACTTCCACTTAAGTGGTACATTTGTGAATAAATTTTAAATCAACCTTATTGGCTAGTTTAGAGTTATAAGTGTTAATAATCTTATTAGGTTTGGTTGATTAATGTGATAGTCCAACTCTTATAGAATGCACTATCTTAGGAATGCTAGAATGCTCTTAATATGGTTACATTTTTGATACAGTTCATTCCGATCACTGCTTTGGCAACACAGTCGGATTGAGTGAGGTCAATTGATATAATATAAAGTAATATCTACAGGGCTTTTAAGGGAATTGGGAGTACTAACTTTATAGCTTTAAAAGCATTAATAAGCATACTTTTGAATCACTAAATAAGAAAGTGTTTATTTTTTATATTTCCTTGTTCTTCTAAAGATTGGCATGCTTTTTAGTCAATTAATGGCTTTGAAGTTATTTGCCAGAAACCTATAATTAAATCTTTAAATGTAGTGCAAAAAAAATTAAGAATAAAAATATAAAATCTGTTAAAACAAAAAACATAAAACAAAACAATTTACACCGCAACGAAAAAGCGGTCATTGTGGAAAGGAAAACGAACCGATTTTTAAAACTGTTTTTATTTAACAGTTGATGAATATAAAAACTAGAGATACAAAACAAAATTGTATATTCTCAACCGCAAATTGACCTCTTAGAACACAGAAATATAGAAATCTATAAAAACAGATAAAGAAATTAATATTGTATTAAGCCAAACATAATAGTATAGTAAAAATGCGTTAAAAAAAAGTAAAGTTAGCATTCACAAAATAAACCGCCTCACGAAAGACCTTCGCAGAGCCCGGAACGTGAATTCTATAGAACAACTGCGTGTTGCTGTTTATTTCAATAAACAAAAAAAAAATATTAATATTTTTAACTGAATCATTTAGCGCAAATATATAGCACATTGCATTTCTTTATCCTCTTAAAATCTGCAGTGTATAAAGAGATACATTACCAATTTGATGTCTGCCTATTGCAGAAATTTAATACATTTTCGCCCGTTAGAAAAGCAGTATGAGTATCTGTGCAACAGATAATAATATTAAAAGTTAAGTGTAATTATTTATGGGATTTTAAAATTGTGTATCTGCTTTAAGCCAGCCATTGATTTACGAATTCGAATAAATAAATTCACAACTATTAGCGCAGTAAGTCATATGAGTATAAATGCGAATGCGATTTTTTTTTATTTTTATCTTTAAACATTTTTAATACATTAAGAATTTCTTAAGCATAACAAGATTTAATTAAAAAGTTTTTGAAAGTAGTTTAATAGTGTTTTGTTCTGGTTCCTATTCTCGGTATTGTTAGAATGTTGGTAAATATAACCAAAGCACGAAACTTGTTCTCATAAGACAACAGATGTATCTCTGTTGTAAAAGTAATTAAATAACAACATTTAATTAGTCAAAGTTTTTAATGCACGTGAATATTCCTACAATTTGCACTAAAAACGATTTATTAAATTTTACTAATAACTTTTCATCACCAAAAACTGCATTCCATTAACTAATCAAAGCATTTACCAGAATTTTTTAACATTGGATTGGTTATGTATCTTTTTTGTATAGTTGTGTTAAAATTATAGGATTAATACTTTTAAAATAATAAAATTAAAAAGAATAAACAAGTGAGATTATTTCAGAGTTTAGTTCAACAGAAGTTAATTATTTTATTTTTCTATTAGCAATTTCATTGAGTTATTGCTTAATTACTACTTAACAATAATTGGGCAATAAAAATAGTAATAAAAACTTAAGACACAAAGAAAGAAGAAAAAATTACCTTGTCAAAACTATCTTCTTTCCTTAAGCAATCAATTTCTATTAAATTGCAAGTATTTTTGAAAACATTAATTTCTGTTATTTTATTTCAGTAAATATAAATAATAATAAATGTAAAATATTTTTAAAAATAGGTGTAGTAAAAAGAGAGATCCATTATTTTTCCATGAAATTAAAGGCTTATTTACCATAGTTAAAAATGATTCAATTTAGGTCAAATATGCGCCGTTTCATTCGATACCTTCTTGTCATTTTGAAAGTAATTTCAAAATGCCTTTGTCATAGAAGTCCTCGTTCATATTATCAAAAAATTGAGATAGTCGATTTTTACAAGCCTCTCTTAAAGCGAACTTTTTAGCAAAAACATCGTTCGGTATGAACAGGAGCCAAGTGTGAACTATAAGGAGGAAGCATAAGGACTAATATGATTGGATAGATTCTGTCTTCAATTAATAGTGCAATACTGCGAATGACAACAGTGATCTCTTTTGGGCAAGGAGCAATAAATAATCATTTATTACCTATGATAAGGATCTTCATCCATTTCTTTTATACGTTCTTTTATAACAAATTAACTTTACAATTCCTTGAACATTTATATCTTTATTTATGTATACCTGCTCGGAACAGAAATGATTAGCAATATTTAATAAAGCTAAAGTTCCTATTTTATTAAAATATGATAATGAATATTGGAAATACACTTAATTAATCAATAAATTCAATATAATTCTTACAGGGGATGTGGAAACATATTAGTTATCTTAAGTACCCATATGTACATGTATATCGTGATGGACACTACATACTTTGTTATTCTCCCTCAATATTGTTATTCCAATATTGAGCGAGATACTCTAATGTAAAAGGTACAAAACTAGTAGATAACGTACTATTAAATATAGAAATGTAAAATTTAGCGATGAAGTAAGCAGTTTCCTTATATTGGATTAAAGAGTGATTTATCAGTTTATAAACAGCTATAACAATTGTTCAGATTTTTTCATTTAGTTAGGCAATGAAAAACTCTCGGGAATTCAACATTTGGCTATACTACATATCAATAGAATCCTATGACAGCATAGCCAGAGTAAAAATATAGAAAGTTGTTAGAGAATTTGATATTCAAAAGAAGATGACACGACTATAATGGTTGACTATGGTATCTATGGTAGCTGAAACTCGTAACAAGCAAATCAAAAATGGCATGAACATTATCTAATATAAATCAACATCTTTAATGGACTCCGATAAGGAGACGTTGGCGAGTCATGCACTGATAGGGTTGCTGCTCTTAAATATTTTGTAGCATATTTTATAGTAAATGGCAGCTGAAAATATGGCATAGAGTCAGGAAGCTTGGACCTTAAGAGTGCACAATACACTAAGATGACATCATTTATAATCGGGATTGGTGAAGACATTTGTTGCAGCGGGCCAAGAGTGGACACCGATTGATGCTAAATCTTATCAAAACAAACAGTAAAAAAGGATTAATATCATAGGTAGTTATATTAATGCACTTAGAATGATGTTACTTACCATAATAATTCTAAATAAAATTACAATTCTTAAGCAAGAATGTTTTGTAATTAAATCTGTATCACAGAACGAAAAAGTTAGCAAACCCTGTATCTTAAAACATTATTAAAATTTCCGAATGCTGCCATCTGAAATACTTGAAGCGTCTTTTGGTTTTATATTTAAGTGGTTTTGTGGTATGCATATTGTTCAAATAAAAAATAAACTTAAATAAAATCTACAAAAAACTCGTATTAAGAAACAGAAAACTTGAACGCTTTTTAAATTGATACATTTTTAAAACGCAGATATGACATTGAAGTTTTATATTACGCAGCTGTTATCTGTGTGATAACAGATACTCGTATTTAAGACAAAATTACAAATGTAGTGAGTACTTATATAAACATACAAATATGTTGCTATAAAATTATATGTGGTAATAAAAATTAAGTAAACAAAAAAGTATTAACAGTGTCATATCTATATATACTTATAGAAGTCCTTTGGGTTTTCACATAAAATAGAAAAAAAAACTTTTCAGACAATAATAATTTTTTTGAAATTACGCCAAGTCAAATAAATTAAACATTTTTTAAATAATTTAATTATTTTGGTAATTAAATAACAATTAGTAAAATGAATTTCGTTTAAGTAAATAAATGAGTAAATAAGTGCTTTTAAATAAACTGGTAGCAAACAGTGATTATCTTCTTTACTTAAATGCAAAATGTACTTACATATATTTACAGCAAAAGTTTTCTTAGATATAAATTTACATTAGATACGGGTCTAATATAATAAATTACCTCAGCAAAAATAGTTTTTATTTGTTCTCATTAAAATTCTTTTAGAAAATAAAAATTCAAATATAAACAATCGAATCTATTAAATTAAAATTTATTTATGGATATAAAATTAATGAAGTATCTACATTAAAAAAAAATATATATATAAACAAGATGTGGCCTAAGTTATTATT
Organism: Teleopsis dalmanni; assembly: GCF_002237135.1. Classification (NCBI taxonomy): domain Eukaryota; kingdom Metazoa; phylum Arthropoda; class Insecta; order Diptera; family Diopsidae; genus Teleopsis; species Teleopsis dalmanni. Next base: position 11,528,746 of record NC_051847.1, read on the forward strand.
TTGTTCGAATTGTGTATCTTTCCATCGGTAAGTCTTTAATTGTCTGTCCGTCAGTCTATTTGTTTGTTTTTTCTTAGTTTTTTCAAGTCAATGTGCTTCGATGACTAATGAAAATTTATCTACACTCGTGTATGTATCGCTTCAAATTCAAATATTTATTTCAACGTACAAAAATGGTAAAAGTATGTTCTTAATCGAAGAAATATGCAAATGAGGTATACAAGAAAACCTAATAAAATAAGATTATAAAGCTTTAATTGCTATGCCCTGCAGCCGAGCTGGGATTGAAATAATTACAGATATTGAAACAAGTTCTAGTGCTTGAAAAATGAGAAGAATTTCACTGATTTTTTGTTATAACAAAAATAACATTTAAAGTACACTTAATAATGATCAAGTTAACTTTCTACTCTGAAGAGTATTAAGATACTCTGAAGTATTTAAGTAAATAAATAAATAAATAAATATATATAGTGAGTTATGTAGTAGTAGAAGTAATAGTTCTTTATTTTCAATTTTTTATACAAAAAAATGCATATTTCCATAATGATTAAATATATATAAATTTTGCCGCAAGCGGTATTAACCACACGTACATAAATAAATTATTTTTCTGTGCAAAAAAATTATTTTATTAATATTGTTAAAATTTGATAAAATATACAACAGAGTGTTTTATAATTAATGTATTTAAATATAGATAACTTTTTATCATTATGAAGAGATGTAGCACTGCGAACTTAAGATCTATTGTGTCCAGGAAGATTATATGTCTAAGAAAAGAAGAAAATCGTATATGAACAGAGAGTTAATGTCGTATATTAATCGTCGTCAAAAAAGTCAATAGAAGAAAACCCTTAATTCCTTAAAAATGTTAACGCTGTTAAATATCATTTAATATTATGTTTAATAACATATGTTTTCATACTTAAATTAGTTCAGATCAAAAGAACTATTGATTTATTTTCTTACAAATGCAATATTTTTTTAAGAAAAACTTAACTTTTAAATTTTCTCAAATTTTTTTCTGAAAAACAATAACTTATTGTTTAAAATTCAATAATATTGTTTCTTGTCAGTTCTTGTATTGACAAGAATAATGTTCTAGCTGAAGAATTTTCCATCGATCATGCACTGACTTTTTGCAATTGACACTAAAATGAGCGATAAAAGGATCACTTATTGCATTTATTAAGTTAGAAAACAGCCTCTATACTTATATAAACAATACATTTTATACAAAGACAATGTCTTCAGCGCAAAAGAGAAAAGACTTTATTAACATTGCGACTGTTTGGAGCTATATACTATATATACATATATTAAACGTATGAAACTCAGCAGCTGTGTTGACTTGGTCCTATCGAAGGAATGAATTTAATTGCTTCGGATACAAATATCATTCGGTGTTAGCTGGTGAAAAAGGTAATACATGATGTATACATCTTCGGTGAAAGCGTTAACGACATGTGACATTAAGGCAATCAAATCTAGCAACTGATAACAGCAAGTGATTGATCGGTCCTTCTGTCGTAGGCTACTAGAAGCGGCTAAGGGCGACACACTTCCAATAATTATATTAACGACTTAGCAACATACGATTTAGTTCAACTAAATAAATAAGTAAAAGGTACTTTGTATAAAGACAATATTTTCCCATACAAAAATATAATTTTAATAATATTGCAAGTGTAGGATAAAATGTATAAAATCTTGGATTTGACTATTTTCTTATAATTTTAGTCTTTAACTAATAATAAATTTTATTTAATTAAAAGCTTAAGAAATTCTGATTTTTAGTTTATTATTTAATGTCGAAATATTGTGATTAGCAAGTTTGCCTTCCCGTTAATCGCACTTCACAACTGCAGGTATGAGCAGCACGCATTTGCGGTACCAAATAGCCTCAATTTGTAGGGAAAAATTTCCATCCATAAAACACTCACAAAATACCACAATTTATTTACGGAAAATAACAGAATACGTGAACTAAATTTAAAACAAAAAATAATGAGCGCCACCGCACAAAGTACAAAAGCATCAATCCTAGAATAAAAGGAAAAAATCGTTCTAATTGCAGCCACGCCATCCACGGCAGCCTCGATGAAATGCGGGAAACTGCTTAAATTATACACACGTATTGCACCGATAAGAAGCGAAATAATTATAGCTTCACATATTTGAATATCTATATCTATATACACGTATGTTTGTGTGTAGATACATTTTCATCTTCATATACGTAGACTCTTAGAGTGAAGTCACACATTAAAAGTGAAAATGAAAATGTACAATTTTCACGCAACATATAAAAGGAATTGAAACATATTTAGTACGTTAATGATGACGAATACAACAACAACAACTAGAACAACAACAACTTAAGTGCTTAGTAGTAGTTTGAGGCGCCTTGTGGATTTGAGTTAGTATCTGTATCTGTATCTGGGAGCTGCCATTCATTCACCCATCGCCGGAATGCCAAAAAGAACATCGCGAATATGAGAATATGAGACAGTTGCTCTATGTGTAATGTGATGGGAATTAAAACAGAAAACACATGTTCAGTTCAGTTCAGTTCTTCTGCTATTTTAGTGTTTCAACGCTGCCAATTACATGCCAAACAAATATGTGAAAATACATATATTTAAGAATATTTTTATACACATTTATGCTTACAGAAAAAGATATAAAAAATGCATAGATAAATGTTGGCAAGCCTTTCAGATAGATTTGGTCAACTTACAGCGGTTATTGAACTGAAAGTCGAAAACATCTTCGTTGATGCATTTTATTTATTTAAAAAAATTTAATACATGTCTTAAAAAATTTATTGAGAAAGGGTGCAGAGTATCTAGTTTTCTAGACACAAAGTTTCATCTTCTATTAAAAATAATACTACTAAAATAAATGTACAACATTAGGGAAAACTAAAAAGGTAAGAAAAATTATGTCACCAGAATGCTGTCTCATTAATTATTTCGCACTCCGAATGTAAGTGCACTATCAGACAAAACTTGCTCATATATATCACATCAAACAAGAAGAGGGAACAAATATTTTTCATCGTTTTTTGTAAATAAACTTTAGATATCTTTTAGATACTTTATACTGAAAATTCGTAGCGTTTCGTTCAATATAAGTCTAATTATACAGATTAACTGTATGAATGCTAAATAGAATGAGAATAAAAGTTTCACAAGGTTTTGGAAAATCCCAGTGGATTGGAGCAGTTTAATCATATTTTGAACGTCATTCAAAAAACTGAGTGTAATTGATTTTAAGTGACCCAATGCATTGGAATTCTAAAATCTGATATAATATTAGAAGTGTCCCATTAAATTTTTTCTAATCCACTTGACAGCCAGACTAAAGGCTACGTTACGTAGAAATTTTTAATAATAAAAATTTATTGTGACCCAATCCACTGGAATTCTAAAATCTGGGATAATAATAGATGTGGATGGAAGATCCCATTCCAGTATACTCTTTCTAATCCACTTCAAAGTCAGACTAAAGGCTACGTTACGTAGAAATTTTTAAGAAAGAAAAAATTTTTTTTTTGAGTTTTAAAACTTCAGTGTCAGTCTAATTTTATTCTATCTTTTTTGTGCAGTTAGTCAGCACTTTGGCTATTTATTTCTTAGTAAAGATGTTTATTACCTTATAAGATTTCATTTAAGTAAGAAAATTTGTATGGATTGTTTGCAATTTTTGAATTAAAAACCTAGTGTCATTACATTTTTAAGGAATCAAATTTGCAGTCCAACAAATTATATACGGACTATAAGCTAGTTAAATAAAAATTTTAAAATTTTCTAAGATCAGTGATGATGAGAATGTGGCAATACTCGAAACAGCGTTACATGGTCAGTCAAACTTCAATAAATTCATCAAAATTTGTTTTGATTTGTTTTTATTAAATTTTTGTTCTTCCTTCTTCATTACTGTTCGAATCCATTTAAAAAATATTTTATTAATTGTACTACAATAAGAATATTTACAATATCTGAATCTTTTATTTTAGTAAGTGGTGTTTTGAATTTTTTGTTAAAAAAAACTATCGATAAAGAGCATGCAAAAGCTAATGTGTATATTTAAACCTAAAACTTAGCATATTCTTAACTGATATTGATTTGGCTATATTCATTACCTACAATTGGTAAAAAACTAGTAATTAAAAAAATTCGCTTTCTCCTTACGAACTCTTAACTTTATTTATTAATTCACAAATTAATACGTTTGTATAGAAGTTATAAGAATGAAATAGATATTAAACTAAAAGTGTAGTAAAAAACGTGATTTGAATATAAATCTAATCTATAGCTATAGTAATAAAAAGACGTCGAAGCTACTCTATTTTTGAGTGTACTCTACTCTACGCAGTCGTCAAGGTGGAAATGTAAACACTGACCCTGTGAAATTATATGGCAATTATCCAGTAAAACGCAGCAACACGAACCTCTAACAAGCATCGCTAATTGTTTTTGTTATAAGGTTGAACTTATAAAAAGTGAAAATAAACATTTAAAATTAAACAAAATCTTTTGAACTACAAACATAAAACCATAGCTAATAAAACCACCTCAAGCAACTGCACGTATAAAGAAATGAAAGTTGAAATCCAAACAAAAATTATAATACAAGTAGATACATAGATACAAATTTATATGTATCTGTATCTGCCACAATATACCCGTATATGTAGAATTATTAAAAATTAACCCGAATTTATAATTTTCAACAAATGACAAAATTACAATATTTCTTCACAGAATTTTCAGCAGCTATTAAAAAAATATAAAGTTTTAAAATTAACATAACGAGAAAAAAAATGAAAGTATGATTTTGTTTATAAACACGGCACCAGTTGTTGGGCTCTGACCTTTATAAACTTCAACACAATTTAGACTTTAACCCATTTAGCAAAGAAGCCGGACTAGGTTTGTTGGTTTGTTGGTTTGTGTCTGGTGTAAAAGTGAAAATTCTATTGTCTAACATAATACCAGAAACATACTTTAGAGTCATGACACTTGTCATGTTATTTGAATTTATGTTGCGATTGTTTTACAATTCCAAACGAAGCTACTTAAGTAACCTGTCACCAGCGACGACCGTCCATTGCAGTCAGGCAACTCCGCATTCTTCTGTTCTTTAATATTTTCCGAGTTACAAGACGAGCGACGATTTTAAGTAGCTCATTTTCATGCCAAACACGTTCAGGGCGTGTTGAATTCAATATCTGAAATGGTGTTTATCAAACTTTATTCAATATTCCATGTCAAACCAAGAATAGAAAATTCTTTAATACTTTAGTAAATAATATATTGGTATTTGGTATTTATGTCAAATATTTATTTACAACAAGTTTTGAGTTAACTTGCAAAATGGCATATACGATTTCAACAATATATATTTTTTGTATGATATTAAATAAGTGCAAAATAACCAAGGCATAAAGATAAGTTGTGTAAAGTTCACAGTGAGATATGAATAAAACCATTGCACATTAATTTGATGAGATATCATATAACCAAAATGAAATAATTTATATCCATGACATAATTTCTTCAAGGTGTACCGGTAGGGTTTGGTAATTAATCATTAAATAGAAGTAATCACAAGTGAAGTACTTTTTTTGGTGAGAGTCATTAATTTTGACATAACTGTAATGACAATATATGGTTGTGTTAGTTTTGCAACTCAAAACCATTCCAGTTCCACAAATGCAACTGAATAGAACACACAGTAAGACTACCAAATAATAACATCGCCAGACAAGCCCTTCGCTGAAACTCACAAGGTTCTAGAATTTCCGGGAAGCCAGCTAGGACATGGAGGCATACGATTACAGAAAAAATGCAAAAGGCCAATTATACCTGGAACAACGTAACTGTTAATGCTCATAACTAAGTTATGGCTCTATGCTCCACTTAGGAGTCAAAAATTGAAGTAGTTAGATTTGAAACAATTCAAATAATTTATATTTGAAATAATTTATATTTGGAATCGCGGCTAAGTACCAAGCTTAGCTGGTATATTTCAATAGCAACACCATAACTCGCTATTAACAGAGAAGTTATTTGGTTATTGTCTATTTTTCTTCTCCGTGCAGTGTGATAGATGTCCTATTTTGTCGTCTAGTGATCAATTATTCAAAACCAACTAAAGTTTTATCACTTCGACGTCTGCCCAATTGAGAATGATCTTCGTAAACGATAGATCATAGCTAGACTATGTCAACTTTGATTTTTCTCATCCCATTCTGATCTTCCATTTATTTTGTAGTCTCGGAAAAAGGCTTTGAAAAGATTTTTCATTGGTAATACAATTACTTTAATTTTTAAAAGATGAAGGGTATTAATATATATACGATTTATGAGCTTCTTGTAAAAAAAATTAATAACCCAAGCTTGAGTATTGTTAAGTAGAATTAAATATATATCTTGTGATATATGATGATATATCTTAATTTAACTTTAAATAAAATATTACAAATCAACACAACTAATAATTGCACCAAAGATTGCATGTAAATGTAAATCCTTATTTAAATATGCTACGAAGAAGTACAGCTTTAAAAAATACTGATAGATAATATCAAGACAAATTTAGATGTATTATAAACAATAAAAGAGTAAACAAAAACTTGTGTTTATTTATAAGTACTATTTTAAAGCACTAAGTACTATTCCGATAGTACAGCTCAGGTTATGGATCTGTTGTGTAAAGTCGAGTACAACTCTTGGTTTTAAATGCTAAGAGAGACATGATTTTGCTTCGCTAGCAGCTAACGTGGTCTTACTGAATAATTAGCCAATAGAAGTAAAACTCAAACATTTGTGGTTCATAAATTAGTTAATGTGCTTTTGTACCACATATTAAAAATTTTACAATCTTTTATGGAATCAAAATTACCGATATTAAGGGAGTTCTGCAGAGATCTTTATTTACCATTTATTATGATAAATAATATTATAATTGTCGGATATTCTCGGCAGTGTCGGATGGTACTATGTTTGGTTTATGTGTTTGTTAGTCGCATCATAACTTTTCGTAACGTCTCTCAATTTTTGCCGGGATATAAATAAAGTATATCGTCGACAATTACAGTGATTGGATATCACGACTTTACTATTGATGAAAGACTGATTTGATGTGCTTCAATTAATTTGTTGATAGTATAGACAACTAATAATTAATACTTTGAATAGAGAACGACAGTTTCTATTGAGCAATACCCTTATAACTGTATACAGTAACACCTCCTTTAATAATAGGCTTGGGTTTGCTCAAAAACCTAAGTGAATCAAAGTTATATTGGTTAAAGACTTAATACTTTTCTGAGCTTAACAATGTGATTGCACCCAATAAGATACATTCAAAGATAAAATTCTAATAAATTTCATTCAATCACAACTAAATTTATATTGTGCATATTTGTTTAAGAAATATATAATTGAATATATATGAGTGAAAAATATTTTATTAAATTATAGAATGTTTTTAAAATATTTTAGGCACGAATATAACAAAAATCCAGAAATAGAATCATCACAAAATTATTGAATTAAAAAAAATTTTGTGTGACAACCTCAACTTTAATTAAATTTTTTAATCTATTGTGTAGGCTTTGACATCATTCACTTAAAATGACTACAACAATTAAATTCATTTCGTTTACTATTTTTTCTTGGCATTAATCGTACAAAGTAATTAAATTTAATTCCAATGAATTTCACTTACACACCATGCCCCAAAAGTATTTGTATCTTGTATCTACTATACGCACACCCAAGTGTTGGGAGCTTTGCATTTACGCTCGCGAAACGCTAACAGTTTGCTAAATTGATTAAAAGTTTTTTAATGAAATACAAAAAATGTAAATAAAACTTTTGACTAATCAAATTAAAAACTTAAAAAGTGCACCACAATAAACTTAAATTGGAAAAATGAAATGAACAAAAAAAAATTCATTAAACATGCAGAAAAACTGTGGCTAGGAAAAAAGTAGGTTTCTCATTTTGTAAAAATTCACTCAAGTGCAAATATTTCTGCATTATGCGCTTTAGGTGCCAGTAAAAAAAACAGTAAGAAAAAAAATTTCAAAATATTTCATGAAACTGGTAACGGAGCACTTCAAAATGCTTCAAATAACTGAGCTGAGTCGAAAGTTCTGAGAAGATAACGCATAAGATACGAGTACGTGTGAGATATGAAGAGCCATTTAGGAACGCTTTAAATGAAGTTCATTAAGTTGAGTTCATTAGTAGTGACTAACTAGGCTTGATATGGAGTAATATGGATTAATTTTATCATTTTCAAGTAATTATTATTTATGTGTAAAGTTTTATAATTCGGAGCATTAAAATTGCATGCAGTTCTTTTTTTATTAAATAGGTTTGTTAATTGCACACTAAGTGTTCCATATTTGTTTGCAAATACTTTTTGTTATATTTCACATTTTTCTTATATATATATTCAAAATCAGATATATAAAATTTCTTCATTATAAAGTGGGCTAACTTCTTTGTAGGTATATTTATGTTTCAATATAATACAATCGACATCAAATTTAAATATATATATAAAATTTAATTTAATCCCCCAACGTATTAACCCCGGATCCATCACATAGAAATGATGTGACTGATGTGACGTCCGAAAACTGATATGTTGTGATACAACAGACGTAAGGCCTACCTGTTTGAGAAAATACATACTCCAACTTCAGATCGTAAAATCAGTTCGTCGCGTTAATGAAACAGACAACATCTTTAATGGTATATATGGATAATTTTGGACAGACATTTAAGAAAGGTAGACCCATGAGCAGATATACATCTTCTAGGAACTGTCATAAAGAGATATACAGGTTAATAAGATTTTGATCTTCATCTTCTGAAAATATCGAAAAACGAAAATCGATCTAATTAATTAGTTACTTGTTACAACTAGTCTGACGTATGTAGCAGCAAGTATGTGATCTTTCGAAACTAAACTTCACTTACAACCAGTTTCATTGAGATAAAAGAGAAAGCTGCATATATGTTTATATAATGTCCTCGATAAATTATTTAAAATTAAGGTTTGACATCATATTATTATTATATGTATATATGTGTGAGAAGTTTACATATATATCACATATTCATTATATATATATAGTAGGGATGAATTGGACTTATCTAACAATATAAAGTAATTACAGTCATATTCCTGACTGTTTCTGAAAATTCACAAAAGCTGTTTTTCAATACAGCTGCTATAGGTTAAAGTGTAGAGAAGTATTTCAAATCTGCTAAAAAATATTTAAGATATTCCGCTGCAGGGATTATTCAAAAGAGTTAATATAGTGAAAATTAAACTAAAAACTTGCCCATTTCTGTCTTCGAAAAAAAAACAAAACTCATGGAATATTGATTACTGGACACTCTCATCTGAATGGAATTTTGAACTTAGAACTGACAAATGTTTGTTTCTTCAAACATATTACCGAGGATATTTAAAAATACTGATAATTAAAAAGACAAATTTGTATTTTCTATAAAAATACCTTATGTAAATTTACAATAAATACGTGGTCTACTATATATGTAGTAAAATATATGTAAATAAAAGTACAATATAATGTATTAAAATATTTTTAATATTATATTTACATCTTTTATTTTCTACACTTTGAAACCTATAAGATAATTGTGATCAGAGATAATATGTTTTATTTGCTGCATGTATTTAATATCTGTAGCAGTAGTAATATATCTATGATATCCTTTTTTTATTGTTCCCCAGTATTAAATGTGTGTTGTTGTTGTGGTTTCTTGAGTTAGTGTTATTGCGCTCTTTTACTCTTTTGTGGCTGGGGGCTTATCCCTGCCCCACAATAAGCTTTAACTATTCAGGAATATAGTTTATTTATCAGCATATCTTTCTGTGGTTCCTGAGGTGGACTTCAGGTTTGTTAGGACGGGGTTGGGCAGTGTATTAACTTTTGTGAATAGTTTTAGGGCCCTGTCCCTGATATATTTTTTTACTGAGTCGATCCTTAGATTTCTGTGCATGCCTATTGTTCTAATATATCATGGAATCTTAAATTGTCTTCTTATAGCCAGGTTTTGTGCTATCTGTAAATGCTTTATGGCAGTTTTTGAGGCTTTGCTGTATGTAACACATCCGTACAGTTGTGTTGGCCTAGTTATTTGAGTACATAGTGACTTTCTATTTTTGAGGTTGAAGTGATTATTATTGAACATCGGCTTTAGAAGATGTAGAATTTTAGAACAATTATTCCGTTTGCATTTTATGTGTTTATACCAATTGAGCCGTTTCTCAAATGTGACTCCTCTGCCATATAAGTAATAAATTTCGTCAATGTATCAAAAACGCTACTCATTACTTTCAAATATTGCACCAAATATTTTTCAGCGAATTTATCTTCCGTAGGATGTGACGAATTAGTCAAGTGTATTATTTGGTAGGATCTTTGATCTTGTTGATAACAGCTTGTTCATAAAGTGTTTGTTTGAGCTGTAATACGTACATTGATCATTTAAGATGTCATTGTTGTAAAGTATATATCTATCTAGAACTTGTCGTTTCTATCTATTAATTAGTTAAATTTTTCTTTGTTATGCATTTGTTAAATTTTACATAATTTATTAAGATCTATACTAGATTATGTTAATATATATTTTGTTTTAATTCTCAGCCTTCTTTATATCTACAATTTTAATTTTAATTACGTTAAAATTAATGCTTAATTGTTGAGCCGTTACGCCTTGTTTTATTGTACGAAACTATAATTAAATTACCATTTTTCCCTCAACACCAAAACTGCTTTTTGCTTTTTGCTCTTTGTTTAGGTTTCAACAGACAAGTATACTTTTGCAGTATCTCAGTTGCTAGATATCTCATGGCAACATCAGATGTATCTTACAGCTTTTTTATTTGATTTTTGTTGCTTTTTCATGTTGCTTGAACATATTTCTCCATTTGTTTATATCGTAAGTATATTGTATATTGCATATAAAAAATAGCTAAGGTAAAAAGTATCTTTTTTATTGTTAGTCTTGCGTTACAATTGGGATTTAGTGCGAGACTAAGATACAGACTACGACTTTGAAACCAACTTCGACCAAATGTCTAAGTAGCTACTATAACTGAGCATACTTACACCATTAAAAAGCATTATTATTTTTTAGTTTTATTTCTTTTTTTAAACTTTTTTCATTTTGCTTATTCTTCATTATTTTTATTTTTAATATCTTTAAAATGTTGAAATCATTAAAATGAATTGAAATCATTTTCATGTCTACGTTTACTTCTGCGCCTCTGAGTTTTTGCAACTTTGCGCTTAAATTATGAAAAAAGTAATTTTAATTTATTGCAGTTTTAAATTTATACAAACAAATTTAGTTCGTACGAGAAAGATACTCGTACAAACTAAACACGTATTTGCAAAGTAACGTTAGTCACGCTAAATACATTGTGTGCACCTTTTGAAATACTGAAATACTAAAAACTGAAAAACTGAAAAACGTTTCGATTGCTATTGAAATTGTTATGAAATCTTTAAAGAAGATACATTATTTGAAAGATACTAAATTTGGCATTGCCGAAAACAAAGTGCAGCTTAGAAAGTTTGTAATTCAAATAGAAAACGATTTACGTATATTAGTACTAATAAAATATAGATTAAATTATTTTATTTAATATAGGTTACAATGTATCAGTTGCATGTATTTCGGTGCTTCGATGAGAAGAACTAATGAGCGTTCATGTCGTAAAGGTTTAACAGCTTTAACAGTCTTTACCAAGCTATATAAGTGTCTATGAGGTTCCCAATGATTTGCAATTTCCAAACAGTACAATCAATAGGCGTAAAAAATCACTGGCCATAAAACACTTAAATAATATCTGAATTGTATTAAGAAAGAAAGCGTTTTTAATATTGAAAAAAGCTTAAGATATGTATGAACGATGATGTTCACAATTTGCATAATGTATATAAATCCATTTAAGAGTGGATGTTTCATTAGGAATTTTCTTTACAAGTTTTTTATAAAGAATTTCTACGTTAAAATAAAAACTTTATTAAAATTTTTAACCAGAATTCAATAAAGTTTAGTCATAGAAGAGGAATGTGCGTATTTATAGGCAGGTACTAAACTATATGATACTGAACCGAAGTAAACCTATATATTTATCGATTTTCGGTTTACCGTTCAGTTCCTCTTCCAAACGCTGAATTATATATTCGTGGAAAGTTAGTTAGTTATAATTACTTTTCAAACTAAGTTAATTTAAAATTATTACGTTTAAGTTTACTAACACAAATAAAGTCACGAAATAGATTCTCTAGTTCAAGGAAATTGACAATAAAGAAACAGTTGAGAAACCGAGGTTACAGATTTTTCACATAGATCTCTACTTAGAATAATCACTAATTTTCAGAAGGAGTTATACCTAACACCTTTTAAAGACGAATTTTATTAAGTTAAGCTGTTATCTGCAATTTTTTTTTTAAATGGAGTTAAATATCTTTTCATTTTGTCTATTCATGTCTAATGACTACCGAAAAAGAAACCAACAACGTTAGTTAGCTTTTATCGTCCCGAAAAGGCTATAGAAACCAAGCAAAAGACATTTAAAAGTTTGTCAAAATAACTTTAATCATTTCCAATATTAGAAGAGGAAAGAAACTTTTTCAGATATAGAACTAATCATGTTGAATTACTGCCTATTTTAGCAACTATAATGATCAAATCGCTGATCATAACCAGAGCGGATAAACGTTAAGTGTGAAAATAGACGGACAAAGCACCTATAAGAAAGAAAGAGTACACCCCAAAAACTATACATATTAGTGTTAGTTTTATGCGTAGAAATCAAGTTTGCAAGTGAAGTTGGATTAGATAGAATATTGTGTTGTCTTTAAAGTTGTCAGGGGTGGATAACTTCAGTAAACGTGGTTTAGAATATAGCTCCTATTGATATCTTTGTAAGACCATATCGTCTTCCAGATGAAGTTAGAAAGATTCGATAAGTCTACCTTCTACCTTCCACTAGATAAGTAAAGAATCGGAATAATTTCCTAGATATTTAAGCTAGTGTGGTTCCGGTCTTGAGCAGAGACATAACAATTTTTTGATTGATTCGTTCTCCTTTTCACCATTTCAACTAACATTAGAAAGACTATTAGAAAGTGTCGCATCAGTATTATAGAATTAAAGAACTCTAGGTGTGTTGAAAACCAAAAAATGTTTTGTACTTCTTCAGCTTATTTGAGCCATAAAGTACTAACGACCTCATAGTCCACGTGATTAGTTTATAAGTCCTTCATCACCGCAGTGTTGAATTTATTTACATTTTTTAACTGTTCATATATCGGGATTGGTATTAGGGTATCTTTCGGCTTGATATATGCCTATTTCCGATCCTCTTCTGATCATTTTATTAACTATCGTTCTGTTTGAAATATCAATGTTAGTTTAGGAAAAAATATATGTACTTACTTCTATTGATGAAGTAGAAATTCGAAAAGAAACTCCTAAAATAACAAAGAATGAAGAAAAAATGTAGCTTCAGTCCACAAGCTTTTTATAGTAAACGAATTTAAAAGGCAGTGAACAAACAATATCCAAATATAAAAAAAACATTTATTTTTTTAATATCCTTGCATTAAAAAATAAATCAACATAAGATTAAACTTTTCATATCAGGTAAGGGTACGTATAACGATGATATTAGGTACCCACTTTGTGGTATTGCTATTTATATAATTCATTAAATTGAAAAGATATCTATACTTAAGACGAATATAAGAGGCTTACTTAATTTCATTAGTCGTAGTTTTATAGTGAAACATAAAAGTAACTCTTCATTCGTAACGACTTCAACAATTTTGCTAAAGTGTAAACACATTAAATGACTGTAACTTTAGGAATGATGCATTTTACAAAAAAATACAGAAAGTTTTATTAAACATATTAAGTGTAAGTTATTAATGGTTTTAAAATTGAAATACAAATATATTTAAAGGTAATTTGCTTTATGTATCTATATGTAATGTTGTATCTCAACCAAACCTCGTACTCGTATCTGCTATACTTAACTCGTATGCGGCGCGTACTAAATTAGCACGTAATTACGATATTTGCTTTTTGAGCGTTAATTTTCAATTTACACTGAAGTATATAATTATTTTAACGGTTTGTTTTGGCAGTTTTATTGTTTTAAAGTCTTTTTGCTTACACAAAATTTATTAATCATATTTCGGTTATTTTCTCTACCAATTTTTCAACCTTTCCTCGAACTTCATTACTCGTGTTCTTAACTGTTTTCGTTCTTGGCACTTGAATAATAATTTCGGCTTGTTTTTGTTGATGTTGTCGATTTGAGGCAACTTAACAAGCAATTTGTCACTTTAATTAAATTTTAATCACCTTTGATTTTGTGCCAAATTTTCGAACAATTTGCCTTCGAGGCATGAAAGTTTCTTTCTAATAACAACAAAACAAAAACATTAATTTTTTACCTTAAAATGATTTACAGCACAAGCCAAGTCCGGAAATTTACGTTGCTTGGGTAAACAATATTTATGAGAAACTTTTTTGCGCTCAAAAAGTTCTAGAACGATTAATTCCATACAATAATAACAATTTATTAATAAATACTTTATCAGCATTGAAATTTTATGCACTACTCATTTTTAATTTTTTAAATATTGGAAACATTGGTAACAGTAATTCACAGGACAAATACTAAGCAATATTGTTTTTTTTATTAAACGACAGAGAATCCATTAAGGTTTAACATAAAATAAGTTATTTATGTTTTTATATCAACAATATTTGAAGAGATATCCACTTTATATCAGAGATGACAGAAATTTATATAAATTGTGGACATATAATTATTATTTAACAAAAAAAGATCCTTCAATATATCACTAAACTGAATGCTACATAACTAACGTAGAGTTTAATTAAGTAAATTATATTTAATTAATTAAATAAAAGAATACGAAATACCCCGCATGATTATTGACCCATTTAAACTCGGAAATAAGGCAGCTATTGGGAAAGAAACGACGCCTGATACCTGATGCTAAACCTGATACTATTCCATTCAAATTCTATTTATTTACATTAATATTGTACAGTTTAGAATATTAATCGTAATACTTAAAAACAATTGTATTGAAATATGTACTAAAAGGTTATCCATTTCTTGATCTTGATTTGGTACTACAGTTTCAGGAACATATGTTAAACAGAGTTGTTATAGCATAAGTTGCAGATTCACTATTTTACAATATGGACTGTTCAACAAACACTAATCATGCAAAAATTGTGAAAACTTACCATAAAAATGGTAACGATTATTGACTCTCAGAAGTAAAGAAAATCAACAAGTAACTAGCAATAGATCATTGCAATTATGCAAATATCTCTGTATAGTGTCAGACTTGGGCTGGAGATGTGATTTTGGGTCCCTACCTTTGTGAAAATGATAAAGTTGTGACACAAATCGTCAATGTTGATCGATACAGCTACATGATTACCAACTTTGTTTCGGCGTGAAATTGAAGCAGTAGATATGGAACAAAGGGTTTTGAGATGGTGCTACAAGCTGTACAAAACGTCTTATGTTAATGTTTCGGTTATGTAAATTGCCCACAATAATAATCAAGGATTTGCCTCAATTGAAGAATGATGCAAAGGATCATGTTTCCGCGGACAATCTTCGAATTTAAAAGATTTAAAACAATATTACCATCATTCGCCTTGTTATGGCCGAACTATTGCCAGCTATGTGCCGAAATGTCACCGAAAATTACCTCAAAAGCATCAACCGCTGTAAAATCTCTCATGGAGGACATTTATGTTTCACACCGAATGGCGAGATCCATAAAATGCTTTGGAATAAAAATTAAAATCTTAATCACTAGCGTATTTTACATACATTTACTTTAGAAACCGCATATTATTAGTTCCTAATAACACAATTTATTTATATAAACAAATATTTTTACTTTATCAGATTTGATATAAATACATAATAATCCTTCTGTATCCTCGTGAAGATATGTACAATAACTATACGGATATGTAAAAATCTTATCTTAATTGAGACATTTTTGAAATTCTTTCATTACATATGCATTTTTTGACATTTATTTTGAAGTGCATTACCACCTACCAAAGAAATATTCGTATATTTATTTTTGCCCTTTCAATTTTATCCTTCACATATTTTTGGATTTTTTTGAATTGGGTTTTATTTTATATTTAAATTTTATCAATTTCATAAGATACATTTGAATATGTGTGTGTTTCCTTTCCTTTTTCATGTCTACTTGAAATGCAAACAGCACTTATGCGGGTTCCTTAAAATCCATTCTCTGAATAAGGATATCGGTTTTCAATTTAAACAGGCACTTCTTATTTGTAAGCAGTTTTAAATTATATTTAACAAGCAAGAGATAAAATTTATATAATATTGCATTTTTATTAAAAAATAACAGCATTTTTTTATTATTGAAAACATATAAAATATATTTTAAATATAAAAAACAAATAATTTTTGTATACCATATTGTTTAGGCTTTCTTAATTAATTTAAATACGAATATATAATTATTTAATTTTATTTGTTCATTAAGAGGAGAATGTAAAGTATGTATGATTTCTTCTATATAATCAGATTACTAAAGAATGCAATATTGCTTTGAAGGCGTAAACAGCTTTACATATACAAGTATAAGATTCTTGCTGTGATGATATGAAATTTTAGGTATAATATTATTTGGGTTTTAAACGCTATTTTAGAAAAATCAGTTATGATGGGTATACTACTCTCTACAAATATAAAAATCGCATTTATGTTATACTTATTCGACTTTTGATTACTTACGGAAGCGAAATGCACAGACTTATAGAGATGTAACGAAACAAGCTTATTAAGAATATGAAGAATATTATATGTAATATTTGTGTTCATATCAAATCTGATATCTGATTTAAAATACAGAATTATTATCTAATCACTATCTAATGATTGATGCAAGGAAAGATATTTGCCGAACTGATTCGATTCCTTTATTAGAAGATCAGAAGCTTCACCTAGAAGAACGGAATAAAAGACATCGATTTTGTAAAAAATAGTATGGTGGAGTAAATGAAATTCTTAGGAAGCCAAAAAGCTTATATAAAAAAGAAATCCGAAGACAGTGACCGCGTAAAAGATATATTGATGAATTAAACAAAATTGTAGGAAAATCAAAGTAAAGTAAATGAAACTGACAAGTTCCTCTTTTCCAAAACTTCCCTTTGAAAGAAAATATTAGTTTTTTAGAATAGATGATAAGAACGGAAGACGTTGAATTTGTTAAAGATATATTGATGAAGTAAGCTTCTCTTTTAGAAGAGAATAGACGAATTTGACCTCGTTAAAGATATATTGATGGAGTAAAAAAACTGAGTAAGAAACCAAAAAGCTTAAGGTACCTGGACCTTGTAATAGATCCTAGTGATAGAGTAAATAAAATTAGTAGAAAGCCGCCAAAAAGTTTATCTCAAGAAAAGATTTGAAGATGTTCTTTTCTATCTTAAAAAATAGAGAGATGGAGCAAATACTTATATATGAGCTTTTGAATGCTGATGTAATAATAACATACATGAAAAGATAGTTACTGATAGTTTTATATTATTAAGATCCCAAATTATTAAGGATTATAATTAATTCAGAAAAATTTTTTTTAAAGTAAATTTGAGATAGAATTGAAATATAGTGGTATTAGTACATTTATAAGAAATCACAATAAGCATAAAAGTTAAAAAAAATCAAAAATCTTATCGAAATGGTATAAATTTTAATAGAGACCCAGAAACCCGATTCTGTTCAAAATTAAAAAAAATTTTGGAAGGCAAAAAAATATTTCTTATGGTCAGTAATTTTCCCCAAAACGTAATCAAAATTATATTTCATATAAGAAATATCAAATTCACCGGAAATAAGAAATTTTTTTAAATTGCTAATGTAGCCCAAAATCAGATATCACAACAATTTCATAAATAAAATAGTAAATACAACAAAAAAAAAACAAATATAAAATAAATAAATTTGGAAAAATGGTGAAAAAAAAAACGAAAAAGCAATGTAAACATTTTAGAATTGAAGTTTACAACAAAGAAACCACAGTCAAAATGTTCTTTATGACTATTTTTGTTGTTGGCATAGCAAAAACAGAACTACAATGACCAAAACATACAGTTCTATGGTTGTTGTTGTTGTTCTTAACTTAGTTTTTGGTTTCTGTTTTTGTTCTTGCATCTGATTTTTTTCATCTTACCAAAGAAAATATATGTGAAGCAGTTAAGCTACGGCTGGCTACCTATGCCCAAAAGAAAAATCATGCATCATACGTTGTTGTTGCTTTACTTTGTGATGTTATTGTAGTAGTATTAGTTGAATTACTGTTGTTGTTCTTGTTGTTGTTGTGGTGGTGGTGGTTGTTGTTATACTTTTGTTTATACTTATACATATGCATAGAGAAGTGCACTTTACTCGCATAACCTCATAAGAAACCAGTTTAGGTTTATTGACAGCAGCACAAAAGGTACGCTTACACTTACGCTTACGTCAATAACAAAAACGAGTATCGATACAACAATAACAACAAAAACATTACTCTAGCGCATAGTCGTCTGTCAAACCGACCGACTGACTGTCCACGAGCTTATAGAGGTGCAAAAATTATGCAGGCACAAGAAACAAAGCAGTGCGCTGTGTGGAACGCCTCATAGGTTAAATCGCTCGGTTACTCATTCGCTGTTCACCGCTAACACAATGACTGCAAAATGCACATTTAAAAATGTAAATAAAAATTGGAAGAGCCAAAGCCAAAGCCAAAGCCGAACATGAAGCAGGAAGTGAACCCTCATTGCACTTTTAAGTACTTTATGTGGATTCTTGGGAATATCTCTTCTTTGACTTCTTTCCAATCCAATTCTATTCCAGTTCTAGTTTGTGTAATTTTATATTAATAATTAAATGAAATTGATTTAAAATTTAAAACAGATTTCAAATACATCAATACCCTATATACTTCATTCAGGACCATCATCATTTATGGTATATACATGAATAAAATAAGATAATTAAAGATTTTGACCGCTAATTTAAAGGAAGATATCCTTGATTTCTCAAACTCCGCATCAAAAATGGTATAGAACCAATTAATCCTGACTTATGAAAATTTGAAGATATAAATCTACACACACCGAAGATATCATTTTTATTCCTCATTCGATAAAACAAAGTTCCACATAAGCCTATTGACTCATTGTGTTATCGTATAAGAATTTTAGAGATTTAAAAACCTACTTTGAACCTTTGGCAAAACTTAAAATGCTCTTTAGAGGAAGGAATTGGAAGCCTGGGATTGAATAACATCCTTAAAAGAAAGCCACTAAAATAATAAATTGGCGTCGCGCTGGCACTTGACAAAGCATTTATCATGCACTTTCATCGTTCTCTTCACAACTGCGACGGGAATTATTTAACGGAATATTCAGCTTTCTAGCATGGTTCCATGATCGGTGGTATACGATCCGTCAACAAACCTACCATAAGAGTGATATCTTTACATGGCATGTTAATGAGAATACTGGATTGTTTCGTAAAAGAATGCAGTCCACTAACATATAGACGCCTACATATCGTTAAGTCTTCTCTACTTTTATTTAGATAAAGGCAAAATAGAGACAAAAATTTTGTAATAATTCTACATCGAATTAAGATTTAGTTATATAGACTAAATTGGAAACTTAAAATGAAGTGGAGTCTAAAAGAAAGTGGTAATGAAAAATTTAATAATAATCTATAACTCATATTAACACAGTAGGGTGACTACTTAAGGCCAAATTTAACCATAATCTATAACTAAAATGATCACAATATACCTACCATTTAAGATCGAAGTAAGTTTTGTGTTGTCACGCATATTTATCGGTAAAACAGTAAAATTTTCGAGTAAATTGAGGTAAAGTAAATAGATATTTCCTAGGGATTTTTTGCACTGCTCACTTATGTAAATATTTATTTATTGCACTTATTTATTATTTTTGATTAAAAGTTTTCAAATTTATTTATTAAACATCTTATAAAATTTTTACAATGGTTAGGTGTTACCAATTACCTAATTTTTATTTAATTTACCCTATTCGAAATTCTGATAAATACCAACACACGCTGCCATATCGACATAATTTATTATTTCCCTCAATTTACTCGAACGCGCACACGGCCTCAAAGGCGATTGTGATTCTATTTTTTGAAAGACCCAACATATTTTTAAGTAAATTCTATAATCTTCTACTATAATCAATAAAGTAGTAGAATCAATACAGTTCATTACGTTTCATACAAAATCTTAACCTGACATATGTATAGTATATATATAAGTATATAAGGTATAGAGTTCCACTTACCTTTTAATAATATTTTCCTTGACCCATTGATATAAGTTTTTGTAGTAAAAAAATTTCCTTATATTTTGCTGGGATAGCCTTCACTTAGTAATTTAAATTCCAATTAGAAGATTTCTTATTAGCTACATGAGTTTTGTTGTTGTGTTGTTGTTTTGTTGTGCGTAATCTCGCTGCGAGGGACTTGCACTCATAAAAATGCAGGGTCGGTATGTGGTTTGGGCAGGGAATAAATAATTCACATTCACTATTTTTAGATGAAAAATCCAAACCAGTGGATTTTTATTAAAATAAAATGGAATTAAAATAATATTACTAATTAAAATTAATAATAAAACTAATTTTAAAATCTGCGTTTATTTCAAACTTCAAATCGCGAATTCACTTTGTCTGCAAATTTGTTGATTTTGATTTAAATTTGGCAATCAAAACTCGTTTCGCGCATGCAACACGGCAACAATTAATTTTGAAATAAAAAAATTATTAATTTTTACACTTAATAATTTGTAAATCTATTGAATTTACTTTTTATTTTTGCTTTGCACAAATTTTGAATTGTGATTATTTTTAAAAACCAATCAACAAAAACCAGATTCGTTTTTTTTGTTTTTTGATTTGTGTGTTTTGTATTATGAAACCGAGCCAAGCGGCGCTGACGATGACAGTTTACAATAAAAAAAAAAACAGAGAACAATAATTACAGCATCATTCACAAATCACAACTGTTGCACAATTCATCGCCGTAAGAGTCAACAACAACAATAACCGAAATCAGCAATCAGCAAAATTTATTTAAAAACCTTTTTTGATTTATTCAAACTTATTTTATTCAAATCTTTTGTAATTCAAATCGTACGTACATTCACAAACATCAAACAAATATAAAACATTTGACAATTTTGGTACACAAAACACAAATATACACGCTCGACAGTTAAACAAACTCGACGACCGTTCCCTTTAAGCGTC
The DNA here is from genome assembly GCF_002237135.1 of Teleopsis dalmanni. Classification (NCBI taxonomy): domain Eukaryota; kingdom Metazoa; phylum Arthropoda; class Insecta; order Diptera; family Diopsidae; genus Teleopsis; species Teleopsis dalmanni. Next base: position 11,550,207 of record NC_051847.1, read on the forward strand.
TAATAAGCTATGAGATGAAACAGCGTTGAGAGAACTCCACAAGCAAGCAAGCCAACAGACGGCATGATACCAACACACACATTTTCACACAACACACTGGCAACATCACAACAACAGCACCAACAACAACAAACATGTTCTGTAAAATTACTCATAAACGTGTTTACAACAAAAACAGAAGAACAAACATAGAACAAGTACATTTGTTTGTTGTTCCAAAGGGAGAACCGAAACTTCATATGTTGATAAAGAAATATGTTTCTATGCATACATGAAATGATCAACATGCTGCTTATATTAGCAACATTCATTTTACTACACTGAGAAGTTTTGTGCTAAGTTTTTAGAACACAACAAAATATTGAAAGAAGTTTTTAAAGAATTATTGTAATGTTTCTATTTTTAGTACAATTGAACTTTTAAATACTGATATACATAATACGATGATCATATAAAAATAAAAGATTTTTAGACATGCAATATTATATAAGGCTTTAGTGGAAGGATGGATGGATTTTGCTGCATATTTGTGGAGCTAGGTACAATAGTCTAAACATGGCATAAAAATGTAAAAAGTGTCACTTTTTATTCAAAATCAATACTTGTAAGTAATAATTGTAAGTATTAATATGTATAATGGAAGTAGAAATACCTTAATTCGAGTAATCACTTTATCATCAACTGTAAAATGTAGATATAATTATTATAAAGGTACTTATGCCTTTGTACTGTTGCAAAACGCTGCGATTAGTTTCCACCAACTGGAATTCAACTAGTATTAAAAGAAAGAGTTCTTCCATTTATTATTATTATAATAATTTCCATGGTGGATTATTTACTCTCTTGCTAAGAGTATGTTATATTCTCTTTATATCATGACTTTTGTAGCAACATTCTTCAAGTTAACTTATTACATCTTAACTTGAAACAAACATTACTCTTTTAAAAATGATTCATTGAAATTCTTTATTCTACTTAAAAAATATATACAAGTTTTTTGATATGGGATCTTTTCTTTTTTGAAAATGTCGACAAATAAATAATGAAAATGCTCTTCACCCTTTCTTAAAAACTGCAATAGATTCTAACTTATTTAGTATATATAAATGCTAGATATTATCCTATTTAAATGCCTTTTACACCAATCTTATAAGTATCACCAGCTGTAAAAGTCTTAAAACTTCTTTATGATTTTCCGACAACATGGATGGTCGTACACACGACCGAAAATCGAAGTGCACTTAGAGAAAATGTGATCAATAAAATTTCACCAGGCCATTAAAGCACATTTAACAACAATGTACATAATCTTTATAAATGTAGTGAAGTGGAAATTTCAAAAATCTTACTGTCAAATGTAAAAGTTTGAAGAAATTGAAAAATAATAAAATTTAGTTTCATTAAACAGCAGTTGTGCATGCGTTACTTTAACAAGTATTGTAAAAATCTATAGCCTGTTTGTATTTGCGTTATAAACCACAAGATACACAAGATAACCGATTACTCTTTTCAACAAACACAGTATAAAATGACATCACTAGGCTTGTGACATTCAACAACATTGTTTCGCTAATTATTTGACAGCTGAGGCACATGTGAAGATTTGTTTTGTAGGAATTGAAATTAACAATTGTTGATTGACTTGTTTGTAATTTTATAAGATATTTAACATTTATTAAATAAATAAAATGGATGGAGATGCGCCGCAAGAACCAACGATTGATTTTGTGCCTGCGTTGTGTTTTGTACCGCGCGGTGTAACAAAAGAACGACCAGAAAAAGTTGCTTTATCACGCAATGAACTCGAAAAGATAATAAAGGACGCTAAGGAGCAGTTAGGTGGCGGAGATGGTGACGGCGACAACGATGACAATGACACAGATGACGAGAATAATGCCAATAACATGGATGTAGATGACGTAAGAAACACAAATGAAAACAATGATCCCAACGACGAATTCAATTTCGATAACTACGAGCAGGAAGAGCAGGGTAATTTGGCTAGTATCGCAACCATTGTAAATGCAGATCAACAAATAGCTGATGAAGATAACGATTCTGAAGCTGAAGATGAGATTATAAAGTCAACAGATAATTTAATATTAGTTGGGCATGTACAAGATGACGCTGCCTCGATGGAAGTGTGGGTATTTAATCAAGATGAGGAATCTTTGTATACACATCACGACTTTTTATTACCAAGTTTTCCACTGTGTATCGAATGGATGAATCATGATCCAGGCAGTAGTAGTGCAGGTAATTTGTGTGCAATTGGTTGTATGGACCCTGTTATCACAGTATGGGATTTGGATATACAGGATTCGTTGGAACCTGCATTTAAATTGGGCTCTAAAGGCAGTCGTAAAAAAAACAAACCTCGCATTGGTCACATGGATGCTGTACTAGATTTGTCATGGAATCGCGAATATGAACACATAATTGCCAGTGGTTCAGTTGATAAAACTTTAATACTTTGGGATTTGGATGAAGGCGAGCCACACACAACTATTACAGCATTCAAAAATAAAGTCCAGTCCGTAGAATTTCATGGTACAGAAGCACAAACTCTTTTAACTGGTTGTGCTGATGGATTGGTGCGTATTTTTGACTGTCGTGATCCAGAAATTATCAACACATCGTTCATTAAATGGAAAATCAATGGTGAAGTTGAAAAAGTACTTTGGCATCCAACAGAAACACATAATTTTATAATCGGTACAAACGACGGCAGTTTGCATTACGCGGACAAGCGCAGACCTGATTCATTTCTGTGGTCATTAAAAGCGCACGAGGAGGAAATATCTGGCGTTTGCTTCAATGCGCAAAAACCAAATTTATTGACCACCAGTTCCACAGATGGAGTGCTTAAAGTCTGGAACTTTTCCACGAGTAAAATAGATGAAGTTCATTCACATGATTTTGAAATGGGGCGGCTACAGTGCATGAAGCAGTGCCCAGAAGATCCCTATACGCTGGCGTTAGGCGGTGAAAAACCACCACGTTGCCGCATCTACAATATTAAGAACTTTGAAACGGTGCGCAGAGTATTCGACATTCCAGATGCGATATAACTGACACAACATTTGACAGATGCATTGCAGCACGTTGGCGTTGGCTTATAGTGTATTATTCCTTATATTGCGAAAATATAGTTTAATAAACGTAAATGTCTGTAATGTAAAATTTTGTTTTATTTTCTTATTTTATAATTTAATAAGTTAAACTAATTAATAAAAAGTACTTAAGCTACTGTCTCCTGGGCTTCCGTTTCGTCATTGATAAATTGCACCAGCACAATTTCTTCGCCACGCAGGAGAATCTGACTACAGTGTTTAGTTACTTGTACATTCTTTCTGTTGAGGCTTTTGACTTTCAGTTCCGGCAGTTTTATGCCTAATGCTTTTAGTTCTTTTGTGCAGTCTTTGGATTTACCCATTGTGTTGTTTACGCCGTATTTATATTTTCTACGTTGCCAAACAACGCAAACGTCCACCAGCAACATATTCCAATGTTTATCGAAAAATTTTAAATGTCCTTCAATGTGGCCACGTACGCCATGCTCATTTCTAACTTGCACTTTCACATGTTCCCTGCTCTGCGACAGAGACGTATGTAGACGCTGCAATGGGCCGGTCAGTTTCTCCATGTGCGTATAGATATTTCTTAAGTGACGTTTGTACCTTGTGTCTGTTGATTGTATAGCCATTTGATGTGGTTCGAACCGGCGCTCAATTGATGCAGCTTCAACAACTGCAACTTTAGTAGGTTTGGACTTCTTCTCCGCGATTGTGCGCTGCTGTTTCTTTACCTCTTTTAACATGTTGTCACAACCAAAACGAGTCAAAGCACTTTCATAAGCCGCAAAATTTTGGAAGATGATTTTTGGCTGCTTCTTGGCTACCTGAAATTCTGGTGTATAGAGAGCGAGCTTTGAATCGAAGTGTTCGCCTACACAGTCCAAAGCAGTGCCCGTTCCCTCATGTGATTGCCACTTGACTGTGCCGGCTTTTGTTTTCTTTTCGGTCTCATCTTGATTTAAATTTGTAATTGATTTCGATGTACTGGGTTGGCAATCTTTATCCATATATAAATCGTATATGTTTTATATAATTTATTTCAGCTTAAAAACTGAGGCGATATTATTGTTTATTTGGAATTTTAAGTAAAGTTCAAACAGCGCGCAGCAACTAAAAAATCAGCTGTTCAGAAGTTATGAATAGTGTTGGTAAGCGGTAAAAGTTCATTTTGTATATTCTAATATTTCTTCACTTCAGTATGACCTCTAAAGAATTTTTTACATAATATAAAAACAATATTTTCTTGAACAATCTGGTTTGCCATTTTTATGATATCATTCTGTATCTAAAGTAAAGTCTTAATAGTACATTTAGTGAGAATAACTTGCGATATGTGTTCCTATAGCCTTTATTAAAGTAGTTCATTTGATTTATGCTACTAATGAAGTTAATTAACCTTACCAATTGCTTTTGTGCTTTCCATAGTAAAGTTATAAATCTATAAAGTTAGTTAATAATAAATCAAGGGAAATTACGCCGAAAATGTCAAATTCACTATTGCAAAATATGACATATTTGACACAGATACCGACAGATAAAAGCTACTTCACTTGTAAAAATCAACTTATGTCAATGAAAACAACCGAATCTTGATCTGATTAATATAAATTTATTTAGTTGCAGTGGGAACATGATATTACTGTGATAAAATCACATTGATTGTATAATATAAACACGTTAAAAAACCGCTCAATATCCACAACTGAACAGCAAATTGTAGAATCTCTTTTTTTCCAATGAGTACTGGGCATCTAAACCCAGGCTAGAATTTAGGGAAAATATCTTTAAGGAATTGAATAAAAAAGTGTTGTAGTATCAGCCTTGAGGGACAGAGTTCTATATGTGGTAATCCAAATTCAACAAAATC
>NC_051847.1:11555250-11585154 GCF_002237135.1 Teleopsis dalmanni
ACAACAACACAATTAAAACTGGGGAACAATAAGAAAAGGATACCATAGATATATTACTACTGCTACTACCATATATCAGATATTAAATACATGCAATATAAAACATATTAGCTCTGATCACAATTATCTTATAGGTTTCAAAGTGTAGAAAATAAAAGATGTAAATATAATATTAAAAATATTTTAATACATTATATTGTACTTTTATTTACATATATTTTACTACATATATAGTAGACCACGTATTTATTGTAAATTTACATAAGGTATTTTTATAGAAAATACAAATTTGTCTTTTTAATTATCAGTATTTTTAAATATCCTCGGTAATATGTTTGAAGAAACAAACATTTGTCAGTTCTAAGTTCAAAATTCCATTCAGATGAGAGTGTCCAGTAATCAATATTCCATGAGTTTTGTTTTTTTCCGAAGACAGAAATGGGCAAGTTTTTAGTTTAATTTTGACTATATTAACTCTTTTGAATAATCCCTGCAGCGAAATATCTTAAATATTTTTTAGCAGATTTGAAATACTTCTCTGCACTTTAACCTATGAAAAACAGTTTTTGTGAATTTCCAGAAACAGTCAGGAATATGACTGTAATTACTTTATATTGTTAGATAAGTCCTATTCATCCCTACTAATATATATAAATATATATAATGAATATGTGATATATATGTAAACTTCTCACACATATATACATGTAATAATAATATGATGTCAAACCTTAATTTTAAATAATTTATCGAGGACATTATATAGACATCAAATTTCATATATGCAGCTTTCTCTTTTATCTCAATGAAACTGGTTGTAAGTGCAGTTTAGTTTCGAAAGATCACATACTTGCTGGTATATACGTCAGACTAGTTGTAACAAGTAACTAATTAATTAGATCGATTTTCGTTTTTCGATATTTTCAGAAGATGAAGATCAAAATCTTATTAACCTGTATGTCTCTTTATGACAGTTCCTAGAAGATGTATATATGCTCATCGGTCTACCTTCCTTAAATGTCTGTCCAAAATTACCCATATATACCATTAAAGATGTTGTCTGTTTCATTAACGCGACGAACTGATTTTACGATCTGGAGTTGGAGTATGTATTTCCTCAAACAGGTAGACCTTACGTCTGTGGTATCACAACATATCACTTTTCGGACGTCACATCAGTCGTCAGTCACATCATTTCTATGTGATGGATCCGGGGTTAATACGTGGGGGAATCAAATTAAATTTTAATATATATTTAAATTTCATGTCGATTGTATTTTATTGAAACATAAATATACCTAAAAAGTTAGACCACTTTATAATGAAGAAATTTTATATATCTGATTTTGAATATATATATAAGAAAAATGTGAAAACATACAACAAAAAGTATTTGCAGACAAATATGGAACACTTAGTGTGCAATTAACAAACCTATTTAACAAAAAAAGAACTGCATGTAATTTTAATGCTCCGAATTATAAAACTTTACACATAAATAATAATTACTTGAAAATGATAAAATTAATCCATATTACTCCATATCAAGCCTAGTTAGTCACTACTAATGAACTCAACTTAATGAACTTCATTTAAAGCGTTCCTAAATGGCTCTTCATATCTCACACGTACTCGTATCTTATGCGTTATCTTCTCAGAACTTTCGACTCAGCTCAGTTATTTGAAGCATTTTGAAGTGCTCCGTTACCAGTTTCATGAAATATTTTGAAGTTTTTTTTCTTACTGTTTTTTTTACTGGCACCTAAAGCGCATAATGCAGAAATATTTGCACTTGAGTGAATTTTTACAAAATGAGAAACCTACTTTTTTCCTAGCCACAGTTTTTCTGCATGTTTAATGAATTTTTTTTTTGTTCATTTCATTTTTCCAATTTAAGTTTATTGTGGTGCACTTTTTAAGTTTTTAATTTGATTAGTCAAAAGTTTTATTTACATTTTTTGTATTTCATTAAAAAACTTTTAATCAATTTAGCAAACTGTTAGCGTTTCGCGAGTGTAAATGCAAAGCTCCCAACACTTGGGTGTGCGTATAGTAGATACAAGATACAAATACTTTTGGGGCATGGTGTGTAAGTGAAATTCATTGGAATTAAATTTAATTACTTTGTACGATTAATGCCAAGAAAAAATAGTAAACGAAATGAATTTAATTGTTGTAGTCATTTTAAGTGAATGATGTCAAAGCCTACACAATAGATTAAAAAATTTAATTAAAGTTGAGGTTGTCACACAAAATTTTTTTTTAATTCAATAAATTTGTGATGATTCTATTTCTGGATTTCTGTTATATTCATGCCTAAAATATTTTAAAAACATTCTATAATTTAATAAAATATTTTTCACTCATATATATTCAATTATATATTTCTTAAACAAATATGCACAATATTAATTTAGTTGTGATTGAATGAAATTTATTAGAATTTTATCTTTGAATGTATCTTATTGGGTGCAATCACATTGTTAAGCTCAGAAAAGTATTAAGTCTTTAACCAATATAACTTTGATTCACTTAGGTTTTTGAGCAAACCCAAGCCTATTATTAAAGGAGGTGTTACTGTATACAGTTATAAGGGTATTGCTCAATAGAAACTGTCATTCTCTATTCAAAGTATTAATTATTAGTTGTTTATACTATCAACAAATTAATTAAAGCATATCAAATCAATCTTTCATCAATAGTAAAGTCGTGATCTCCAATCATTGTACTTGTGGACGATATACTTTATTTATATCCCGGCAAAAATTGAGAGACCTTACGAAAAGTTATGATGCGACTACCAAACACATAAACCAAACATAGTACCATCCGACAATGCCGAGAATATCCGACAATTATAATATTATTTATCATAATAAATGGTATATAAAGATCTCTTCAGAACTTCCTTAATATCGGTAATTTTAATTTCATAAAAGATTGTAAAATTTTTAATATGTGGAACAAAAGCACATTTACTAATTTATGAACCACAAATGTTTGAGTTTTACTTCTATTGGCTAATTATTCAGTAAGACCACGTTAGCTGCTAGCGAAGCAAAATCATGTCTCTCTTAGCATTTAAAACCAAGAGTTGTACTCGACTTCAAACAACTGATCCATAACCTGAACTGTACTAACGGAATAGTACTTAGTGCTTTAAAATAATACTTATAAATAAACACAAATTTTTACTTATTTTCTTATTGTTTATAATGCATCTAAATTTGTCTTGATATTATCTATCAGTACTTTTTAAAGCTGTACTTCTTCGTAGCATATTTAAATAAGGATTTACATTTATATGCAATCTTTGGTGCAATTATTAGTTGTTTTGATTTGTAATTTTTTATTTAAAGTTAAATTAAGATATATCATCATATATCATAAGATATATATTTAATTCTACTTAACAATACTCAAGCTTGGGTTATTAATTTTTTTACAAGAAGCTCATAAATCGTATATATATTAATACCCTTCATCTCTTAAAAATTAAAGTAATTGTATTACCAATGAAAAATCATTTCAAAGCCTTTTTCCGAGACTACATAAATTATTTCGAATATAAATTATTTGAATTGTTTCAAATCTAACTACTTAAATTTTTGACTCCTAAGTGGAGCATAGAGCCATAACAGTTAACTTAAATCTAACTTAGTTATGAGCATTAACAGTTACGTTGTTCCAGGTATTATTGGCCTTTTGGATTTTTTCTGTAATCGTATGCCTCCATGTCCTAGCTGGCTTCCTGAAACTTCTAGAACCTTGTGGGTTTCAGCGAAGAGGTTGTCAGATGATGTTATTATTTGGTAGTCCTACTGTGTCTGCCATCCAATTCTATTTGCAGAACTGAAATAAGTTGGTTTTGAGTTGCAAAACCAACACAACCATACATTGTCATTAGAGTTATGTCAAAATTAATCACTCTCACCAAAAAAAGTACTTTGTTTGTGATTACTTCTACCATATTTAATGATTAATTACCAAACCCTACCGGTACACCTTGAAGAAATTATGTCATGGATATAAATTATTTCATTTTGGTTATATGATATCTCATCAAATTAATGTGCAATGGTTTTATTCATATCTCAGTATGAACTTTACACAACTTATCTTTATGCCTTGGTTATTTTGCACTTATTTAATATCATACAAAAAATACATATTGTTGAAATCGTATATGCCATTTTGCAAGTTAACTCAAAACTTGTTGTAAATAAATATTTGACATAAATACCAAATACCAATATATTATTTACTAAAGTATTAAAGAATTTTCTATTCTTGGTTTGACATGGAATATTGAATAAAGTTTGATAAACACCATTTCAGATATTGAATTCAACACGCCCTGAACGTGTTTGGCATGAAAATGAGCTACTTAAAATCGTCGCTCGTCTTGTAACTCGGAAAATATTAAAGAACAGAAGAATGTGGAGTTGCCTGACTACAATGGACGGTCGTCGCTGGTGACAGGTTACTTAAGTAGCTTCGTTTGGAATTGTAAAACAATCGCAACATAAATTCAAATAACATGACAAGTGTCATGACTCTAAAGTATGTTTCTGGTATTATGTTAGACAATAGAATTTTCACTTTTACACCAGACACAAACCAACAAACCAACAAACCTAGTCCGGCTTCCATGCAAAATAGGTTAAAGTCTAAATTGTGTTGAAGTTTGTAAAGGTCAGAGCCCAACAACTGGTGCCGTGTTTATAAACAAAATCATACTTTCATTTTTTTTCTCGTTATGTTAATTTTAAAACTTTATATTTTTTTAATAGCTGCTGAAAATTCTGTGAAGAAATATTGTAATTTTGTCATTTGTTGAAAATTATAAATTCGGGTTAATTTTTAATAATTCTACATATACGGGTATATTGTGGCAGATACAGATACATATAAATTTGTATCTATGTATCTACTTGTATTATAATTTTTGTTTGGATTTCAACTTTCATTTCTTTATACGTGCAGTTGCTTGAGGTGGTTTTATTAGCTATGGTTTTATGTTTGTAGTTCAAAAGATTTTGTTTAATTTTAAATGTTTATTTTCACTTTTTATAAGTTCAACCTTATAACAAAAACAATTAGCGATGCTTGTTAGAGGTTCGTGTTGCTGCGTTTTACTGGATAATTGCCATATAATTTCACAGGGTCAGTGTTTACATTTCCACCTTGACGACTGCGTAGAGTAGAGTACACTCAAACATAGAGTAGCTTCGACGTCTTTTTATTACTATAGATATAGATTAGATTTATATTCAAATCACGTTTTTACTACACTTTTAGTTTAATATCTATTTCATTCTTATAACTTCTATATAAACGTATTAATTTGTGAATTAATGAATAAGACTTTGGTAAGGAGAAAGCAAATTTTTTTAATTACTAGCTTTTTACAAATTGTAGGTAAACAATATAGTCAAATCAATATCAGTTAAGAATAGGCTAAGTTTTAGGTTTAAATATTTACATTAGCTTTTGCATTCTCTTTATCGATAGTTTTTTTTAACAAAAAATTCAAAACAGCACTTACTAAAATAAAAGATTCAGATATTGTAAATATTCCTATTGTAATACAATTAATAAAATATTTTTTTGGAGGATTCGAACAGTAATGAAGAAAGAAGAACAAAAATTTAATAAAAACAAATCAAAACAAATTTTGATTAATGTATTGCAGTTTGACTGATCATGTAACGCTGTTTCGAGTATTGTCACATTCTCATCATCAGTGATCTTAGGAAATTTTCGAATTTTTATTTGATTAGTTTATAGTCTGTATATAATTTGTTGCACTGCAAATTTGATTTCTTAAAAATGTAATGACACTAGGTTTTTAATTCAAATATTGCAAACACTCCATACGAATTTTCTTACTTAAATTATTTCTTATAAGGTAGTAAACATCTTTACTTAGAAATAAATAGCCGAATTGCTGACTAACTGCACAAAAAAGATAGAATAAAATTAGACTGACACTAAAGTTTTAAAACTCAAAAAAAAATTTTTTTCTTTCTTAAAAATTTCTACGTAACGTAGCCTTTAGTCTGACTTTGAAGTGGATTAGAAAGAGTATACTGGAATGGGATCTTCCATCCACATCTATTATTATCCCAGATTTTAGAATTCCAGTGGATTGGGTCACAATAAATTTTCATTATTAAAACGTAGCGTTTAGTCTGGCTTTCAAGTGGATTAGAAAAAGTTTAATGGGACACTTCTAATATTATATCAGATTTTAGAATTCCAATGCATTGGGTCACTTAAAATCAATTACACTCAGTTTTTTGAATGACGTTCAAAATATGATTAAACTGCTCCAATCCACTGGGATTTTCCAAAACCTTGTGAAACTTTTATTCTCATTCTATTTAGCATTCATACAGTTAATCTGTATAATTAGACTTATATTGAACGAAACGCTACGAATTTTCAGTATAAAGTATCTAAAAGATATCTAAAGTTTATTTACAAAAAACGATGAAAAATATTTGTTCCCTCTTCTTGTTTGATGTGATATATATGAGCAAGTTTTGTCTGATAGTGCACTTACATTCGGAGTGCGAAATAATTAATGAGACAGCATTCTGGTGACATAATTTTTCTTACCTTTTTAGTTTTCCCTAATGTTGTACATTTATTTTAGTAGTATTATTTTTAATACTAGATGAAACTTTGTGTCTAAAAAACTAGATACTCTGCACCCTTTCTCAATAAATTTTTTAAGACATGTATTAAATTTTTTTAAATAAATAAAATGCATCAACGAAGATGTTTTCGACTTTCAGTTCAATAACCGCTGTAAGTTGACCAAATCTATCTGAAAGGCTTGCCAACATTTATCTATGCATTTTTTATATCTTTTTCTGTAAGCATAAATGTGTATAAAAATATTCTTAAATATATGTATTTTCACATATTTGTTTGGCATGTAATTGGCAGCGTTGAAACACTAAAATAGTAGCAGAACTGAACTGAACTGAACATGTGTTTTCTGTTTTAATTCCCATCACATTACACATAGAGCAACTGTCTCATATTCTCATATTCGCGATGTTCTTTTTGGCATTCCGGCGATGGGTGAATGAATGGCAGCTCCCAGATACAGATACAGATACAGATACTAACTCAAATCCACAAGGCGCCTCAAACTACTACTAAACACTTAAGTTGTTGTTGTTCTAGTTGTTGTTGTTGTATTCGTCATCATTAACGTACTAAATATGTTTCAATTCCTTTTATATGTTGCGTGAAAATTGTACATTTTCATTTTCACTTTTAATGTGTGACTTCACTCTAAGAATCTACGTATATAAAGATGAAAATGTATCTACACACAAACATACGTGTATATAGATATAGATATTCAAATATGTGAAGCTATAATTATTTTGCTTCTTATCGGTGCAATACGTGTGTATAATTTAAGCAGTTTCCCGCATTTCATCGAGGCTGCCGTGGATGGCGTGGCTGCAATTAGAACGATTTTTTCCTTTTATTCTAGGATTGATGCTTTTGTACTTTGTGCGGTGGCGCTCATTATTTTTTGTTTTAAATTTAGTTCACGTATTCTGTTATTTTCCGTAAATAAATTGTGGTATTTTGTGAGTGTTTTATGGATGGAAATTTTTCCCTACAAATTGAGGCTATTTGGTACCGCAAATGCGTGCTGCTCATACCTGCAGTTGTGAAGTGCGATTAACGGGAAGGCAAACTTGCTAATCACAATATTTCGACATTAAATAATAAACTAAAAATCAGAATTACTTAAGCTATCAATTAAAAAAAAAATTTATTATTAGTTAAAGATTAAAATTATAAGACAATAGTCAAATCCAAGATTTTATATATTTTATCCTACACTTGCAATATTAGTAAAATTATATTTTTGTATAGGAAAGTATTGTCTTTATACAAAGTACCTTTTCTTATTTATTTAGTTGAACTAAGTCGTATGTTGCTAATTATTGGAAGTGTGTCGCCCTTAGCCGCTTCTAGTAGCCTACGACAGAAGGACCGATCAATCACTTGCTGTTATCAGTTGCTAGATTTGATTGCCTTAATGTCACATGTCGTTAACGCTTTCACCGAAGATGTATACATCATGTATTACCTTTTTCACCAGCTAACACCGAATGATATTTGTATCCGAAGCAATTAAATTCATTCCTTCGATAGGACCAAGTCAACACAGCTGCTGAGTTTCATACGTTTAATATATGTATATATAGTATATAGCTCCAAACAGTCGCAATGTTAATAAAGTCTTTTCTCTTTTGCGCTGAAGACATTGTCTTTGTATAAAATGTATTGTTTATATAAGTATAGAGGCTGTTTTCTAACTTAATAAATGCAATAAGTGATCCTTTTATCGCTCATTTTAGTGTCAATTGCAAAAAGTCAGTGCATGATCGATGGAAAATTCTTCAGCTAGAACATTATTCTTGTCAATACAAGAACTGACAAGAAACAATATTATTGAATTTTAAACAATAAGTTATTGTTTTTCAGAAAAAAATTTGAGAAAATTTAAAAGTTAAGTTTTTCTTAAAAAAATATTGCATTTGTAAGAAAATAAATCAATAGTTCTTTTGATCTGAACTAATTTAAGTATGAAAACATATGTTATTAAACATAATATTAAATGATATTTAACAGCGTTAACATTTTTAAGGAATTAAGGGTTTTCTTCTATTGACTTTTTTGACGACGATTAATATACGACATTAACTCTCTGTTCATATACGATTTTCTTCTTTTCTTAGACATATAATCTTCCTGGACACAATAGATCTTAAGTTCGCAGTGCTACATCTCTTCATAATGATAAAAAGTTATCTATATTTAAATACATTAATTATAAAACACTCTGTTGTATATTTTATCAAATTTTAACAATATTAATAAAATAATTTTTTTGCACAGAAAAATAATTTATTTATGTACGTGTGGTTAATACCGCTTGCGGCAAAATTTATATATATTTAATCATTATGGAAATATGCATTTTTTTGTATAAAAAATTGAAAATAAAGAACTATTACTTCTACTACTACATAACTCACTATATATATTTATTTATTTACTTAAATACTTCAGAGTATCAAAACTTAACTTCACAGTAGAAAGTTAACTTGATCATTATTAAGTGTACTTTAAATGTTATTTTTGTTATAACAAAAAATCAGTGAAATTCTTCTCATTTTTCAAGCACTAGAACTTGTTTCAATATCTGTAATTATTTCAATCCCAGCTCGGCTGCAGGGCATAGCAATTAAAGCTTTATAATCTTATTTTATTAGGTTTTCTTGTATACCTCATTTGCATATTGCTTCGATTAAGAACATACTTTTACCATTTTTGTACGTTGAAATAAATATTTGAATTTGAAGCGATACATACACGAGTGTAGATAAATTTTCATTAGTCATCGAAGCACATTGACTTGAAAAAACTAAGAAAAAACAAACAAATAGACTGACGGACAGACAATTAAAGACTTACCGATGGAAAGATACACAATTCGAACAAAATAATAACTTAGGCCACATCTTGTTTATATATATATATATTTTTTTTTTAATGTAGATACTTCATTAATTTTATATCCATAAATAAATTTTAATTTAATAGATTCGATTGTTTATATTTTAATTTTTATTTTCTAAAAGAATTTTAATGAGAACAAATAAAAACTATTTTTGCTGAGGTAATTTATTATATTAGACCCGTATCTAATGGAAATTTATATCTAAGAAAACTTTTGCTGTAAATATATGTAAGTACATTTTGCATTTAAGTAAAGAAGATAATCACACTGTTTGCTACCAGTTTATTTAAAAGCACTTATTTACTCATTTATTTACTTAAACGAAATTCATTGTACTAATTGTTATTTAATTACCAAAATAATTAAATTATTTAAAAAATGTTTAATTTATTTGACTTGACGTAATTTCAAAAAAATTATTTTTATCTGAAAAGTTTTTTTTCTATTTTATGTGAAAACCCAAAGGACTTCTATAAGTATATATAGATATGACACTGTTAATACTTTTTTGTTTACTTAATTTTTATTACCATATATAATTTTATAGCAACATATTTGTATGTTTATATAAGTACTCACTACATTTGTAATTTTGTCTTAAATACGAGTATCTGTTATCACACAGATAACAGCTGCGTAATATAAAACTTCAATGTCATATCTGCGTTTTAAAAATGTATCAATTTAAAAAGCGTTCAAGTTTTCTGTTTCTTAATACGAGTTTTTTGTAGATTTTATTTAAGTTTATTTTTTATTTGAACAATATGCATACCACAAAACCACTTAAATATAAAACCAAAAGACGCTTCAAGTATTTCAGATGGCAGCATTCGGAAATTTTAATAATGTTTTAAGATACAGGGTTTGCTAACTTTTTCGTTCTGTGATACAGATTTAATTACAAAACATTCTTGCTTAAGAATTGTAATTTTATTTAGAATTATTATGGTAAGTAACATCATTCTAAGTGCATTAATATAACTACCTATGATATTAATCCTTTTTTACTGTTTGTTTTGATAAGATTTAGCATCAATCGGTGTCCACTCTTGGCCCGCTGCAACAAATGTCTTCACCAATCCCGATTATAAATGATGTCATCTTAGTGTATTGTGCACTCTTAAGGTCCAAGCTTCCTGACTCTATGCCATATTTTCAGCTGCCATTTACTATAAAATATGCTACAAAATATTTAAGAGCAGCAACCCTATCAGTGCATGACTCGCCAACGTCTCCTTATCGGAGTCCATTAAAGATGTTGATTTATATTAGATAATGTTCATGCCATTTTTGATTTGCTTGTTACGAGTTTCAGCTACCATAGATACCATAGTCAACCATTATAGTCGTGTCATCTTCTTTTGAATATCAAATTCTCTAACAACTTTCTATATTTTTACTCTGGCTATGCTGTCATAGGATTCTATTGATATGTAGTATAGCCAAATGTTGAATTCCCGAGAGTTTTTCATTGCCTAACTAAATGAAAAAATCTGAACAATTGTTATAGCTGTTTATAAACTGATAAATCACTCTTTAATCCAATATAAGGAAACTGCTTACTTCATCGCTAAATTTTACATTTCTATATTTAATAGTACGTTATCTACTAGTTTTGTACCTTTTACATTAGAGTATCTCGCTCAATATTGGAATAACAATATTGAGGGAGAATAACAAAGTATGTAGTGTCCATCACGATATACATGTACATATGGGTACTTAAGATAACTAATATGTTTCCACATCCCCTGTAAGAATTATATTGAATTTATTGATTAATTAAGTGTATTTCCAATATTCATTATCATATTTTAATAAAATAGGAACTTTAGCTTTATTAAATATTGCTAATCATTTCTGTTCCGAGCAGGTATACATAAATAAAGATATAAATGTTCAAGGAATTGTAAAGTTAATTTGTTATAAAAGAACGTATAAAAGAAATGGATGAAGATCCTTATCATAGGTAATAAATGATTATTTATTGCTCCTTGCCCAAAAGAGATCACTGTTGTCATTCGCAGTATTGCACTATTAATTGAAGACAGAATCTATCCAATCATATTAGTCCTTATGCTTCCTCCTTATAGTTCACACTTGGCTCCTGTTCATACCGAACGATGTTTTTGCTAAAAAGTTCGCTTTAAGAGAGGCTTGTAAAAATCGACTATCTCAATTTTTTGATAATATGAACGAGGACTTCTATGACAAAGGCATTTTGAAATTACTTTCAAAATGACAAGAAGGTATCGAATGAAACGGCGCATATTTGACCTAAATTGAATCATTTTTAACTATGGTAAATAAGCCTTTAATTTCATGGAAAAATAATGGATCTCTCTTTTTACTACACCTATTTTTAAAAATATTTTACATTTATTATTATTTATATTTACTGAAATAAAATAACAGAAATTAATGTTTTCAAAAATACTTGCAATTTAATAGAAATTGATTGCTTAAGGAAAGAAGATAGTTTTGACAAGGTAATTTTTTCTTCTTTCTTTGTGTCTTAAGTTTTTATTACTATTTTTATTGCCCAATTATTGTTAAGTAGTAATTAAGCAATAACTCAATGAAATTGCTAATAGAAAAATAAAATAATTAACTTCTGTTGAACTAAACTCTGAAATAATCTCACTTGTTTATTCTTTTTAATTTTATTATTTTAAAAGTATTAATCCTATAATTTTAACACAACTATACAAAAAAGATACATAACCAATCCAATGTTAAAAAATTCTGGTAAATGCTTTGATTAGTTAATGGAATGCAGTTTTTGGTGATGAAAAGTTATTAGTAAAATTTAATAAATCGTTTTTAGTGCAAATTGTAGGAATATTCACGTGCATTAAAAACTTTGACTAATTAAATGTTGTTATTTAATTACTTTTACAACAGAGATACATCTGTTGTCTTATGAGAACAAGTTTCGTGCTTTGGTTATATTTACCAACATTCTAACAATACCGAGAATAGGAACCAGAACAAAACACTATTAAACTACTTTCAAAAACTTTTTAATTAAATCTTGTTATGCTTAAGAAATTCTTAATGTATTAAAAATGTTTAAAGATAAAAATAAAAAAAAATCGCATTCGCATTTATACTCATATGACTTACTGCGCTAATAGTTGTGAATTTATTTATTCGAATTCGTAAATCAATGGCTGGCTTAAAGCAGATACACAATTTTAAAATCCCATAAATAATTACACTTAACTTTTAATATTATTATCTGTTGCACAGATACTCATACTGCTTTTCTAACGGGCGAAAATGTATTAAATTTCTGCAATAGGCAGACATCAAATTGGTAATGTATCTCTTTATACACTGCAGATTTTAAGAGGATAAAGAAATGCAATGTGCTATATATTTGCGCTAAATGATTCAGTTAAAAATATTAATATTTTTTTTTTGTTTATTGAAATAAACAGCAACACGCAGTTGTTCTATAGAATTCACGTTCCGGGCTCTGCGAAGGTCTTTCGTGAGGCGGTTTATTTTGTGAATGCTAACTTTACTTTTTTTTAACGCATTTTTACTATACTATTATGTTTGGCTTAATACAATATTAATTTCTTTATCTGTTTTTATAGATTTCTATATTTCTGTGTTCTAAGAGGTCAATTTGCGGTTGAGAATATACAATTTTGTTTTGTATCTCTAGTTTTTATATTCATCAACTGTTAAATAAAAACAGTTTTAAAAATCGGTTCGTTTTCCTTTCCACAATGACCGCTTTTTCGTTGCGGTGTAAATTGTTTTGTTTTATGTTTTTTGTTTTAACAGATTTTATATTTTTATTCTTAATTTTTTTAGCACTACATTTAAAGATTTAATTATAGGTTTCTGGCAAATAACTTCAAAGCCATTAATTGACTAAAAAGCATGCCAATCTTTAGAAGAACAAAAAATATAAAAAACAAACATTTTTTGATTCAAAAGTATGCTTATTAATGCTTTTAAAGCTATAAAGTTAGTACTCCCAACTCCCTTAAAAGCCCTGTAGATATTACTTTATATTATATCAATTGACCTCACTCAATCCGACTGTGTTGCCAAAGCAGTGATCGGAATGAACTGTATCAAAAATGTAACCATATTAAGAGCATTCTAGCATTCCTAAGATAGTGCATTCTATAAGAGTTGGACTATCACATTAATCAACCAAACCTAATAAGATTATTAACACGTATGATTCTAAACTACCCAATAAGGTTGATACACAATTTATTCAGAAATGAAACACTGTGGGAGTGATAGTGATCATGGTCACTGCTGACATACTTATAAAAACTCATGTAATCAGAACTATAAAATAACAGATTCTTAATTGGTAAAGTTCGATTAAAGCCTTACACTCTCCATAAAAAATCGCTCAATCTTAGATTGCATCCCTGAAGAATAAAGCATCCATCGTCTGGATACAAAGATTTACTGACCAACTGACGGCAACTATGTAAATAATTACATAAGAATTGGTATCTGTAAATCTTTGATATGCGATTTTTTTTAAAAAAAGCATAAATCAATCAGCAAAAGGAGAACATTTGCGCCAAGACTAAAACAAAGTTGACTACCTATTAACCAAGCAAGAACTAGGAAACTTATTAACTTGACTTAGAAATATAACAGAAATAAATTTTTTATTTTTTTTTTCTAATCGACCATTATTTAATATGTAAGCATAGCATTGGATTTTAAAGTGACGATCTCTACGGTCTGTGTTAAGTCAAACAAGAAAAAATTAATCTAGCCATCCTCTATTATGCAGACATTTAGTGCTAAATAAACTATATGGGTATAATTCCTGGAACACCCTTAAAAACTATCAAAAGCTGATAATGGAAACATTTATAAATTCTAAAGAAAAATTACCTGATTAAAGTGATGTAGGGAGACAACTCACACTGTCGATAGGAATAACTTAATCACTTAAAGGAGGACAACTTAATATTAGCCCTAGGGTAATACAACAGACTTGTAGGTGGCACTCTTCTTAAAGTCAATTCTATAGATTCTCACTTCAACCTAAGTTAACCTATTGGTTTATATGTCATAAGTTTTAAAGTTATTACAATCTAATAAATATATGTGGCCGGTATAAATTTGTTCGTTGCTATTCAAGTAAACTGCGTCTGTTTTAGGTAATAGAATGTCGCCTCCGATTAAGAGGAAATCGGATACTTCTAGTCAAATTTCGGGCTTGAAGCTGTTATCAACGTCTGATACTCGGCTACTCTATTCGAAGGACTATTCTATCGACTGCTAGCGTAAAAAATTTACTAAAGTCGTAGTGATTTGGTCAGTCCGAACCTGACCTGTCAAAATACTATCAGTTTCTATTTTTATTTCTCTATGCATCTATAGTAGACAACGTATGCAGTTTATTTATATCTTCCTTAACTGCCAACCAAAACTACTATCTTCTTCTGTACAGAAAATTAACATTTGAAGTTCATTATTAATTTTGTGTTCTTTTTTTTTTGAAATTCTTTCTTATTTAAAATTTTGGTTTTCTTTAACAATAATAATTTTTTTAAAGTTATTTTTTCTTTTATTATTTGTTGGCTGTTGCTGGAAGAATAACACTTCAAGTTGATTGCTCATTGCTCGCTTCGCTGCTGTTACTGTAGCCGCTCATTATGAGTTTCGGTTTGGAATAGTTTGATTTGGTTTGCCATGGTTCAGTTTGTATTGCTTTTTTCCAACAATTCGTAGCCGCAGCATTTATTCGTTGTTCAAGTACCCTGGGGGGCTGACGAAGCAACAAATAAAAATTTTAAAACAAAAAAATTTATTGTTGAATATGATTAAGAGTACACATGTTATATACATTATATACAGCTGAATGTATGAGAATGAAATCAACACTTCAGAAAGAATGTAACATATATACATTTAAATTTTATTAAAGATATTTGGACTAATAATTTAAAAGGTGGCTTATCAAAGCCCATTTATATAAATTGTTAAAACAAAATACTGTTAAAATTCCTTAGTTGATAATTAATTTATAAATTATTTTTGTAAGAACAATGAATCTCATCACACTAGTAGAACACTGAAAAAAACACATATTACAACTGTAAATATTTATTATTAAACTAAAAAGAATTTTGCTATCGCTTACAGAATATGTGCCCACTATACAATTTATGGCATTTAAATTTATCTATTTGAAATACAATTTTATATAAGCTTTCTATCAAATTTTATTAAAAATGTATTTTAAACGTGACAAATTGTAGAACCTTGGCATGCAATCGCTGCAAGGCAAGTTCAATACTTCATCCGATATGCTGATTACTCATCGCCAGTCACCGAAACAGCGATTACTAATGCTGCACTCGGGCTTGACAGTCCGCTGCAGTATGAACGCACACGTTCTTTCATACATCACTGCATATCACATAAACTATATAAATATATTGTATATAGAAGACCTCACTTAATATATTAATATACCATTCTGCTTACACAAGATTCGAATCATAATACATAAATTTAATTTAAATGTTGAAAAAACGACAATCAGAAACAATAAACTGACGAAAACTCAATGATTCGTAAAATCATGTAATTTGTAATACAAAAAGATTGTAAAAATCAACGGAAGCGATTGTCAACAATATTTTTTTATTAAAAAAAATTAACTTACATTATTAATTAATGGCCTATTAATTAAGTTCATTGTGAAGAGTATTCTTCATTCACTTATTGAATCTACTGAGTTGAATGCTTTGAGAACAATAGTTCTGATGTGTTTGCGGTGGAACATATTTCTTCAATTGACTGTTGCTTTATAGTTAATCAATTTTCAGTTCAGTTACTCTTTGGTAACTCTTTAGTAATCAGTTTTCTACATATTTCAATAACAGTTAACTTTTATATATATTCACGATCCGAAGTAAGTCTTTTGAATTAGTATTCCGTGCGTCATAGTATTCAGAATAACCATAACCAATTGATATCACTTCTTCATCTACAGATAATTTCACTCCTTGATTAAGAGTTTCAACTTTGAAATTAAAAGAAAAGATAGTTTATGAAATCGAAATGCAAGTTGAAAATTGGAATCGCAGTGGCCACCAAAATTAGAGTCTGTTGTGTAAATGCTGTGCCAAGTCTCGGAAAGCGATTTCATGTCTATTATTAATATTTTCTAAATACTGTCAAGCAAAATGTGACCATCCAGATTGAATAATAAACTAAATTTGAAATTAAATATCTTATAGATTATGCTATATATCAGTATGAAGTTTAATTGTGAGTGGGATTTTTTTTAAGATACTTTTTCTTGATTAGGCATAAACCCATCCAAACAGATTAATAAACTAAATTTAAAATTAAATATCTTATAGATTATACTACATATCAGTATAAAGTTCAAGTTTCTGGGATTGAATTGTGGGTGGGACATTCTTTGAGATACTATTTTTTGATTTGTCTTGAAAATGTTGGTTTTTTTAGTTCTTTGCGTTAAAGACAAGTATGACAAAACAAAACCAGATAAAAATTTAAGAAACTTAATATTAAATGTTAATTTATTATGTTAAATGTTACTTTATTATATTAAATGGTACTTTATTATGTTAAATGTAATTTGTTCTGTAATTTCCCTTAAGACAAAGATTAGCTTATGCGAATTAATCTAACAAATGCATACTTCAAGCAAATTTGTATTCTCTGCCCACCTACTCCAATAAAGATGAATTTAGTATGTGTCACATCGCCAAAAAGTCTACATCAGTGAATCACAATGGCAACCACAGTAGCCACGAATGACCAATAAAATGTTTTTTGTTGTTGTTTGTTGTTTGTTGTTCCGAACAATGCAGCCAAATTGTCAGCCCACATTTGTATCTGTTAAATTTGGTCAATTATTTATACATATTTTGACCTTTATGCAATTTATTTTGTTTTTGTTTTTATTTTATTGTTTTTTATTTATTTTTTATTTATTTATTTTTTTATTTATTTGTTGTCATTCGTGTGGCAACATAAGCTTTTTAATATGCGCGCTTGCGCCTGTCGCTTGGGAATAAAAATTAGTATGCAGCAAACACGTTACGCCCGCCATGTTTGACTTGACTTGACGTCGCCTTAAGTCTCCAATAACGGCAAAAAGTGCGTTTGAATAAATTTTTTTTTTCTCTGGTCGTTGATAAAAACTGTTAGTAATACTAACTTCTGTTTATTTTATTTTATTTAACTTTTTTTTTGTTAATTTTCTAGTCTGTCACTGTGTCAATTATATTTATGATTTTAAAATGTATTTTTTCCTTTTTAATTTGTTACAAATGTTATTTGTTTTTATAATTCGCATTTAGTTGTTAATTTTGGCATATTTAAAACATAAATAAACTAATATAAATATTTATGTTAATATGAAATTTTTAATTTTTTTTTATTTTTTGGAAATAAAAATAAACAACCTTGACTTTGACTCATAAATAAGAGGAGAACTGGGTGTGAGTTTCTTAAAAATGTAACATATATAAATACAATATATGACTGGGAGTATTTTATTATTATGAATTTTTATATATAATTATGTAAATATATATATTTTTATAAATAATGAATCAATAATTTTAATAAATTTAAAAAATTTCATTAAAGAAAATTCATATATTTTAAATAACTATCCAACTAATTTTATAACAATCTTCTTTATAAATTATTTATTAAATACTTTAATATTAATTGAATTATTGTACTTGTTAAGAGTTATAGTATTTGACCCTGAAAAAGAAATCAAATAAATTTTTTGCGAATTTTAAAAATAAATTAAGAAAGTTAATAAGAAGTTTTTATTAAAACTTCTTTAAAGACCTTTAATAAATATATATTACTATAAAAGAGTAAACTCCAAGCAATTTCAAATATACTTTCATCATCGACACTAGAGGCTTTTCCAAATTTACCTGGTGGCAAATAAAAATGTGTGCAAATAGCTATTAATCCTTCTGGTAAATTTCTCTAAAAACTGGGCTGAATATTGGTTCTTAATCACCAATTAATATATATGTTATATTAGAGGCTTAGTAATTAATACTCTATTTTTTATACTTGCTCAAGGGGTAATCATCGGGGATATAAAAGTATTGACTTATAAGTATCGTTTATAAGATAATTTATGTATTACTTTGCCTATATTGGTATAGTGCCTAATATATAGAGACATAAAGAGGCATAGTTAAAAATGAATGCTACAATAGTATATCAATGTGGTTTTAATGTGGATGATTAACAGCCTACATGTTATCGGGATGTTACTGATGGATCCAATTGTGATTAGCGTCCACCTTCGAAGTTTGAGATTTTTTCATGTGTGCTTAGTGGCAGAATATTAGTAAAGTGTTAGTACAAAATTAAACTCATATGTTACTAATAAGATCCATAGTTTTTAAAACCTGTCATAGTTTTTAACATGATTAACACCATGATGTTCTTAACACACGTATTAGTATATTACAATGATAATCGCTGAAATTCCAATTGATTTTAACAGTTCCAATTAAAGCTGTGCGTTTAGATAAAGTTTCCTTCTTGGAAGGAAGCAAAGCTCATCTAACATTTCTGCTGTTCCTTTGGACATAGCACCTTTGGATCGTAGAATGCAACCATACATCGAATGAATACAGTCATTTAATCTGCGTTACTTGGGATTTTAAACACAGCCACCACGATACTTCTAATAAAAGGGCTAACCTCAATTGATTAGGGCAACCGAAGCTATAGACCCTGACACCTGTGGTACCAGATTTACATATATGGTTGGGTGTGGTTAGTTAAACTCATTCACTACCATTTGTACTTTAAACAGTATCGGGTGGTGTCTACTAAATTTTACTCACCTATTTTAAGGTAAAGCATCCTCGGAAATATTCTTATCTCTTTTTCACGTGAGTGTATGTTTCTAATATAGGTAATATAGTAATATAGGTATAATAGTAATATAGGTATAATATATGTTTTTATTTCTGTTGCCGTTTTTAGTTTGGACAAGATTATTGAAAATTCGCATTTGCACTTTAGTGGATCTTTTACGATTTTTAAATATGTTAAAAATTTATTTTTAATAATTTAACATAATTATTTAGAACTGGTTATAATTTTAGTCAACTTTCGCTAATTTTTATAAATTTTATAAGAAATCTTTTTGTTTATAACAATGTTGTTAGATAGAAATGCCAGATATTTCAGAGCTACTGTTAAATCACATACCATTCGTAACATAACCACTACATTTTGTTAGCTACTAGTCCTAACATAAGAGTATGTAGCCAATACATATCTCATACTATATCTTTACGATTTCTAATGCATACATTTTAAATATAATATAATGTATTTACATATTATTGTAATTTTTATTTATCTTTTATAATAAAAAGTGGCACAATAGACCCCACGGTCGTAGTGCCACATCCCCTAACAATAATATTTATAATAATAACTTAACCAAATGGGTTTAAATTATATATTTAAAAGGTATATTTGTTTATAAAATTGATTATTAGTAGATTAGGTCTCTTTTTCATGGCTTGATTAAACAAATCCCAACACATATCACTCGGTGGCAACTATTAATATTGCCACAGAGGGACGAATAACCGTTGGTATTAATTAGTGAGCATTAGCGTTAAATATTTAATCTTTTATAAAATTAAATACTGAAAATTATAAAAATAAATATTAAAAATCATAAAAATACACAGTCAAATGCGTTTATGCAAATTATTTTTAATTATTGCAAATTTATTAAAATTAAAGTTGTTATTTGCATGCAATATTTTTAAACTCAAAGTAAATATTGTAACCAAATTGTTAGCAACTAAGTATTACTAACAAACAGCATTTATAAAAATGTAATTAATTTATTTGTTAAATGTAACTATAAATATAAACACAAATAAACTAAATCTGTTGATTCGAGTATTGCAGATATGTAAATAATTTTTAATTAATATCTTGTAAAATGAAAAGTATCTAATATCTAATAGTAGCACTAAATGGGTGTGTTTCAATTTTATTTTAATATTACATACTCAAATGTTTTTAGTTTATACTAAAATTACTGCATTAAGAAAACTGGTTTTGTCCATGGCGTACGAGTAGACGAATATTTCCACCGTTAATGCACAGAATATTGCGTTGAGGTGGGACTGGTTTGCTGATGGCTTGAGTTAATTCATCGTGGCAACGGCAATGACGGATCTGCTTTGCATAATAAAACGTGTAAATAATTGCAATAAA
Source organism: Teleopsis dalmanni (assembly GCF_002237135.1). Classification (NCBI taxonomy): domain Eukaryota; kingdom Metazoa; phylum Arthropoda; class Insecta; order Diptera; family Diopsidae; genus Teleopsis; species Teleopsis dalmanni. Next base: position 11,576,090 of record NC_051847.1, read on the forward strand.
TTAGAATAAATTGTTCTTAAGTAAGCTAGAAATTATAATTTTTTATAAAAGTGTGTATAATGGCTGCAGATAACTTTCATTATAGCGTGTCTCTTCAATGGGTGCACTTCCATAATGTGGCATTGAAAGAGTTTAAAGACGGCAAAAACTGCATATGGCAGATGGTAAAAGGAACAATAATTAAATGTGAAAAAATAATAATGATTTAATGTTAGAGTGAACTTGATTTTTTTCCCTTTCCTTTTACAATAGACCTACTAACTGGAGGTGTATAATAATTAAATATCATTGTAAATGCATGTGGCATCCTGTCTTCGATTATTCTCACCAATGTTCTTTCTTTTTAATTATTTTACATAAATTTCAATATAAAGTGATCATATTTTATATGCTTACCGTTTAAATTATATTGTTTTTAATTATACTTTCAATTTTTTGCAGTCAATTATATTTAATTATACTATATGTACATAATCATGATTTTCTACGATGTCTTTGGAATTTTTACAGCCAATATTTATATATTTTATTCTTTTACGAGTATCAATAGATATAAAATTTAATATCTATTTTTTTACAGTGAATTGCTAAAAAAAATAATATCTAAAAACTCGCAATAAGTACGTTGTAAATGTCTTATAATAATTTTTATGCTTTTCGTAACATTTTTATAAATAATTATTTGATTAAAAATAATAGATAAATTATTTCTAAATAATTTGGAATATATTAAGATTTGCTAAAAAATTTTTGATTATATATGGTCATCTTAAATTTAAGGATTAATATGCAATATATTTTATGTTTATCGTCTACTAGTACAGTCCGTTGTTTTTACGTAACATCCTTGTTATTTAATGGCCACCTTATATAGATTGTCAATGCCACATATTGAGGATTGCTACTACACGGACGTTTATTGGTATTTCATTTTAATTTGATTTGATGATGTATTCAGAAAGGCCAAAAATTAGACACTAAAAACACCTGTAATCGATCGGTTTTCGATCGAAGTAGTGTACGCGCACTAAAATTAAATTAAAAATTTTATAATATTAATATCACTATCCGACAGTTCTTCGAGATCCTTCCAGCATAACAAATTTTAGCCCAGCTTCTTGCTGAAATTACTGTGTGAACAAATAATATAATCTTAAGAATTATTTCTCCTTCTCTTGGCAAAAGCTAACTTTTTCTGTCTCTATGTCTCTAGTCTCTACGTGTGTTAGACTGTTGGACAATACTCCATTTAACGGATAATGTCACCAAAGTTTTCAAAATTCTATTGATGCTCCCTAGTTTTATTAAGATGACCACATTTTTGAAACTTTGGTGTAAGAAACATCATTTTGCGAACTACTTTGTGCTTTTTCGAGGAAGGAACTGTATATCATAGAATTAGAATTACAGATGAATCCAATTTTTTATGAATCATATGCTATATAGTTGTGAATGAGTTATGGTGTCCAAGCAACAGGTATACTGTTATTTTTACTAACCTAACATATAATAGAATAATTTTTGATGAATGATGTATGATGATATAATGTCTTCATTGATTGTTACTTGGTTAACTATAATAATGAATATACTTTAATTAAAAATTTTTTGTACTTTTATTCGAAATCTTTTTCGAATATAAAAGGGTTTGTAATAATGAAGATATTTGCAAACTCAAAAGAAACTTTTTTAATCAAGTAAATTCTTGGGCTGACTATAAATGTTCGTCATCAGTGATCTTTGGAAAAGTCTGTTAGTTTAGTTGTCCAAACAAAATTTCTAAACAGTAAGTAAGAGAAATTAAACCCTGTCAACTTTGATCTGAGGATCAATGCTATAATGTCATTGTCTATTTATATAAATTTAGTGATATCATATTTTATATTCATGCTATTTGAGAAAATTAAAATATATATTAGTTACAAAATTGAAAATAAAAACATTTAAAATAAGAAAATTTGTTTTTTTAACAAATATAAATGAATCTAAAAGTATCCATTAATATGCGGGTATTTTTCCTATCTTACAGTACAAAATATATCTAATAAAACTAATTTTATTCGAAGCTAATATTTATTTCATTACTTCTAACACTAAAATTTTAAAAATTAACTTTTATGTAGGCTTTTATAATATATTTATATATCTCATTTTAGTAGTAGGAAATCTTAAATTTAACCAGTATCTTCCACAGTTTTTTTACACACATTTTGCGAATATCTTTAAAGCTGTTATATTTTCTTCAAATTAATGGTAATAAATAGTATCTTATTTCGTTCTACCACAATTATGTCAATTAAGATTTAACGACTTTTAAGACATTTAGAAGTTATAAATAATAAGTTAAGCTTTGTAGAGTGGTCATTAAAAAAATGTATAAACATATTTTCAAAGATGTGTACATTAAGTTAAAAAAGGTTAATATTAAACTTTTTAGTATTGCAGTAATCTTAAGATGTTTATTAAGCGTACATTGAACTTAAAGTTCTTATTTCTGTATTAATATTCAACCAAGGGAGGAAGTTACTCATACGTCATTTCCGTACCTCAATCCATTTTAAGTTGCGGCTCGTTCATGCAGTTTATTTCAAAGTATTGTTCTTTATCTTGTTTTAAATTATATGGTATGGCATAACCTAGTAGCATTTGTATTCACATATGCTCTTAAATTCATACAGTTGCTTTAATATAATTTTCTGCTATGAAGTTATCTGTACATATGTAATTTTATCTCATAAAATTGAAATAAATTTCATTTTGTCACGTTTCTTGACTTTATTATATAGGCGGGCTATCGTTGTTGTATCATCGCCAAACACAATAGATCAAGGCAAGGCAAGGCGCAAGGCAACCCTTCCTTTCTGACTGTAATTTCGTACTAAAATATAACAATTTTTATTGCTTTTCCTTTAGTTTTTCCATTTTCATTTTCGGTTTTATGCTCGCCATGAATTTGCATAATATTTTTGCTTTTGTTTTTCGTGCTAATCGCTCGCATTTTCTTATGTCCTTTGGTATTCCAAGACTGTTACCTGCTGGTTACTGCTTCAGTTGGGTTTGGTTGGGAAAGGAATTTGATACTAAAATTTTATTCAAATTTTTTCCCTTCATTTCAAATAGATTTTTCTTTTCTTCTTTTTATGTACTTAAACTTTCTTGACTCACGATTTGCGCTATAGCGGAGTTCAAAGGAGTTTTCGAGTAGTTCATATACTTTTAATATACGGCACCAGAATTCTTCCTACAATTATAAAGGCATATAACAGCTTAAAGTTTGATGATTCACAATAAAATCATATTACTTACAAATTCTTTGAGTAACATATAAATTGAAATTAAGTACTAGATAAGCATTGAGACCTAAAAGATTCATTAATATATATGATGATGACTTCATTTGTCTTCAGCAGTTGTTCTAGTATTTCATTTCCTATGAAGAATTATAATAAATTTAATTAAATTAATAATTAATTTCTTGACATTTTTGTTAGTAATAAAATCTCTGAATAAAATGCAAATATTGCATCTTAAAACTCTAGGTTTGTATAAAATATATGATATATAATAAATTTTTAAATATCATAAATAAAAATTTCGAATAAATAAAGTCCAAGCATGAATAAAAACGTCTGCCTGCAGGAAATCACAAAACTAGCAGTAAATACACGCTGTTTTTATGCGTTATTTATGAGAATTTTCCATTTTATTGTTTCAAATATATCACAAACGGATCTTTCTTTTTCGTTTTTTAAAGATACTGCGTGAAGTATGAGTCCGCAGATAAAATACATTTTTTACAGTGAGAAATTATAAATAAAGTGGCTTTTGCATTTGGACTCTCAACTGGCAACTTGTGGCTTTAAATAAAACTTCCATTGTTATTTGTTTAGAGTTTACAATTTATCTTCAAACAGAAGTTCTAAGTGTATATAATAAAATGTAGGATTAATGTTTTTGTTTATGTTTTCATAAACTTTCCATCATAAAATATTGATAAAATTGTTCTACTTAAACTAAATATATCGTATATAACTCAATTCGCTTGCACGTACAACGAAGTGCGTAGAGTAATATTAGTACTCTAAGATTTGGAACAATACTTTAGGAATATGTGGGTCAGATATTGTATTTTACTGCTTGATATTTTATAGAAACCATGAAAGACTAACCAGGTATCGCTTTTGTATTCGATCTATATGATGTTAAACCTAAGGCTTTATTGGAATAGTTTCCATTTGTTATAAACAGCAAACCTATTTCAATTCTTCATTAAATCCTTCACGGAAACAAAATGATTTTTTCTACACATAACTCTAACGAATTGTCACTATAAGAAATAAGATATTAATAGAGATAATAACTAACAGGAAAAAGTAATTACAGGAAAAAGAATTTTAGAGAATCTAATGGAGTCGAATTGTGTCCATATTCTCCTCTGTAAGTATCTGAAACCTCAACAACTGAGTTTCTTTTACGTCACGATTTTAATCTGTGTAGTATCAGATTAAAATTTTTAGATTCTATAGTTAAGCACTCACTATTTGAACTTGTTAGTTAAAAACCCGAGTAGTTACTGTCATCTACGAGCCGCACCAGTTGATTGGAGATGATTTACATTCACTTTTATTAAAAATCAAAACTAAATATCTGAGATTGGATGTGATTGATAATTTTAGATTGACACAGGCACATGAATTTGTAGTCATTAGCATAATGTAACATTTTTTTTATTTTAAAAATTTAAATATACTTACATAGAATTGTATATTTTAAGGTTTTCTTTTTATGACTTTTAATATCATTAAATATTGATTTTGCAATGAAACATAGAACCAATTTTATTAAATCCACTATAAGATATAGAAGTAGTGGTTTAGCTTTTTTATTTTGTTGTAATTTTTTTAATTAAATAATCAACTTAAATTTTTTAAATTGAATTTACATTTTATTTTATATAAATTTATTTTGATAAACAATAGGAGATATACTTTATTTGTATAAAGCCCCACCCCACATATTTTTTTTTTTAAACTTTTTGCTTACTTTGTTTGTTTATTGCCTATTATATAATTATCTATTTGATATAAAATTAAGTACTTTTGAAGCAGAAACTATTCTCCACTATAGAAAGTAATAAAAAAAATTTAGAATATAAAAAACAATTACATTTTTTAAATTGAGCAAACATCTTGCGTATTTGCGATACTTTCTGAAAGGGGTTTTTTATATATCTAATACAGAAGCGTGCATTTAATGCTATAGTTTATGTCAGCAATTGTTATTGTATGTACAAAAAAACCATGTTTAATGCTTAATTAAATCGAATATGTTTAAAATAATATAAATAATTATCACAACGCCACAACCTCACCAATTATTCAAACTAGAGATGTATAAAAGACGTATATGTATATGTATAATAATAAATCGATATGAGAAATCTTGAATTAAGTTGTAACATCTTCGCAATTGTTTTGTGAGAAATTAAAATTTGTAGAAGCAAGTGACCTCAACCAGCTAGCTCCTCTACTCTTACGTTGTCCAACTATTTAATATCTCCTTACATACTCAGAGTCCAATAAATCTGTTGATCTCTGCTTGCGGGAGGTAACACGGTTCTTAATCTAAACTGGTTTCAATCTTGCAATCTTTTCGTTTCTTTTCTCGCTCTCTTTATCATTGTATTATTTGGTCCCTTTAATTATCAAAAAAGAAAGCAGTACTTTTAAAAAAACTATATTAAAATTATAATATACAAAAAATAATAATTTTTAATGATGTGCGTCTTCATTAAAGTTAAGAGTAAACTGCTCTATTATAAACAATTTATTCGCTTTCTATTCGTTTACGGGTTATCAATATGGGCTCGTGTAAAATCGATCGAAATGAAATATAGATTTGATAACAGCTGTGATTAATTTTATTCTATCGCTGTGATAAATATTCTTTATATATAACACGTAAATATTCGCTGCCTTAATCCTCTCCAGATATTTCACATGCTGAACATTTATCTAAAGAGCTTCTTTAAAATTTTTTGAAGGATTTTCTTAATTCTCCATTTTGCTAAATTAGATACAGCACATTGCTATTTAAATAGTGTATGTATAAACGAATTTTTAACGTAAGTCACGACTTCATTCCTTAATTTTCATCCTATGATTGTAGGATGTGTTTTCACATCCTATGATGTTTTCAGTCATTGACTTTTTAAAGACAAGTATGGGAATGGTTTTCAAATTTTCACAAGAAGATTTTAGTAATATCATACTGGAACTTCACATATCTTCCACCTACCGCTAAACAAAAATGAATAGTTTTGTTGTCTTGACACCAATCAGGGTTCTTGACTATTCAGCGCACCTAAAACGAATTGTCAACTTGAAGTACAGATATTCTAATAGTATAAATACCAGCATTATTGAACATGTATGCAATATAGTATACAATATTTTGTTTAATTTTTTCAATTATTTTTTTATTTGCTTGCTTTTCATATTGTATCTGTTGAATATCTGTTGATTTTCATTTTTAATCAAAGCTGCTTTGCCGGTTGAATGCGCGCAGCTTTGGGATTTGCTAGAATCGTTAAAATGAAAATTAAAATTGCAAAACTGAAAATGAAAAAAATCAAATTACAAAATTTTCTTATGAAAAAAAAAAATAAATAATTAGTTTCAGTGGGAACAACTGTTGCACATAGTAAATCAATGTTCGAGTATCTGGAAAGCAATTTTAATTGCCCATCGGTTTCAATTTAAACACATTTCACGCTAGATACAGATACAGATACAAAATTGAAAACTAAGCAGAAGTAAATGAATCTGTGCCACTTTGTTATAATTTTAAATGTTTTAGTAATAATAGTTTTAATTTATTTAAATTATATTTATTTTTAATTATTTTTTCTTTTCCAACTTCCAGCTCTAATATTTTAAACAAAAATGTAAACCAAACAGAAAGCGACCGGCCACCAACTCGAAAACTCGCATTTACAAAATTTCAGAATTTACTGGAAATATTTCGACCGCATGCGAATCTAATTGCACCAAATTAAGGTAAGTCTTATTTATTTAGATTTATATATATATATTTTTTTTCATTTTGAAAATATACAATTAAGTAACACAAAATAATTTTATTTACAAACAAAACCAAAATTAAAATTGTATGAGGAAATGATTTTAATTAGCAAATTTTTGTGAAACGTTTGGAGTTTTTAGTTTTTTGGGTTAATTACATTAAAAAATGGTTTCCACATTAAAATTATATTGTTGGAATTTTATTTAGACATAAACATAAAATATAAAACAAAAATCAAAAAATTTTAATTGATCAAATTATGAAATATAAAATATTAAAATAAAAAAAATTAAGAAATCATCATTATCATTTATTAATTATAATATGTGTAAATACAGTCAGCGACAAAACTCTACATACACCCCCCATTTTTGCTAGCTCGTAAATCCAAGGACATAGTAGAAAAAAGTAATGATACAGTTTTGTTTAGAACTGTTTTTTAATAATAATAAACAAAAGAAAATCCATTCATCAATATAAATTAACAAAGTTATTCGAAAAAAACCTAAAAAAATCATTGACAAAAGTCTACATACACTTCATTGGTTGTTAGATATAGTCGACAGTAATTTAAATGTTAAACGGGAAAGTACCGTTTTTCATATTTCATGCTTATGGCATGAGTCATACATTTATATAATGCACTTAGTTGTGCTTTGAGAGTGGTATTTAATTGACACGAGGGGTCCACGAAAAGAATTTCAAGTGATATGCGAAATCTGGTTATTAAGCATAGAAATAAAAAAAAACCTTATGGTAAAAGTATCAAAATTAGTAAATTTAACTCGATCAACAGTTCAGACGATAATAAAAAATTATAAAAATAGTGGTTCTATTGAAAATAAGCCTCGCAGTGGCCGCCCAAGGATACTCATACGTAGGGATGTCAGCTTGGTTTTAAAAGAAGTTAACAAAAATCCGAAAGTAAGTGCCTTAAAATTAGTCGAACACATTGCTAATGCAACTGGAAAGCATGTCAATCCACGTCAAAGCTATTTTTCCTACTTCAGTTGCAGCTACGGCTCCCCAAACCATAGCACTGCCACCACCATGCTTTACAGTTGGCATTATATGTTTCGGGTTCAGTGCTGTTTTCGCTTTCCTCCAAACTTTAGCTTTCCCATCGCTTTCAAATATATTGAATTTGGATTCATCTGTAAATAAAACTTGCTTCCCGAAATCAAAATCCTTTTCTTTATATTGTTTGGCAAACTCCAAGCGCAGCTTTCGGTTTTTTTCAGAAATTAAAGGTTCTATGGTTTGGCAGTGCTATGGTTTGGGGAGCCGTAGCTGCAATTGAAGTAGGAAAAATAGCTTTGACGTGGATTGACATGCTTTCCAGTTGCATTAGCAATGTGTTCGACTAATTTTAAGGCACTTACTTTCGGATTTTTGTTAACTTCTTTTAAAACCAAGCTGACATCCCTACGTCTGAGTATCCTTGGGCGGCCACTGCGAGGCTTATTTTCAATAGAACCATTATTTTTATAATTTTTTATTATCGTCTGAACTGTTGATCGAGTTAAATTTACTAATTTTGATACTTTTACCATAAGGTTTTTTTTCATTTCTATGCTTAATAACCAGATTTCGCATATCACTTGAAATTCTTTTCGTGGACCCCTCGTGTCAATTAAATACCACTCTCAAAGCACAACTAAGTGCATTATATAAATGTATGACTCATGCCACAAGCATGAAATATGAAAAACGGTACTTTCCCGTTTAACATTTAAATTACTGTCGACTATATCTAACAATCAATGAAGTGTATGTAGACTTTTGTCAATGATTTTTTTAGGTTTTTTTCGAATAACTTTGTTAATTTATATTGATGAATGGATTTTCTTTTGTTTATTATTAATAAAAAACAGTTCTAAACAAAACTGTATCATTACTTTTCTCTACTATGTCCTTGGATTTACGAGCTAGCAAAAATGGGGGGTGTATGTAGAGTTTTGTCGCTGACTGTATATATATAT
>NC_051847.1:11585254-11591423 GCF_002237135.1 Teleopsis dalmanni
GTTGTTATATGTTTGATGCCAAGTTTTGAGCAAAAATGTTTGAATGCTTCAGCTGTAAATTGCGGACCATTGTCACTTACGATGGTTTCTGGTATACCTTCCAGAGAAAATATAGAAAACAATGCTGATATGGTGTCAGCCGTTGTTGTTGTAGATAGTTGTACAACGAACGGAAATTGTGAGAAAGCGTCGACACAAATTAGCCACATTGAATTACAAAATGGACCAGCAAAGTCGATATGTACTCTCTCCCAAGGTCGATCAGCTTCAGGCCAGCTTAAGTATTCACGTGTGTGAACAGGATTTGCAATTTTGCACACATCACAATTTTCAGTTAATTGTGCGATGTCTTTGTCAATATTAGTCCACCAGACATGTTGTCGAGCTAGCTGTTTCATTCTCGATACTCCCCAATGACCATCATGAAGAAGTTTAAGCACTTTCTGCTTAAGGGAGGCTGGAATGACAACCCGGTTGTACTCCGTCTGGAGGCAAAGTAAATTGTTGTTTAGTATTAAAGCAAAGCGATGATTGAAAAATGATCGAAGATCAGCATCTTGAGGCATTAGCTTTTCAGGCCAACCGTTTGTAACGAGAAAATAAACTCGGCGAAGAATTGGGTCATTTTTGGCATGATTTTTAATTTCATTTCATTACATTATTTTTGAGGGCTTAAATCAATACAGTTAAAATAAACTGTAGAGGCCCGTCACCTTAAAGGTGACATCATCACAATTGGTATCATCGGAAGCCCTAACTCCAGAGGCTTTTAAGTCATCAAAATCGGTTTTAACAGTAAGAGTCTCGCCATTGTAGAGGCGCTCCCATCATCACAAATAGGTTAGACAGTATGAGGCCCGTAGCCTTTAGTTCTGAATATATAGCAAGTTCGAATAATTCTGTTTGTTCAGAAAACTGTAGGCGGGCGCAGCTTTATTACTATTCATTCAAGCATGAAAAAGCACAGATCCATGAGGTTTTCATTGAGTTTTATTAAATGTAGCTAAAGTTACACTCTCTTGCCAATCCGCGGAGATCGGCTACCCACTCTCTGTATGATTGATGTGGCTTCATTTCCCTTTTGAAAAAATCGTAACGTGCAGCGACCACATGTCGTTTCGACTGGAAATGATCCGTTAGTTTTTCCGTTAAATTTTTGAAAGATTGTTCTTGTACTTTCGTGTTACCGAAAAGATTTTTTAGCAGCTCAAAATTTTCTGTGCCAATCCAAGACAAGAAAAATGATTTTTGTTTTTCACTGCACTGAACTGAATATGCTAAAAAATGTTGGTTAAGTTGTTCTAAGTACGATTCCCAGGTTTGATGTTCTTTCGAAAATTTGTGAAATACTTGAACAATGTTGTTATCTCTTTCAGATACACCGGCAGTACCTTGTTTTTGGAACATTGAGTCCATCCACTCACGTTGTTGTTTCAGTAAATTTTTTGAGAACTCTTGTTGTTCTTTAAGCAATTGCTTATAAATTTCACTTTCGCCCGGCATGATTGTATGTAAAATTGAACGGTACGAAATAAGCGTGAAAGCGATTGAATAATTGCAGATTTTTATCCTCGTCGCCAACTGAAGTAAATACAACCGACAAGATTGACAGTTTATATTTAACTAAATTTTGTTTACATTTCATTATTTAAGATTGCTTAAACTAATGCAAAACATACTAGATTATAACAGGTACTACAGTTTCAGGAACATATGTTAAACAGAGTTGTTATAGCATAAGTTGCAGATTCACTATTTTACAATATGGACTGTTCAACAAACACTAATCATGCAAAAATTGTGAAAACTTACCATAAAAATGGTAACTATTATTGACTCTCAGAAGAAAGAGAAAGAAAATCAACAAGTAACCAGCAATAGATCATTGCATTTATGCAAATATCTCTGTATAGTGTCGGATTTGGGCTGGAGATGTGATCTTAAGTCAATACCTTTGTGAAAATGATAAAGTTGTGACACAAGCCGACAATGTTGATCGATACAGCTATATGATTACCAACTTTGTTTCGGCGTGAAATTGAAGCAGTAGATATGGAACAAAGGATTTTTAGATGGTGCTACAAACTATACAACACTTCCTACGTTAATATTTCGGTTATGTAAATTGCCCACAATAATGATCAAGGATTTGTCTCAATTGAAGAATGATGCAAAGGATCGTGTTAACGCGGACAATTCTCAAATTTTAAAGATTTAAAACAGTATAACCATCATTCGCCTTGTTATGGCTGAACTATTGCCAGCTATGTGCCGAAATGGCACCGAAAATTACCTCAAAAGTATCAACCGCTGTAAGATCTCTCATGGAGTACATTTATGTTTCACACCGAATGGCGAGATCCATAAAATGCTTTGGAATAAAAATTAAAATTTTAATCACTAGCGTATTTTACATACATTTACTTTAGAAACCGCATATTATTAGTTCCTAATAACATAATTTATTTATACGATATAAACAAATATTTTTACTTTATCTGATTTGATATAAATACATAATAATCCTTCTGTATCCTCGTGAAGATATGTACAATAACTATACGGATATGTAAAAATCTTATCTTGATTGAGACATTTTTGAAATTCTTTCATTACATATGCATTTTTTGACATTTATTTTGAAGTGCATTACTACCCACCAAAGAAACGTTCGTATATTTATTTTTGCCCTTTCAATTTTATCCTTCACATATTTTTGGATTTTTTTGAGTTGGGTTTTATTTTATACTTAAATTTTATCAATTTCATAAGATACATTTGAATATGTGTGTGTTTCCTTTCCTTTTTCATGTCTACTTGAAATGCAAACAGCACTTATGCGGGTTCCTTAAAATCCATTCTCTGAATAAGGATATCGGTTTTCAATTTAAACAGGCACTTCTTATTTGTAAGCAGTTTTAAATTATATTTAACAAGCAAGAGATAAAATTTATATAATATTGCATTTTTATTAAAAAATAACAGCATTTTTTTATTATTGAAAACATATAAAATATATTTTAAATATAAAAAACAAATAATTTTTGTATACCATATTGTTTAGGCTTTCTTAATTAATTTAAATACGAATATATAATTATTTAATTTATTTTGTACATTAAGAGGAGATCAAGAATGTAAAGTATGTATGATTTCTGTTATATATAGTTCTATATAACCAGATTACTAAAGAATGCAATATTGCTTTGAAGGCGTAAACAGCTTTACATATACAAGTATAAGATTCTTGCTGTGATGATATGAAATTTTAGGTATAATATTATTTGGGTTTTAAACGCTATTTTAGAAAAATCAGTTATGATGGGCATACTACTCTCTACAAATATAAAAATCGCATTTATGTTATACTTATTAGACTTTTGATCACTTACGGGAGCGAAATGTACAGACGCATAGAGATGTAACGAAACAAGCTTATTAAGAATATGAAGAATATTATATGTAATATTTGTGTTCATATCAAATCTGATATCTGATTTAAAATACAGAATTATTATCTAATCACTATCTAATGATTGATGCAAGGAAAGACATTTGCCGAACTGATTCGATTCCTTTATTAGAAGATCAGAAGCTTCACCTAGAAGAACGGAATGAAAGACATCGATTTTGTAAAAAATAGTATGGTGGAGTAAATGAAATTCTTAGGAAGCCAAACAGCTTATATAAAAAAGAAATCCGAAGTTGGTAACCGCGTTAAGATATATTGATGAATTAAACAAAATTGTAGGAAAATCAAAGTAAAGTAAATGAAACTGACAAGTTCCTCTTTTCCAAAACTTCCCTTTGAAAGAAAATATTAGTTTTTTAGAATAGATGATAAGAACGGAAGACGTTGAATTTGTTAAAGATATATTGATGAAGTAAGCTTCTCTTTTAGAAGAGAATAGACGAATTTGACCTGGTTAAAGATATATTGATGGAGTAAAAAAACTGAGTAAGAAACCAAAAGGCTTATTACAATGTACCTTGTAATAGATCCTAGTGATAGCGTAAATAAAATTAGTAGGAAACCAAAAAGTTTAACTCAAGAAAAGAATCGAAGAAGTTCTATTCTATCTTAAAAAATAGATAGATTGAGCAAATACTTATGTATGAGCTTTTGAATGCTGATGTAATAATAACATACATGAAAAGATAGTTACTGATAGTGTTATATTATTAAGATCCCAAATTATTAAGGATTATAATTAATTCAGAAAAATTTTTTTTAAAGTAAATTTGAGATAAAATTAAAATATAGTGGTATTAGTACATTTATAAGAAATCACAATAAGCATAAAAGTTAAAAAAAATCAAAAATCTTATCGAAATGGTATAAATTTTAATACAGACCCAGAAACCCGATTCTGTTCAAAATTAAAAAAAATTTTGGAAGGCAAAAAAATATTTCTTATGGTCAGTAATTTTCCCCAAAACGTAATCAAAATTATATTTCATATAAGAAATATCAAATTCACCGGAAATAAGAAATTTTTTTAAATTGCTAATGTAGCCCAAAATCAGATATCACAACAATTTCATAAATAAAATAGTAAATACAACAAAAAAAACAAATACAAAATAAATAAATTTTGAAAAATGGTGAAAAAAAACGAAAAAGCAATGTAAACATTTTAGAATTGAAGTTTACAACAAAGAAACCACAGTCAAAATGTTCTTTATGACTATTTTTGTTGTTGGCATAGCAAAAACAGAACTACAATGACCAAAACATACAGTTCTATGGTTGTTGTTGTTATTGTTGTTCTTAACTTAGTTTTTGGTTTCTGTTTTTGTTCTTGCATTTGATTTTTTTCATCTTACCAAAGAAAATATATGTGAAGTAGTTAAGCTACGGCTGGCTACCTATGCCCAAAAGAAAAATCATGCATCATACGTTGTTGTGGCTTTACTTTGTGATGTTATTGTAGTAGTATTGGTTGAATTACTGTTGTTGTTCTTATTGTTGTTGTAGTGGTGGTGGTTGTTGTTATACCCAGTAGAAAAAGTGGTCTTCGAAGACATTGTCTTCAAGACGGTCTTTGATACCGCGTCCGCATGTTCAAGCAAATTTGCAAAACAATTGCTCAAAACATGAATGTAAATACTCTTTCTTTGCTTTCTCTCTCATTTTTAGTGTTCATAGCAACGTATTTTAATTTTGCATCAGATGACGCTATGTTTTATAAATGAAGTGACGCAATAATTTTGAAGTGTAGTGAATAAACATTTGTGAAATAAATATTAAAAAAATCAAAATAAATAAAGAAACAAAATCATTAAACTATGAAATATTAAAAAAAAAGAAATTAAATCAAAACAAATTAAATAGTGACTTAGTTCCTTGAAAATATATTGATAATAATATTGAAGACAATAATTCCAGTGAAAGTTGTTTAAGAAACGAAACAAAGGATGTTGAAAATAAAAAAACTAAAAACACTTGTGAAAAATTAGCTGTTATATTTAAAAACCACAGGATTAACAGGAGTTGTGGTAATGATATTTTAGAACTCTTAAGATCAGAAGGTTTAATTGTACCAAAATCCTCTTCAACGCTTTTGAAAACATATAAAACTTCAACAATTGATGATAGCGAAATGCTATAAATTATTTTTTATTAGTTTTAGTTAATTTTAGATATGCTAAGTTATATTAAGTTAATTATTTAAATTAATTTTCATTATGTTTACTAGTTTTTACTAGTTTATTTTTAATATCTTAATAAAATTTATAATAATTTATAATAAAATTTATAATTTACTTTTAAAACTTTTAATTTCGAATGTAATGTAAGAAATTATTATATAAAATAAATAAAAGTACAAAATACAACAATTTCTTTCTACTTATTTAAAGAGAAAATTGAAATTCATTTAAAATTTAAAGAGTGCAATAAAAGAGTAGAAATAAAAAAAAGGGTGAAAAAATTATATGAGCACTGCACTAAGAGCGCACAACTTTCTGTCGAATGCGTCCGTTATACAAGACATGGTCTTCGAGACGGTCTTCGAGACATGTACACAAAAATTCATTGAAGACATTTGGCTAATTTGTATGAAAGTGTCTTCGAAGACCGTCATACATTTGGATCGATCGGTCTTCATGTATGTATCCATGTCTTGAAGACGTCTTCGATGACGGATCGATCCGTTTTCTACTGGGT
>NC_051847.1:11591523-11601939 GCF_002237135.1 Teleopsis dalmanni
CAATACTGTAAACATTTCGTTACAAGCTTGGCATGTGTCATATGGAGTGTGGAATGGATTTCGAAAAGGAACCCTTGGGAAAATGGAAAATATCAAATAAAAATTGATACCGAAGTATACTAAAATATCGTTTAACTATATATATGTACTATACATAGTTATTACCATTAAAATAGTTTGACTTTTATCAATTACATTACTTGTGCTGTATGTAGAATATAAACACCACGGGTAAATTTGTATAAATTCATAAACTGCAAATTGCATTACAAATACAAAACTTTGTAAACAACACATATCTTAACATTCGTAATATTTAAAAAAAATACTTAAAATTTTATTACCACGCGACATTTAAGGCAGAACGAGAATTTTAACAAATCAATTTGTTTGTTAATTATAAATTGTTATAAATAAATAAATATTTTTATAATGCTAACAGTTGAAGTAAACGCAAATATTTAACTCAATTCATTTGCCTTCACATTTCTTTATGTCTTTGTACGAGTATACAAATATGAACATAATTTAACTTTTTGCATATACATAGATTACCTTTGAAAAGATTTTGTAATATATGATTTACTTGTTATATTTAATGATGCTTTTGTGGTTATAGTCAAGGAAATGCATCTAGAATTATTGCATATTCATTTTAATGCTCCAACAATAAAAATGTTTTTATGTACTATAGATATGTACTATATGTATTTATGTACTATAGATACTATAGCACTTCAACAACCAAAAATATTTCTAAAAGAACGCATTTATAGTAATATTTTGTTATTTATTATTATAACAAGCATAAAATTTATCATAATAATAATCATTTATTCAAGTATCACAAATTTGTATTTTGTATAAGAATGCATTAGGTGGACTAAATTAACTAAGTTTAGAATATAAAATATGTCACCAGAATTCACACATCTTTAACATTACGCTTCATCTATAGCAATGGTTCCCAACCGGTGGTTTGCAAGATGGTTAAAAATGGTCCGTGAATCAAATGTAACAGGTATCGACACATACCTTGTAGTTTGTCCACTGAGACTTTACTTAGTAAAAAATAAGCACAAAAAATTTCCAAGTAATTATATACCTATTTTATAGCCTGTATAATAATAAACCTATGCATTTATACAATATATAAAGCATATTAAAATAATCATATAGTTTATTATTCTTAAACTCCAACCAAATATCAATGTAGGTTTAACAGAAAGTTAAGTCTAAGGACTATAGAATAAAATAAATCACGAAGATCTTTCCATTTTCATTTTTAATTTCTAATTATACAGTCTAGTTCAGAATCCTAATCACTAATTGTTGATATGTGACTTTGCTGAGGATTTGACTGAGGATATTCACGAGAAGTATGATAACACACACTAGAAGAAATATTTAAGCTCCTGCAAGTTTTAAATTATATTTAAAAATTTACCAAAATTAAATATCTTACTAAACTTCAATTATTGATTAATTAATTTTATAATTGAGTCCTCTAAATTAGAAAGTGTCTATGAAATGGAATATGTCTAACTTTGTCTCAATCAAACTGCTAAAACGAGATTAGCAGTTAAACTACCAAAAACCGAACTTCTTGATGAAAAAACAAGATATGTTTCTTAAATGTAAAAGCAGCCAAAAAATACTATTTTTATGTATACAAAATTACAAAAAAATTAAGTTCCCAATGAAGGAATTAGATCTGTAATCCGGGAAAGTATAGAGACAAAAGATAAATCTAGAGAGATCTAGATCATGTCCACCGAATGCTAAGCTCGAGTGCCGTAGAAACAATAGTTTGACAACGAGGAAAACCACTATAAAACCCTGGGTATGATCAATTATCTTGTCCATAATGTCTACCTAACATGTTATCTGGGGAAAGATAGTAGATGAAACTACGATTCACAGAGTTCTAGAACATTGTGACTAAATAAATAAAGAGTGTGTATTTATTCAGGGGTTCAAATTATAATAAGAGTATAATAATATAAAAAATAACTACTAAAATTTTAAATCTTTTTTTCAATTTTATTTTCAATTGAAAGCGTTAAGTGTTTTTATAAAAGCTTTTGTCTGCTCATATGAAGAATAAACCGATAACAGAAAACACTTCCATTCGTGGGTGAGTTTGAGTTGAGTGTGCGATGTGGATACGAGTGTGTAGTGTGTATATCTATCTGCTGATTATGGAAAAATACATATAAACATATATACAATAAAGTTGATATTGTTGTTAGTGTTTTAAGCCAGACAGGTGCTTAACATAATAATAACAAAAAGCTAGCCAGATAAAAAGTAAATAAAGAACAGCAATACGTTCCGTTCTCGCAATAACAAAAACAACAATAAAAAAATAGTCATAGTAACGAGCTGTAGATAAACTTGTATAAGTTGTTTTTTATTATTATTTTAAAATAGAAATTGTTGCATTTTTTTGTAATTATTTTTATTTTTATATAATTTTTTCTTTTTTCATTTTTCTTTTTTCTTTACTTGCTACAATGCGCCCGACGATTCAATTATTTTCTTTATTTAGTAAAATTATTTTCTGTTTTATTTTATTGTACTCGTATGTGTTCTTTTTGTTATGCAGAAAGTAAAAAACAAGGTGAGTTAGTCACACAATGTAGAAGACAGGAAACCCATATCAGGGATTGGCTTCTAGAGTTGTTATTTTGCTTTAACGACAAATCAACAAATGAAAATCTAAAAACTTCCAGTTGTTAAAGAAATTATAAATTAAAGAAAAAGCAAAATAAAATATTAGATAAAGTTGCTAATCTTAAAATATTTATTGCTAAAAAAAAAATTAAAAGACTAGACAAATTGGCATTTTTGCTTGACGTTTCAAAACAGATGTGTACAAAACAATAATAAATAATGATTTCATTTTTTCATTTATTTGAACTGTATTCTAATGGTATTAAAAACAAAACTTTATTAAATTGAATTTAACTTTATTTTCTTTTTTTTTTTGCCTAATACATTAACGTATATTCTGTACTGTATCTTCTATATCTTTGGATATACATATAGATATGCATTGCTCAAAATATTATATGAGTATTAATTGTTGGTATTAACAAATAATATACTTCGTACTATTTAATAATACTACTTAATGAAGTACACGTATGTCTATAGCTGCTTCATTCCATGGAATTTATTAGTTCAGTCTTTCGGCATACGAATTATAAATTCATTACTGTACGAAAGTACCACTTATTGGCTTTTTATACATTTTTGTTGACATCTTTCTCCTGGATTGCATTCTCTTAAAAATTACAGGGTTAAAGTACCTTTCCAAGCTTATGATCACATAACTTCAATGAAAAGGAATATAAATATAGATTATATAGATTAAAGTAGATTTAATAGAAAAAGTTTGAAAATATAGAAATAATTTAAACAGCGAAACAACTTACTAACTAAATACAAAAGTAAAATCTGATAGAATAAGATCTGAATAACACGTTAATGATAAAGTTCCAGTGAAATACTCACGTAAACATACACCCAAACCCAAACGAACAATTGCGTACCTGCAAAGATTCTTGAATGCACCTTAAAGCGAATCCAATAACTACAATACCAAGCAAAAGTAGTTGCTGTTTGTGATATGTGTGTCTGCTAACCCTATCAGTGATCTAATTGAAATCGAACTACTCAGAGAAGAAGAGCAAATTTCTCATAAATCTAAAAAGATCGAATTTGAAAACAATGATTAAAGTGATAACCGATAACTGTCTTTTAAATAAGCAGTAGTACAGTTGGGACTTTCGACAACCAACGAATGCAATTCCAACGAAAGAAATTCTTCGAGAATTTCCTGCTCTTATAAAAGATGAACTTCACTTATATAGGAAAAGAATTTTCCACAAAGCATTGATTCACAAATCAGAGTGGTCAAACATCGTTTTGGAAAAGATTAATACTTTACCACCGGGCATAGCTAAAGTTTTAGAAATTATTCGGTAATATGAATACTGCAGTATACAGTAGTTCATTAATGGACGTAGTGCCATGAATAACTTATACTAATTATAATATTGCTTTACTTTATATTGTATATTAATTCGCTTCCGAGTAGAGTGATTATTTGTCGACAGGCTGAGGTATGAGCTATGGAACATGTGAAGCAATAGTCATCGACAAGTACCAAGAAATAACACAACCAACTTTTGTTCAAACTTGGGCCAAAAAATATACATATATAAAGTGAGCATTAGTTGCAAATATCAGTGATAGAGATAAAAAGTGATAAAAAAAGTTGAATCTGCAGATATGATTTTATGTTTATTGTATGCCATTTTTGATACAATTTCTGACAAAACTACATGTGTGTGCTTTGAGTTGTTATCAATACATATAGATATTTTATAAAAAGCGTATAACGAAATCTAATTATTAATTTATTAGTAGAAAAATTATACTCGCTATTACCTTATTTAATACATTTACATGTTGAACATGTATATTAATATATAAAAGATGTGCTCGTATATATGTACATATGTAGGTATGTTATTTAATTGAAATGAAATATTTAATAGAATTCAGAAGAATTCAGTTTTAGTTGGATTAGCATTTCGACTTTCGCACCCCATTTACCAGAGACACTTGTACTATACTCGTATGTTATGCTTCGGTCACTGCGATGGTTTTGGTAATGCAAAACATTGTTGGGTGCTTGGATTGCAATCAGATCAGATCGCGTTGCTTGCGCAAGTATTTCTATTCGTTCGTCAGTGATACTCGCACGGATTGTCAGTTTACAAAATTTTCTGCCGACGCCAGTAACATTGTAATGAATGCAATCATTTTTTATTGTTTATTTAGATACAATTTTTGGTTTTTTTGGTTGTGGCTAACTACAATTGCGGTGTTAATTTTGTCAGCTCGGCTACTGTCAGGCATTGAGCACGTGCTAAGCAAATGAACGACGCGATTTGTTTAAATAATTTTAGTTTTTCTTGCTGATATTTAGCTGTATTGAGATACATTTCTGGTACACAAATGTTCGTTTGTGTTTTTTTGTTTTTTTTTTTTTTTGTTTTTGCGATAAAATAATTTAAAACATATCTTTGGGGATTCTATGGTTCTATGTAGGGGACACATGGACGTTGATGACGCTTGAATTGTTGCAAAAAACAAAAAAAATAAAATTTAATTTATTGTTTATAAAATACAATATTTAGTTTGTTCGTGTTTTTATTATGAACAATAAAAAATCAGAAAAATAGAACAAATGCTTAAAAAATTAATTGGATCAAGGCTGTGAATAATATCAGACTTAAAAGTATTTTTTGTATTAAATTAAAATATTATCAATGCATGATGCTGTATACTTTCCATGTACCTTCTTTTTACCTCTGGTTAATATACTATACATATCCATAAATATGTATGCATATTATATTGCTGCCTTTGGTCGAAACCAGGAATCTAATAGTTATGTGTAATTAAATATATTATAGAGTAAAAAATATTTATATAGACAAAAATTAAATAAAAATTAAAATATGTTGAAAAATCAATAGCAAACTTTTCTGCATTGTATGATTTTGTGTTTAGTTAGATAGATAGGAACAATTTGGAAGATTTAGATTTTTCATAAAATTACTAAAAAAGTGAATAAATATACGAGTACATACATGATTTACATCTAGTTTTATAATAAATGAAATATTTTGCATCATATTAAGTTTTCGAAAACTTGATCCAATTATTCAATTTTTGTTCCAGCAACTCAAATATGTACACATTTTCAAATAGCAAATAATATAATAGTACAATTTTAAATAATTGATAATGATACTGCATAGGTTAGTTTAGCTTATACCGGCAATTCCTAGTGGATCCGCGTAGGCCTATTGGACTATTGTGTTATCGTGTATGTAGAAAAATTCAGGGTTTAAAACTACCTAGAACCTTTGGCCTAAAATGCTATTGAGTGTCAGATGTAGAAATTGATCAAGATCCTTAAGAAGGAGGGGCTACTAAAGTGTTGAGTCGCCGCCGTGCATGAGCGGGGCAAAAACATAGATCAGAGGCAGAGCCACAGCTGCAACAGATTTGATTGAAAGGGAGACCTTATCTTCTAGCATGGTTCCATAGTTTACAGATTTGCTAACACATAAATTGTATATGTTTTAACTGAATTTTATATCAATTATTTTATAAATTCGCTAGAATATTTGTAGTTATATAATAAAATATTATTTATTTATTAATATATAAAGAAATAAAATGCTAACTTCAACTTAATGAATAAAAGCTATTACATTATTTTTCTGTATGAAGCACTATATTATAATATAAATGTAATAATTAAACTTTTTAAAAGTTAAGGAGGTCTAAGAGTAATAGGATCTTGTCCGGAATCACTCATCATCGGCAATTTCCGATTTGATGAATTATGCAATCAGAGTTAGGTTAGATGACTGTGGTTGTAATGTCGTAAGGAAATGAAAACTGTCTCAGCTCAAAAATTTTTAGTTTATTTTTTACCCGCCCATTTTAATATGTAAAAAAAGTTTGCTTTAACTGTAAGCAGTTGCAGTAGATTTAATAAATCTGAATATAAGGTAACGTTATCATATAACTTTCTACACTCTCTGGTATTACAAAGTATATGAAAACTTAAGATAATATATAATTTATTTTGAAATAAAGCATATGACCTTAGTATACCTTGTTAAAATTTGTTCATATCTGCGTTCTGCATTCTCTTTTTCCTGCTATTGGTAAAACCAATAAAATCGCTTCAAAGTTACCACAGCAGTCATTGAACTGAGTTAATCAGTAAATTACTTTGTTTTCAATTTTACAAGCTCTTATGTATGAAATAAGTAAATAGTTACTAATTATTTTATTATTATAGATTAGATAAAAAAGCTTCATTTATTTTATGTGCAACCACTTAAATCATCGTAACTTAATAAAAACAAAGTTGACGTTGGGAAAAAATATTTATTAAAAAATGTTTACGTATGGATTACGTGTGCACTTTTACTACTTGCAAAGGATGGGTAATTTTAACCCCTTAGTTACACAATACCGGCTAAAGTGATATTATTAACAACCACATATGTAGTTTAAATGTTAGCGATTTCAATTTATTTTTATTTTTTATTTTAATAATTTAATATTAATGCTCTGTGAGAAGATATCAGTTTTATTACTTTGTTTTTTTTTTAATTCTATAACACAAAATTTATTAAACTCTTGCCATATTTATTTGAATATCCAATTTATTTCTAGAACAGTCAGGTATTCAGGTATCTACACGACAACTTTAAGAGATATAAGCAATGATTCCTTTGATTCCTATACTACATATAATTTGTATTATAGTGTTTTTTCTTAAAGAATTACCTATCAAATACATTTATTTGATAGGTTAAAAATATTCTAAATAAGCTGGCATATTGATACATGATTACCATTCTTTGATTCTATTAAATCGAAGAAGACTGACATGATAGTCTTCTAAATAGGTAGCTTCAAATATTTATATCTATACCATTTTTAAAGTAAGGAGCAGCCATTAGATTTATATTTATTAAATTCTAACTGAATTATTATTTAAAATTACCATTAAACTCTACTGATTTGCTTTTGACTTGGTAATGCACAATTGTTGGTAGGCAGGATGCTATTTATGTAGAGACAACACATTACATTATATGTAGAGACATTGCACATTATATATATGTAATACATACGAGTGTGCACAAAATGTTCAAAATAAAATAATAAAAATTAATTACGGCTCATATATATATATAGCTAATTGTTATTGATTCTTATTCTGTAAAATTAAAAGAATTTCAGTAATTACCTTTTTATCTAACTATTCAGTTATTGTGTGTATAATATTAGTTCAGATGTAGTTAATTAGTATATATAATATTTATATAAATAAAAAAGTTGCAGCCATAAAATAAGTTTATTTATTTATTTATTTTTTTTTTTTTTTGCAGTCAATTGGCCCCATTCCAGATCTTAATATTAGTACCATTAGTCAACGTGATCTTATCTACAGCCTAACGCTGGATATTCCTCAACCGCAAAGTACGCAGTCTTGGCAAATAAGTATTTGTATCAACTGCAACTCGGTTCTGTGTGCGAAACGAGTACAAACAGCTGGTGGTCCTGGAGCACAATTTCTGCTCAACTCAACGTTGTTAACTAACTTCGATGAAATAGTACAACGTCGGAGCGATAAATCATTTTCTGATACTTTTCGTATACTTATAATAGATCATCCACAAAATGAAGATACCCCTACAACACCCCCTATTAATTTTTCAATCGGTTCCTTAAAATCTAATATGAATACAACGCCTGATACCAAACAACAACGCTTACGTCAGCTACAACAATATTTACAACAACGCCAAAAACTGGAAATAGCTGAAACTGACGAAAGAATTCGCAGATACACAGAGCAACAATTTGCCTTACTCAAAAGTTTCCGCGAGAAATCAGAACAAGAATATGATTTATTGGCGCGTCTTATTCAGCGTGTATCTGAGCAACAAGCATATGAGTGGTTAGATCGCGCTCCACCTGCTTTAGATATTACCGTTGGTGGTGTAAATTATGCATCAATACGACGTAATACTATTGGTAGTAGACGTGAATTAAATGTCACAGCACCTACTACACCTACAACGCCGAATCCACCGATATCAAATATATCAGCATTATCTACAACTGCGCAAGCTTCTAATACCAAAACAAGTGCCATAGAGACGAATAATCAGCAGGGAAGTGCTACAGTTGTAATGGCTGGTACAATGACAACGGTGGGAGCGGTGGGAGCACCACAATTTCCCACCGTACGAAAAATGTCTAATTTTGATACACCACCCGCCACTCCAGAAGCCATGCCAATGAGTGTGGGTAATAGTCCCACCTTTAGGCCACAACAACAGCAACCACTTTTATTGCCATTGGGTAGGCTATCGAACAGTCATTCTTTTCAGCAGCAGTTTCCCACACCAACTGCGGACGTAACTGATGATTGTTTCTTCGAGCTTGAAGGCTTCGATAATAATATATCAGAATCAACAAATGGTTATAATCATTTGTCTTACTTTTCCAATAACCCGCCACAACATCCTGCATTACAACATCAGTTACCATTTCAGCGCAGTCTGAGCATACATCATGACCATCACATGAGTGACTTGAAAGAAAGTGACAGTGCTGAAGAAGCTGAAGGTAAGTAAATGATTTTAGAAATACCATATAATAATACATTTTTAAGAAATATTAGAAAAAAAGAATAGAATGCAAGCTCCATTTATTTTTTCATCCACAAGACAGTGTTTAGTGGTAATAACTTTTCAAAATCACATACGAGCATATAAAATAAAAAATAACTCAAATTTTGAACGAGGATTAATAAAAATATACAGTTCTGAACTGAACAAATGTTTATTTAAAGAATCGATTAAACCCCTACTAAAATGATAGGTTACGAACTCTTGGCAATTACATCAAGAATACTACATTAAATTATTTATGGTCAGCATTAAAGCTGCATCTGCGAAAATTTTTAAAACCAACAAAGATATAGAAAAAATATATAAGCAATAAAAAAAATATATATTATATTTACTATATAATTTTAGTGAAAAGATTGATAAAAAAACTAACTAATAACGTGCAACGTTGGTACCGCTTGGGTGTTGTTCAACCTTAATGAGTGGAACAAATGTAAAGCTGTAGAATTTGATACGCGTAAATGTACTAGCAATGCACTGAGGGCATGGGTTCATAATCACTACGGTGGATATGGGCCCATGAGGGTGATGGAGCTCCAATCAGCCAATTTGGCGACTGGAAGTCTGCATTATTCAATAATGACTGTAACCCATGTTGTTCTGTAATTTTACTTATAATTTTTAGATTACAAAATTTCTAAATATACCTTTAATAAAAATGATGTTTTTAAATTATTAATGAATTTTATTTCATTTATTTTTAGATGCTTTGGATTTGGATAGTTCCATGCCGATACCAATGAGTAATGGAGATCGCCAAGATAATTCAAATTTGCTAAATTTCGGTAAAAGCTTACCAATCGAAATTTCTAATGCAGTTCGGATTGAAAGGTCATACATACAGGAATCTGACGATGATGTAAGAACTAATATTGTATATATGGTATTTTAATGTATAATACAATTTGTAATTTTTAGGAACTGGACAATACTGTGGATATTGCAGCTAGCATCAAGGCTTTAGCTAAAAGTGTACATGGGGAGGCCGTGTTTGGAGATTTACCACGTCCACGTTTGCGTTCGCAAATTTAAAATGTGTTTTGAACTATAATAGTTTGCTCAAATATTGCAAAAGATAAATAAAAATGTTAGAATTTTTAAGAAA
>NC_051847.1:11602039-11615868 GCF_002237135.1 Teleopsis dalmanni
ATTTGGTTTTGATTAGAAAAGCAAGCTCATTTCATTTTGTTTCGCTTGAAAGTAAAATGCGGTTAAGAAATATTAATTTCACTTCATGA
Source organism: Teleopsis dalmanni (assembly GCF_002237135.1). Taxonomy (NCBI): domain Eukaryota; kingdom Metazoa; phylum Arthropoda; class Insecta; order Diptera; family Diopsidae; genus Teleopsis; species Teleopsis dalmanni. Next base: position 11,602,129 of record NC_051847.1, read on the forward strand.
GAGAAGAAATTCAAATATACATTAAGTTTGTCTCTTAAGTGAGACTTGTCAACTTATTTCTTCAAACTTCTAACGCAATTTCTCAATAGATAAGCAAAATAAATAAGAAAGTGTGATAGTGCTTCACCACTATTTAGGACATAAATATAAAAACCACAATTTATTATTATTGCGATTGTTTAATCAAAATAATAGTAAACTTTTCTAAAATTAAGTTTCAAATAATCCTTCTGCCTGAAATTACCCTTTCGCTATTTTAGTGCTATTAGTTGGCACTTTTTAATATTATTTTTTTATTGCATTGACTTTCTCTGTCTCAATTGATCACTGTATCAAAGATACGATGTAATGCTATGTTTTCTTTTTGTGATTGCCTCTTAAAGCACAATATTCGTTAAAGCATCGTCATTTTTATACATTCACGTCATATGACCAAGCACTGAAACTGTTGGATATTTATTCGCTTAACAATGCCTATGTTGTTTTGAAGCTCGTACAGCACGAGACTCCTTCGGATGTGGTTGTCATCATCAACTCATAGACACCCAAAGTCTGACGGAGCAGATTCCTAGTGTATACATTCTTTAATGGTATATTTGCATCTACGCCAAACAGAAGGTTAGGGAATTATGCGGCGTAAGTTTCCTCGAGAGAACCTCTTTATCGCAATTACTTTCTGAAACTATAGTAATGAGAGTGTTAAAGCTTTAGCTGGTTTTCAGACTAACATGGCTATTGTTGGTTATGGCGGTACCAAGATAGATAAAATCTCTGACGACTTCGAAGATACAGTGAACAGCAATCAATTTAGATTGCAGTTTTACTTTGAATCCAAACACCTGAACATTATATATCTGTGATGATGGAGAAGAAGAAGCTCACTTTCACATACTCTTAAGAAGTAAGAATGACTAAATTGTGATTTTATAAAAAAATTTTACAACACCTCAACTGACTTTCAGAAATGTTTGTCAGTGAGTCCTAGTATTTCTCATAAGAAAACATATATTTTCTGCACAGAGTAGTCAGTGTATTTAATACCGATATTAGAGATGTCATTTTAGGGAAAAATTTTAGGGAAGAAATATTTATAAGTAATGGTCAATTCTGGTGAATGGAGTGTAAAGACAAAACAGATAAGTAATATTTTTTCCTTCTGAATAGACCGGTCAGTATTTTTAATATCAGTAATACATTTATTGAATAATGCATATATTATATATTTTAGGGAAGAAATATGTATAGTGGATAGAGGGTTAAGACAAAAAGATGAATAATGTAAAGAATATATGCCTGCTCTTCCTTCTTTGATCTACATTCAATGGAGCACACTAATAATCATTATGTTTACCCATAAGTATGTCTTGTTTGTATAGCACTTACATTGCTCTTGATTACTTGTTTTCTTCTGCTTCGCTTTGTAAGCTCGCTATACGCTTTATGTACCAGAGCATTATTTAAGTTAGGAAACCCCACTTATATATTTCATGCAGCTCTTACAGACATTATATTACCCTGGAGACCATCAAAAGAAGTACCTTCCTTTACTTTCTGCAATTCGCCAATAACAGATGGAAAGCACTAAGGTCATGTGCAATTTCCAGGTTAACGTGGCCCAATTATAATAAAAATAAATCCCTGGAACTGATCAAAAGAGATCGCGTAAACACTGCAAGGCTTATTGCAGTCCTTACTGGTCATTGGTGTATAGGAACTCACGCAGAGAAACTGCGTATTCCCTATAACTCTCACTGCAGAAGTTGTAGAAACCCTCAGGAGAGAGAAACAATAATACATTTTCTCTGTGAATGCCCAGCTCTAGCATCCAGAAGATATAGGTTCTTAGGAAAATACTTTTGTGATAGTTTATCAGACTGCTCAATGGTGAAGATGAAAGACCTATTAAATTACCTAAATTCAGTGGGATAGATTTAGTCTCTACTCTTCTATACTAGGGTTCTTGCGAAGAATGTGGTAACAAAACGGCGAAAAATCGCTAATTGAGGTACATTTGAAGTACCTCATTTATCTTATGGCCTGCCACTGCAACCAACCAACCAACCAACCACAGACATAGAGAACGAAGAACGTCTTCTGAATGTTTCAACTATATTTGTTTTATAATTTTATTCAGGACTTAATTTATTGAGATGGCTTAGGTGGAATTCTAGAGTTCAGATTGTGAATGAGTTTTGCTCTGATAAGCTGACAAGATTACCTTCACCTATGAAGATATTATATATATTTTTTTAATAACTATATTGAAGTTTCAGTGAAGGCAATATGTTTATCAATGATAATAACTTATTTAAATAATATTTATTAATTTTTTTTTTAAAAGTATTACTTTATAATTTCAGTTAATATTCACAAAGCGTACTTTCCAATAAAGACTCCACTGTTTGCTAACCAACTTAATAGTCTATTATTGCCATTTATGTTTTCAGAAAAATTAATATAATTTTCAAAAGTTATGATATATCACTGACAATATTGTTTTCTTCTATAAAGTCATCACAAATATTTTCATTACAAAAACAAAGTGACAAGTACGAATTTTCATTTCTTAAAAATTTCGCAAAAATGTTGATGTCGTAAGCGAGGTTCATTGGCCAACTTTAAGATACATTGTTGCCAACAAAGGCGCATTAGTTCCACTATTTGACTTGATAAATATGTTCATACAATAAAATCAACGTTTTTCCACCCACTGATTCACATATGATCACATTTTGTGTGCCAAGCAATGTGTTTAGCCGAAATTAAAAGACAAAAACTTCGTAAAAGTCTCAAGATCCTCAACGTCAGTCAGAAATCACTTTCTATTTCGTTGAGCTTAAAGGCACTTAAAGACACGCAACTTCCTCCTATCCACAGACTGCAGACTGCTGTATTTTGGGCATTTTTGACTGTTTCTCTTAACGTTTTCGTATCTTTCTTGCGGTGTGACAAGACCGTTTATGCCGCGAACCTACCACAATAATTCGACTGAAAGCGAAATGTAAGCGCATTTTTCATACGACGGAGTCACAACCTGTGAAGTGATTAATTAATATTCCTAGCGACAATAATTACATTTTGTGATTATGAAATTTATTTATTTGAGGTTTTTAGTTGTTTATTTTGTTTATTTTGTTTATTAAAAGAAATGCACGTACAAATTGTTACCGAATTCATTTGGCTTTTGGGCAAATGTCTTTGAGCTGTGCTCATTATATGAGCTCTTATGCAATAAGCTCGACTTCATTACAAGGGATTTTCAAATTTGTGTATTGCATTTATAATGTGAGCTAATAAAAGATATTAACAACTTTTATATTATCATATATATTTTATGATTTTTTTTCTTCGTCTTCATGCAAAAAACAGCGAAAATTATTGAATGAAGTTACAGGTTTGTTGCTTAAGTCATTTGTTATTATCTGTTGAATAGTTTTGTTTGTGTGAGTTATGTCACTAATAAGCCATAAAAACAATAATCTTTTTTAATTATTTAATTATCTAAATATTACTTGCAAAATTTAAAATTTATTAAAAATAATATCATTATAAATTATAATATTACCTAAAGTAATAATAAATTTTCAATTATGTTTAATATGTTCGATTTTACTTAGATACGTTTATACGGTGGTAATTCTTTGATTGTTATTGAACATATACCTACTTACACCTTAATATGTTTAATTATATGTTCTTATTACTTAGAACTTACTTACTTAGTTGGCCATTACAGACGTGAGTCGTCCTTGACCGCGTCTAGTAGCCTTCGCCAATCAGTCCGATTAGTTGCTTGCTGTCGCCAGTTGATAGTACCGAGCAAACCCAAATCGTTGGTCACCCGGTCCATTTTCTTATGTTTCATGAAAACAATTCTATATTGTAAAAAAAAGAGTTATTTATGAGAAAATACTGCCTAACTTTCATCATGAGTGTTTCTCTGAAATAACTATTGTTTTGTAAACTGTACAATGTTTTTAGAAAGTAATATTTTTATTTTAAATACATTTAAAATTTTCAAAATAATTTATTTTTCAATCACTTTAAATAAAAAGTTCTCACAAATTTATATAACAGATATTTTCTACAAAAATGTCTTATGCTTCATAATTTTTTTTTCATTTTTAGTGCTGTTACCTGCTCTATGACTGTAGTATATGTTTATGTGTGTACTTAATAAAATACGCTGTAAACAATACACAATGATGTTCTAACAAATTTGTTCTAATTAACGCAGGAATTTAACGATAATGTCTTCCACTCCTTGCATTATTCATATTAGCACTATATACATTATTAAAATGTTTTACAAACATAATGAAATTCATTTGTTTTTACAAACTCTCCATCTACCAGATAGAAACGAAGAAGCATATCATATAGGTCTACTAAACTATACCTGTAGAGAATTTTAAAATAAATTGAACTTTCGAATTGATTTGACTTTACAGTTGGATAAGAAATTAATATTATTTTGATTATAATTTATTTACACCACGGTAACTAATTATTTCATTAAAATGGACTTATATATGTCTTGGAGAGTGTAATACCCACCAGCAAAAGAAACAAGACTCTAGAGCTTGCATAAATAAGATATGATTTATTTTATATCAATTTAATAACATTTAAAGATCCATTCAGATAATAATCTTTTCAACTGAATTCCAAATATTTAATGGGTATGTAAGATTGGTTCCTTACAGGGGCACTATGAGTCCTGATAGTGCAGTATTTATTATTGTTAAGGAATGCGACACTGCAACCGTCGGGTCTGTTGTGCCATTTGATAGTGCAGTAAGTCTTTGAAATCACTGATTTGAATCAGGCTCTTCAAGTTTCCCGAAACCGAAGAAAATAGATATATTCTGAACTAACGGAAGTCAAACTCTTACTGTGCTAAGTATATTGATAAATAAATTCTCAACGCTCTATCAACTTCAAAAAGTAAATAACCTAAAGAAATTATTAAGGCCCTATGTTTCGGAGAAAATGAATTAATGACATTAATAAAAGAGAAAAGAGATGAGGTTCTAAAGAATGATAGAAATGTGTTTTGTTTAAATTTGTCTAAGTTTTATATTGGAACTATTATTATGTTTTGAACCACGATAAAGAAATTTTAAAGATATATTTTTTCACGAATATCTTACTTACGAAATGTATCTCGATTTAATTTTAGATGAATATATATGTATATATATTACAATAAGTCATTATTTTATTATTTTATCTAAATAATGTATATGATAAAATTATATACTATAACTTAATTAAATTTTAAAATCAACAAAGATAGTTTATCTTTGTGATATCACAACTTCATTTAAAAAACGTGTCGTAGCTAGATAATACCTCATTTTTGCTTCTTTTCACTTTTTCTAATTTCAGTTATTTAATTTATTTTTTTAATTAAATTAAAACCTTAGAAGATTATTGAGAAAAAGTTGTAAAAAATAAATACTTAAAGAAAATGAAAGCTATTTTATTAGCACTAAAGTGTGAAAATCATAATAAAAATCTTACGAGTATTATTGATAACGAAAAGAAAATCTTTAAATTTCTATCCAAAAATAATATTTGGGTCAATTTCATTTTTAATATTAAAAATAATTATTAGGTAGTGAACTATTTATCATTTTCATTATAAGAAATAAATTCATTAAAATATAAAAGCAAATAAAACTTTTTTGGGGTCTGGTATATTTGTATTGATAAATTTTAATTACTAAATACATTACTATTTATCATTATCAAAGTAGATAGCTCTCACCTGCCATATTAGGAAAGAAGTATAACCAGTCTTTTCTATATTTAAATAAACTTAAATCTCCAGAATTTTAACCTATGTCCACATTACTTCTTGATGTCCATTATCTCTAGTAGAACATAGAACGGCAACGATTATTTTAAATATCATGTTGCTGAGCGGTTCCTTCCGTATTTGGCTGTAGCTTCTCCTTTCCATGGTTTATCTATAAACTACATGGTTTATATATAAATTATAAACAATGCAGTAAACAATTTTTAGTGTTGCGAGTTCCAGAACAGTGTTTTTGTTGGGATTTTTTTGTACTACCAAATATTGTGACCAGATCAATCATAATTCTATTAATTTATATGCTTCGTATAGCCTGTATACGGTCAATTTTTTGCAATCCATATATAAGCAATAATAAGCAATAATAACACAAAATAACATATAAAAAAGAAAATATGATGAATAAACTATACTTAATTCAAAAATTAGTTTTATGGATAAACTTTAAGTAATTTACCAAGTAAATTGCATAAGAGATGGATCCCACGTATGCAACCAAGTATATGTATCCGCCATTATTTGAGCTCAAGTAGACTTTGATGCGCAAGGCCATCACTCCAACCTATTTCAATCATAAGTTAGGATAACAAAAACCACATAATAAAAACTTAGTGTTTCCAGAGTTGATCTCAGTCTGCAGCGCATAATTGTATACTGCATAGAGCATTTTTGCCGTATACATAAAACATGAATTTAAGAAACTATCATAATCGTATTAAGATAACTTTCACAGGGATAAGCTTCATTATATACATTCATCCCAATTTAAACCACCATTAGGCCCTGCTGATCACATTCATAGATGTAAGCAATATCGTACATAATGTACCAAATTCAAATTAATAAACACTGCAGACAAGCTCAATAGATAATATCGACCAATATAGAACTATTTAATAGATAAATTCAATAGTTTTTAAAGTACATTATAATGACTGATAACATTTTGTAAAAATTATATTCAATATAGGGACTATCGTTGTATATTCCGATAAAACAGACTGTATATAAATATATTAAAATGTGTTGACATCAATGAGGTCGTAAAGTAGAGGATTCCATAAAATTTGTGTATAGCTCCATTCAGATTTTAATTACACTCTTCTTTTGAAAATACCAATAAATATATTATTTACAATATCAAATCCATAAAACCAAATACTTACAGAAGATTCTCTGTGAATAGTGTTTATGTGATCAGAATGATCCATTTTTTCAAAATATTAGATTATCCATTGAAACGCTTTCACATATCAAGAATACATCAAGCCCAAAGTTTTATATCAAATTATTCTGAATAATTAAAGTCACATTAACAAATTCGTCAGCAATTTGTCTCAGAGTACCATTCAATGGATTTCATTCTCACCACCAGAAGAGCTGCGGAACGGCTAAACGATTTAGAAATACCGAAAAAGGCACAAATCAGTGCCGATGAAGATAAAATTAATACAATTTTATGTGAAAAGAATTCGAAAAGTAAATCAACAAGAGCTCCATGCTGTTACCAGTAATTACCAAAGATTTACCATTGCATATTTCCTCAGCACTTTACAGATTAAGTAAACAATGACTGAGGAAAAAAGAGGTTCTTACCAAAAACGAAGCTGCGGAAGAACTGAAGAAATAATTTCGTGTTAATCTTTTTCAATAAGCAGGTGCCTCAGGTGCTTTGTCGGTTCGGTAACTGCCGCGGCCTGTTCTAAAATTTCATTATTAAACCTCTTTTTTTTTGGTGAATCTTATCTGTCTCTCTGATGTTGTGCGATGTGTGAAGAAATCAATTAGCTCCAAGCTTCGTGGCGTGCACATATCTGAACGTGAAAATTTCTCAAATGAAATAAAAAATGTATTTGTTACACACCCAAAAGTTTCTTTGTCATTTTGGTGTTTTAGAAATCTTTAAGACTGCCTTTTCTGTAGTCTTGAGCAAACAAATAGAGAAGCAGATTTCTGTCATAGATATGAGCAGTGTGGGTAGAGATGAAGGCATCATGACAGCGTGGAGTAAATTTTTGATTAGAAATTTTTTTTATAGGTTTTCACCAAAAACCCATATGGTTTTATTGCATTATATATTTTTATTAAAAATATTATATACAATAAAAATTTAATTTGCAATTGATTGAAAAAATAAGTCTTTAATTTCAACGAAGAAAGCAGAGAGTCTCTTTAGTTAATTCTTGCTGCTAAGTTAGAGGAGTAATAAAGTAACGCAATCTAATACCCAAAATAATGACCTCCTATTAAAATTTATATACAACACGTTATTCTTTATATGTTATATATTTTATACAACACACAACACACCTTCAGTTCTTTTTCTATGACTTTATTAAAGTCAACGATTTGTCCAAATTTGAGTTAATTTGATCAGAAATGAGTAATTCTCTGTGGATGCTATTGGATCATGAAACGCATGAGCCATGTGCACTACATTTTTTTCTTATTAGTAATTCATTGATACTTTGATAATATAAAAATTATATAAAAATTAAATCAAAAGACGATTTGGCAAAATAAATATTGCCTTACTTTTGCCTCCTTTTTTACCTGACTTATTTATTGATTTTTACTAAAATCGTACGCCAACGAGAGCAGTAGTCCACAGTTTCGTTGAATATATAAGACTGTACCAGTTTCAGTCGAACCAGTGGAACTGTGGCAGATACAATACATCACTTAACATTGAAGACAATTGGAAGCTGCATACATTGACGTCTGCGGCACTGAGGCACGTACCACTTCAGTTTTTCAACAACGTAGACAACCTTAGCATAAAAACAATCTACTGCGTATTCATCACCATTTTCAACACGGCTGCATTTGGTGTTGCTGTTGTTGTTACTCGTATTTTCGTCCAAATTCATTTTTTTTTAATTTGATTTTTTGTATATATATACAGTAGGAATATAAATGAAAACGTGTTGAAACTTAAAAACTTTAAAAAAGTGAAACTTCATGCTTCTTTGAAGACGCATTATTTTCAGTTTACAACTTCCATTCCATTTCGTCCGCACTGCATGAATCTGCTATGAAGCTTATTAGTTTTTTTCTTGCTTTCCATTCACACTATAGTAAAGCGAACTTGTGTATTAAATCTTCCATCCTTTTTATTTTATACATCGTTTCTGCAGCAAGTCTAATAATTTTGCTTCTCTTTCAGACTGTCAACATAACGATCATCTGTCATTCTCTCATATATCACCAAAGTCCAGCAGCAATAACTTGGCAATAGATCCTGCCACATATTTAAGCACATCACGACCCATGCTAGAAAGTACAATTGTCGACACTTCGTCAGTACCAGCACCTCAAGCGGAACTGCATCGAGATGAAAACGATACCCGCCAGCATTCACGTGTAGAGCGTTCAGCATTTCCTATACTCAATGAAAACTTTCCAAAATCCAGTCCCAATGACGTACATTTTCCAAACGATATCAAAGTTGCAGAAGCAGGTCGCTATTTTCAATATAACATTAAACCCACAGGTACACATGATATGCAAACAGAGAGCTTGGAAAGCGCACAGCGTACACGTGCTGGTAAGACTTTAAGTTCAGCTACTTCGGCAGCGACCACAACAAGTTCTTTTTTATTGAATGGGGGCCTACGACCGATTACGTCGGGGTCCCCAATCAATCCGACGAGCAGTACTGCTACCTCAATAGTGGCAAGTGCGACGGCGTTACCTCATAATCCGCGTCAAAATCCAAATCCCGATATTCAAGATATTATAACAGGTATAGTGAAATTATTGAATGGCAACGTTAATGTACACGCGAATACACAAGGTTTACGTCGACCAGTTGCTAGTCGCATTAATAATCGTGGTCCACCTAGAATATCAGAAGTTCAGACCTTACCATTGGATTATGAAGCTCAAAAACCAGTCGTAGCTAGTTCTATGCGACCACCACCATTCCCGTTTGATAGACCGGATAGACCTTTTATAACTGGTGTACCCATACCGGAGCAAATAGTACCTTATCGTCCTGGTTTTGTTAGTAATCGACCGCCATGGCATCGTAATAAACCTAGACCACCGATAACAACATCAATTGGTGGTAGGCGTCCTATTCCACAATATAAACCATTGCCTTCATCACAAATGAATCCACCTCCTGTCGAAGCTGATTCACAATATCCAACACATGACCAGCAAATACCACAAGTACCTGCAAAAGAGTCCGATGATGTGGATACACCAACAGTTTCGGATTACAATGACACACTAGAGAGTGCTAAGCCTACTGATACCACATACGACTCAGACTTTTCCAATGAAGATATTAATACGCAATATATAGAAGTTTCCGATCAAGATACTGACATAGTAGCTGCTAATGAAAATGATGAATTGGAAGAAAGTCCACAAGCACCACCTTCCCCTCCTACCAAAAAAACCGAACCAGTACATAAAAAGAAACCCAATAAACAAAAGTTAAATGACAAGAAAAAAGTGATTGCTGACGAACCTTCCAATCAAATTGAATCAACTGCAGCTTCCGAAACGCACATGCAAATGTCATCCACTTATATACCCATGCCAGTAGACGATATAGATGGTATAGATATTGATCCATCTGCTGAAGAAGTAATTTTCATGATACCAAACAAAACACCTTCATTGGAATCACAAATCACCACTAGTATCAGTTCGAAATCTGTTAATATTGCCAGCAGTACAAGCATTGAAACATCTGCAATAAATGTGAAAAAACCAACTGAAACTATCAGTTTACTAAGTAACTCGGAGCTAAAGATTAATATTTTACCAACACCATCCAACTTCATTCCCATACCCTCCACTACCACTAACATAATTACCACTACCACCACTACTGCAATAATTACTACTACCACCTCCACTACAACTACTGAAAAATTGCCCACCCAAACCAATCCAACAACAACGCCGCAACCAGTAACACCCTATCAGCCTCGTCCCGGTATTGTGCTAGATGATCCTGAATTTCAGCCCGGCGGACGACCTCGTCCCCAAAGACCACAACAAGCACGTCCACCAGCACCTCAACAACCGCACATACAGCCAACAAGACAGCATCTGCCACCGGGCTATGGTGAGATTTTCGATGTGACTTTATCTGCTATACAGGGTCCAGGCTCCGGTGGTGGCTCTCAGCACACCATAAATATAAAACCTTATGGATCTTACGGCAGCAACGGCTTACAGCAAAATCAAGCTGATATCATTGTTTCTGCCACAGGTGAAGAAGGTTTTGTTTCGATTGATGGTAAACGTACTTACATAAATCTTTTTGGTGACCCTACAGATCCACCAGCTGGTGCACAAGTGCCAAGCACTCCGGCTACAGCTATACCGCAATTGCCAGGCAGTAGTAATGTGGGTGGTAGTGGAAACACGGGTAGTAATACTTCCGGAAATCAAAACACGCACACTGGTATTGGTGCCGGATATGCTGTACCTGAGACTGAAGTTGTTGAGTTGCAGCCAACGAAAGCAGAAAATTCAAAACCAAATGCGCAACCGCAACCAGCAACAACAAATTCTGGACCAACTCGACCACATTACAGACAACGTACTACCCAACCACCTGTACGTATAGATACTTGCATTGTTGGTGACGACTCCACATGCGATCAAGCACAACATGAGCATTGTAAAACGGAAAATGGTGTATCAAGTTGTCATTGTCGTCCAGGTAAAACAAATAAATAGAGTTTCATTACTAGTCTTCCTCTGAAGAGCTGTGTCCAGTTAGACAGTGTGAAATACAATTCCATTTTCCATTCCTTTCATTTTTATTCATTCAATATTTTTAGGTTACTCCCGTCGGAAACACCGCGAGCCTTGCCGAAAAGTGATTTCATTTTATTTGGGCATGCGTGTGGATCGCATCTATGAGCATAGAATTGTATGGGATAACAAACTTCTCGATCTCAACAGTGAACCTTATGGGCAACTAAGCTATGAATCTATTCGAGCAGTAAGTGTGTATGATTTTAAAAGTGATATCTTAAAAACCAACACGTCCTTTATTTAGATTGATTCTGCTATGTCGATGACACCATATTCAGACGAGTTCATGGAGGCAAAAGTTAATAACATTTACCGTGGTGATCCAAACCTTGGTGGTAGTGGTGTTTTTGTGAATCTAACAATAAAGGTAAGCTATTAATTTGCAAATAGTTTAATATCTTATTAATTTAAACTCTGTTACAGCTTGATGAAAGTGTTGAAACCTTACGTCCCAATTTACGCAGCGATGTTCAAAAACATTTGCTTGGTGTCTTACATCGCCGCAACAACAATATCGGCAATTCAGTACTATACGTCTCCTCTCCAGAAGGTGCAGTGTCTCCATTGCAAGATTTAGACGAATGTCAATCGCATGAACTAAACGATTGCCATGAGAGTGCAATATGTACGAACGCTTGGGGTAGTTTCCGTTGTGCCTGTGAAGTCGGTTACCGGGATCCATGGTTAGATCAACCACAGCGTGCTGGTCGTGATTGTCAATCTTGTCCGGATTCTTATTGCAATAATCGTGGCACGTGTAGTTATAATGATGATGGAAATCAAATTTGTGCCTGTGATGGCAGTCACTATGGTAGCCAATGTGAAATTGATGGCGAGGTTCTGGGAGTAGCAATTGGAGCATCAGTTGCTGCTGTTATTATAATCGTATTGACTTTAGTTTGTTTGATTATGTGGTCACGTAGATGGCAACGGGAACAGAAGAATGCTATGGGTTCGCCAGTATTTGGATATATGAATACAGCGCCGCTTAAATCGGCAGGTATAGCACAACCTGGTTATCAAGTAACGCTTGAGGATCGCATGCGTTGGGCACAAATTGCAGATGTTATGGCGCAAACTAATCACTACGGGGTAAAATTTAATACATACTTAATTAAAATTAAAATTTTGAGAACACAATGCGGATTAAAAATATAAAAATGCAAATATTGTGAAATATTTTACACCATCTATCTTATCTTATTACAATATAAAATATCAATACAATTCACTTTAAAAATTTTTAGGCTGAACCAATAGGTCCAACCCGACCATCGTCTGCTATGTTTGCATATCCAAACTTGCAAGCCATGGGTATGGGCACTATAGGTGGTATGTCAATGCAGGGAACTATGTTGCATCAAAATGCGAATCTCGCTCCCCCGGTGCCATTGCCACGGTATGAGTGCGTAATAGTACAATTTTAACCATTTTGGATATTTACATGTTCATTATTTCAGAAGACTGGGACTTGGCGTACGTTCAAATGGCATGCGTACACTTGAAAACTCAAGCTCAAGTGAAGAGGAAGATCGAACAGATTTATTAGGTCGTAATTTTCAAGTACCACGCCCAAAGAGTAGAAGTAACGGAAGTATAGCGGTATGTTAACAATCTGTTTCACTATTAAATAGTTTTTAATGATGCTCTTTCTTACAGAATCAATCGGGCATCTATTATGATGTAGATTATGAACCGTCCGGAAATGGCATCGGTAATACGAGCGTTGATCATCTTTATGGTTCACAAAATCAGTCATCAACACATTCACATATGGGAAATAGTCATATACCTGGTCCACAAGGCATACCAATGAGCACATATACATCTGGGCGTGCGCCGAGCAGTTACTATATGAAGTAGTAGTCCATTTGAAATATTATTGGAATATTTTTGTGATTCTATTGAATATATATATAAATCGTGCACATATTTTGAATGATTTGAAATTAGATTTATAATGTAAAAATAAGGATGAAATTAATGATGCAGAAATATGGCTAACAAGAGAAATCGAAATCGGCGTTGATCTAATAATATTGTTTAAATTTGAAATTAATAAATTCCCAACTAAAGAAAATATTATTTTACTCATATTAAGAAATCTTGCTTATATTATAAGTTATGCATTC
>NC_051847.1:11615968-11636274 GCF_002237135.1 Teleopsis dalmanni
TAATAGTGTGAGAACATAGAGAACAAATAGTATGAGAACAAATTGTATAAGGAATGGACGATTCAATGCATTTACCTAGAATATCACATCAGGAGTCATTACGTGCATATTGGTCCCCGCTTACGACCAAGAAGCAACTAGAAACTTAAGATCACTTTGTAAGTCCCATTCTGACATTGCTACGTTAGTGCATTTTGTCATTGTTGACGTTTATATTGGACCATGTTCTTTGTTGCAAGCTTAGATTGACTTAATAAGTATCTAATAAGATGGATCTAATGAGATGGATCTAAAAGAATTGTATCAACTAACGTGTCACACTTCGATTATTTTAAATCCAGACTAATACAGAATTCTAGCTAAGGATAGAGGACAGAGAAGAGCGATGTGCTTTATTAATACATCTTGCGAATGTATCATTGTCTCATCAATATATATTCTTGGGATTGTATATTTAGCTTTATCTAGTGACTGCTGGTATCTCAGTTAAGCTTTTATCTATTATATTATTTTGTGCTAGAACTAAATGAACTATTCCGTGTTAGATTATAGGGTTAAAGATTTAGTTGTTAGTTAACTTTTTCATTTTATATAATTTTATGTAATTGCGATAATATTTTTAATATTTTACTTAAGCTAGAATATAATGAATCTGTTACTAATACTACTATCTGCTACTAAATTTTTATTTCATCATATATATTTCAAAAACATTTTTGTTTATTTTTCCAAATGTTTTAAAAATAAATTTAATGTTTAAAAATGTTATCCAACGAATTTTTTTAAATTAATGAGACAAATTTTAAAATACACATTTGAGCAGTAACTGCATTTGTATGCGATATCATGCAGATATTTCGAAACGTGCCATGGCTTAGAGTTGGTCAACATTTGCATATGGGAGCGTTTGTATGCATATTTCCTTCATAATTGCAAACATTTTGGCTTAGAAGGATTTTTTTCAGATAAATGTGTGTACTTTAATTGCTTTATTAGTCTCTTTTTTTATTGAAAATAATGCAATATTCAAATAAAAAAGTTTTTATGCTTACTAATGATTATACAAATATTAATATTTATATATATAAGCTTTAATATATGTGAGTACATTCATTTTTATATAAGCTGTATGAAATAATTTAAAATTAATTGCAATTATTTATATTGTGAGATAAAAAATTAAGCTTGACTGAAATTCCTATTAAATTTATTGATTCATTATCCTATATTAATCTTATTAAAATATTATCTGCAAATTTCATTCCTAAAAGCATAAAAAATGAGCATCACTCTCCAATATAGACAATTTATATATTTTAAATAAATTTAAATTTATATGATAAAATAATTGAATTAATGTTGTGTGGGATATGAGCAGCGGTTTAAAAATATATCCTTAATTAAACTTATTAATTGTCACTCAATTCACTGGCGCTGCAGTTCAGTTAATGATAAGTGAAAATATATAATTTCTCTTAATGAAATTAAGTGTTAAGCCGCATTAATTAATCGAATATAAGAGAAACTTTAAAAACAAAAAAATATATATATTGTTAAACTAATTAAGTATTGTTATTGCTTCTGTATTAACTCATATTTCAAATTTATTTAAAAAAAAGAAAAAAATTCTATCAATTTAAAATGGTTGAAATAAAAATGCTCGGTTTGGTACATTTGTCATTTAATTAATATTCGACAATATAAAATATTATATTTTATATTATAGGTATATAATTTTTTACATAAATTTTTCTGAACAAATAAACTTTTATTAATATTGTAACGTAGTTTTCAATAAGTTTGTAAAACTAATTAAAAAATGGGACATTTTATTTGTAAAAAGGACTTCGTTTTTTTTTATTATAAGCTCCCTTAATATCAACTTATTCCAACGATCTTCGAATGCATGAATCTCATCCAGCTATTTTTCAAAACACCCGCTAAATTTTCCTTAAAGATTGCAATTACTTTGTTGTACATATTTATTATTGAATGCAAAAATGTTATGTTTATTATTATTATTATATTTTTATTAGAATTAATATTATTATAATTTAATGTATTATAGTTTATAGTTTAATAAGTTAGGTTATTTAATTTACTCACGCCACTGTAAGATTAATATTGTAAACCGCACCTGCAAGATCAGATTAACTGTGATGTTTTGTTTGTTTTGAGAGAGAAGGTTGGTCTGGTTTTGCAAGAATGGTAAAGGTGGCGTGATGATTTTTGCAGTAAAAGAATTGAGTGGTTGGGGAGTTGAGTTTGTGAAAAAGCAGAAGCAGTCGCTGATCGAATTGAAGCTTAGCTGTATTGATTTGTTTTTTTTGAAATCCGATTTGTATGATTTTTTTTTACTTTGGACAGTCAGACAGATATGTTAGATGAAAATCGTTTTTCTGTAAGAATTTTTTGAGGTCTGGAAACAGTCAGAATTCAAAGGAAACTAAATTGATTACTTGTTGCATCACTTCGTACTATAATTTATTGATACTAGTGCAGATTTTTTAAGGATTTTCGATTTACATTAGTGTTGTTTTAATTCAGAGATAAATCAATGAGCATAATCTTTTTATCTATCATAATATGCTCCATATAATACAATGTCAATCTTGTTTAAATTATAGTGTTATTGTGTTATTGGTCATTTATTTATAAAAGATATACCGAAAATTTATTAAGAATTTAAGTATATTCTGATGGTGCGATACTTAACTGTTTACCATGGACTGTGTTATTACCTTTACAAAATGGTTCTGTCAGACAGGATAGATTGCCGACTCTGCTTAGAAGCAGACGAGACCTCAACTCATATTCTCTGTGACTGTTCAGCCCTGTTCTGCACTAGGAGGAGGTCATTGGGTCGAGAATTAATTTACTGTTAATGAAGCAATTAGGAGGTCTTCAATGGCAGACATTTTGGCTTTCATTCGAAGGGCGGAATATTTTCTGTTCGGTTAAGATCTGTAGTACCACAAAAGATCAACTATGATCGCGGCGCACTGATCCGTTAGAGTCCGGTATCCTGTTTATTTTGATTCTATTCTATAATGAGTATATTCTATTCCTAATCACTTCTGTTCGGTTAGGGTCTGTAGTAGCACAAAAGATCAACTATGGTCGCGGTGCACCGCTTCGTTAGGAGCTGGTACCCTGTTTATTTGAAATCTATTATATTCAACATGTATATTTTATAGCAAATGTATGTCAAAATATAGCCAATTTAATTAAAAGCATTTATTTTGAAAAATTTATTAAATTTTAGTATATAAATTGAAATAGTCACTTTAAAGGAAATCAGTTCAACAAAAAACCATTTACTTTCAATTTATGTTCCCTTAAAACAACATAAACTGACACTATTGACAGATTCTACAATCCCTCCACAATCGATACGTAAGATTAGCTTAAGCTGTGTGTAAAATCAGTAAACAAAATATGCCACGCAAAAAAGGGTATGAAATGTGTCAAATAAATTTTATAAGACCTTAAGCCTTTAACATTTCCGTGCAACCGATATCAGCTTATTTTTCTCATTTTATTTACAGAAACCTGCAACCAATTTTTTTCTCGTAAAAAAAATACAAAAAAAACGTGTCTGTGTAAAAAAAGAGGGCAAAGGCGAAAATTGCTTCCCAACTTTTTTGGTTGCATGCCAACAGCAGAAAGAGAAGCAACTGTTGCTGCCACTTCTATTAGAGCTTGATTTTACTAAAATTTCATTTTTTCGTAAATACTTTCATAGCTGTTGATGCTGAATCGAGTAACTACAGGCTATACATGCGTATCCTTACAGGATACTGCAGGCTTTACTATAGAAATGCATTTTGTCCTTTATTGTTCTTTTTTTTTCAGCTGTGAGGTTGATGGTAATTTATTTTTTTGGTGTGGAGAATAAACCAATAAAAACATGCAAAGTTTTTCATGCAATTTTGAATATGGATACGTTACGATGGGTGTGGTTTATGCAAAAATAAATGACATTTGATTGTTAAAATTTTATGAAAATAGTCGTATATAAATATATATATATAGATATACGTTTCAACACGAATACAATTTTACATGAATTCGTATAAACAAAACTTTTATATGTGATATCAAACTTAATTTAAAGTTACTCATACGCCACAGCATCAATGTTTCACAGTTTCAACGAAGAAAAATGATTTTGAAAATAAATTTTATTTTAAAACAATTGAATTTATTTTTTATCTTCTTTTCTATAGAATAGTTCTAAATTGCTTGTCTACATATGTTATTAAACTTGGATGATTTGAAAATATAAAAGTTTTTGTAAATCAAGTTTATTGCAAAAATAGTTTTGTTCAATAAAAGTCAATGGAGAAACTTTTTTAAAGTTGAGGCTATAGATAAACATAACTTTTTGAATACGAATATTGCATAAATTGAAAAATAACAACTAATTTTTATTATTACAAATTCTTGGTATTGTTAAATTTGAATAGAAAAAGATTGATATGCCTAAAGTTTTCTAAATTTTAAACTATTTTTATACAAAATATTAAGAGAGAAACAAACCTTTATTTGAAATATTTTGTAAGAATAATTTTTATATTATTTTATATATTATAACCATCAAATGAGCGACTATAACGTGCAACTATGCAGTAGCCCCTCGAGAAAGAAATCCGAGAACGGAAATATTGGTGGATTACACACACGTTACGCAAAAGCACAAATGATGTAGTACATGCGGCAGTAATCTGGAATGCGCAAGGCAGTAGAACATGTTGACGACCACGAAATTCTTGATATAGAATTGGTGAACTGAGATCTATCGATCGGAATAGCCAAAATTGAAAAACTTTTGTACAAACTCTTTGTGAATAGGTTAAGTTTATACTATCAAATATTGTATAGAACATCCCATAATAATAATAATAATTATAATAATAATATGTTATAAGTATAAGTAATTCTTGGGTATATGAAATATGTGTATAAATAATATATTACAAAAAATAAATCTATTTTTCATTGAAAATGAATTTCTTAGTTTGATTTCAATCTACTTTTATAAAATAAAAACATTCTCAACTTTTTTGTTAGAAACTTTTGTTTCATCCTGGAACACAAGTTTCATTTCGGGAAGTGGAAGAAGTGTTGAAAACCTACTTCAGGGATAACTTTTTGTTGAATAGTTTAACCACATAAGAGAAAATACTATTGAAAGATGGCTAAGTTGAATGGCAAAACTTTTTAATTCATATTTAGCATTTGATAGCGATTGATTCACCATTAAAATTATTGTTTATATAAAAAAATAATAGTTAAAGTTAGGTAAGAAATGCTATGGGTTTTAGTATATAGTTTTTGGTATTTAATGTATTTGTAATTCAAAAAACTTTTAGAGTTTGAAGAAGTTCTCTTCTTCTTCTTCTTCTCAGACTAATTGTAAAAACTTTGGAAATTAGTTTGAATAATCAAATTGCGTAATTGATAAAAGGATTGCTGAAGTTGGGCGGTGCAGTGACTAACAAATGGTGTATTCATTGCTTAAATACTTGTATGTGAAGTGATTTATAGTTGTTTTCAGTTTGCAATGAATAAAAACTTTATAGAACCAATTTAAATTCACGTTTCTTTTTTAAAGTCATATGAACATTTTGTTACTCAGTGGCAAATTCTGTGTAAATATATTCTATGTAAATAGTGCATAATAGTCAAGCACATATAAAAGCAGTGCTTGAAATGAGTAGGATACGTTGTGCGAATGCCAGAAGAAAGAGCAGAAGAATCTTCGAGAGTGAAGTAAAAACAACGGGAAGAAAAGAAAGATAGTATTCGTAAAGATCTGAGAAAAATGAATGTCAATTTGAAGATAAAAGCCATAAATAGAGAAGCTTATATTCTACGGATGATGATAATGTGTCAATAGTTCCTAGATCTATTAAATAAAATACAAGAAAATTAATCAAAATGCATTTCGTCTCCTTTAAAAGTGAGTCTCATTGAGTGCAAAACAATTATGCTAGAGCTTGCGCTAATACTCTACACATTTTACATAGACTGGTTGGATAAAGGCAGTATACTCTTTAAATGACTATTTCAATTTAAGAAACGATTTATTATAATGAGACTTAAAAAATGGCATACAGGATCATGTCTGCCGATTACGTTGTTTTGTCGATCATATTTCTTAACTTTTTTCAGAGATCGTTTTATAAGATCGGAGAACATAAATAAGTGTCAATTCGCACAGAGTCATGGTGTGGTGCCACCAATAGTAGGAATTAAAGTTCTTATAAGACAAGTTTAAATAGATTTTATTATTGAAGGGCTCTATATCATTAATAGAACAAATTAAGCAGAAGATAGTGTTTATTGAGTCTTCGGTGCTAAAAAGCAAATAACATCAAGGAACTTGAAAAAAATACCAAAGCCACGATTTTTTTAATATATATACATTTATATATACATTATAATACATTTAAATGATAATACGAAGAAATTGTTCTACAAATTTTTGTGTCTATTATCAAAACTTGATTATTGTAAGTTGTTTTGTGTTCATTTTTATGAATTATTTCTTTTAAATATTTGCTGCTTTCAAATATCATTGTTGAAGGTAGGTATGATGTTTGAAATGTTTGAATCAAAACAATTTAATTTTACTTCAAAATTTATTTGTGGTAAATTTGAGTTAATTGAGTAGAGTTTAAAAGACTTTCTGACTGCAATAAATGCCATAAAAACCCAACTGACAAATTGAGTAAACTTCCTAACAAGCAATGCTAAAATATATCAAAAGCAGTAAAGGATTTGCAGTGAATTCCTAATACCTGAAATAATAATAAAACAGAATCTAGATTGTGTTCAACCAAATGAAAAGCAAATACTGTAGCCATCTTCGAAGCAGCGCTGGATTTGTGGTAAATATTTCCTTTCTGAATATTACTCATTTCCATGAATTCGATGTTCTTAATATCTCTTGGGGAAAACATACACAATGGAGGCTTGTTTGTTGCTTGTTGCCATGGCTGTTGATGGCGTTGTGGTCGGTGGTATTTGCTTTATACAATATAACATACAATATCATTTGAGATTAAAACATGAGAAATAAGTGAAATCTTTGTTAAAAATTTGCTCTGTTAATTTATGCTTATGGGAATTTACCCATTTTTGGTCAATTATAGACAATGTTTTCAGCTTGCTTAATAGCTTTCAAAGGATTTGAGTATAACAAGTAAAATTTTCCTTAACAAATACATGATTTCTGTTAAACATTCACATATTTTCATTATTTCGTTTAATATAGAACATGGTATAAACCCTATTTCACCTGTACGAAATAATTTTTCATGCAATAAACAAAATTTTTTGCTTTAAAAATGAATTTTGTGTATTCTGAAGTGGCGTTTTTCTGTGCGTGAGCTTTTCTCTATATCTTTCACATTTTAGCCTTAACATTATTTTGGGTAATTATTAACGTAGAGTTTGCTTATAGAATAGTTGGAATATGTGCGGTATAATAAATTTTTGTTCTTAAACTAGCAAAAAACTCTAATAAATCAAAATGAAATTATAGCAAAATGTTTGTTTTGGCAAATTCTCACTCATAAATTGTAGTCTTACTTTATTTTGAAAAATGTGAAATTGTAGATATGAAAGCAAAATATTTATGTTATTAAGTTACTCCTTTCTCTTCCATTTATTCTTTCTGTTTACTCCTTTTGGTTGTTTGAAATTTATTTATCACAAATTTTTAATACTAAACTTCTAGAATTTCAACACATTTTTTTTTTGATTAAATAAAAAAAAATTATTAAGTATAGCAACAATTTGTCATTAAACTTTTTAGAAACTTTAGTCAAAAAATCATTCTTGTAGTAGTCATAATCGCAAGGATACAAATGAAATCACGTCAAAGTTTTCGAGTGCTTTTTTTGTTTAGAATCACTTCTGGGGAAAAGTTTCCTTCTCATAGTAGCTAAACAAAATTTAGCTGTGAAGTGTTGTTTCGGAAGGAAGTGTGTAGTCAACGTGTTTTGTGAATTAGCTATGCGGAAATATTGTATTGGGAATGCTGCAATAGTCAACACAACTTCAACCTCGTTCAGTTTTCAGATGCTAAAGCGGATGCGTTAACACTGCAATAAATTGGGATAAAGTAAACACATAAGTGTTAGAAAGTTTTATTAAGGAAAACATGAAACAAAGATGCATTATAAAAATTCAAAAAAGAATTATTTTCTGTTTTTAAAAATAAAACATAGTGGAACAAGCAGATTTAATTTCAAATAATACACATTCGTATAGGAGTAGAAATAAATGGGGTACTAGCTCCCAGCGATCATGATTGATCTTTTGTGCTAAAACAGACCCTAACCGAACAGCAGACATTCCGCCCTTCCGAATGAAATTCACAATGTCGGCTATTGAGAACCTCCTAATGTCAGAAGGAGAGAGTAGTTCTTGACGCAGTGACCTGCTTCTGGCTCAGATTAAAGCTGGAGAGTCAAAGAGAATGTGACTGGAAGTCTCGCCTGCTTCTAAGCAGAATCGACAATCTATCCTTTCGGACAGACCCATTTTGTTAAGGTAAAAACGCAGTCTATGTTCACTCGTTAAATATTCCACCAGTTTAAGTTTAAGTAATCTAAGTAATCTAAACAACAATAAAATATGTACATTGATTTATCATTATACTGAAGAATTTTTTCAAATTTTCGTATAACTCTGAGCTGACCACTTTTGAGCATTAAGTTCGTCAATTATTAAAATATCATATTTTATGATAGTAACGTTAAAGAATCTGTAGAAATATTTCAATGAAATAGACAAAAACTATGTTTTTGTAAACTTCAGTGATTTAAAAAAATATTCCTTCCTTTTTTAATGTATACTGCGACAATGGAACATCTTTGTCATTTTGTTAGAGAAATTTTAGCTGATGTGGTAAAGAATATATGAAAACCACAATATATTGTATGGTTGAACCAACATGATGCATCGACTAAGAATATTTTAACCTGAGATTTAGTTAAAATCTGATTAAATCAAGCAATTTATTTTTCTGAGTGAACTAAGGTCTAACAGGGTAATTAGTTTATTAAGTTATTTTAACTATCACTTAAGTACAAAGATGTATTATTGAAGCGAATAGATACTACAAGCGTGTTTAAGGTTCTATGCACTAAGTTATTAAGAATAATTTAAGGTAAAGAAATTTTTTTTAGCAAAATTAGAATACTATCATACTATATGGAACATCTATGCCATTTATATTATCTCTACACTGAATTAGCAATGGGGTACATATTAAAGTATCTGCTTATTTTACTACAGGTTTTTATTTACATTACAAAGTCATGATGATTTTGTTTATTTAAGCTGGAGACATAGCCCTTTTTTATTATTTTAATTCTATTAACAACATTAAAATCTCTGAAAAGGATAATGACTTATCTGAATAGAGACTGCAACAATATCCTTTTGTAAGCTAAAAGCGATACTTAAAACTGAGACTATAAAGCTTGCTGACGTAAACAGTTTTTATATGATGGGAATAATTTGTTTAAAATTAAAATGTGACAAATAAAATTGACAAAATATAAAGAATTTTAAGGGGAACAAAAATGTTCGATAAGTCATCCTGTAAAATATATACGTCAGTTATAGCTGCGTCATGAATTTACGCGAAAAATATATTTGTATTGAATATTTTCGTGACATTTTGCATTATGGTTGCAAAGATATGCTTAGGTACATAAAATGAGAACGTTTATAAAAGCTAAATTATCGTTTTAATATTTATCCAATAAATTTTATATTCACATAATATTTTTAATAGTGTTCATTACGTTGTGATTACATTGTGACGAACTTTATTGGATTACGCCATACATGACGTTAAAATGCTTGTCATTTAAAGCAAGAATAAATATTTAATGACTTTTAGTGACAAAATATAATCAATATTCCAATATAATACAATTTATTACATCCCTGCATTTGTATAGCTAACAAAGAAATATTTTATACCTGTGAAAGACTAGTACTGGTATTATGAATTTAAAAGCAGGTGAGTCAAAAATAAAGCGAAGAGAACAGTATAAACACTAATGAATGTAAAAAATATTTAAAACAGATAAGAAATAAAGTTTTTAGACTGCAATGACAACATCCAAGGTTTTTGACTTAAATTATTAACATATTCTCTTCAACTCTAATCAAATTTGAATACTTTTCGAACAATTCAACAGTTTTCTTAAAACTTTTTCAAAACAAAATTTTACTACGGACTTTTGTCATACTAAGGTCCCTGAGTACACTTGTATGAATTTAAAATGTAATATTGACAGAAATCAATTTTAATTAAGTTGCTTTTTGCTACAATTTTATTTTTTAACAATTTTTTTAAGTAACATTATTTCATACTTTTATGCTCAAAAGGATATTAAAAACTTCCAAGAAATCATTGTATAATATGTTTCAATACATATATAGGCATATCCTCACAAAAGGACATCATTCGTAAACAAATGTTGACGTCAATTTATGGCATTAACATTTATACAATTACGTCAACGTATATATATTATCAACTATTGTTTTATTTAGCATTCATTTTCTAGAATGTATTTTACACATATATTTAAAAAATTCTATTAAAAATAGAAATATGAGATTACAAAAGGCATAAAAAGATAAATTCTAGCTAATATTATTGATTTTAAAGATTTCGTTTCATATATAAAAAGCTTATAAAAAGAGCTTATAAATTTAATTCATATATAAATTAAATATTTTTATATAGTGATATTAAGCACATACAAGTCAAAGGAAGTAGTTGCGCAACCTTAGCTCGAAAAACAGAAAGCTGATCTACAGCCAGATAATTAGACCAGCATTACTTTATAGGTGTGTCAAAGTTACAAGTTGCTCAAAGACAGGCTCTCCGAAAACTTTTCAAAGTGTTATGGTACATACGTACGAATGACATGTTAAGAGACCTTAGAATAGATCCGGTCAAAAAATACATGTGACAAAGTCCTAAAGCTATATGTGAAAACCGACAGGTTGCCCTACTTAGCACTATCTATTCTCAGAGTAATCACTAATCGCACGGGTCAGTACGTAGATCTGAGATCAGTCATTGAATAAACATGAAGCTTATGAGGAACACACGAATTAGTCAGTGAGAAGAGTGGGACTCTACAGAAACACCCTAGCTATCAAAGAGTAAAAGTGCCAAGATGCACTAACTCGGAAAAGGTTCAATATAATAATAATTTCTGTAATGTGAATGATGACGATATGATTTTTAAAATTTATGTAAGTATGGTTTGTTAGAATCAATATTCATAAAAATACAGACATTTTTAAAAGGTATAGAATTCCATTTTTTGAAATGTGCCCGATGCTTATCAAGATCGTTTTCCTCATTTTGCATTCGTATAAAAATAAGTTTACAAAAAAATGTTTATAAATTCATTTTAATTGCATTTCTTAGCTAAATACAAATATATTAAATACGTAATCCTTTAAAAATATTATATTTAAAAATAATCCTAAAATATTTTCACAGCTTATGTACATAGTATATAAGAAAAGGCAAAAGGTTAAGAGTCTGCACTGAAAACGACACTAATAAATATTTACGTCTCTTATAGTATTAAAATTCATTTATACTATTTTTAGTGTGAATGCAAAAGTCTCGTATCCTTTCAGACATATAAATTTATTTCGTTAAAATCCTCTACGGAAAATACTTGTACAAACACATATGTCTGAAAAGTATTAAAAGTACAAAAGAAATGCTAATGCAAACAAATACTCGTAAAAACAAAAGAATAAGCAAAAGAATGGCTTAGCTAGTGCATCTAAATAAGGACTCGCAGGATACAAAATTGGCGTTAGAAATGAATTAGTTTAATGTGTGGTGATATAAAAATCTGGCTTAAAGCAACATTACTGTATCTGACTGTATGAGATTGTTGAAAATATTAAATTAGAAAAAGAATAAATTTCAATTTCTTAACATTGTGTCAGGTCAATACCAGCAAGGATATGCTAAGAAAATAGAAAATAATAAAGTTGATAAGTCACAATAAAATGATTGTAGAACATGCAAATTGTAGAGTAAAATGTAGATACGGACCACAAGGTCTTGGTGACACAAATATAATTACAAAAACGTCTTCGAAGTGAGATGGGAAGAAGTAAATACAATTTTTTATAAAGGTTCACTTTTGTTTGAATAGTAGAGTAAAAATTTTTTTTTTTTATATTTTTTAACCTATGAAAAATGTTAGAATAGAATTTTTCTTGTTGAACGTAGCACAATTTGTCATACTCTACGTATGAGTGACAAATAATAAATTTACTTGCATTTACTTGCAAAAAGGCACACAAATTGTCAGCCAGTCAGTCAGTGAGGCAGTAGACTTGGAACAAATACAACTTCTATCTTGCATACAACATTGCGTTTGAGTAGCATTTCGCAGTATTAAAAATGACCAAAAGCCATTTGCTTATTAAGCAAATAACGTATAAAAACATGACATTAAATTATCAATTATAATTAAAATGTTTATGAGGACAAGCGTAAAAGTTTTTGTAGTTAAAACATGTCGAAGCCATATGTTAGCTAATATCTAAGCTTCAACATTATAGTTTTGAACATGTGTTTTAGCACATAATTTAATTAAATATTTTAAATGTTAGATTTTCCACATGAAGTTGCAGATTAAATGCTGCCGAAAATGTGTGTTTATTTTGTATCTATTGCATGGACAAATATATGAGTCTATGGTAGTAAGTCAATGCGGTAGCCACAGTTTTATACAGTTGACTCCACTATTATTTTCCTTTTTTACATAAAAGTGTAAATTTCCTCATTTAAATTCATTTAAAACTTATTTTGTGTAAATACTAATTTCTCTCATATGTTTCAATATTTATTTTTATTAGACCATTTGAATAGAGTTCATTATCAATTTACAACTTTCCATTAAAGCCAATAAAATTTTAATTAAAAATTTTTTGTTTCTACACAGAAATGATAAAGAGCATAATTTTGAAAGCAATTAAAACGGTTGAATTCCACCATCAGATAAACTTAAATTTAATTTAGTAACAATAAACAGCAGCATTTGCTAGAATAGCACAAACCCACAATTGCATTGTAGGAAGGATTGTACTAAATGTTAAACTAGACGCCACTTAGGCCACTTAGGTTAGGCACGTATAAGCCATAGTGAACGAAAACACAACAACAGCTTAATTAGCACAACTTTGAATCTCAAACGCAAGAAACCAGCAGTATAACTGACCATAACTGCGATGCATTTAAGCAAAAAGTTTAAGCGTAGCAAAAAAGGCTTACATAGACTCTAGGGTATAACCAGGCAATAATGTGTGAGAACGCAAAAATACACCATCGAGCCGTACAATAATTTATATAAAACTTAGCCGACATTGCTGTTGCCGCAGGCCAGAGCAGTAAAAAGGATTTATACATTTGACTTACTGGTGTGAAAACAGTTTAGAGCTACTTAGAGCCAGCTTATATCATTATACTTAATTAAGCTGTGATGCTGTTGCAGAGAACAACGAATTATTAACTAAGCTGTAGATTTATTAAATTTGTTACCAAAAATGATAAATCATTTGTGTGGACTTGTTGATGACTTGACAATGCTGAGTAAAGCAAAATTTTAACATTAAAAACTCAGACATTTTGCTCCTTATTTTTTGCCTTATCATTTAATTTTCACTTAATGGCCATTATGCAAATTGAATATGAGCCAATGAGAACCGACCCATAGCAACGCAACACAAACAGCTACGAAATGTATACTTGGCGAATTTACTTTTGCGCAAAAATTACAAAAGGAAGTATGATAGTCCCTTGGCGATAACAATAATTCACAGATTTAATTTATAAATCTTTCGTTGTCCAACAGAAATTAAAAAGCAATCGTTGATATCGTTGATAAAATGGTGGTTGGCATAAGGCAATAAAAGTGAAATAACAAGCAAGTCGTTTTCGTACGGAATACGCGCCTAAAAGGCGACAACAAGAAATTTTTATTACATGCAGATTAACTTTATGTTGCCAAGGAGCCTTCTGTCGTCGTTATGTGTTACGGATAAGGACTACAAAAGTACATGAATATTAATTTTTACTATTTTGCACAAATGTATGATCACATAAATCA
Source organism: Teleopsis dalmanni (assembly GCF_002237135.1). NCBI lineage: Eukaryota > Metazoa > Arthropoda > Insecta > Diptera > Diopsidae > Teleopsis > Teleopsis dalmanni. The sequence continues at coordinate 11,630,158 of NC_051847.1, forward strand.
AGAAAAAAATCTTTATGTTCGCCAAACGTATATAAAAATACATAAACTGAGTATTATGTCTTTCTATGTACATATCATATATTTTATAATATAAAAGCTTAAAGTCATATACGTTAAAGAAATAAATAAAATACATAAATAAATAAAATACATGAATAAATATAACTTTTATCAAGAAAAAAGTTACAAAATTAGTTTTGTTTCTCATTTTTTAAAATATAAACTATAAATTATAATACGCCACGGCGGTGTTAAATCATTGAAATATTTAATATAACATCATCTGTTTTCCACTTTTAAATAAATAAAATTCATGTTAATAATCGAACATCCTTTATGTAATACGTTGTAAAAAAATTTATATATTTTATCCTAATAAACTTTTACGTTCAACTCTCATAAAATCATTAGACGTGGATATGTCATTAAACTGACCACACGAACAGAAAACTTTGAAATGTTGTTGTGAAGACAATACGAAAAGGATGTAAGTTACTCTATACATATGATATGGGTTGCTTGCAATTAAAAAAAAAACATAGCAACTAGTTTGTTTGTTTCGTCAACTATTATCACTGTCTTATAGGCAGAACTTGTAACCGAATAGGGCTTACTTTCAAGGAGAGAAGAAGTTTTGTATCAGAGAAGAAGAAGAAAATGTACAGAAGGTATATTGTCCATTCCAGAATCTCTCTTTTCTATGGGTCTGTCCCATATCACTAGTGTAGGCATAAAACACATTGCCAATTTTATACAAAAAATACATTCGTTTCTTTGTGGAAATTAGGATATCATTGATTCAAGTTAAAACTGAGAGAGTCTTTTCATAGTCTAAGTAAATAGTCATTTTTACGAGACTGACATCTGCCACTTGTGCCTTCTGTTTACCACTAAGCTGAGTGTTATGAGAAATATTGTAGTTTGAAACAGGTTTTTTTAAATACTCTTATAAAGTTTATTAAAAAAACAATACTAATATTCAAACATTATTCTTAATTTGTCATATCTCGTCACAAACTGTTACAATGATAATTTAATTAATGCGCTCATCCTACAATAACCCTTATCTTTTATTCCGGAAATATTAGAATATTCTAGATTGGAGCCAAGAAAAGTGAAGTCCACAATTTGTGATATAGTCAAGTCCTGTATTTGTGATATATTGCATCATACTGATATTGCATAAAATATTTCTATCAAAAATATGAAAATGACATTTATGAGTACAAAAATTTACTTAAATTTATTGTGTGCAAATCAATAGTTTGTTTTATTATAGTTAGTATAAAGTAAAAGTCAAAGTTCAAAATATATACACAAGTACGTATATTTCATAAGTACATATTATATATGTGATATGCATGACGACTAATGATCTGATGACCTTTTTTAATCAATCCAAGTCAGTTCAAACAAGAATATGATTCTTAAGCAAATGACACATGCCATTATGAATCTGACATTGACATGTCATGGGTAAACAGTAAATAGTTATAATTATTCAATTAAAATGAAATTTGACATGGAAGTGTTAGGATTTGAAGTATTGGTAAAGACATATTAAATTAATTAAATTATATATATGTTATCATATACTTCATGAAAAAAATTGAATTTTTAATAATATACAATATAGTATTGTACTAATATAATAAACCATTATATCAAGATCAAATCAATAATCAAATGTTATTGCCTTAAATTAATAATTAAATTATTTTCTTAAAATTATTAAAAAAAACATCTTAAATTTGTTATTACTATTGTATGAGTAATTTGAATTAAAAAAAATTGCAAAGAATATTAAGTTTATTTGATTGTTATCAAACTTCTTAAGAAATATGCAGTACCTTAATAAGCTGGTTTAATTTAAATGTACTTATTAATTAAAATCAATAAAATTCAAATAAATATAAGTTACTTATATACTTTCTCCTTGCGTGTTGTAATCTGCAAATTACTTTTAAGGATCTGGGAGTTGTGAATGTTATTGCATTTTTAACTCCCCTCACCCACTTGCACTGCAGTCAATGCAACACAAGTATTAATGGTAAAGACCATTATATATATTTTTACTGAAACTTCTCTAATTTCTTGACGGTCTGAGTAATTGACATTTACGTACCTGTTAACATGCTTAATTATTTTTTACAGTGCATTACACAAACTTTCTCTATAAAAAGCATTCTAGGTTACATTGAAACAGTATTAAAACCTCAGAGAAAATTGCATAAATGTAGTTTAAAGGAATATATAGCTGCAATGCTATGTAACCAAGCTGTAATTATGGTGTAAATGAAATTGCATAAAACCTTATTTAAACATAGGTAAAAATTTTTATAAATAAATTACTATTAAAAGCTAAAATTTATATTTAATCTCTATGCGGACCTTTCTTACGGAATGTACATAGTATATTATTTCTGAATTACATATATACGACAATCATAAGCTGGGAAATCCGTGAGTACCATATAACTGAAAAAATTGTAGTTGAAATTAAAATTTTAATTAATATCTTATAATACAGAGTTTATGTTTATCTATTTAATAAATTTGGAAACTAACATGTATTATTTCATATCAAAAATTATTGTATTCTTAAACATTAGTTGCTAGTAATGATGTTATAATTATATTAAGACAAAAAGATGCATTTTATCTTTTTCTATACTCATTTTGTCGTTATTCTATTGTAAAAATCGACATAAATTTGAGCATATAATATATATAGCGATTTTCATACATAACATAAATTGATTAAGCTCGGCTTTTCGAAATAATAACAAACTTGCTACCATATCGACCATTTCATAAACGAGAATACGAGGCCCACTATTTATATTTTGAGCCTTGGTAACACTGATTGTTATCAGGTGTCATCTGACGTTTCCATATGAAAGCTTGACATTATTACACATAACCTACCGATAAAGCTCCATCCTTAGCCTCTGTGAAACGCTGGTACAATGATTTTAATCGTGGCCGCAGTTCGCTCACTGATGAAATTCACGAATTTCAGTGAAATCAGTTTTTGTTCTCTGTTCCCGATTCCCTGTGAGATTGAGGGAACCTTAGGCTTTAGTTTAACCAGCATATATAAAATATTGCGCTAGCATTTAACTGTGAGAAAGGTTTGCTCTTGTTGGAATCAACATAATTTGACAAAATCTTAAAAAGATGCTCGTATCGTTTGGTGCACAAATGCTCAAGAAGTACGAGAACAATGACGGTGTTTTAAAATACGTATATAAGATTGTGATAGGTACAGAGATATTTAGGTTACCATGATTTGAAAGTGCATTAATTTTGATATTATAATTAAGTGTGCATTGTAAAATATTATATTAATTTGAAAATTTATTTAATATAAAAGAAAAACATAGAATGCCTTGTTTTAAATAAATTGTCGAAATATTAAATTATTTTGCTCAATATATGTATATGTTTTTGAAAAAGTGAGTTTCAAAAAGGGAATAGATTAAAAAAAAAATAAATTAAAATCATTCGCATATTTTGACATCCATTTATCTGTGCGTTTTCAAAACGGCGTCATCGTCAAACTTAGAATTTCAAGAAAGTATAAAATTTTAGAAAATTCAATAAAGTACCAATATGGACGATATGTTTGAATTATCTGAAGATAACCAAATTCACTTGTCTAATTTGAGATCGAAAATCATTCGAGAAATTAATACTGCTTTGCTTAAAGTAAGTCGAAAAATTTATAATTGAATGGGTTCATAATTTTAATGTAATCCATTTTATAAATGTGTTACAATAATTAGATATGAAGAAGTTCCACTTTAATGAAACAAAAACAAAAATTTTATTAGTTTCAACAAAATATCGTCTTTGATAACGACTTTTGCTTTATAGGATACACAACAAGCGTTACGTGATACGAAAAAAGCAGAATTAGAATTGTTTTCTTCTAATACTCAGCAATTTGGGATTGAAGAGTTTGCTACAAGGAAAGATGCGCTATATCCTAAAACTCTTAAAGATGACAGTAAGCAAATATTTTAATTACTTTATTCATTCCTAAAGGCCCCATTTATGTAATAAATACATATTTCTATTGCATTAAGATTTACAGTATAATGACTCCCCACTGGCACATACTACAGCTCGAAAGCCACAATGTCTTGATAACGAAGGCGGACAATTTCAGTTTGATTATGCAACTTTGGACAACATACAGAGACAATTGTGGGAAATGAGAATGAAAAAGTCTGTCACTAATAGGGCACGTCACGGTGCATGTTCTCAAGAATGTGATTTGAAAGAGCCCATCCATCCCACTTATACGGAAAAGCAATACGTGGACATTATGAATCAAATATATTTGCATAATTTAAAAAACGCTTCCGAGAAAAAAACTCTTAATTTAGACAAGAAATATATGAAAACCTTTACAGGATACATAACAAACTTTAACACAAATGAAAAGAATGAAATATTGTCTATGTCTTTGCAGACAGAACATAATGAAATGGTATCCTTTGAAGCAAATGCTACTCAGAATACAACTCCAAATGACTACATTATTATACTGAGCAAAGTTGAAGAAATTCAGAATAATGACAGTGCAAGTAAACTAAATACATTATATGTAAATAAAAAATTTATAGAACCGCAAAATATATTTGATTCGGAAACAGACATTAGTCTTAGAAACGATAGTAGTTACGAGGATATGATTGATGGAAATAAAGTTATAAATAACGCACATTATCCAAATTACACACTCACGAACTTATCTCAAAACCAATGTGTGAATCAGAATCTGATGGAAGCTGAGAATATTGAGAAAAATACAATTCCTCATGAATATTGCTCTGATATGGATAGCGACTGGTTAATTGATTTCAGCGATACTATTCTTACCAACAGTGACGGCGTTGAAAATTCTTCTTCCGGCATTGAATGCTCAAATAAAAACGATAGAGAGCAAGACTTAACTATTTCCAATTATAAAAATGAAACTGAAGTAGAATATGAAGCAAAAAAGAAGAATGAAAAAAATGTTGTAGGAAAGGAAGACAAAAACAATGCGCAGGAATCAAATAACACAACAGTAGTACAGAATTGCGGCAGTACAGAGACCCCTAAATTCGAAAAAAGTACCGTTAAAAACAAACTACAAATAACACCGCGTTGTAAAAATTATTTAAGTCAAAATAACAAAAATGATACCCTGGCATCGAACAGAGTAAAAGCAAATAAGTTTACTAAAGATGGAAGTCAATCAAAGCAGGGCGAACTGAACAGTTTAAAGACTGTTATCCCACGTTATCCCAATTATCTTCGACATTATAATGACCCCAATTTTCTAGTCAATAAGAAAGTTGCAAAATCTCATGATCAAGTCCCTGATGAAATCATCAAGCATCCTCGATATCCAAATTACCTAAAGGGTCACAATGTAACCAAAGTTAATGTGAATAACCAAATCAAAAAAACAGTGAAGAGCAATGTTGCATCTAGTATGGTTTTGCCCACCAACTTTAAAAAGATAAAACAGAAAGCCAATTTAGCTATGAGAAAATCTTATACAGATAATCCAATTATTCCTCGTTCTAATAAAATTCCTCAAATAAAAGAAGACAATGCAAAAGGAATGGTTTCTAATGTTAAGAAAATTATTTTAAAGCATACGTCTAAATCAGAAAATACAAAGTCTTCAGTAAAATCTGTAATTTTCTGCAGACCTGATGCCAAAGATTTAAACACATCTAAGCAAGATGAGATCAGAAATTTTACTGCTAATAACATCTGTGTGCAGTTGGAGACGATCGATAAAGTTAATGCTACAGAAAATGATGAAGCGAGTGAAGAGATTGCAGCCAAACTGGTGTCAAATGGCTTAAAAAAGTGTGGGGAAATGCCGAAAGTGGAAAATGTGGCAGCATGTAAAGAGATTGAATCTGATGAAAGTTATGAACAGAGTGAAAAGATTAAAACTGAACTGGACTGCAATGAATTAAAGGGGTGTGAAGAAATATCGCAGGTGAAAAATACGGTAGGGTATAAAGAGCTTAAATCTGATGAAAAGTGTGAACAGAATGTAGTGCAACTAGTTTCAAATGGCTTAAAGAATAATACACAGATACC
>NC_051847.1:11636374-11647474 GCF_002237135.1 Teleopsis dalmanni
TATGAAAAATTTATTTGCCTACAAATATGCAACGTTGTGTTTAAGTTGTTTTGTGCTATTTTCTAGCGCTTTTTTCATGCTGGTTTTTTTGCAATTATGCTAAACTTGCTTTGGTAGCACATGTACTGCTTTAAAAGGCTTGTGTAAAGTGGCAAACGGCACAAGCAACATTTTGTTGCATATTTTATTGATTTATGGCACATTTTATGTGGACCGAACCGTAAAACATGACACATGAAAATTTGTGGTTTTATTACAGGAATTGTTTTAAATAATTCGAATTCTTGTGAAGGATAGGAATTCAAATCTATGGCGTTTACCATGCTGTTATACGAGTACAATTTTGCTTGTATGACTCACGTATTTTCGCATTTATTACTGTACTGCCGGGAAAAAAGTGCTTTAAAGTGCTAAATCTACAATGCAGTAGAATATTAATAAATAATAATATTATTGTGAATTATGTGAACTTCATTACTGACACTAATGAAAATGAAATGAATTGAAATTTTATTTCAAATTGATATTTGATGAGCATTATGATGATTTTAGTAAATTAGGTTTATTTGTATACTATGTATATTGATATCAGCAATAAATTGCTTTTAAACAGTGAATAGCTGACTCCGAGTTTAACGAATATTCAATACATCCATCGAACTCTTTGAATGACAAACGATTAAGTGCTTATTAATAACAAATATATAAAAATTAAAAAAATTAATTTCCTCAATACTAAATAAATTAAATACCTTAAAAGTATATTCTTCGTTGCATTAAGACCCTTCTCTATACCTTTTCCAATATTATAAGATGAACAAAAGTCCGCATTGTAGTATAATGTAATTTTCTTATTTTGGCTGCACGATTTTCTCATTGGTAGGCACTGTCAATATAAAAGGTATTCCCTCCTTTTGTATTGGAGGGAATCTTATAATCTTATAAGATTATAATCTTATAAGCAATCTCTAATCTTATAAGCAATTCCTAACATCCATTTAGATATATGGCATATAGCTGTGGACGTGTGCTGGTGAAATCTTTATTGCAATAATATAGCGCTTTCACTACACAGTGTTAAGGCTGATAGTAAGTGCTTCATATTACATCAGAAATGATGATCTCTGTCACGATCTTTATATTTCAATCATTATAAATATAGGAAGAAAATTAACCAAAGAATATAAGCTAAGACGTTCACATCATGTTAATGTTGTAACGTCTGAAGATAAGCACTTTTATCACTTCTTTTGTCAACGGTTTCGGCATCATGAGCTTAGTTTGTCTACAAGTGCTCATCTCTTTCCATCTGTTAAGATGAAATGAAGTTATAAACTAATCGACATAAGCTGAAATATTGTAGCCCAAAGGTACTCTGACTCTGGGTCGCAGAATTTATGGCTTGATCCTTGCTTTGCTAGTGCATCGACCTTTTCGTTTTGCTCAATACTGATATGTCCTTTAACCTACATGACTGTTACCACATTTTCATGAGCAGATTCCATGACCTTCGGGACACATTTCAAAGGTTACTCTACATAATATTAGTGGGATATATATAGTAATATATGTTATGAGCTTTGTAAGTATGGTAAAGTCGATGAGATGGGTAAAGAGAGAATACAGCATTGCATTTATTCCTTTAAAGATTATTTCATCTATTAAGAATAAGTAAGCAAATTTTTATTTCAAATACATTTCTATAATTATTATTTAACTGCAATGTTTCCATTTTTATGTTTATTCACTTCATATTTATTTGAAAAATATTTTTACATTAACTCAATCGATTTCAAATATTTTTTAACTTAAATCATTGGTTACTCAAATCTATAAAATTGGTTTTCTTTATGCAGTTCTACACATAATGTTCAGCTTTTTTTGGGTTTTGCTCGCAAATCAACTAAAACAACTTAATTTTTCCGGCATTTATTGACCCAATGGAGAGAAAATCACTGCTGCTGACAGGTTGACAGATAACCAGTCAAGTAGCGTATAAATGCAAGTAATGGATATTTGGACGGAAGTCACTAAGTTAACAGCACACATGGAGAAAAAATACGTTGTCTACATTTTATTTGCCAAAATTTTGTAAATTTTACACTTTTTAAAAGCAAAATCCATCATGTCTTGTCAAGCGAACAATTTATTATTTCATGTTTGCTTTGAAGCAGAGATTGTTACCTGCTTAACAAGAGTAGATACAAAATTGAATGTGCAGTTGACCGAGAAACAAAAATATATCTCAATTGTGTGTTTTTAAATATATTTCAATCATGGATAGCAAAAATTTACCAAGATTCTTTAATATTGCAATTTTTCGTACAATGAAGCTTAAAGCACTTTATTCAAAGCCCATACTATCTGAATTAATTATATAATTTCTAAACTAATTAATTTAATAAAATAAAAATTAGTATATTACCAGTATTCATCAACTTCAACTTCACCAAAAATCTTCGGAAAAATGTAAATCAATCAATCATTGTAAGATTTTTCTACATACTACCTTACATCATATCTACAAAACTTCAATCTTAAAGATAAAATAAATACGTTCACAGGTAAAAAATTATTGTTACTGTTATATTCGGTTTATCTTTGAAGTTTAAGATAAATATTTTAAGATGTGTCAAAAATTGTAAAAGCAACCGTTCCAACCGTACCAACCCCAATGCATGAAAAATTCAGGAGCTTAAAAGAATTCACCGTTGTGGTGACATATGACTTGAGGACTAATTGCAAAGATAATGAAGTTCCAAGAACCTTATGGCTTAGATAAGAAAGAAATAAAACAAAAATCCTGTTGGACTTCATGAGATGAAATTCATTAATCACTTTTGACGTCTTTGCTCGGAACTACACACGAAAAAATATCATTGCCTTATAAAGGTTTCCTTCCTTGGCTTGGCAGAGATGACGAAAATTGACTTGTCGTATCTACTAAGCATTACCTAAATGTTTTAACAGGAACAATACTTGAAGTTAATATCAATTAGTCTAACTCGTGTACAATTAGAGATTTTGGGGTGCCAATGATACCTTCTACTATTTTATTATTATACAGAGTTGAGCTTTCTAAGCTCTCATAATAATGTAGTCACATTAATAGGAATGCGCTTGAAGACAGAGATAGCACCTCACTCCGAAAATAGTTGCGTCTTATAACTTTTTAGAGACAACCGTTTTCTCATTAGAACCCTAAATCTATCACTTTGATTCCAAAGGTATGATACCTTGGAGATCAAGTCAACTGACAGCTAAATTTAAATTATGAGTTGGAATTAAGGTCGCCTTGATTTGATTCAAATTTGAGTTCATAAGTTCCAATAATACTTATATATTATTAGAATAATCTTTATTAAATTCGTTTCTATACAAATTTTTGTTCGAACTTATATTTATGCTCATCAATAAGGTCAAATGTTATGAAATATTAATTGCAGAACTCGTTAATATTCAGAATAATTTATGGAAAACATCTAAAGGTGCATCCATTCGCGTGAAAAAAAATGTGTCTATATACCTTGACAAATGCAAAAATGTTCTGTGTGCTTTGTACACGCCTTGGGCCAACATATTACCACACCTATTAAGTACACTCAAATATTGCCAAAGCCAACATTTCTGTGGCCTTTAAGTGCAAAGTTTAAATTGAAGTGACATTCAACGCAACAGAAAGAAGTGCCTTACCGCCTTGAGCGAAACTGCAGTCGTTCGGCTTCTTTCACTTTCCTTTGACTTTTGCAATTAGAATTTTTTCTTGAAACTACGTATATTGCCTAGTAAAGGAATATTTGTAGCCGAAATTGAATGGATGCGGTTTTTAGTCCTTGTGACGTCAATTGTATGCATACTCGTATAACTAATAAAAATTAATTACAAATGGTAAAGAGTTTGTAGACAGAGCCAAGATTATATGAGCTTACGTGAAATAGTGTCGCTAAGGAGGTCTGGTATCCCCGTTATTGAGTTTTTTTTGTTTTGAAGAATGAAAAATAAAAGATTAAATTAATTTTATATTAATTCACAATTTCTCTGGCATTGGTAATAGTTCTTACAACTACTATTTAACACTACTTTAATACACTTAGTCCTAGAAATTTTAATAATCGTGTGAGTTTGAGGTGATGTTTCTAAAGAAATGGAGGTACGAAGTTAAATGAACTTTAAAGAAATAATGGTTTTAGTAGTAAAATCTTATCCTTATACTTTTGTAACCTTCTTGATTTTCTTGAAATTTGTTTTGATTATTTATGGTAGAGAATTGTTCACAAAAATTTCCTTTCATTCTTAGGCATATAAATCTCGGAGTGTTTGGTAATTTGTTCATTAACTGAAATTTAGACTGTTTTTCAAGGAAACTTTAAAAACTGACTAAGTATAGTTGTCAATCATTTAGCATATCAATGTTGCAGGTCTGCTTTATTTTATATTCAATATCTTAAAATGGCTTTCTATGTGACAGTGGAAACTTCATACGATATCATATCATATATAATCGTTATGAATGAATTATGTCCTTTTTAAGCGATGTCTACTTACTTATATTTGTCTACAAATCATTATTTCTTTTTTTTTATTTTTAATTTAGTTGATTCTTATAGGAATATTGTATGAAACTGAAGTTATTCTCAAGTCATTAAGTTGCGCCAAGGCTAATGTTCGTAAGACTAGCTGATTGACCTTTCAATTCTACATTTCTGTGTTCTATATCTCTGTGACTACGATATTGATTAAACTTTTTATTTTAAATTTCAATCTAATTTCGGTATTAATAAGTCAAGCAATAAGTCAAATTAATATAATAAATTAAATCATGCTTTAAAGTTAATCATAATTAAGATATTAATATGAGAATTTATTAATTTTAAGTTTGATTGAGTCAGTGTTTGAAAGATATATTGTGTTTTAAGAACTGCATCATATTTGCGCTATGACAAGTAATCTATTTCGCATAGAAAAGTGTTGGTAATACGTATAAGTAGGTACATTAATCAGAAATGTCATTATCTCTATTCAATACCCTCTTACTTAATATTTTATATATTATTACTTAATATTCATTTAATTATTAGAGCAAAAGATTTGAGAAACACCAGCTGCATGAATCTATAATAATCCTCAAATTCAATAATTTTCTTGACTGCTTAAGTGATTTCATAAGTAGAAGGAAATTCTAAGTATGCAAGCCACAATTTGTACTATTGGCATTAAGGCAATACATACAATATATTCAAGTAAAACCCATTTATAATAATATACATATATATACTTACATTAACCAAAGTTATATATACAACTAATTGTACTAAGTAATATGCATGTAAGTAGGACTCTGAAAATGCAGCCCTAGTTACTTACCAGGATTTAAGCTGTGGCATTAAAGCCGAAACAAAGAAATTTCAGGATTTAAATGGAAAACAATTTTGTAGTGCTTTTGACTGCATGAAGAGTTTGTACTTAAAATAAATCATGGACGTTCAGTACGTTGTGCATTTAGGAGTGTGCAATGGATGAACACTTATCTGAGTTGAAGCATTTAAAATGTAATTCAACCGCAACATGCTTCGCAAATGTCTGCCATTTGGACCTTTCGCATTACTTAATGCAGAGAAAGAAAAAAATTATATTAAAAGCCCATAAAAGTAACTACGTATATTGCCAAATGTGCAAAGAATTTGATGAGAAAGTTTTCTAAAGATTCTCCTAAATCGATTTGCCTTGAACGTTAGTTTCTATTGGCTCGCATATTCGATCTTAATGTATGGCAGCAATTTGTGTTAGAAACTTTTACTTTCTTTGACTGAACTAAAATCAATTCAATTTACAAAACATTGGCTTTCACACAAATATTGAATTATTTTCATATTTGAAGCGAACACTGGACAACTGGACAGAGTGTGCTGAACATGTTTGAGTATCCTTTCATGAACGCGAAAAAACTGTTAACAAACAGAAGGCTCTGGCCAGTTTGGTTATGGCATAGCCAATTTCATTCCATTTCAGTTCAGTGTTTTTGTCCGATTTGTATGTCATTCTGCTCGAAAGTCGAGCATTGTTGAGCGTTGACCTTGCAGTGTGTACACTGTGTACAGTGTGTACCACTTCTGCAAGTTGGTCAAGTTGGATTTTTGCTAAATGTTTGCATGAGCTGCCTTGCCTTTTCGATGTGTGCTTGGAGTGCTTACACAGTGTCTTCATTTATAATTTATGACTGAGAAAAGGACGAAGAAACTCTTGCTCCTTAATTCCATTAATGTGTGCACACTGCTCAGGCGTATGAGTTATGTGCAGTTGTGTTTAATGTATGCTGAGGTTTTGCATGAAATATGCAGTTCAAGTTTTTTCCTGAAGTTCCAACTCCCAAAAGTTTTTAAGGATTTCAAATGAGCTATTTTTCATTAGTGTGAGATGAATTCGGATAGAACTTTTTAAATATTTATAGCAATATTGAATAAATTCGTTATAAATCAGTAACTATCTTAAGAGAATCAGTTAATGAAACTGAAAAGATAGTGACCAGATTTGGAGTATTTCATTAATTTTGAATTGGGAACTGGTACTACACCATAGGAAATGCTGTTATCTTTTGGTTGAAGTTTTTTTCTTTGGCTAGAAAGGTGTTTGATTCAGTACTCGCAGGTGAAAAACGCGGTAGAGAATGTCCGCATCTTCGGTGGAAAGACTAGGTGCCCAACAATTTGGGGGTGCTCTGTACTACCAACTGGGGACAGCAAACAACGAATCGGGCTGGCTGGCGGAGACTACTCGAAGCGGCCAAGGATGATTCACGTCTGTAATGGCCAACTTAGTAAGTAAGTAAGTAAGCATATTTTAAGAAAATACATACTCGAACAAAGAATATTCTTGTTGTTTGAGGACTAACTTAGCGGCGGCAGTGAAGGAAGAAAGCGAAACTGTTATAATGCAGTTGTAAGCTGTTAGTAGTAGAGAGCAGAATTTCAATAGGTTTTGCAAAAAGTTGTCCTTTCTAGGTCGATAACCACTGTGATACGTGAATCAGTTCTTTGCAAAATATTTTTCGCTTGTAGTGTGTAGGAGCTGGGGAATCTAGTTGTGGATTTCCGAGCCAAAAGTCTCTTCAGTTTTTGAGCCATTAGTGTACCAGAAAAAGTCAGTGGTACTTATATTGCATTTATTCTTTTTTCACCTTATTTTGGTGGATATTATGTATATGTATTATCTGTTAGTCATATATTTTGAGAATCAAATCTCTAGATTGTTTTAATTTGATTAACGCATTTTTTCACTAATCATACATTATTTGTTTAGTAGACTACTGTGATATGCTGATGTCTTCATATGCTGATGGATGTTAACATCTAAACTTCGAGTCCTAACGGCATAATACCTTCTCAGGTATTTAACGCCCCAATGGGAGTTGTTCTTTGACAAAAAATTATGCATGTTTCAACTAATCTTTGTAACTTCTTAAGTTTGTTGTAAATCGAAGTCTCTAAAGTATTTGTCCACCAAATTAGCGTCAATTTGTAAGCAGAGTGAAAGTGGTTTTAAGGTGCCTTTTCAGTGATGATCACTATTACATATAGTAAGTTATTTATATTAGTTAATTATTTTCAAGAGTGAACAGATACAGATACCTATTTTAATTAGATAAATTTAAAACGTTAACATTGAAGTTTTTAAAGTCTTATTTGACTAAATTTTATTATTTAAAACATATAAAAATAAGAGAAACTAGAATTAAGCATTAATTATATTTAATTAAAAATAATCAATTAACATAAAAACACAGTTTTCTACAATTTTATCTATGGTTGAAATTTGATATGGCACCTTTCGTGTTTGATGTGGTCACTGATACGCAAACGATTTCATGTTAAAGATAAACGAACTGCGGTTTACTTTAATGACGTTTATCAGGAATTAGTTGTTAACAAGCAAATTTCAGTTATATCCTTTGTGAGTATTAGCCATGTTATTGTGTATTCGTACCTGCGCTTAAAACTATGCTCTATTTTTGCGGCATTGTAGGTCGGGCTCCCAAAGGCAAATAATAACCAACCAGCTCAATGTAACATATGTGGCCATTTGTTTGGAAGCTCTTATATGTGTTTCTGTCTGGTGTCGTATTGACGCGAGGTGTTGTTTCAATAACCAACACAACCAGTAGGTGTACTACTCCTATCCTGTTTACATTTATTTACATAAAAGTTTTATTTGCTCGTTTTTGAATGCTTCATCCTTTTTAATGCAAAATAAACATGCAACATTTTGCAGGCATTTTTTATTTTTCCACATTTAAATTAAAAAGTAACAACTTTTAAATAGTAAAATTGCGTGCAGCAAAGGAAAAGTAGGCAAAGCGATGCAAAATAAGGTGAAGTTTTCAATTCAAAAACAAACTATGCAAACAGAGGCAACTTAATTAAACTATTTTCATTTAGAAACTTTAAATGCAAGTTTGTCAAACCATAGAAAAATAAACGCATCCACAAATGCTCGACGCATCCACTGTGGGAGAGTTTCGCCAACAAAATTTTTCAAAAATATTATTTTAACTTTCTGAATAATTTTAATTTGAATTTAATGCATTCTAATAGGATTAGAAGAAAAAAGTGAACAATTTTCTGCAATTTTATTTTGTTTACGAACATTTTAATTATTTTTTTACTCACTTAAATACGAAACAGTGTGAATTTATTTAAAAATTTTATTGCCTAATTCTAGGCACAATTTAAAATTAAATTGCATTTATTCATATATAGTTCATGCCTGGTTACACTAGATTAATATTCCTGATTAAAACCGGTTTATAAAATACTTATTATGCAGTTTAATTGATTTTTAGATACATTTATACAACCATTTTTAAGGTGGTTAAAATGTGAATTAAGCCAATATATCTCCAATTCCGTTACTTTTTTATTGAAAACATGTTTTTTAATTACGCGATTATTGAACCTTCGACCTTAACTACAACGGAACCACTAAGAATAAATGTTAAAGATAAGTGCAGTTTATTGTGGTCAGTTAAAATGGAGAGTATTTCTAAATTCAACTGAATAAATTTCAAAGTTGGGAAATCCATACTACTTGAATTGAAAAAAATTGCAGGAGAAACATTTGTCTATTTATTGTACGATGTATGTATTATGTCTATTAGTAATTTTGCATTTGTAGACATAATTATCCAAGGAAATTTATTTGTAGACAACATAAAAAACTACTGGGACATGTGTAAAATTGTATAGTTCTTATGTAGACTCTATGGATTTATTTGGTGAAAGTGGAAAGATTAAACTTATAATTACTTCAATGGGCTAATATGAAACAGAAAAAATATAACTCAGGAAACAGGTCGGTATATCTGATTATTATCAATTATGACATTGTATGACCCATTGTCCATCTGATGTTTCGTATATAAATAAAGTTATTGTAGTTAGTGTAGAGTTCTAGCTTTTTCTCAACCAAAGTCATAAAATTTTTTATATAAAAAGACTTAAGAAGATTAGTATTAGCATTTTATTCGAAAATAAATGGGAATTATTAAATTTTACTTTTATTAATTACGTAAATTTTACCAAATTTTGTTTAATTTTCTTATAAAATGATTATTGTTTTTGGTGAAATATATTTAAATAATATTTGACAGCAAAGTAATTTATTAATTTAAGTTAACAAATTAGAATGCAGCCGTTTCACAAAACAGTCAAAACCCCAAATATAAAATTAAAAAAAAAACAGTTTAAAATACCTGTAAACATAACAGAAACACAAACCTTTAAGTGGTAATTAATTCAACAAGCAGTCAACGCCGCTGTAGAAATAACAGTCAAAAGACCAAGCAATAGTGAGCAGTACGCAGCAAAAATTGTGACGACGCTGCAAAACCAAACCAAAATGATGGCTGTTGACGTTCGCTGTTAAGCAACAGTAATGCGTGAAGCTAATGCACAGAAAACAATAATAACGACAACAGTGAGGTTATGAAATTAATATAGAAGAAAACCAAAAAACTATGGCCAGCAATGCCGGCAGCTTTTTTATGTTGAGCCACTAAGCTGGGGTGAGTACTTTTCTTTTTTCGAAAATTTTACATTGCGGGTATAAAAACATGAAAGCACAGCGTCAATCAACACATGCTGACCACATGTTAGGCAGCGAAATAGCGCAGCTAAGTTTTGCGCTGTAATTGTGCTTTACGATTTGCTGGCAATGTTGTTGCTACTGCTGCTGCTGCTGCTGTTACTTAATGGCGGTTTGATGTTGGTTACGGGCTTGTGTATGGGTTCAAATTTGTGGGAGGTCAAGTGTTAGTAATTTCATTTGCGGCCAGGTGATTTTATGTTGGGTGTGTTTGTATTTGTATTTGTTTTTATTGCATGTCGTCTACATGCTAGTTGGTGGTATATATGTATGTGCGTGTGTTCGTTTCCTCATACACTTTATTTACAATATCAACGTTATTTATGAATGATAAAATTATGCCTCACGTGCTCGCATTGCTATAAATTACAGAGTACGTTACAACAACAACAATAAAAACAACAGAAAGTAAACTACACAAAAATAAGTACTCGTACATAAAAAAAGTTATTGGAATAAAAAAAAAAATTTGCACGGGATATTGTGGGAGTTTTAAGTGGCCAGTTTTCATATTCATTTTATGTTACATGAACCTAAATGATAGCAGATTTATATACTCAACAATATGTTCATAACAGGACAATAAAAAAATGTTAAGTAAACTGGGTCAGTTATGTGTGGTACAACAGCTACGGCGGCAGCTACAATAGCCGCTACTACAACAACAACAACCAAAACAATAACAACTCTTTATTACCTTTTTTCCGCATTTTCAATCTTTTTTTTTATTTTTTTTTTATTTTTTTTTTGTTTTTCTTTGGTTTGTGTCATATTTTGTTGGCTTATGAAAATTGCCGCTGGCGTGTAGCAGAACTTGTGCCTTTTCCATGATTTTAAACATATTTTGTTAGCAAATTATGCGTACTTTGTAACTTAATCCTTTGTAATCCTTTTATACATAATTTTTTGCTGTCCCTTGCAATGCAGTAAATGCTGCAAATGCTACGTGTGAGTGCGGCAATT
>NC_051847.1:11647574-11680309 GCF_002237135.1 Teleopsis dalmanni
TATAACCTATTAGGTAAATTTATTTGTTAGTTAATTATTTTAGAAAAATATAAAACGTAACATTTTGTAGATACTATCGCGTGAAATAAATTCGTAGAAATTTTTTAATTACTATTTTTAACAAAATATATTTAATTGTATGAAATAAATTTTCTAAAATCTAAAACATTTCAATTTTAATTAAATATCCTTTTTGATATAAAAAAAAAAAATTTTAAGTAAATATTTTAGTAAAAATTGATTTGAAAGTCACTTTCATATATTAACATCTCAATAATGAAACTGAGACGCTTTGAACTCAACATTACTTAAATATGAAATCGAAAACACTTAAATGAGTTTCAATGCCATAATATCCTTTTCAACTTGCATTCGTCTTTTTTCTATACAGACTAGTTTTGCTTTCGCCAATTTTCACACACTCTCCACTCTTCAAGTGCTCAGCTTGTAATGAGTCCTTGGCACATAAATTCGCTTTATGAAACATTGAATTTGCCATTGAATGTGCAAAACATTTGAATGCGATAATAAAATGAAGATTTTAATTGATTTCTTCTAAATGACTTATAATGTAAAAAAATTATATTCAATAATGATGAATTAAAAATATTAAATGCAAAAAATCGGTGGAGAAAGACAATTAGAATATGAAAGTGCAACCTGACTGCACTAAAAAACTCAATATAAATAATATAAAATTTCTATTAAAAACCTCTTTATAAGCATTGCTTGAGGCATAAAATTCAATTTAAAAGTAAATCAAATTTAGCAAAAATAAATATATTTAATCTACTTTGATATTAATATACATAATCACTCGTTATCGCTTTAAGCTCTAAACTGAAATACTTAAATTAAATAGTATAATTTGATTTAAATGTTAACAGCATTTTCAAGTCACATTTTCATGTTCTGTGTCAACGTCAAAAACCACAAAATATGTTTCTATCAACGGATTTGACCATAAATTATAAAAATATAAATGTTTTTGGTTGCGTCAATGTCAGAGCTGCAACGCACCACACAAATTCAACTGCAAAAATACACTAATTTACACTACAAATTATATTTCAAAGCCAAATAAACTAAAAATGATTTAAAACATAATTTTACTAACACAATAAATGCAACAAATGCAGTAAAAATAAGCTTAAAAAAGCTGGTTGGCACGGGAGATCATGGGTTGGCATGGATGTGGACACCGTGGCGTATGAGTGACTTTAAATTCATACAAAGGCAACATTTCATGAATAGTTTCATATAAAAATTTTGTTTTAAATAATTTAGTGTTCAAAAATATTTACAGCATACGTTCAAATAGCTAATAAAAGTATTTATATATTTTTTTAAGTATTTTTTTTATTTATAAATAATTATGGTAACAAAAAATGAAAATATTTGCGCTTGAAGGCATTGCAATTAAACTTTTATAAAAATTTTGTGAATAAAATCGTAAAATTCAAAGTTGTTAACTAAACGAGCTATTATTTATTAGTGTTATATGTTTGCATGTGTAGATGTTTGAAATTTTTCAACCTTAATTTAAATTAATTCAATTTTAATATATTATTTTATGTTTATGCAGCTAAATTAGAAAAGTTATTCAAAATAAACAAAAAAGTATTTATATTCATTAAAGTTAAAGTTAGTTAATTAGTTGTTTTTCATAATTTAAAATTTAGTAATTGTGTTACAAAATTGAAAGAATAATTATTATTCTTAGGAACTTCTAGTAATAACAAACAATAACTCTTAGTTGTCTTCTTAATCGATTTTTATAGTATTTTAATTACATTGAAGATTGGAATATTTAAATTTTAGAAACAGAAAACTAATAAGTTTTAAATAAAAGTATAAAGAACTCTACAAAAAATCTTTAGATATAAAAAAACAAAAACTAAATTTATTCCTTCGAATTCTGAATATTTAATATAAAAATTGCAGCAAGAATAGCAACAACTTGCGAACCCTGCCACCATCTGGTTGTATTGACTATTAAGAAAAACATGTTTTTGTTTTTTTACGATCAATAAATAAATAATATTAAAAGTAGTTAAAAGAACTACTAGAGGTCTTTCGTCCTCACCAATGAACAGTTTGATGAACTTTCAAGAAGGGATTTCACTAATAACCTGATTTTCTGGAGACTAGAGCTGAAGATTCAAAGAGAAAATGCTTAAGAGTTTTTTTTCCCCCGCAAACTTTCAAAACTTCTACAATTAGTAACAAAACTGGATCCTGCAATCAGCACTCTTCGAAGTATGAATCTTAAATTATTACACAATAATATTATAACTTTATATAAACGAAGAAAACACAATTCCTGTGTCATATACCCACAGCTGCAAGATGACATTATGCATCCATTCTTATGAGTGGCGCAGTGGAAGAACTTTCAAAATCTAAAATGCTTTTAGGGACTTACAACCTAAAACGCTTCAAAGATTGCATAGCACAATCAAAAAATAACCTAAGACCTATTACGGGATTATTGTCCGGTCACTATAATTGAATAATCACCTAACAAAGTCAGGAATTCAATCCAACTCAGACTGCAGATACTGTAGATAAGAGAGAGAGAGAAACTGCATACCATGTGCTTGGGCGAATACCCGGCACGGATGCACAAGCGGAAGAAACACTTAGGAGGGTATTTCATGGCTCATAAGAATTTAGACTAAGAAAGATAGGCTTTATACTATCCTTTATTTAAGAAATTAAACTTGTAGAAACACTCTTATCCGATTAAGTGTGCCTCTTAATAGATATTTTAGGTCGCAGTACGATTCTTCTTTTAATAACAATAATAATAATATCATGGAGAACATCACGTTCTGTTAGGGTCAGTTACAGCACAAAAAATCAATCTGGTCGCAGTGCTCTGCTCCGTTGGGAGCTAGTACCCCGTATATTTCTAATCTATTCTAATATCATGGAGAAAGGAATTTTAACTCCTTCCCAATTTAGTTAGAACTCTATAATAGAGATTTTGTTCTATATTAATAATATTTACAATTCTTTATAATTATTTTTCAAAAAAAAAATTTCAGTTACTTATATTTATAAGTTAAAGATACTCTCCGTAAATAAAAATCAACTTGTTTACACATTTATTTGTTCAAATCTCAAATACTCAAATCTCTTATATACACTTAAAATCAATCTAAATAAATAAAACAGAAAATAAAATATAAATAAAATTCAAGTGCCCAATAGAGATTCATTTTTGTCTGTGCCATTAAATGCCACTTTTTCCATTTTGTATTTTTTTTTTCGTATCTTCTATTCTCCTATTTATTGTTTCTCTCGTTGGCTTCTTTTGTTGTCACGTTTCTGTTCCAACAAATGGTGGCTACATTTTTATTTGTTTGTTGCTTTACAATGGCAACACTTGACATTTAGTTATTACCACAATTTAACACTAGTGCGCGACATATGTGACAATATTTGGTGTCATTCATTATCAAGTTTGTGCAAAGTACAACTGAATTCCGAATAATACGAACAGAAAAATTTGTTTATTGCTGCATAAGTTATATCTTCAATACAATATACAATATACACAGGACATCAATTCAAAAGAAATGAAGGAATTGACATGATTCCAGGTCACTTCTCGACAAGTGCACAATAGTTTCAGTGAGTTCCACTTTACACAAACAAAAAGTTACTTATTTGAGTTTTACGCACGCTTCTACTACAAATCATATTCATTTCTGAGTAACCACAAAAAATGCAATAAGATAACTGCTTCTAAGTGATTAACTTATCTGCAACATTTCAATGTCGATTACAATTTCTTACAAACACACTCACATCTGCAGGTGCACTTAACATTGCAACTACAAATGTTAAGTAACTAAAAGTTTCCACTTCCATGACATTATTCTCCCCAGCCAACTAACTCCTGTCGTACTTTAACATTATCCCTCACCTCTGTTACCGCTGATTTTTCTGTTGCTACCTACCACTGTGTATTGTACACTCACTTCATACACTCGCATTCGTACCAGTATTTGTTGCATGCAAGTTTCATGTGCTGCTCAAGTTATTTCTGATGTTCTTACTGATGAGTTGTTGACAATGATGATGCTTATCATAATATTACTTATGAGCTTGGTTGTTGCTGTTATTAAACTTGTTGTTACTGGGTTGGCCTTTGTTGCTACTTTTGTCGTTGTCGTTGTTGCTGTTGATGTTGTTGATGTTGTTGATGTTGTTGTTGTTATTGTTGTTGTGCGTTTGTTTACACCTTGCAAAGTATCCTTTAACGCTTCGAGCTCTTTACAAGTAACAATGTGTGAGTATGATTTTCCTGTCAAGATAATAATAAAAGTTTTGCTTATGATGATTTCATTGCAAATTACTCATATTTCCTTGTCTACGTAGTACGTACCGACATAACATACCGACGTAGCCGTATTTGCTTGTCTATACTCTGGGGCATTAAGTTGCTATATTAGATTGTTGTAATCATTTCAGTAGCTTAATAAATATACTGCTATTATCTTGTACTGTATACAGTGTAGTAAAGTAAGAAATAAAATAAAATTTACTTAACAAATAGACTAAGTTATAATAATAAGAAAAACTTAGACATTTCTAACATATCTAATATATAAAAAAATTAGGCAATTATCTCAATCATATAAAGTATTTCTAAACTATATGTCTAATTTTAATACAAAATGATTTAAATTCACTTAAGTTAATTACAATTATTGTTAGTGAAAAATATATAACACCTGTTGTGTTTGTGTCCAAGCATGTCCATCAACAGGTTGAAGCTTTTGAGCACTCTCTTCTTTAATACACTCAGCGATATACCAATTCTTCTGGCTGGTTCTAACTTGACCATTCTTGTTCTCATTATAACGAGGTATTATAGAATCAAAATAACTTTATTAGCTAGTTGAGTTGGGTTTGTTCACTTCACATGCACTTCACCTAACTGACAATAAAATATATATATTTATATTCATACCAAACGATGTTTCAGACAGGGTGACTGCATGTCGTGCGATTTCTGCATCTCAATCAATCACCTTAATTAAATTATTGAATTTCAATCACCTTAAGTATCTCGGCCACGGATCCTTATTATTGTTGTTAGAAAATACTCCGACTAGAAAGATGTTTACAAATTTTTTTTAAATATATAATAAATATAAAGGCACCACAGAATATTATGGTTCGATTTGCCATTATCTTATATCTCTGCAGCCTAGAGATGTGCTGATGTGGTCTGATCCGTCTGCTATCTTACTAACCGACTAAAGTTAGTTGCCTTAGTTTTTAGTGGTTTGCTATGCGTTCCCACGAGACACTTAGAAGAAAAATCTAAGTATCACTACCCCCTTGTATATTTTTAGTTGACTTTTCATAGTTCTACTAATAATTTAAATATATAAATTTTTGTAATTCTTATTTTAACATCTGTTAAATTGGTAAATAATAAACCTTTTATAGGAGCGATGCACTTAATTTTTTCTTTTATTTCTACATTAAATATATAATTTAATTAATCAAATTTAAATAAAAATATATAAAAATATTTAATGTTATTAATATATTTTCCTAATGTACATAATCATTAAATAAGCAATATTATTATATGTAATTAAATATTAATTCAAGTGGATATCAAGTCTTATGTCTGCAATAATCTTAATAAATATTAATCAATTGCAAGACGTCTGTTTGTAGAGTATCTTAAGTCTAGAAAGATCCTTAATGTTATCATAATAATCTACACAAATAAATAATTAGACATAATTCTGCTTAATAACATTTATGTTTAGCTGTTCGCTGGGGCTACAATCTTCCATATTCTTTCCAAAGAGGTGGTTTTAGTGGGTTCAAGTCTCACACTGTGGCTTTCGATGCTTTCCACCTACTGCAAGAAAAAAAAAACAAAAAAAAAATTTAGCTATCGATTTTTGAATTATAGTAACTTCGTATGTATATTTATTGACAGCCAGATTATCTAAGAACGTATCTATCTAATAGCAATAAAAATTTGAAAAAAAAATTAGAAAACAAAAAAATTGCTAGGACACGGTGTTAAAAAATGAAAGTGAAGAAAAGTGAAGAACTAGAAAAAAAGCTATAAAAAAAACTGCCAGCTAACAGCACTAAAAAATCAGACGAATTATTTCACTAAAAATTAATTAAAATAAATTTTAAAAAAATACTCATTTCAATAATATATAAACATATATGTAATATTTATGTAAATGATTTAATTAGTTTTAAGTTAAAAATGAAACGCAAGTACTTGTAGTAATTAAAATATTCGTATTAAATACTCTTAATTGCTCAAAGGCATTTATGCATTTTTTTTTTATTGAGTATCGTAATTAATTAAATAAATAAAATAACAATTAAGCAGAGAACATTATTTATTTGCTGATTTTTTATTCAATTTATATTGCGGAATTGCAATAAAATCAATTAAACTCATGCACAATTATTTCTGTTGATTTTATAAATGAGAGCCGAAGTGATTCAAATTTTGTGTTTAAAAATCAATTTAAAGTGCTTAAGTTTAAGTGTTATTGAAAGGATTAAGGATTGCATATTAACTAGCACGATTTCATTTTTTACATTACGGATTACACAAAAATTTATTTAAACATTAAATTTTAATAGAAACTTAAGAGACAAGTTTATTATTTTATAATCGTATTAAGAAATTAAACATAATAGTATAATATATAGTATAATATATATAATAGTATATATGTTATAGATATTTATAGACTACCAAAACATACTTATGATACATATTATGATTGAAGTATATATTGTGTAAAGATTTTTTTATAAAAATATGAAAAAATAATCACGTGAAGTACAGTCTTCTGATAGACGCTTGAAGGCATTATTTAATTAAATTTTTTAACTAATTAGAAATGCTTAGTTAGCATTTAACTAACTAACCAACTAAAAATTAATATTAAATGTGATGTATAACTATTTCAAAAAAAAAAACTTCAATTATATTTCTTTGAACAAATCAAACATGCAAAAATATATTCCATTCTCGTTACAATAAATAATAATATAAATATTTAATACTAATAAATTAATTGCACACAGAATTTCAATTTATTATTCATTTCAATTAAATTTTTAGTGTTCATTTTTCTATAATTATAAATACTTTTATTCATTTAAGCATGAAAGTCCTCCATTTTCAAAATAATATTTTCATACGAAAAACGCATAATGCGTTTTAATTTTAATTCAAAATAATTTTTGTTTATTTTTGAATATTTAATTATAAAGTTTATATTCATTAAATTGCTGAAATTACATTATTATGAATTTAAAACCATTTAATATAATTTTATTTCTGAAGTGTTTAAATTTTTAAGCCAACAAATGTAATTAGCAAAAGTTTTTACGTACAAGTTTTTTAAATCTTTTATAGAGAAATGTTTAAACATTATATTCACTGTAAGTCAACTTGGATATTTTCAGTAGATATATAAGCTTCAGAGTATCGCACTACTGTAATCTTTTATGTAGCTCATTAACTGGCTAGAAAAGGCACTTCTATTTTGGACAAAGTAATAACATTCAGGACGAGGCCCTATGGTCCACTAGGGTAGAAGGGCAACAGTAAAAAAATATTATAAATAATAAAAAAATAATTAATAATATCCAGGATTGATGTTCTTTTTTTTTCTTAAGTGTATTGTTACATAAATAATAACTACAGAAGCAGAAATTAACAGAAGAAACTTGCTACATATTGGTATGCATATAACAAGATAGGGTGCTCCCATTAGAGACTTCTGTAGAAACTAGCTGTATCAATATTCAATTTTTTCCAAACAATGTGCTAATTCCGTAGGAGAATTCTACTTTAAAGAACGAATAGTTCTAGGCACACTTGAAGTAACAAATATTTTAAAGATTCTATAGGAAATCAGATAGTTCCACTAAAGATGAAAATGTTGAAGTCCGATTTTTATCAAACTTAGGGGTAATTCCATAGAAGTATTCTACTTTAAAGAGCGGACACAGCTAAGCCTAGTTAAAGTAACAAGAATTTCAAAGATTTTATTGGAAATCAGATGATTCCCTGGGGACAGTTAAAATAGCAAGAATTTTATAGATTGTATTGAAAATCAAATAGTTCTTCTAAAGGGTGCTTAAAAGCTGAGAGAAACTTTAACTAATAGTATAACAATGGGCCTTGAGCTATACATATGAATCCCACTTTGATTTAAATAAGACTCTTAAAACCAGAACTAGAGAAGAGAAGAGCAAACTTGAATTGAATATTATAGAGTTCTAACAATTGTGAAAGTTTACGGTTTTAAGTAATTCATACAGTTTTCAGTGATTAATTCTAATATACAATAAAACTAAGATTATTGTTTATAATAAATGTATTTTCATAATCAAGGAATCTCTTCTAACATAAATGCCTAGTTAAGTCTTTGCGTGATCGTCAGAAATGTTGTCCTTAAATCTGATATATCTGCGAAATTTAATATTATCTCATATATTAATAATATTAAGGCATATATTCGAAATATATTCGAAAGAACAAACAACCGCTTAAGGTTCTTGAATGCAACTAGTTCAGTCTTTGTGTAGTTATCTGTAGTATATTCGTGTTATATAGATATACTCTGTATATTTATTAGCCAAATTAAATATTTTTAAAACTATAAAAGTAAGAAATAAATCTTTAAAAATTTTTCTTAAATGTTTGAAAAAAATTGACAAAGTTAACAAAAAGCTATTCAAAGCTATTAAAGAAATAAATTGGTCTTCCTTATGAAATTATATTTTATATCAAAATTAATAATTTAAGAAAGAGTTTTCATTAAAAAGAACTCACTATTATCAAAACTTAAATAAGTTTAAATATTTTCAGTTTAAATTAGCACAAATATAACGAAATTTAGGTCCTATAATAATATTAATAATGCGGAAATGCTAAAATGACAACTGTCGATTAACAAAACAAAAAATAACACCCACACAAGAAATAAATAAAAGCCCATAGATTACTTCATTTTAACGAAAATTGTTGATTTGTTTCTTCTCTAATGGATACAATGCTCAGCAACCTTATCGACCTAAAGACCGACCAGGCTCAAGAGACCGAATTCAAATTATTTAAAGTTGTCCTTTTGTGCATATTGAAGTCAAGCATTTAATTCACGCTTGACAGCATAAGCAGACAAAAATTATTTAAATGACTTAAAGGACATCAATAGCGCATCCTTCGGTTGTTGTGGGACTAAAATGTAATATTTTATTCCATTCTACGCACAGGCTATTTTAGCATGAATTTGAAGAAGTAGGTCACATGGGCAGGAAAAATTAATAGAAAATCTATAAAATAGTAAAAATCAAGAGTAAGTCGAAAGCACGTGGATAAAATGTGCTGCAGAAAATATCATTACTAACTTACTAGCTTGAGTTTACATCTTTCAATACTAAAATTCTTACAAATTTAGTATATTCGTAAATTTCCTCACTTAAAGACGTTCAATATTTTTCTGTAGGCATTAGACAAATGGTTTATCGAACTGTGCAAATTTTATTACATTTGTTTTTTTTTTGTTTTTAAAAAAAAATAACTATTTTATGGTCAAGAAACTTTAACAGTTTTGCTGGTAATAGAAGTGGCCTGAATTTATGGGCCATTTACCATGCACAATAAATGGTATCGTCTCTTGAAATTCTCAAGGGTTACTCGTAAGTTTCCTGTAATTTTAATGTGTTGCATGTCAAAGTGCCCGTAAGTATTTCGTCGTTGCTGCCTAATCATAAACTAATTTCAGCACATTAGTTGACCGATTGCCAAGTAAGCAGGAAGATGCAGGCAATTTGCTAAGTTTAATAGTTGACAGTTTAGTTGGTCGTAAATTATGCTTTTAAACCGGAAATTCGTTCCCGCCAGTGACTACCCAAATCATTTCCTTAACACGAACGCCCACCTCATTTCAGTTTGACAGCCAATGTCTGAAGTAAATAGTTTTATATGAGTTTAATTTCGATTTGAACTCAAGTGAAAAAACTTCATTCATAATATTTTTATTATAATAATTTTACAATTTTTCCATTACAAATTAAGAATTTTTTTATTAATATCTGTATGCAGTCTGACCCTATATACGAGTAATTACTTTTACCACCAAGAGTGACTTGTCAACCGCAGACGACACTCTTAACTCCCATCAAATCGTCAGCTGCCGTCAAACTAAACCCGCGAACTAAGCTATAAAAATGTGAAAACTGTTGTTTTTATGCTTTCAAAAAATATTTTATTAATTTCATTTATTTTTATTTTTATGACGTTATCAATTTTTAGTTAACTTTTTATTTAGACTTTGTAATGAACTTATTTTTAACAAAATTTTTTTTTTTATACACAGAAGTCAAGCAATAAAACACCATTACTTTGAAATGCGACTCTTCATATAAAAAAACTGAACAGTTTATTTTTAAAGAACATTATTTTTAATTCTTCAATGAGAAAGGAAGTGCAATGACTCAAAAGTTTGTGGATTGTAGTATGTCGAAATGGATCATAAATTAGTTAATAATGGTATGTTAAGCTAAATAGGAATGGAAGGATGTTGTTAAACACTCTTAGGTCCTGCATGGACTGTTTTGTCACGGATGATGATAACATATGTTAACATATGATAACATATGTTATCATCATCCGTGTTATATACATATAAGGACGGAACTTGAAACAACCAAAATCTGAGATCTTATTTTTAATGCGATTATTAAAACTTTACTATAAAATGAATCGGATTAAAAATAAAAAACATGAGGGTGAAATATATTATATAAATATAAATAAATATAAATATTTAAATATAAATATCATAATATATATATCATAAAAAATCATAAAATATCATATATTTCAGAACTTTTAGATATATGTATATATGTGAATATATTCAGTAAAAATGTTGTATAGTTTTTGAAAAGGTGCTACATAAATACCACTTTTTCTTCGTGTTTCTTAGTATTGCTGTTCTTGTTGCAGTTGTGTTTTCATAACCAGTGCCATTCATTTTCCCCAATCTACTACTTCGGCTCTCCAATTATACACACCCATTTTTTTGAGATCAACTTCTGTAGAGTCGATTTCTCATTTACTTCTTGTACTAAAGGATTTATGAGCAGTTATTAATTAGTCAACCTAATAATTATTATATGGACTAAATTTCTTTAAGGAGGATGTCATTAGAGGAGCAATATTCAATGTAGGTACGTATACTTATTAGCTAAAATTAAAGAAAATTATCATTACGAAACTTCTGAGTTTTTTGGATCTAATTATCCATAATTGAATCAGACTGGTGATTTCATATCAAAATAAACAATTTCTACGAATTTTTTCATTTTATAATTATTTATAAGCTGTATGTATATAGACGATTGAATATTTAGCGCAACTCCTATGCAGTGTTATTGAACTATAAGTGTAGATTACTGTGTTCCGCTCTTTAAATAACAAATAATAGTTTTTCGATATTAGAAAATAAATTTTCAATTGAATTTCGTATGAAAATAAAAATAACTTTTCTGAAACTACTATAACATTATAATAAAATTCATTGCAGAAATATCGCATAAAAAGAATACTCTCTTGCTTATCATTTTATGAAGAAATGCTGTTTCGTTACATCATTTCCTACTTCATTACTTTGCATTCATGCATATATCCTTGCATTTATGTGAAAACAAAAACTTTTATTTACTGCAAACACATCCACGCAAGAAGGATTCGCAGTCGAAAACATGTACAAACTCTAAAGGAAACACTTCAATATACTCAACTATGCCGGAAACTTGGAATTGTTGCTAGACTAAGTTGAATTGTTTTCCCTGTAGGTGGTGGTGGCTTCAACTAAGAACTTTTGAAGTTTTTGGCAGCATTTTAGATTTCCTAATTCAATTTTGCTGCCACAAGTTGTGTAATGCGGTATGGCGTGGTGTTGAAGGAGCAGTCAGTTACTGTTATGGTTACTTATGAAATTAATGACTATTATACTTTAAGCACACACACAATACAAAACGTTTACATTAAATTTAGGGTAATATATATAATGCAGTGAAGAAATAAAATAGGCATCTTAAGATATGTACATTCTAAATATACCTAAGAAGATGAACTCACACAGATTTATTATAGTGCTTCCTAGAAACCAAGAAGTCAGATTTTCAGAAAGCACTGTTTTACCAAAGTTATATCTTATTACAGACATACATAAATTTTAGACGTGACAGCGCCCAACAGCCGGTACTGCGGCCAAAAGAGTCTTGTTGTACCAATTTAACTATTGATTACACAAAGCCTTGATTACTTAAAGCTTTGTGAATAAAGTCCAGAACTAAATCTAGAGAAGAGTTCTTGATCTGTTCTGGTAACAGAAATTCCAAATGAAACAAGTTTCTTGTGTGCATTATTAAAGCTGGACAGTCACAAAGAATATACAAAGATAGTTTCCTCATCTTCGAGGTATAAGCGGCATTCCGAATTAGCAGATAATCGTAGTTTATGAAGGTGATATTTCAGACCATAATGATCTGTAACAACAACCTCAACAACCTTAAATTACATTTTCAGAATTTAAAGATATCTTTGTAGGAGTACGGTGTTATCAGTGCTTTACTTTGTCTAAGTCCTGGGTTGTCTTCCCAGTACTCCAACCGTATATGACTTTCCCTTTCCTTGTTGATTTGTTTTATACTGGCCCACTTTATCTCACAAAAGGGTTGAGAGCCTGTAAAAGCAGTTTTTGATGCAGTTCTGACAAGCTTATCAGCTTGTTCATTTCGCAAAACTCCACTGTGACCTGGAAGCTAGTAAGGGTTAACCTTATTTCGAGCTACAAGTACCTGTAGGAGCGCATAACACTCAAGAACCTGTTTTGACTTGAAAGTCCAAGAGGACAGGTTTACCTTATTCCGAGTTGCATGTACCTGTAGGAGCACATAACACTCAAGGACCTGTTTTGACTTGAACGTCCAAGCGTACAGAGCTTTAAGTGCAGCCTGACTATCAGAGTAAATAACAATTCTCGAGCTAGGTGGTTTTTTGATGATATTACATCTTACGCATAAGTTGATTGAATTTCAACTTGGAAGACACGCGCCCAAGTGCCCATTGCCTTCGAAATTCTAGTGTTACGTCCATATACACCAGCACCAGTGCCTCCATCCATTTTTGATCCATCTGTGTACCAAGAAATACATATACATTGCCTAATACAAAATATATACTATAATATATACTTCTTACTTGACCTTCTATTAACATAAGTCTGTTGATATGTCCTCCTTAAGTCATAGTGCTCTTCATTTCAACTGTTTCAAATATGTATCTAACAAATAGTTACCAGCAACTTTTTAATTGAATTGGCCACACGGATACATCTAACTTTAATTGCCATCATTATTAACTGAAAGTTATGCAAAAGGGTCGAAGAAAACATATGTATGCGTTACTAAATAGGGGTAAAGAGGTAAAAAGTCTTGACTAGATAGATATCAAAAATGTATGATGTCATCAACCAAAATGCAACAAATGTACAGACAAAAACACATCGCCCTTCTGGTTAAGCATCCAATCCATTATAATTTTGCTTCTAATACGTAAGACATAAAAATGCTGTAAACAAATGTTCCAACTGAGTTTCGTAACGTAAACATTTTATTATATTCCATTATGAGGAAAATACGATATCGTGTAGTAGAAAATAGTAAATGCAGTAACATCCGCTCAGCACTCAAATAACAAATGCATTGTATGTACAGTAAGTTAAGCTTGGAAAAACATCATTAAACTTCATGTCATTCAAGAAAGTTTTTCTTCATTGAATTTGAATGGTTGCGTTTTTCTTCAATATCCCTTTTGTTGCCACTTATGGTTGCACCCCGAATAGCATTAAAAGCAGGTGACGTATAGTTGCCACACGTTTATTCCTAGTACACGTATAACTTCCATATATGTATCTATGTATTTATGGATGAATGACTTACATTGTTGGTGTTATTCATAAAGAGTTGTTTTAATTTTTTTTTTTTGTATTTTATTTAGTATTAAGTATGAGATTCTTTAGAAATCTCAACAGCGTTCAAAATGACTACGTTTTCAATATAAACTTTTTTCCATTTCTTCTGCAATTTTGTTTACACCCCATTTTGAAAGATACGCAAACCATATTTAGTAAGCTGAATTAGATGCTGCCATGTAGACAGAGAATATCTGTTATATATTCTTACTTTCATTAAACACCTATTGTAGCAGCTTAAAGCAATATTTTGGAAACTATTCAAAATTTTTTGTATTTTTGAGTGGCCATTTTACTTAGTGCTCATAGCTTCCCTAACTTACTTAAAAAATTCAAGAGGATTGTTTTTATACGTGCAACGCCATACCAAAGAAATATCCACTAATGTTTTCAAATTTAATGATTCGATCTCCGTTCAAGAAATGTATCTTCCTTTACAGTTATAATCAGAGGTCACAAACATTTATGAAAAGGTAATGGAAATAGGAGCGTAAAACTTTATCATACAAAACTAATAGATATCAAAAAAAAAAAAAAAACAAATACTTTTTTGATTAAATTTTAGTACGTTACTTGCAACATCTATCGGCTATGAAAATACGAAAATAATATAACTTACGATTAATACAGAATAAAAACAAATTCATGTTATAGTAAGAATAATTTGAACATATCTTTATCTCTATTAAAATTTACCATTATTTATAAAAAAAACAGCATTCGCCAATAAAGCAGTTTTATTAGAACCTAATAAAAAGCAATACAACAATTAGATCTTAAGGTAAAAAATATTGAAATATATCTTTATCTGCAAAAAAATGACTATCATTTATCATTAACGGGAGGTATTATATTGACATCAATAGACAATATTTAACAATAGAACAGATTCAGCAACTTGTTGACAATTGTCAGCAACATTAGGCTTCACGTATTACTCAACATTTTATAAGCATTTGGTGAAGTATAACATCAACACTTCATACACTTAATAGACTATATGCAACACTAAACCAGAATTAATTAAATCTGCTTTCATTTCACTATCAATCAATTAGTTTGAATTCTGACAGGAAGCCAATAACATTACTATAATAATAATGTTAAAACCACAAAAACAGCCTCTCTAAAAATTCTCTACGGTAATTCTCAGTTATGATGCTAATTTATCTAACAAAATCGCTATATTAAACATATTGATATGGCAAGATCACCATATCAATATGTTTAATGGTAGGATCGCCACATAGCACATATTGATATGCCATGATCACCTTATAACAAATACTGATCTGACAGGCTCGCCGCATGACAAATATTGATATAGCAGGATTGCCACATAACACATATTTATACAGCAGGATCGCCACATAATATATATTTATATGCCAAGATATGTGCCAAGTCACATAATACATATTGATATGGCAGGATCACCGAACAATATTTATTGATATGGCAGCACATTCCTGCTATTTATTTAAAAAACCAGAAAATAGTTTTGTTAGTAGGAAATTCTTAGAAAACCAGTTCTGTAATATGCTTTAGCATTTAAATCATAAATTATCTATGTCTGTGGAGAACCAATGATATATACAATCCCATCTAAGAGCCATATTGATACCAGCTGTGAGAAAACGCTTCCATTATTGACATCGAAATAACAAAAACAAATCAAAACTTATGTTTTTATATTATTTTTGGATTATCTTTTTATATTTTTATAAAACTGTACGTGAGTAATTTTGTGGTTATTCAATGTGATTTTGTAACTGGGTATTTCATTTACGGATCATGTTGTATCCATCCATGGAAATATTTTTTGTTTAATTTAACTTATTAAGCAAACGCGGTAGAGGATGTCCACAGCTTCGGTGGAAGGACCAGCTGACCAAAGATTTGGGGGCGCTCAGTGCTACCAACTAGCGACAGCATGCAACTAATCGGGCTGACTGGCGGAGGCCACGTCTGTTATGACCAATTAAGTAGATAAATGAAATTAAAGTAACATAAGTGTTGAATAAATACACTGATACATATATGTATTTTCAATTACATCCATAAAATAAATGAATGGTTCTTTTGAGATCATTACTTTAAGGAATTAAAAACGATACTTACATGTCAGTTCGAAAGAAACTCCGACTGCTACTCCCACATTAAATAAATAAATATTTCGTTGGTGTTAATAAAAAAAAGTGTGTAAAGTAAGAAATATATTTTTATTTGGTTTACATATTATTTATCAGTTTTTTTGCTTTTCTGTTCTCATTTTTTATTGCTGCGTTGTGTAGTGTTGTGCTGGGTTGTGTTGTGTAGTGTTGTGCAGTGTTGTGTTGTGTCTTTACTTGTGAATGGCATTTTCGTATGCACGTACAATTGCATAGTTGAATATGAAATTGTATGCAATGTTGGCATGTTCACAAACGGAAATGTTATCTTGGAAATAAAATTGTGTTCGTACGTTGTAATTTTTCCAATTTTCTTCGCTTCTTTTCATGGTTTTGATTTTTCCAACATTTTCCCACTTTTCCCACTTTTCCCACTTCTTGCAATTGCTGCTCTCTGATGTGTGCCCGTTGTAGTGTTTGCCGTACTATTTATGCATGCATTCTGGTAAGCAATAAGTACGAACGTTTGTGGTGTTCCACTTTTCACTTTGTAGTTTTCACTTTAAAATATTAAAAATGAATAAAAAAAAAAATTAAAATCAAAAAGAAAACAAAAAAAAATTAAAAAAAAGTGCTTCAAAAAATTTTCTCAATGAAAAAGTACTTTGAAAAAAAATCAATTAGTTTTATGATGAACGAACTTAATAAATACAAAGTTATTTAAGAAAGAAAGAAAATTGATTTATAAAATATAATTTTTTTTCCTGCTTCAATCAAAAGAAATATAAATATTGAAAAAATAAATTCAATAAATTTCAAAAGCATATGTGAACAGACTTACGGTGGCGTATGAGTTATTTTATTATTTACATTTAATTTATTTCAAAATAATTAAAAATATTTTTAAAAAGAATTTCTAATAATTTCACATTATTTGGTTTAAATATTAAATTTTTTGCTTGAATATCTTTACACATTTCTGTGTGCTAGAAGTGTACACCTACAGTGGGTTTGGTTCATGTGCACTCATATTTACCTTTTGCCATTGTAGTCTTAACAACGTGTAATCTCATCATTCCTTTTACACCAACGTTTGCCAGGAACGTGCAGCCGAAGACGGGTCCTCGGTATCTTGTTTACGCTTATAGCTTGTGTGAAGTTCTCCTGTGTTTCCTGTTTTTATTTTCCATTTAATCTCATTTTTCAGTGGCTTGTGGTATTTACCTTTGCTCTATTAAAAATGAAACTCATAAATATTTAAGAGCTCTGTCATTATTTTGGGTTTTATTCAATGCTATATGCCATGCTGAACTGTAGCTGACTGTATCTCAGTGTATCTGAGTGTAGCTGAGCAACATATTAACATATGAAAAATCGAATTAAAATTAAATTGAATTAATAAATAAAACTTCAGCTTTAATAAATTCTGCAAAACAAAAGATATTATGCAAATATTTTAATATTTATTCTATAATGATTATTTTAAATTAATTAGATTTTCGTGCATCTCATCGAACAAATGATTTAATTAACATAATTTTATACAACCTAAATTGTATAATAAAAATAGTAAATAAAAAGTGTAGAGGTTCAAATGATTCTAAATATTAAAATTAACTATTCGATGTTATACTATGTTCAGACAGCCCAATTTCCTTAATTTCGTAAAAGTGAAATTAAGTTAATTTCGAAGTGTTCATACTGCCCCAAATTAAGGAAATTATATGTTTGCTCCAAACACCATTTGTATCTGGAAAATTTTAAAAGTTGATTATTATAACTATAAAGAATAATATTCAGTAGTTTTATTAGCTTTAATGGATTTGAGTCCTTCGATTAATTTTGGGTAAATTCCCAGTTATAGACCCTTACTTTTATGAAAATGTTAGTGGTTCGACACATACTGTTCTGATCGCTTTACAGTCATAATAATAAATATTCATTTTTGAGTGATATTGAATATTCACAATTTCACACAACGACCTCTTCTTTCGATAAGATCTTCTTTAGATTTAGACTCTTCTTCACATGCAAGTTTTGATAAAGTGCATTGGTCAGCAAGATTATGCGATTTGTCCCCAAAGAATTTTTTTGGTAGGGTTGTACAAGGTATCATATTTAAATGAACAGTATTTAAGATCTCTAGTCCGTCCCGTGGAAGGACAAGATCTCTAGCAATGTGTGGAAGTGGTTTAGTACGCGCGAGTCAGGCATTCTCTTTCCGAGGCGCCGGATTGTGGTCAGTGCTTAGACATTCCACTCCTCCTCCTTGTCGCAAAAAAAAAAACGTATATCTGTCTACACAAAACACTTCAGTGGAATTACCATTAAGTGTTCTGTTCTGTATTAAACTAGCCACATCGATATAAAAACGAAGTGATGACTTAATATCATTAAATCGTAGCAAAATGTTTAGTACTACAAATGAATTGCAATTAAATCAAATACAATAAATACAATCACATTCATATCGCACTGCAATGGCTAGGAAAGCTATTACAGATATCCTTGAGACTTATTGAAAAGCGCTTTATATTGCTATATCTTCAACTAAATCTTTTTAAACTTACGAAATTATTTTTTAAAGTAGTTTCCTTCGGCAAAGTAAAATATCTAATGTCCTTAAAAATACGTTGTGTTTTGTATAACTCAACGTTTCATTTTACATGAAATACACTTAAGTGCAAAACATTTGTACTTGTTTGTGCTCATGGTTTGTATATTTGTACGTTGAAGTGGTGCAGGAGCTTGCGTGCGGAAAGCGATAAGTGTGCTCACACATGGAGAGATGTGTGCGTTTTGCATTTTCCTTGCACAAATGTGAATATGCATTTCCTTAAGTAGGTTTGTTGAAAGATTGCAGGCAAAGAAAATTTACTTAAAGGAAATGCACAATACATAAAGTGTGCGGGTATGTGCTGCAGCAATGCAGCAATGCAGCAATGCAGCAATAACG
Source organism: Teleopsis dalmanni (assembly GCF_002237135.1). NCBI lineage: Eukaryota > Metazoa > Arthropoda > Insecta > Diptera > Diopsidae > Teleopsis > Teleopsis dalmanni. The sequence continues at coordinate 11,666,714 of NC_051847.1, forward strand.
TATTAGCGTTTCTACTTAAGCGATTAACAAACAAAAAAAAACTGAAATTCGTGAAATAAGTGAAATATACACAACACTTAGCTTGATTACAAATATCGTATTTTATTTAAAACAAATTATATATGCTTAAATGCATTTCCGTTGTTTTCTCGTTCTCTGTTTACTTAATCCGTGTATCCGTGAATCCGTGTATCCGTGAATCCGTATATCTATGTATCTGTCTATCTGTGCTTCTTCATACCTTTGTATATATAGTATATACTTCAACGTGATAACATAGTTTATTTGTTATCTAAAAAGTCAACAGACAAATTACTTAAAAAAACGAACACTGGAATAATACATGTTAAAAATGCTCTTATGTTACTTTCGATGTCTTCATTTCCAGGCCGTAAATCATTTGATTTTGTATGCTCAGAATGCGTGATTTATGTGCTCGTCCTGAATTACAATTTTCGATACATTAAATAAGTTACTAAGCGACACGCCTTACAACAAAATTACAGCAACTTAATGACAACGATAGCAAATCAATGCCGGAAGTTGCTTCTCATGTAACGGAAATTAATGTTCTCCGAAGAAAAAAGTACGAAGTGAACAATGTTTTCACTGTCAAATTGGCGAAACGTGACATTTTAATGCTAAATTATTTGCAAAGTATGCTTTCATGCTGTCTTATATACCATACAAAAGGTACTCCCTACAACATACGAGTATATGCATAAATTTTATTTTTCTTTTACTATCAATTATTACAGACCTCAGAATGTCTCGGTTTGGCTTCGGCCTAAATAGCGTCTGTAATCTAATCCATAAAATGTATAAATCCTCATTGTTAAAGCAAGTCAATAAGTTTTGCAAAGCATTTGCAGTGTTTTATTCAAATGTGACTCGCAAATAAAGGCTAAGCCATTGTACACAAATTGATTCAAGAAACAGACGAAAAGCTATGCTCTGTATTCAAGTTCCACAAAGACTTCATTTACTTCTGGTAAAGATTCCTCTGGTAAAGATAAAGTGACAATTTTTTTGGTAATTGCAACCTCCAAATGGAGCAGTACATAATCAACCATCTTACACGCGAAACTTTTGTAAAGCAGATTATAGTACGACTTCTTTATCCATCAAGTTATCAAACTTATTAGTAAAAGTAATACGAAAAGTACCATCTTCTTTTTTAATTGATCCAAATATTTTTCTCAAAACTTCATTATTACTATTAATATTATTATGGATAGGCTGTGCATGCACTGCGACCTTGAAGATCTTTTGTGCTGCCTTTCGCCCAACTAGTTGAACTCCAAAGTTTTTAAGAATTTTGACACAATTATAGATCGCATTTTAGCTAGATGTTCATGACTCAAAACTCGTCTGTTTAGATACTTTTAGTCAAAATCGACAACCGTTTGTGTTAAGGGGTTCAGAGACGATGATAGCAGATACTCAAGCAGTAGAAGTGACTATAGCGAAAGAGAAGAAGAAGACGAAGAAAAGGAAGATAACAATGGAGACAGAAGAGAAGAGATCAATAAATATCGATCAGGAAATGAAGGAAACAAGTGTATTGGTGGAGAATGCTACTCATATTTCGATACTTTCACTTCTATAGATGATATGGACGCCGGAGTTTCTAATTCATTCGAATGCGATCTTGGAAAGTTTGATTCCCCTATCGTTAATGAAGAAGATATACGAAGCGAAACGAGTTTTACATTTGTTGACGGACTCCCTCTGTATGTACACGTCTTGCCATGACTTGGCAGACGCATAGAACGTATTCTGCTGTTTAATGTTGCTCTTGACAGAGTCGACTGGAATCGTTTTCTGCTAAGCCAATGTTTTTCATATGGAATCGCAGTCTACAATGGCCTGTTAGAAGTTCTGTGTAGGGTTACTTTGTCTCTTTGCCATCTAAAAGTGGATTAAAAAAGTGAATAAAATGTCGCCACTTAATTTATCACATACAGTGGTCTGTACAGCATACTTTGTGTTCCTACGTTTCTTTGTGTATCCTGTGGTATAATTGATTTTAAGTATATTGTTGTTCAGAGACTTCATATATTTCCCTTTGCTCTAGAAGAAGATGCTTTGTTACTTGTGTATAGTTAGTGTGAGTATAAAGTTATTTTCATATTTTTTAAAAATATCATAAAACTTAGACCACTGATGATGGATATTTGGCAATACTCGAAACAGCTGTATGGTCAGTCAAAAATTCAATTAATTAAAATAATATAAAATGAATTTTTGTTGTTGTAGTTCACTACTGTTCGAAAAAACCTCTTTAAAAAAGTTAGAGTAAATTTCTTAGAAGACACTATATAGTTAGAAGTAAAACACTATTACTACGATTAAATTATTATGTAAAATTACTACATTAAATTATTATGGTTTTGCTAAGTAAATCGTGAATGCTAACACTTATTGATTTCATTGTCATCTCATTTCTTCAGTTTAATAACATTAAGTGTTCATTTTAGTTTCTTTTTTTTTCTTCACTAGCATACGAGTATTTCCGGAAACCGTGTACTCCAAAGGAAGCTAGAAAAATGTTTCGCAGTGTAACATTTCACGTGATGTATAGCAATGCTGCTAACAATATGTCAATGATGTTCTACTCCACTAAAGCTACTTACAGAGTTAATAGTGAGGTATGGAAATGTGAAAATCACATGGTACTGAAGAAATGGAAAAGGATGTATAGTAAAAAACAGAATTTCATTATTCAAACTTGAATTGCTTTGAAGTGTCGATGTGTCAACCTATCAAATGATTTAACTTAAACTCTTTCATGTTTTCCTTTGTGACTTCATTATAAAAAATATAGAATATAGCCCTTGTAATCTAATTTAGATTTAACAATCCTATCATCGAATTTCATGGACTTACTTGCATTTTATAAAAAACAAATTATAAAGTTTATTTTTATTTAAATGAATACATCATAGGTATATCAGAAATATATGTCACACATATGAAATCGTATTCTGCTTTTAAATTTCGCAATAGTGTTATTTTATGTTTATAAAAATATACCAAAAAATACTTCTAACATTTCATTTTGCATTTTCACTCTTGTTACTTCCTGATATCTTCCATCAGATATTGATATTTCATCAAGTGTACTACATATATGTATATTACCAGCCAAAGCTGGTATGAATATGTAAAAATATGAATGGCATGTACATATTTTCAAAATTCATAGCTATTATTATTATTCGCTTTTCAAAATTTTGTTTTTTAGGTTTTGGCAGCTTTTTGACATATTTAAAAACTCATATGTCACACTGATAAAAACCATTTGTCTGCATTAGAAGCCAAAAGTAGAGGTAGCAACTGAATGACATGTATGTGATGTGCATTTGATGTAATGCATCAATCCGTAGCATATATGCAAATGTAAAATAAAATTGTTACTGCGCCACTGAAGACTTAAATGCGATCGATTCCTGCAACAGATGTAGTGGACTAAATCGACTAACCAATAACGAAGTTAATTTAAAATTAATATCTACGAATGACTAAATTATCGAATAGTAAAACAAAGAGGTCAGGACGAAACGAATGAGTAAGTTAAGGGATATAAATAGAAGTATCAGTAATAGAACTAGTGGTTGTAGTAGTAATATTAATAGAAAAAGTAGGAGTAGTAGCAGTTGTAGCAGTTGCAGTAATAGTAGTAGAAATAATAGTAGTACTAAAAATGGTAATAGATATTAGTAGTAGTAACAGTACTAACAATTGTAGTAATTGAAATGATAGCAGTGGTAATAAAAGTGGTGATAGTATTAATAAAATGATTAATAATAACCTTGGTAGTAGTTATAGTAAAGATAATGCAACATATATTTTATAAATTTATAGATAAGGAAAGAACAATTTATAAAGAAAAATTTCAATATTTATTGCATTGCGATAACTAGTACGGTTGTTTCTTTACAATTTTTCAAAAAAAATTTTATTTATCCACCTCTAAGCAGAGTCAACACTCCATCTTTTCATTCAGAATGATTTCGTTGAAATGATCAGATAACTTGGCATCAACCTCAGTTCTGTTCTAATAAGGATGTATAAGAAGCAGAATATCGCACTCACAACAACGGCATATAGTTAAATAAAAAATTGGAATTGAAGATCTTATAAAACAAGAGACTATATCATATTAGCAATCTATATTTATATTAGATTGGACTATATTATATTTTAGTTAGGCAGACAGCTAAAATACCATAACTGAAAGCTTTATATATATAATGTAATTGTTATTATTTTTTATATAATACAACAAATTTAAAATGAAGTAAAAATAAAGCTAATAATACTAATACTATTTTAGTTAGACTATATTATATTAGTAGTGTCTAAATGAAAGCAGTTAATTTTTAAAAGATTTTCTTTTTAAAGCACACTATATAGTAGCAGAAAATTTTATTAGCAATCGTGTAGTGTCTAAATAAACATAGTCAACTTTTAGAATGTTTCCTTATAAAGGACACTAATAATAGATCTATAATAGATAATAGATCTATAATAGATAATAGATAATAATAGATAATAGATCTATTATCTATCTATTACCTATTAAATAGATAGTATCTAATTTTGAAGTTTCTCTCTACTAAACTCTGGGACAACATCCTCCTAATGCTAAGAGGCAATTAAAAGTTATGGGAACAAATAACTCGTTATAATCGGACGATATAACGAGATACTTGGACGAATCATCATATTGACTGAGCTGCGGTAATGCCAAAACCGTTTAGTAGTTCTCTCTACTAAACTCTGAAACAACATCCACCTAAAGCTGAGAGGCAATAAAAGTTCGTTGGAAACATGTAACTCGTTTGATTGTTATGATCGGAACGATCCATCGTCATATTGGGTTAGCTGTGGGAATACCAAAAAAATTACGAGTAATTATTTGTTTTAGTAAAATTGATGACAAAAAGAATATAAATTAATTGTGATTTTTGCCTAATTTGCTGTAAGTGAAATGCAGAACTTTAAGTTGTTCACATCGAGAAAAAATCTTATTCCTTAAAGTATTCCTTGTATTTACATATACAAATATTCACAAACAATAGCACTTTATTATGCTTATCATTTATTTTTAAAACAGAGAGAAAAAATTTAAAAAGAAACTTAGGTAAACCCAGACATAAAAGGCGAAAAATGTTAATATTCAAGGTAAATAAATGAAATGACCTTTGCCTTGAACGCCATAGAAAAAACTCCTGCGCCAAGCGAATACCAAGACGGGTCCTTGTTTCGCACCATGGTAATGCTGTAATAACATTAAACTTTGGTGGCTACCGTTTAATTAAGATAGAAAAACAACAGATAATGGTTACAAAAAATGAGCAAGGACTACCAAACAGGAAATCAGGTTGCCTAACAGCGGAAATGGGGCACATAATTTTTATGTTAGGCAGGACAGAACAGGAAGGAAGGCTTTTTTGTGATTTTTTAATTTAACCAAAATTTAATTTATGTTTGGATTGTTGTCTCAAAAAGAATTCAATTATTTGGTGATAATTAAATATATAACTACAACTGCAAAAAACTGCACTGAAAGGACATCGAATTCAAGAAAGTATGTTGTGCTATTTAGAGCTACTAGTGGAAGTGCTAACTGACATATTTGATACAAATTTCACATTTATGTTTGCTATTTTAGTTTTTTTTTATGAATGCATAATTTTCCTATAACAAAACGTGTCAAGTGTCAAAATGCAGTTGTCAGAAATTTGTGTAACATTTGAGCTGTGCAAGTAATTGAAATTCAAATTGTAACACGCAAACTACAATACCGCAAGCCTGCACTTCCGCTCCGCTTTTGTTCGATTTGCTCGATGTGCTCGTATGCCAGGACGAAATACGGCAACTGCATTTCGAATGTTGCACATGAAATGTAGTCGTAAAGATTCACTTAAAAAATTAAAGCACTTTAATCGTATTATTTGCACATAAAGAGCCCTTTAAGTAGAATTTCCAGCAGTTGCTATAAAGAAAAATATTAGTTTGGACTTTAATTTGGGTACGGAAAATGCACTTGAAGCTTTGCGTGCAGGACTCATTTGCAGTTCACTAAATGGTTTGATTAAATTGGAAATGGCATGTCGAACCATTGAATTTTTGATTTAATAGCAATGTAGAATTTTATGCTTCAAGTATATAAAATTGCAATTCTATATAAACAGTTATCGATCTGTGGTGTTAACATAAAAATGAAGAAGTGCAGAAGTATTGCTTCTGATGAAAACTAAACATGAAAACTTTTCTCCGTTAAAATGAATTCTTCATTCTACAAAAAAATACGACGCCTCTGTTCAACTGAATACGCTGCAACTCTCACTCTTACCCTCCTTCTCCTCTTCAATAAAAAAAAAAACACAGACACATCTCCTCTCATCTTCAGTAAACAAAAACACAGACTAGACAATTTCAGATACTTCTATTTTTTTTATTTTTGTTCACGACACCATAGGGGTTTTTGCGCTCTACGGTAGTTGTTCATAAGGTAGTTGTTCTGAAAATAGTATGACTCTAGAATACATAATAGAAACTAGTTACGCTAATAGAAGTCATGATATTGAGTCTGAATTAGTGTAATTGGAATACCGTGTGCCCATTAAACCACCAATATAGCCTAACCTCACCATTAATTCATTGCCCCGCTAAAGTTATTGTGAAAATATATCACTGATTCTTAGCTTTACCTATATAGATATCAGTAAACTGACATAATGAAACTTATTAATTATTGTTTATTAATTCCCAAATCGATGCTTATGGCCGGTTCTAACTTGGCCATTCTAATCTATTTTTGCAAGGAATTGTGAAATCAAAACGGTTTTCTTAACTAAATGAGGAGGATTCATTTCTCCCTCCACCTCAGCTAACTAATAACTGATTTTTAAGTATGAAGTATAAGTATAAAATTATATTGATTAAGTACTCGTAACTATAATTGGAATGGAATGTTCCGTCAATTAAAGTTTTTTTTCCGATTAAGATATCTGATAATAAAATGACGTGGTTCTTTTGTCTTTAAGAAGCAGGATTTAATTGCAAGTTACTTAATCTATATTTAGTGAAGTTTATATTAGCAGTTTATATTTGCTAAGTTCTATTCTTAGTATCTATTCTATCTTCTACTATTCTTTATCTAATATTTAGGTTAAGTTCTATAATCTAAAAAAAATTGGTTCAGAAATAATCGTATGTATATGCTGCTTTTACTAAATATTATAGCAAAAGATTCAATATAATCAAATGAATTACTTAAGAATGCATCACATCCACAGGTGGGCTGAAGACTGTTTGATCAACATGGTTCTTATAGTTTTGCACACTGTTAGTTTTTCTAATTTACGACTAGATATTTCAGTTTTAAAAGATTAGACTGATCAGCCACAGCTCAATAGATATTCTCAATGCTCTACTAAATTTTAAAAGCATTTTATTTCATATTGACTAAATCCTCAACTAATCCAGAACTGTTGAAGTGAAACCCATGATATGAGAACTCCTCGTTGTATTCAACTTGCACTTATATACATGTTGTGTTATTTGTTATTTATATGTAATTAATTTTAAGATTTAATAACTTAATGTTGCTTTGTAATCATTAGAGAAAATTTTATATATAAAAAAAATAATACTTACAAATTAATATTATCCATAAATCAAATGCTGCCTAAGGTCCTTAAGCCCTTTAGCTGTTCTAAGCACATTTCCCTATTTTTTGCACTGACATTCAGTCAAAGTCACATTTTTGTACTTGTCTATCAATTTGAACATCGAAGACTCTGTCATAGGAGAAATTTTAACCAATCCTGCCTGCCTTCAGCTATCACCCAAGTGAAGTACCATATTCTTCTTTATATGTTATACTCATTAATTTTCGTTCACATGAAATTCTAACAAAATTTTCTTGTCTGCCTTCTTATGTTATCTTAAAGCTGTTTAAACTGCTGCAATGCCAGAATCCTTGACACAAATCCCAGTCAGCAGCTGCCATACCTTCACCGAGGAGCGCAGAGCGTAAAATTTCAAGAAAATGATACGCTAAAAAAGATATTAAGCAATTCCTTGTATGAGTACGTCAAATATGTCTTAACGCCATTTTTGAAATCCTAGCGGAATGATTTTCACATATGAAGCATGTGAGATGCCTTCCAACGCGCAAAACTCGAAGCACGAATTTAGTTAATGACGCTAAGAACCTGGGAACGCAGGCAAAATCCAAAATTCGAAAGGTAAACGATGTGCAGTTGACTGAGGCAAATGAGTGACTATTGTTAAAAAAATAATTGTAAGTTTGTGAACATATATCCTCTGTATATGCGTCAGTATGTCTCGAACTTTATTCGAGTCTTACAGGAAGGAAATCGGGAGTAGAAAGGACGATGTGTGAAAGCACAAATTTCAATTTGCTTAATGAGACTAACTCTCACAAATCTTAAAATATTTTTTTTTATCAAATTATTTAAATACTAGTTTATAGAGAAATGCATTAATTTAAATGTCTTTTTCAAGTTTCCATTTGTATAAGTACATAGTTGAATCCGCTCCTGCTTCCATATCATGTGCAAATGTAGCTGAGTTTTCGTGCGTTAATAAAGACAAATTTGATGTTATTCCATGCCGCGGGGATTAAGCGACAAACTCACTGCAATGCACGCACGACATGGCAGATAATGCGATTTTTCACTTTTTTAAATTTGCAATAATCCAAAGGGATTTTAAATTTAATAACCGAAAAAGTACAAAAATTAAAAATAAGTGGCGCTTTTTAATTTTTCCAAAAAAGAAATTTTAATTATATTCTCAGTAGAAATTGTGAAAACTTATAGGAGAGATGCATACTTTAGCCTTGACAATTAAAATTGGTTCAGTATTCTCTCAAATTATGTATAGTTATTTCAGATTATTATTCAGATAAATATATAAATCATTATAAAAAATTTATTCTCGAATTTTTAGTTGAAAATGTGAAATGCAATTTAAGTAAAGTTCTTTTTAATCTTTCGCTATCGCTTATCTAACTTCTATAGACTAAACAACTGAGAGATACTCAGGTAGAACAACTGAGTACCTCTCAATTGTAGAACAACTTCTAACAACAACTAAACAATTAAAAGTATATTCTGTCAAAAAAGTACTGCGAGTCGACCATTTAAAAAATATTGTCAATATTCATTTTTTCGCTATATTGGCAACACTGTTCTCTTTACTCACACGATTATCTTTACTCACGGCCTCTCGATGTAATTACGAAGCTTCTTGTTAAATGAAATAAAATACAGTTATTCTTCCCACACAAGTTTGGATTTAACCATAGCCACCACGATACTGACAACCTCCAACCTAAATTGGTGAGGACAGCCTGAACTGAAAGCCACTGATCCCCGTAGTACCAGACTTACACCTCGGATCGAGTGTCGCAAGTGCATCGGTCACTTACTACCATATACACTCTTAAACAGTGTCAGTATAGCGGTGGGAATTTAGTCGCCTCTTAACATAAGCATGCTTACCTCAGAAATATTCTTACTTCTTACTCGCATGAACCTTACAACACATTGACGCATGATTTTAAAAGTTCATCGTTGTAAATGAATTTGTGGCTAAAAAGTCAACAAATCTTATCGAGCAGTAAACATACTCTACTGATAACATTCTGACCGAATTTCTTATTTTTCCAAAATTGAAAATACAATTACCAGGCGTCCAGTTTCAATCGTTAGATGGTATAGGAGAGGGTTTGCTGCGAATACTGAAGTTGATTTTAAAGAATGCGATTGGGTTATTCATTGGAGTAAGTGAATTATATCGGAAGGGACCTACTAAAATGAATATTGAATATGAATAATGAATAATGAATAACACATAATGAAATTGTTTTTATGGATTGAGTCCCGATACTTTTTCGACATCCTAGTATATCTAGTGTTACTATAGGGTCAGTGTCTTTTTTTTTCAACCACCAATTTTTATTGTCTATATATTCCAATACTTTTTTAAGATACTGTTAAGTTCACCAATCCTCTTTCATCACATATTTTAAAGAAATTCCAAGACAAACGGTCCTTTGATAATTCTATCCCATTCTCATGTTCAAGATGGCCTTAAAATGAAAAACCAAAGAAGAGTAAATAAAAAGCTCTGTGTTGCTCGGTACTTAACAAGTCACTTCTATACTACAACGAATGAGTTGTGCTAGGGAAACATTCCATCAATATCATAAAATATGTAAAAAATTGACAATGAAAATTTGATTGCAATTTGCAGTTGCTTAGTGGGTAATAAAAAAAACTGTTTGACTAAAAAATATAAATTAGAAAGTTTTCTCATTAAAAGCTAATTTTCTCTTTGCCATTAATTTTTTAAATTTTTTTTTTAGTAGTGTTCTTATCGCAAAAGTTAAACCTTGGAGAAAACTAATGAAAATTTTAAAATCAATTTGAAATTGAAATGAATTTTTCATTTTCATTTTCACTCTTTCCTTTTGATGCACTGGCTTTCCCTTTGCTTTCCTCAGTGCTTTTCAAGGTTCATTGATGGTAGTGACATCAATTGGTTATTAGAGAATCTACCAATGCATTCTGCAACACCATTTATATATTTAGTCATTAAGGACGAAATGAAAACTGAACATAAAAATGAATAACTGCAGGACTGCAGGTCCGCTTTCCTCGGATATCGACAAAATTGTCGCTTCGACTTTTCATTGTAAAGTAATTAGCGAGCAGAAATAACTGCGCGATACTTTCGAATTGCATCGAAAGTTTGTTAGTGCAGGAAGCGAGGACATTAGCGAAATTGTTTCAAATTACAAATAAAACGAATCGGGGATTTGTGATTGCTTTAAGTTTGGACTTAATTAAGTTGCCGAAGTTAAAGTTACTGGATGTAAGTTAATTTATATTGAAGAGTAATTGACTTTCAGTGGCCTAACTATGCTCTTCCACTTTCTTAAATGGAAAACTAACATTAATGCAGTTCTAAAAGCACTTAATATCAGAATAATATTTAATGGATTGCGTGATTCAATCATATACGTTAGGTATATTCATTAAACAATGTTTACATATTGAAAATCTAAATCCAAAACATTTAGATTGGAAGCTTTGGGAAATGTATTTCGATCCAATCAGTTTCTTTCCAAAATGCAATAATATTGCTCTAAATTCTATTTTTGATTACCTTATATCAATCTTTGTATATAGCCATTTTTCTTTCAATATAGATTTACAAAGGTTTGAGATGATGAAAATATTAAATATTAAATATTAATATATATAATTAATATGCAGTAGGTAGTCTCGTGATAAAATATAATTAAAGATGGAGTTAATTAATTCACAAATATATAAACAACTTATCGGAAACCCTTTAAAGTAATATCTGCTAATTTAATTTTCAACTAAACTATATTCTACTATAACGATATTCAATTTTCTTGACAAAGTTGAATTTGTGAAAGTTTTAACAATAAGTAAATTACTTTACAAATTTGTTTCAAACAAAAGTTTCTATTTAAAATCACATAAAATAATTTGTACTCAATTCTATTTTCGAATTACTGCAATTATTTTTATTTCGCAATCGAGAGAAGAAGTTTCGCATTAATTCTTTAAAAGTAGTTTTTAGTACGATTTCTGCAATTTCATATTTGCCGCACCGCTCCGGCAAGAGCTGCTTCGAAATAGAAAGTTTCATGTACACGTTCGTTTTACATTAGACGAATCCTTTCTAATTATCTCACGTAAATGCACGGAGGAAGAAAAGTGCACATGTGCTTCATACTGATTTACGTCTTAAATTTGTTGCTGAACTTTGTAGGCACGTAGTTCCCCGAGAAACTTTAACGGTAAAAGTGAATGTTATGGTACATAAAATTATTCAAATTTCCACATACTCGCTTATTCAGATACTTGAGTATCCAGATTCAGTGTTAGAGATAAATAAGGAAATAAATAAATATTGTCTAAGGATATGCAATAACCTTGACATATTAAAAGTAGTTAATTTATTGGCAAAACTTTAAGAAGATACATTGCCGAAAATAATAAAGTTTGCATGCTGCAATTGTACTTTTTTATACTTAAACAGAGACTTAACACGAATAGAATATTTATGAAAAGATTTAAAATATATAAATTTATTTCAAAATATTTTTCGTAATTTTTAAAAAAGTCTTAATTACATTAATTATTTTCATTTAATCCTCATTAAATCGACATTACACTTCAGGTTTGTTTGATTTCTAACACAAATTAAAATTGTTGGTCATATAAACAAACACAAAACCGCAATATTCGAAAGGACAAAAGACTGAAATTGCATTAATTATCGCCTGAAACTATGCAACGTTTATTTTTATTTTTTAATATTTCAAAGAATGAAATCCTTTTTATTAAAAAATGAAATGCATATTGCAATATTTTTACTTTCATTTTTTATTGCAATTTCTCTTTTTTTTTGTTTTTAGAAAGTCAAACGAAAGAAATGAAAGTTTTTACAAGAAAATTCTTAAAGAACTACAAAAGAGAATTTATGTCTTACAGAAGTAAAAAGCAGTTGAAGAAAATGAGCAAAAATTTTTTAGCACAAAGCAAACAAAAAAGCTGAAAATAAAAAGTTATAAGCTACGAATTTTGTTTGCATTACAATGATGCCTTTATAAATAATGAAAACGTTTTAAAAAAAAAACAGGTAAATAAAATATGTTTTCACTTTTCTTTTTGTTTGTTTTTTTTTGGAACATAAAATTAGAATTTTGCAATACACTTGAAAAAAGTTGGAGAAGTGAGGAAAAATATATATGCACTACTAAAGTAATTAGAATACTACTTAAATAAACCATATCATTTACTATAGCACTTAAGTCATATCTAAGTTCAACATTGAATTACAACTGCCCTACGAAATTTAATTTATATCAATTAGTAACTAAACTTCTTCACTTCACCGAAGCAAGTATTCAATGTTCAAGCATATGTTCATGTTGAGTCTTTTTCGATTTAGTGCATCTGGGCACTTTTACTCTTTGATAGCTGGGGAGTTTCTGCAGAGTCCCACCCTTCTCACTGATTAATTTATGTATTACTCAAAACCTTCGTGATTCGATGACTAATCTAAGATCTGCGTACCGCCCCGTGCAGCATATGCATGTAATAAGATTCGAAGAGTCGGAAAACATATCAAAGGCGATTTCACAAAAACTAAACCATATATAAACAGAAGTGGTTACTAACAGCACTAAAAATAGCCACTGCACTAAGAAAATTTGTTTTTGCTTTGAAAACTTCTGTAGAATGCGTCTTTTTTGTGAAAAATTTAAATATTGAAATTTAAAAGATGATATCATTCTACTCTTCTTCTGTAACTTTCTTCTGTAACTGTTTAGACTCCTGATTTTATATTATATATATATAATTTTATATTATATCTTCTTCTGTGTTTCTCGATCTGTTTATTTATTTCTACTAAATTTTCTGGCTATTCGTTTGATGTATTTTTTATCTCCTTTTCTTTATATCAGTTTCGCTCTTAATATATATAAAATCCTCTTTCATTATTTTT
>NC_051847.1:11680409-11690825 GCF_002237135.1 Teleopsis dalmanni
ACAATCGAAATGATTCTTTGGGTCTAAATGAGCGGGTTTTTTAGAAAGACTGTTGCCAGTTGTCTCCAAAATTTCAGTATTACAACACAAGTCTTATCTTTTCCTGTATTATAAACAACTAAGCTTCTTGTTTCTTTCAATCTGAAAGATATAGGCAGGTTCATCCATATCGGTGGTGATAATAAATGGAAGCGTAGGGCCTAGCAGCAAATCTTTCTGTAAAAACTAGAAATATTACTTCAGGCACACTTTCTTATACTGTAATAACCCTTAGAATGAAATCTAAAAAGTCGCCTATTGAAGATTACTTAATATGCGAAAGGCAGGTTTCTTACAAAGAATAGGAATATGATTTTTATCTCCTTTTAAACAGAGCCAATATGCGGTTTCTCTATTAGCATGATAATCGATTTTGCAATGTATAAAAGGGTGATTATGGGTATGCCAACCTGTTATCCGGCATTCGATGTATTGTTTTATGAATTTGTGTCCTTAGATTAAGCTAATGGAATGAAATTTTGAACAGAAATTTTTTATGAATCCAATCAGCTCAAAACAGATATATTTCAAATTAATACACCACGTGATGTAAGGTCCATAACAAATGGCCGCCTAAAACGAAATATTGATCTTAATAATATAAATTACCTCAATTTAAAATTTAAAATATACCACAAATATTGCAGAAGAAAGTAAACGATAAATAACCATCTATATTTAAGGTGCCAAAGCATTGGTTTTCCGATTTTTGAATTTTGTTTGATATTATGCTGAGTTAAAAACAAGAGTGAATTTCTTATATGCGTACCGGTAAATCGGATATATTTCTTTCACATTTTTCGAGTTCAAGTTTATTTCGTATCTGAGTTAAAACAAAGTTAAATTTGCTTAACATTCGTGGCTTCAGGGTTGATATATTAAAGTAGTTTTATAATTATTGATATTTTTGGATTCGCCTGCAGTTAGAAATGAAAATTTTGTTAAACTTCAGTTTTCACTTGACTGGTACAATTTGCAAATTATTTGGTTAGAAGCGTTTTATCTTGTTTAGATTTAAAACTGTTTTCAATTAATATTTTAACCTGAACTATGGTACATTCCATCACAAATGTTTAAAATTGTTGCATAAAATATTTATGGAAATGTTGAAGTTACTTTCGCCTACGCTTCACTTTATGGTGTTGGGGAGGGCATGATGACAGGGTTTCACTTGTTCGTGGTTAGGAGTGTTCTATTTGTGGTTGTGAGCACCAGCATTTCGACAGGTTTCCGCTTAATTTTAAGGAAAATTCATGTAAAATTTAACCACAAAAACTAGTGAGGGGTAAAGACATGAAATTGGTTTTGTTTGCGGTATAGGCTTATAAGCTTTAATAGTGCAGTAAATTAACCTGAATGGAACAAAAAACTGAATGTAACTTCATAACACATATAGGTTCATTAATTATAATATTATTTTATTATAAGGATCAGAGATGACGTATTTAGTAGTTAAAAATATATATGCCGAGTTAATTCTACAATACTTATCGAAAAACGAAAGTGAAGACTGAACAGTCAGAATCGTCAGAAGTGATTAATCTCGCAGTGGAGTTAGCAGTGGAAAAATGCAATATAAAAGTTTTGGATACATTGTTTTTGGACTTTTTATTATTTTCTTATATCTTTATATAAATTCAAAATCGAAGTAGGTACCTTGTACAACAATATGCAGTATTCGCATCATTAGATACGAGAGTATGAGATTTTGATGGAATTGAATTTGGAAAATCGGACATAAAGTGACTGTGAGCACTTGTGGACATGTACTTATGTCAAATAAATAATTTGGAAATTTTCATTACTAATTACAACATAATCTACATATGCTTAGGAAGAGCCATATAACATAACGAAAACACTTTTGCCAATATTGGATATAATGAGCATCTCAATGATGGGAACTTTATAAGTAGTTTCAATAAAACAGATGATATCTATAATAATATCGGTTAAATATTTAAGAAAGAATATAAACGCTTTTACTTTAAAGTACATTTGATAAATTATTACCATTTTTGATGTACATCTTTGAGACGTTGGACGCATGACTAAACCTTTTGGCACATTTACGTATAGGATCTACGACCCAGTGAGTATCAGAATTGTATAGTGAAGTCCTATAAATGATTAACTTGATTTTTTGTATGAATTTACTTCAAATTTTACAACTGTTGATAGAAATGATTGTAATAACTTTATTTAAAGCACAACTAAGGATTTTAGACAAGTGTATTTAGTTCGATGACTAGTATATCATATATGAACTCTTCTTCTGACTATTAATAACGTTATATTTTAAAGTTAACATTTTTGATTTTGTTTTATTTGTTATTAAAGAGTGTAAAATAATTCGTTTTTCTTAAATTTCATATATTATTGAGTAAATTTGTCTATCCATGTCATATCATCCGACACTAGAGATTAGAACTTGAACACTCGTACGTATGAAATGTCAAAAATTATGAAGAATTCAAAGTTTTTTAATTTTTTCTTTTTTTTTTTGTTCTCTTAAATTTGTGTCCTTTTGCCATGATTTACTTGGAAACATTAAGGAAACATATGCATATTTCGTACCTGTGCACTTAAACTTTTGACTCGAAGCCATTTTCGTACACTTTGAAATATGTCAAGTAGTGCAAGTTGGGTTTGGCGCCCTTTTTCTTTTCCACTCCTCCTATCTGCAAATAATTACGTTTCAAGTACACATTTTTGGAAAAAACTTTTAAATACTTTACTTCCTTGATAAAAAGTTTAAAAGTTTTTCAAGTAACCAAATTTGTTGCGCTTTCATTTTAAATATGTGTAGCACATATTTTATTTTATTTGCAAAAGTTGGAAAAAAAATGACAAAAACTTGAGTAAAATCACATGAACTGATTTAAATGAATCCGATTTTAAGTTTCTTGAAACTTTTTCCAAAAACTTTAAATAATAGTGCATTATAGAATGAAAAGAATTCAAAACTACAAGAAGTTTAAAGATATAATAATAATTGCTTTATAATCATTTACTCTAATCAGCTTAATAGAAATGAGTTTCTTTAATTCGAGGCTGAGTAACGCCTGATATCTGATAGTGATAACTTTATAGCAGTGGTTCCCAACCGATGAATCCTCGGGAATGATTAAAAATGATGCGTGAATCAAATTAACAAGTATAAATACATAGCTTTTAGTTTGTCCACTGAGTCCGCAGTTATTAGAAAATAAGCACAAAAAATTATCAAATAATTATATATCTATTTTATAGCCTATATATGTACATTATTCTATCTTGCATAGCATTGGGGTTATCGTGAAATAAGTAGAATGGGAACGTGTGAATGGGGTTACTTACGTGATTATATTACTTCAAAAGTATTACAACCTTTATAATGAAATACCATATTTATTTTCCTGGAAAATTTCACGCATACGTTTCGACTATGTAAACACTTCCTACACAAACATCCTCCTTTAAATAGTCGGACGCTAAACCCCACAAACTTGACTTGTTCTGCGTCTTGAACAGTACAACTTCCTATAACTACTAGTTATTAAAATGTCTTTGATATTTCAATTTCCAGCATTTAAATTGAACGTGAGAATACCTCGAAACGGATTTCATATCATGACCTAAGTTATAATCGCACGCGATAAGATAATGAAACTTTTAAACATCTTTGTCTTGCATCTATATAATATCCTCCCTTAACTGAAGACACTCTCCAACGATCGTGGCAGTTATGCGGATATTCAAAAAATTAAAATATTTCACCACTATAATATCATTGCATTCATATACAAGACTCACACACACAATTTAGTAAAGATGCTCAAATTATCAACATTAACAACACTCACATATATAAAATAGTTTTAAGTTGGAATTCCAGATGTGGTTATATATCAGAAAGTTAGGGAAATCGCTTTATTTCACAAAATACATGAAGTGTCTTTTTTTAATAAAAACCTTGAAGTTCCAGAGCAATTTTCTATAGTAATTAGATTATAGATTGCAAACGTGACATTGCATTTCTTAATTAAATTGAATTTGAAAGTAAACCTTTTTACTCGCACGCATTGTATACTCATATTAGCAAAATTTATATGGCATAAAAAGCAAAACAAATGAAATTGTCAGCTAACAGTACCAAAAAAACAAAAGAAGTAATAAAACAGAACACAAAAGTTTTACTAAAACAGAATCAAAAATGAGTAAAAGAGCAAATTAGGAGCAACAAAATTGCTAAAACCGAGCAATCGTATAAGAGCCACCTAACAGCATGCAAAATAGGTAAGACAATTCATTTGTATGAGGAAAGAGGACAAATATGAATTTATCCTCTAAGAGGTAAGACAATTCATTTGTATGAGGAAAGAGGACAAATATGACAAATATGAATTTGTCCTCTTTACATGGATATTTTTGAAGAAATCCTCTGTATAAACATTTTCAATACAGAAATGTTCAATTATTTTATTATTTACCAACCCAGAAATTTTACTACCAAATGACCACATATATATAATAAATAATATAAATAAAGTTTCTAAGATAAAATGAACTAAAATATTTCAGTTGAATTATGATGGAAAATATTTTTGTTGAATTATGAAATATTAAATTTGAATTACGTGCCACATATTTGTAAATAAAATAAAATTTTTCACCTCATATAATTTTGTGATGTTTGCCTTTTATTTAAAATTAGATTTATTTTATTTTATTTTATTTTATTTTACAACTCTTGGTAAGTGTATAAACACTTCATTTATAAAATTTTCATACAGAATTTCAGCAATTTTCAGCAAAAGACCAAGAGTTGCAGAGCTGAATCGCATGTCAAAATTGCATCTTGCATATGAAAATTTGTGGAAGTATGGAATTTTGAAACCATCAGCAAACTTCATAATGAACATATTTCTTTATAAAATAATTTTCTGGTTTTTATAAATATTAAAAACTGTCAACATAGAGAAAATTTCAAATTTTTTGTACGTTAGCTTGTAGATCTCCTAGTATTTACGATAACATAGAGAAGATTGCCAAAGCCATTATTGGTATGGATTATTTTACGCACTTGAAATTTATTTTATGGAAATATCACACAGAATACTTTCTGCTATTTAGTTTTACTTATTTTAATATTAATTAGTTAATATAAAAATATGTACTTTTTTAAGATTTATTTTAAGTGTTTTTAAACTAAAGCTTACTTAACAATTTTCTTGCAATTTTTTAATTTAATAGTAATTAAACCTCTATTTATATTATTTTGAAAGTTATAAGTATTTTTTTTATATGGATATAATCTAGGATATCTATTTCAGACATAAACCATTTTACAATCCACCTGAAGATGAACTGTCACTGGACGAATCTGAGTTTTTTTCTGCCGATAAGTCCATATCAGAAACCTTAGTTGACTTTCCCAAGAATCCTGCCTTCATTTGAGTTAATGAGGGATACGGGTGTTCCTTTGTACTATTTGCTATCTCGTATGCAAATTTTATTGCTTCCTCTGTATCGATGGGTCGTTGTTTAGCCTCCTTATAGGTTTTTAAACATTGTTGCACATCATATACAGCATTTGTCAGTTTTGCTTCGACTTCCATTAATTTTTTACTGTCTTTAACGATTTCCCGTTGCTGTATAAATTTATTTCAAGATATTTACTTCATAATTCATTTGACATATTTTTACAAACTTACTACTTCATTAATTTCTGCGTTTATTTTATCAATTTCGTTTTGAATCTCACATTGCTCCAGAGCAATGTCATGGCAGTCTTGAAGCTCCTTGTGTTTATACAGCAAAAGATCAACGAGAGCCGAACGCTCTTTTAGCGATTCTTCTGTGCATTGAGGTTTAATTAATTTCTCAATGATTTCCCTAAAAAAATTTAATGAAAACTTATTATAAAATATTACTATTTAGCATACTTTGAAATTAATTCAATATCATCAATTATCTGCAGCATTTTTACTTTTAAGCCTCTAGCCATCTTGATAATTGTCTAACTCGGCTAACAACGGTAAACGAATAACGAATCGGAGACGTCAAATGTTGGCTGTGTTTAATGTTTTCTTTGCCTACTATTTACCAAAAGTAGTAACAGTACTTTTTTCGTATTAAATGGTAGGTATGCATTTTGTCGTATTTTTTTTATGAGCCGTTTCTGATTAAATAAAATAATTCTTTATAATTATAAATATAGAAAATACATAACAAATATGGAAATAGTTTGAGGCAGAAATATTCTAAACTATTACTATGTTGAGGCTAGTTGAGTCAGTGCATTTGAGAACTTTTACTCTCTATTAACTGCGAGGTCTGTTTATAACACCTCTCTACGCCTTGACTGGATTATTGTTCACCTCTTCATCAGATTAAGCAATAACTGACCTCAAACTTGCATACCTACCAGAGGTGCCTGTAACCATTCTGTGATTCGATAGCGCTGTGTTGTAAATTATATTTTAATTACTGAGTTAATAATACTATATGTGATAATATATGTGAAAATATTTAGTATATAAAAAACATAAAAAACTTTAAACTTTTAACTGCAAAGATTTTTTTGATGGTGAAAATTTAAACAACTTCTATTTATGAATTTATTTTAATAACAAACTACATGCGTACTCATTTAACAGTTCTGAACTTTAAACACAATTTCTGAGGCAAAAAATGAAATCAGCCAACAAACCAAGTCATAAAAAATATCTGGTAATTTATAAATGTTGGCCACACATTTTAATGCGTAGAGCTTCCACCAGCTCCGGTCGACAAGCCCAGGAAAACCAAATATCCAACATGGTCTCTAGCTTACATATGTCGCACATTATTCATAAACTTTTTCCTGTGTCAGTATAAGGATTACAGAACAACAACAACAACAACAACAACAAAAACATATTGCATACCATACGCTTTGAGTGAATAATTTTTCCGTTTTTCCTTGTCATTCTAGTACATCGCTTTTAGTAGTAGATTTTTTTTTCATTTTTTTATATATATTACTTTTTTCAATTGCGGTATGGAAATGCTTCACATATGCGTTTTTGATTTATTTTTTAGATTAAATTAAGTGCTGCAATCAAAATTTGAAATAAAATTGTAATTTCATTTAATTTTATTTCGTTTTACTTTATGCATGTGAACTGTTATTGAAAAAATAATGGAATAGTGCAATCAGTAACTTCTGAGTTCTTCTACTTCTAAGTCATTTATCAACTTAATTGAGATATTTATTTCGGTTAGATATTCAAAGGAATACATTATCGTAGTATCTTAAACAATAGAAGATTGTTGCGTTAGTGGTTATATTTAATTTAAGTCTGGGAATATTTGTATTTATAGCTGATATGTGGTATAAATAGTTTTGTATATTTAAAAACAATTTATTATTATCTTTCCCTTGATAAAGACTTTATCCATATAAAAAATGAAATGAATATATGTGATATTAGTAATAAAAATAAATTTCTTTTTAAAACAAGAATTGATTGAATTAAGCTACATATTTTCAGCATATAAAAATAATTAAAAATGTTGTTCTTACTGTCAGTTTGTTATTACTTTGCTTTATTAAACCTTTATTAGTCTATTGTTCAGTCAAATCAATCATGTGCATAGCCAGAAAGGAGGCCAGAGAAAGCAAGAGCCACGGTGACTTATTCAGGGGTAGGAGCAAGCTACAATAGTTGCTAATTTTCATTATAATGAGTCCAGTGAATCACAAAAAAATTCGACATAAATATCTTCCAATTGGCAGTATTAACACAATTCTTCAACTCTTACTATAAGTATTTTAATGAACTGCAAGAAAACTTTGGCAAAAAATGTTTTCCACTGTATATACCTCTCTTTAGTACAGTCTTGGTTATTTATACTACGAGAGGGGAGAACTCATTAGAAATATTAAGATCAATACAGTCAGACTAACAATTATTATAACGATTTTGGGATTTGATTTCTATTGTTGCATCCAGCTAATTGTAAATACGCTGTACCTCATATTTTACTTTGCGTGCTTTATAAGAAACAACCATCCGACCAACTACCTCTCCTGTTTTATATATACTTATAAACTAAATTAAGCTATTGCTTGAAATAGGCCAATTAGTCTTTCAGTAGGTGTTGATAACTTAGTATTGTCGCTAATACTCGAAATACTAAAAGGATAACACTTTCAAATTCAAGAGGTTAACTTTGTGATTTCAGTTACTTGTTCGTTCGCTTGACATGACTGATAGTCACTATGAACAATGTGATCATCGCATAGTCAATTTAAGTTGAGTACCTGTCTTTATAGAACACATGAATAGATACCATATTTGAAAAAATCACAATACACACATTAATATGATAAATAAACAAAAATCAATTAAAAAACAGTATGTATAAATAGTATAGTATGTATTTTATGTATTCAATGTATACATAACTATTTACAATGTATTATTATTAAAATTATATTTTTAGTCACTATACACATATAAAAATAATAATTATAATTAAATAATAATTATAAATATACAAAAATCAATTAATGAATAGAAGTCCAGGTATAACAGTTACGAGTATAACAGTTTTCATTTGTAGATAATAACGATTACTGTTGTGTACTTCACACTTGTTTACGCTACCAGACTTGGTTTTGAGTCATCATCATTTGTTTAATTGCTTTCTTTAACAGTTCAACATTAGCAACATCAGCAACATCATTAACTTCAAGTTCGTAATTATCATGGAAATCATCTGTTAAGCAAAATATTGTATCTCAAAACAAGACAAACAAAAACAAAAACAAAATCAAACAATAAAAACATGATTTGTGTTTAAGCAAAAAATTTGCTTTTCTACTTTCGTTCTTCAGGTTTCGTTGTATCTTCAAGTTAACTCTATACCCCGCAGACGACACTTCACATCTACTCGTTCACATACTGTTAACCACAATATCTTCAGTATAAAATTTCCAGTATCTTTAGTTGCGGGTTAGTCGTACTTCATAGCTTCTCGCGGCAGAACTTCACGTATCGTGGCGAAGAACGTTTCTTAAGTCTTTTGTTCAGTCCGTATTAACGTTAAAATCTTAATTCTTCCGGTAAACGAACTTTTCTTTACTGAAATCGCATAAATCGTTGATTAATTATTGAATTATTGAAGAATTTCATAAAAATTATTTTTAGTTGCTTGCGTTAATTATAAAAATTTATAAAATGAAAATTACTTTGTTTGCTTTATGTGCCGTGGTAATTTTGGCAATTGCGTCAGCATCAGGTGAGTAAAGTTCAAGGAAATAATTCTTCTAAAATTATTTAAAATGACAAAATATTGTAATTTTATTTTATTAACTCTTTCGACTTAATTTTAAGTAGTTTAAAGTACAAGTAATTAAAACAAACATTTTTAATTATGAATAAAAAAATTAAATCAAACCATACTTATACTTATGGAACTAATGCTCCCTTGACTACTTCATTTTGAATTTTTTAAATATAAAAAAAAATAAAAGATAATTCCTGTAATTATTTTTAAAAATCTTTTTTGTGTTAATTGAAAATAAAAAATTATTTTTTTTTTATTTTTTGCGAAGTAGTCAGCTTCATCTTAGAGTAAAATATTTCCTATTGTTTATTAATATTTTAAGCAAGCAGTTACATCATCACCTTTTTTGGTCTGAGATTAAAACAAAATTATTTAAGTACAATTTTTTTGTTTTTATTTGCATTAAAATTTATTAAAAAAACAAGATAAACATCGTAATAAAATTAGCTTGACGGTCAACGAATTGTACGAAATATCATCAAACTATTAGTCTACGTAGATTATTTTTTATAGTTTATGACTATGACAGAGCAAATTTAAATACATATATTTTTATAATACATAAAATGGATATATTCTGAATATATGTTTATTTATTATTTGTTGGTGTAAATTATTGATTCTATTCCCTTGAAAGTCAGTAATATCTGTGAGTTCTAAATATGAACGTATTTCCGATTACTGATCTTAAAGTCACGAAGTCACAAATGGTAACAATTTGATCTTAGATTATATGATGCACAAAGCCGTAATTTCAATCTAATTTAAAGTACTAGTAATAGCTGATTAGTATATTATACAATCAGTTTTATCTTAGTTATCTATATCTCAACAATAAGTTTTGAACTATATGATCGTTAACTGAAGATATTTATGTTCTGTCTAGGTGAAGTCATTTATTTATATTTTATTGGTAAACATTTAAATAAGTATTATAAATCCAGCTAAAATACACAAATTTAGCACTTTATGTAGTAATGAAGTGTTTGAAGTGTTAATTTAGTTAATTAAACTAAAGTGAACATAACTTATGAATAAGATTTTTACTTAGTAAAAACG
>NC_051847.1:11690925-11699689 GCF_002237135.1 Teleopsis dalmanni
TTGTACTTCCACTATGTTTTCTTCATGCTATTCCTTATTGTTTGTGGTTTATAGTTTTTTGGTGCTAGGGGCGGCGGTTGGCGGTTGGGGATGTGGGAAAAGAAAACAATTTGAGAATTGTTAAAATGTGCAACACGAAGTTTGTGATTGCATGTCTAACGCTCGACTT
Source organism: Teleopsis dalmanni (assembly GCF_002237135.1). Classification (NCBI taxonomy): domain Eukaryota; kingdom Metazoa; phylum Arthropoda; class Insecta; order Diptera; family Diopsidae; genus Teleopsis; species Teleopsis dalmanni. The sequence goes on from NC_051847.1 coordinate 11,691,095, forward strand.
CAAAACTAATCAAGCAATTGCATCAGCAATGGATTTTGCAAGGATTATGGAGAAGTTGGATGTTGTTGTGATATACGAGTTTGTCTACATGAGTAAATTATTGCAAAATAAATTTTGTTAATGCGAGTATAATATATAAAAAAGATCTACAGAAGTTGCTGCACGTCTTATAATCATATTCAAGTAAAGAATAAAAATTTTTTACTTAACAGAAATGTTTTTTTCATTTTGATTTTGTGTTTTTAGTGAAGTTATCAAACACTTTAAGTATTGAAAATATTTATAAAAAATGTGTAGAATTTAATGCGAAATAAAGGTTGTCTCTAAATACTATTAATTAGATTTTTAACTATAATTATTGCAGCTTAATTCGGACTGGACTGCTTACAAGGGTAAAGTAAAAGATTTTTGATTTGTTGAGTGAAGGACAGAGATAAGGAACTCAATCAGTCGACCATTGTGAACAAACTTCAACGTGAAAAAATTGCAACTTGTGGAAATATGAAACGATTAAATTCAAAGAAGAAGCTACTCTCTACTTTCCTTGAAAAATCTATGAAGGTCTAATAGACATAAAATTCAAATTAGTTAAAAGATGCAGTACGGAAATTGGTAAGCTAAACAAATTAGCTGACATCACTCTCATCTGAGTTCCCGGACGCAAGAATATTGAAACGAATGAATAATCAGACGATTTGATCCACCCTTCTGCTTTCCTACATATTATTTACCTATACCTGTACCTGGATATAAGCCTGTATCCCTATCACCAGCAGTACCGGTTTATGTTTTCCTGAATATTATTGAGAGAAGTACTTATCTCAACTTTCTTTAGTTACTAATAATAAATAAAATACATTTAGATCATATATAACTTCTTGGTTAACATGACTTTCATATAACAAGTCCAGATCCTGGTAAATCAATGAAAATGACAGCGTGAATACTGCAAAGTCCGCCAGTATCTGTGGTCACTGATGGGCCCCCTCCACGCAGAAAAATTGTACATATATTTTAATACTCACTGTAGAAGTTATGGAAGCATATAGGAATAAGAGACAATTAAGCATTTTCTCTGTCAATGCCCTCCTTGACCTCCAAAAATAATAGGTTTTTTGCGAAGTTAAATTGGCTGAAAGATCTCCTAAAATGCTTAATTCGATGGAATTTATTTAGTTTATTTTTATCTCTTAAAATAGCTTGCCGGGAATGTGGTAATAAAATGCGGAAGAATATCTACCGATCATCTACCTCTACAACCAACCAGAAATTTAAGAAAAATTAATTAAATTAAATAAAAAAAATTAAAAAATAAAAAATATCAAATTTTTTATAATTTTTTTTACGTTCTTTTAATTTTTGTTACGATAATTGTGTCAAGTTGACCCAAGATACTATAGGAAAGATATAATTTGAAATGCTCACGGATTAAGAGGCAAACTTATGCTGCTAAAAATATAATCTATATATTAATTAAATATAAAATAATATTTTTTATGTAAGCTGTGTGGGAGATCGAATAAATAAATCTCTGGATTTCAGATATTGTATTTGTATTTGCTATTTGGTAAGCAGCAAATTAAACTGCAGGCAAATGTGAGGAAATTGCAGTAATAAACACTTGGACGGAAGTAGTATTTAATTACTCCCTACACCTTTGCAATTTTTATTAAATCAAAACAAAAAATATATTCAAATAATAATAATAAAACTTCATAACATTTTCGACTTGTCTGTAAGATTGTGGTTTGTGTCTAAAATAGCATTGACACTACTTGCTAGTGACTTGGCAGCACTAATACTTGTAACCCTTCATACACTATTACAATAACAACAAAATACAGCAAAACAGCTGTTCTCTGCCGACTCTTCAAGCAAAATCGCACTTTGTTTACAAAACAAAACATTTTCAGATTCTGCGCAGTTGAGAGTTTTTGCTACAACAAGAAATGAGAAGAAATAAAGTAAAAGTAAACATAAAAAACAGAATAATATAAGTAAAAGTTATATTCAATTTTACATATATAATACACATGCAACCCCAATATAAAATGAAAACTAAAAGAAAAGCAGTTTTCTATTGAGAGCCGAGCTGGCAAAACATTTTCTTTCATAAAACAGTTGTGAAGTCAATGCAAGAGTCGCGACACATAAACTAATTTTTACTAAGTAAAAAAAAAACTTTTTTATGTAAAAAAGAATAAAATATATAATAAAAATAATTTTTATAAAATATTTACAATCGATGTATATATTTTGCAGTGTTATTATCAACCCTAAATCTAAAACTTTAACTTAAAAATAAAAATGTAACGTAGCAGTACAAAAATAATTGGTTTGCAACACACCACACCCCGAGGGGAATATACCTTTTTAATTTCACAATAATTAAAATTAAATGTACGTAACTTATATTGCAACTGAAATAAATACGTAACTTACAACCTAAAAAAGTTAAATAACAGCAAAATGTCGCTGGCCAGTGCTGCGGGTGCTATTTTGAAGCCACAGACGCCTTTGCAACAATTGCTGGAAGACATCAATTTCCAGCGCACCAAGGAAATGCGACAACTGCTGAAAGACGGCAAGTACCTAAAGCATTAGTAATTGTTTGATTATCTTATTTTTTTTATTTTTTAAGCTGTTTTCCAAATAGAATGAATAGAATTTTCAAAATGTCTCTACAAATCGGTTTATCGATTTATCAAGATTTTTTACATCCACGCCATCGAATAACGTTTTCTGTATAACCAATTTATATGCAAAAAAACCAAAAAAAAACAAAACAAAGCAGAAAGCAAACAAAACCCAGTAGCGTCGCAGGTGAAGAACCCTCACATTTCATATTGTTTAATTATAAATATTTATTCTTTTTTTACATATAATGAGAATGACTTGATTAACATTTTTAATCAGTTTTGTTAATTGCAAAATATTATATTCTTTATAATGTAAACTCCTGTTATAAGTTCTAAGACGAGCCTCTGTTCTCATGCCTATGTTTTTGAAGAGGGTTGCATTATGTAGTGAACGGCATTCCATTAACATTTTTTGCCTACTTCTGACTTTCCGTTTTTTACTTACGTACTCGGCATAACAACAAATCCTCTATAGAGAGCTGTCATTACCCTTGGCACATATCCAGTAGTACAACAAATCCATTGTGATTTCAATTCATCATTGACATGCTTTCCAAATAAACTCATACACATTGTTAAGATACTTAATGTTGTAAGTATAGATGGATGCTTACCTAAATAACTTCAACTTCAAGAAAAATTAAAAAAAAATCAGATATTAAATCAATGCCAATAATTAATACTCTTTTCGTACAAAAATATTAAAAAAGATGACTTCTAAATTACCACACCGTACTTAAGCAGACATTTATATAACAAACTAATACACTAGACTACTAAATCCTTTACTAAATATTTTGCTTTACCTATTAAAAAAGATTCCAAATATTGTATAATATAAGTGTTTACAAATATATATTTATTTGGGTCATATGTCATACATAACATATTAGCAATTGTCTGTTAACTACAATCCCTCCAACATGTTAAATAAAGTTATGCTACCTTGTTGCCCATTAGAAAAGTGAATCATACTTGGCCGCGTCCAAGTAGACTCCTCCAGACAGCTTGTTCAGTAGTTTACTGTCACCAGTTAATATTACCACCAGTCGGACCAAGTGATTACCAACTTTTCTCTCAACCGAAGATACGGATAATCTCTAGCAAGTTTTCCATCAAGTAACTATATCAATCTCACGGTCTGAACCTAGGTAAGGTTCAACTAAATCAACAGGCTTCGAATTAAAGTGGAAAAGAACATAGACAATTTATATAAACATAAGAACAACTAAAATCCTGTTATTATATTATCCATTTAAAAAGTTAATGTGAATACAATTTGGTCTACGTGTAAGTCCAGTCGTTCCTATCATTTTAGAATGAAAATCCTCGCTATACATGATATCTGTCAACTTCAATAAAGATACTTGTGTTGATAGAAGTATAGATATACTCATATAGTATATTATGAAAAATATAAAAAAACTAATCCACGTATATATGGATGCACCATCAGAAACGATCCTACCGCCATCTAGAAAAATAGTTTTTAATTGAAGAACAAATTAAAATTCGCCAGACTTGATATAGCGCATAGTCACACATTATTACTACACATTATTTATTGATCTGATAAATAACATTCTTTGTTTTTTTGTTTTTTTTTTTGTTGCAGATAGTGGATTTGTCGTTCTAACTGGTACCACCTATTGGACAGAATTATTTGTAAGACATTTTCTTTTTCCATCAGAACCAGTGCATAGTATCGATTCAGATGATTTATTATTTTTCGTACGTAAGAAACACGTTAAAAGCTCTTCCCGACATATGCCAAAATATGAGGTTAGTAGACTCCGCTCTCGAAACTCTAAAATTTTAACTTAAATATATAACATTTTACCATATATTCACACAGACTGAGGTCGATGTTTTTCGTAAAGACTCACGTAAACTACCAATAGGTGATCCAGATGTAGACTGGGAGGAAACAGTCTATCTGAATATGGTTATACATCAGTTCGATTATACGCTGACACTAGCTATATGTACACGCACATCACCAAAGGAACTGCAAGTACTGCGTAGGCATTCGCAACGAGTTTACGCAAGCCCAAGTCGGCGTAAAATGGATACAAAAGGCGAAGGCGAAGAAATTACCTATCCTCATATATGCTTTATGGTGGATAATTTTGATGAGGTAAGAAAATAATATAATATATTGAATTAAGTAATAATTAATTATTTTTTATTATTTGTGCATAGGTTTTTAGTGATATTTTGGTGCGTGATGGCGAAATGGTTTGCGTGGAACTAGTGGCTAATGATAAAGATGGTGCAGTACAAGGTGTAATATTTTTAGGTTCAATACGTTATGATGCTTTAAAGAAAGTTTATGATGCAAGGGTAAACATTTTTCTTTATAAAAAATAAAATTTTAAATATTATCTAACATTATTTTATTTTTTGATTCATTTTAGCAATCTAGTCTCAGTTCCAAAGTCGCACAACGCATGTCGTTTGGCCTATTCAGTAGCGGTGCTGGTGTGCAAACACGTTGTGAGTTTGTACGCATGAAAGGTCCACAGGGCAAAGGACATGCTGAAATGGCTGTAACTAAGCCAAAAGGTTCTGGTGTAGAAACACCCACCAGTGAACCTGGGTATTTTTAAAAAATTATTAACATTTTTTGTGGTTAAATAATTTTTGGTTTTTTTTTAGTTTTTGTGCCACCGATATGTGGGATGAGTGGGAAGAAGAAAATGACGATTATTGCACTTATCGTCACCAGAGACGTTTAAGTGATCCCAGTGCAAATTTAAATAATTTCAATCGTTATGGTTGGCGTACTAAAAATACACAAGATGTCACCGGTGCTGGAGCAAAGGCGCGTTCTGAAAATGAGGGATTAGATACATTAGCTAGTGAAGTTTCCGAAATAGAAGCAGGCGATTTGAGAGATGGTAAATAAATTTTTGTAATATAATTTTAGTTATTAGTTTAATCATTATTATACTCTTGTAAAAATTCTTATTGTTCTTAATTGATTTATTTTATACATTTTGCCTTTGTAAGCAATTCTAAAAGATTATTTAAAGCAGCTGTAGTATAATTTATTTTAATTATTTTTGTACAAAATGTATTTAAAATGTGTTGATGACTCAGTATTTTTGTATCTTATCAGATATGCGTTGTGCATCATTTAAATAAGTGTTATTTATATAATTTAGCATGACTAATTTTATAATGATTTTTTTAATTAATTTGTTCTTACTTTCTTAATTTGAGTGTTCAAATGCTTTCTTGCAATGTTGTTCGTAAATTATCTTTTTTTTACACTCTGACTATTTGTAAACATATGTATCACACCTGTTTTATTGTGTTATGACAAGGACAAAATCGTTTTAACTAACCTATATACTCTTAAGTCTTTTTACAATCAAAACTATTAAAATTAATTTTACTAGCAAATACCTAACGATAAGATTCAACAAACCTTCCATCTATCACATACTCGTCGACGCGATTTGAAAAGTAAATCCTGTTATGTCAACAAACCAACTTATAGCAAATGTTTTTTTTACTTAAATTTCAAATATGTGTCACAACTGCGGCGTTAATCCTCATAACGTCACTGATTTGATCCAATGCCCAAATATATACACTAATTTTAGCCTGATTGTTTCATTGGTCCATCTTATAGAGAGGCAGCTGAGTTTTTTTCACTAGGTCGAGACCATTTTTAATTAGCACCCACCCACATCGGCATCACTTTTCCATCCCACCCAACAGCTTTTTTACCTACACCTATTACTTCATCCTAACCGATTTATTCGTCTTATAATCCTATGAGAGTTTTTTTTTTAGTAAATATACGAAATAATTAAGCTAAATAAATTTCAAAACATAGAAACAAACGATTTCGAACGATTATGATTGCAACTTGGCCCTCCATTCACGGGTTACAAGTACATTAATGCAGTGGCATTAAAACAAAACACAAGTGTTTCTTGTTTATTCATTCATCAACTATTTTCTGTTTCAATGAATACAGAGTCATGATTCAATAAAAATAACAGTTTGTTTTAAAAACCTCGGGCAATAACCTACCCACTTAAATGGAATGAAACCAAAGATCAATTAGATTCAAATTGGTGTGTGTCTTAGGACAAATGGGTGGGATCGCGGGTTTGACTGAATGATTGACGCATTTAAGCATGTCAAGTATCTATTTAAAACATGGTTTTATCTTGACCACAATTGGGCTTAAAGGTCTGGTAAAGTAAATGTAAATACCCTGACCCCATCCCTGGATAAATGGAACGGAGATCTGCTAAGAATTTTATTACTACATTCTTTCCTTAAAAACCAACTCTGAACTTTTAATCCAAGTTTTATATGAGTTTATATATAAAATGCATCAAAAACTAATTTTTTTTTCGCAAATTTTATTCAGTAGTTGAAAGATTTCTCCTTTTTTTTTGATTTTTATAATTGCATAGATAAAATTGATTTGAATATATTTTCTACAAATAAAATTTTTCTCGATACCATCCATATTCATATGCGTAACACAATTAAAAACATTTTTCAATAGTAGATAACAATAGTAGAGAGTACCGTATTATCATTTGGAATACACTTCACCTGCGTTCCTTCAAGTCCTTAACGACATCGCATATTCTTTCACGTATCATAAAAATCGTTGTCATTGAGAATTAACTTCAGTTAATATTCAAACTCTATGTATAAACTCTATTTTAAACTTTAAATGTAATCTCGTAGCTGTTCTATATACTATATTCTATTAAATTTTTTATATTTTTAATTTATTTCCACTTTCAATTTATTGCTTAATTTTGTTGTAAAAATTTGCTGCTTTTACCTATCAACATTATCTATTATTGTGTATCTATTCTGCTAAATATTTTAGTCAGAGAAAATCACCACAAACTATAACATTATTTAACCAATACATATTAACATATATTTCCTAAGAATACATATTTTGAATAGATATGTATAGTTTGCCGAGAAAGCAGGATTTAAGTACACAGTTCTTCCAATGTGTAAAATAATATTTTTATTTCGCTCCTTCCTTTATTAAATATTTTTTGATTTCAAACTCCTATATTTATTTAATTTTATTTAAACACTTTTAATTTCTTAACAAAAAACATAGTAACTTAAATTAATAGTTAGTAACTGAACTTAATTTCTAGTTTATGTGTGTTAAATATAGTAAAATATATTTATGTACGTGTAAATGAATTAAAAGACGTTTATCTATACTCGTAAACCAGTAATATTTGAAGTCCTAAACTTATAATTATCCATTTTTTAATTCACTACTTTGCAGAGAAGTAAACAATCTCTTATTATAAATATAGTGGTACAATTATTTTTATCATCGTATAACCTACATATGAAGAAATCAAAAAAAAATTGAGTATATATATATTCTAAGTTTAGACTGATTAATTTAAAGCTTTTTACATTAACTATTCCCCAAAGTCTGATATAATGTCTTTCATTATGTCAATGGCAATGATATAATTTATCAATTCAGCACTAATTCCATTTAGAGACATATATTTATGTTGGGTGCTACTAAATACTAAAAACAAAGCTCTATAAAACGAACATCTCTCTTAACCGTATATAGTTTCTAGTAGCCAGTTTTCATTTTTCGTACTAAGTAAATTAATTTATATGGACTATTCTCTTTAACCGCAAGTACTGTTGATGCTTTCGGTGTCCAGCGAAGAAAATTTTCATTGTATAAATAAATTTTACATGCACACAGACTCATATTCAATATTCCCTATGGAATAAAGTAACTTTTTGCTAACACAAGCCTCTAATTTATAAGAACTTCACCTAAAAATCTTTGCATGGACGACTTCTCTTATACATCTTCATGCTAAATACATTGATCCCAACTTTATACATAAGATTCTTCTTCATTAAATTAATGGATCCATTTCTGCTTCTTATATGAACTAAATTTTCTCAATAT
>NC_051847.1:11699789-11749349 GCF_002237135.1 Teleopsis dalmanni
ACATATGCATTTTTTGACATTTATTTTGAAGTGCATTACTACCCACCAAAGAAACGTTCGTATATTTATTTTTGCCCTTTCAATTTTATCCTTCACATATTTTTGGATTTTTTTGAGTTGGGTTTTATTTTATACTTAAATTTTATCAATTTCATAAGATACATTTGAATATGTGTGTGTTTCCTTTCCTTTTTCATGTCTACTTGAAATGCAAACAGCACTTATGCGGGTTCCTTAAAATCCATTCTCTGAATAAGGATATCGGTTTTCAATTTAAACAGGCACTTCTTATTTGTAAGCAGTTTTAAATTATATTTAACAAGCAAGAGATAAAATTTATATAATATTGCATTTTTATTAAAAAATAACAGCATTTTTTTATTATTGAAAACATATAAAATATATTTTAAATATAAAAAACAAATAATTTTTGTATACCATATTGTTTAGGCTTTCTTAATTAATTTAAATACGAATATATAATTATTTAATTTATTTTGTACATTAAGAGGAGATCAAGAATGTAAAGTATGTATGATTTCTGTTATATATAGTTCTATATAACCAGATTACTAAAGAATGCAATATTGCTTTGAAGGCGTAAACAGCTTTACATATACAAGTATAAGATTCTTGCTGTGATGATATGAAATTTTAGGTATAATATTATTTGGGTTTTAAACGCTATTTTAGAAAAATCAGTTATGATGGGCATACTACTCTCTACAAATATAAAAATCGCATTTATGTTATACTTATTAGACTTTTGATCACTTACGGGAGCGAAATGTACAGACGCATAGAGATGTAACGAAACAAGCTTATTAAGAATATGAAGAATATTATATGTAATATTTGTGTTCATATCAAATCTGATATCTGATTTAAAATACAGAATTATTATCTAATCACTATCTAATGATTGATGCAAGGAAAGACATTTGCCGAACTGATTCGATTCCTTTATTAGAAGATCAGAAGCTTCACCTAGAAGAACGGAATGAAAGACATCGATTTTGTAAAAAATAGTATGGTGGAGTAAATGAAATTCTTAGGAAGCCAAACAGCTTATATAAAAAAGAAATCCGAAGTTGGTAACCGCGTTAAGATATATTGATGAATTAAACAAAATTGTAGGAAAATCAAAGTAAAGTAAATGAAACTGACAAGTTCCTCTTTTCCAAAACTTCCCTTTGAAAGAAAATATTAGTTTTTTAGAATAGATGATAAGAACGGAAGACGTTGAATTTGTTAAAGATATATTGATGAAGTAAGCTTCTCTTTTAGAAGAGAATAGACGAATTTGACCTGGTTAAAGATATATTGATGGAGTAAAAAAACTGAGTAAGAAACCAAAAGGCTTATTACAATGTACCTTGTAATAGATCCTAGTGATAGCGTAAATAAAATTAGTAGGAAACCAAAAAGTTTAACTCAAGAAAAGAATCGAAGAAGTTCTATTCTATCTTAAAAAATAGATAGATTGAGCAAATACTTATGTATGAGCTTTTGAATGCTGATGTAATAATAACATACATGAAAAGATAGTTACTGATAGTGTTATATTATTAAGATCCCAAATTATTAAGGATTATAATTAATTCAGAAAAATTTTTTTTAAAGTAAATTTGAGATAAAATTAAAATATAGTGGTATTAGTACATTTATAAGAAATCACAATAAGCATAAAAGTTAAAAAAAATCAAAAATCTTATCGAAATGGTATAAATTTTAATACAGACCCAGAAACCCGATTCTGTTCAAAATTAAAAAAAATTTTGGAAGGCAAAAAAATATTTCTTATGGTCAGTAATTTTCCCCAAAACGTAATCAAAATTATATTTCATATAAGAAATATCAAATTCACCGGAAATAAGAAATTTTTTTAAATTGCTAATGTAGCCCAAAATCAGATATCACAACAATTTCATAAATAAAATAGTAAATACAACAAAAAAAACAAATACAAAATAAATAAATTTTGAAAAATGGTGAAAAAAAACGAAAAAGCAATGTAAACATTTTAGAATTGAAGTTTACAACAAAGAAACCACAGTCAAAATGTTCTTTATGACTATTTTTGTTGTTGGCATAGCAAAAACAGAACTACAATGACCAAAACATACAGTTCTATGGTTGTTGTTGTTATTGTTGTTCTTAACTTAGTTTTTGGTTTCTGTTTTTGTTCTTGCATTTGATTTTTTTCATCTTACCAAAGAAAATATATGTGAAGTAGTTAAGCTACGGCTGGCTACCTATGCCCAAAAGAAAAATCATGCATCATACGTTGTTGTGGCTTTACTTTGTGATGTTATTGTAGTAGTATTGGTTGAATTACTGTTGTTGTTCTTATTGTTGTTGTAGTGGTGGTGGTTGTTTGTATTCCCAGTAGAAAAAGTGGTCTTCGAAGACATTGTCTTCAAGACGGTCTTTGATACCGCGTCCGCATGTTCAAGCAAATTTGAAAAACAATTGCTCAAAACATGAATATAAATACTCTTTCTTTGCTTTCTCTCTCATTTTTAGTGTTCATAGCAACGTATTTGAATTTTGCCTCAGATGACGCTATGTTTTATAAATGAAGTGACGCAATAATTTTGAAGTGTAGTAAATAAACATTTGTGAAATAAATATTAAAAAAATCAAAATGAATAAAGAAACAAAATCATTAAACTATGAAATATTAAAAAAAATAAATTAAATCAAAACAAATTAAATATTGACTTAGTTCCTGGAAAATATATTGATATTAATATTGAAGACAATAATTCCAGTGAAAGTTGTTTAAGAAACGAAACAAAGGATGTTGAAAATAAAAAAACTAAAAACACTTGTGAAAAATTAGCTGTTATATTTAAAAGACACAGGATTAACAGGCGTTGTGGTAATGATATTTTAGAACTCTTAAGATCAGAAGGTTTAATTGTACCAAAATCCTCTTCAACGCTTTTGAAAACATAAAACTTCAACAATTGATGATAGCGAAATGCTATAAATTATTTTATATTAGTGTTAGTTAATTTTAGATATGCTAAGTTATATTAAGTTAATTATTTAAATTAATTTTAATTATGTTTACTAGTTTTTACTAGTTTATTATTAATATCTTAATAAAATTTATAATAATTTATAATTTACTTTTAAAACTTTTAATTTTGAATGTAATGTAAGAAATTATTATATAAAATAAATAAAAGTACAAAATACAACAATTTCTTTCTACTTATTTAAAGAGAAAATTGAAATTCATTTAAAATTTAAAGAGCGCAATAAAAGAGTAGAAATAAAAAAAAGCGTGAAAAAATTATATGAGCACTGCACTAAGAGCGCACAACTTTCTGTCGAATGCGTCCGTTATGCAAGACATGGTCTTCGAGACGGTCTTCGAGACATGTACACAAAAATTCATTGAAGACATTTGGCTAATTTGTATGAAAGTGTCTTCGAAGACCGTCATACATTTGGATCGATCGGTCTTCATGTATGTATCCATGTCTTGAAGACGTCTTCGATGACGGATCGATCCGTTTTCTACTGGGTACTTTTGTTTATACTTATACATATGCATAGAGAAGTGCACTTTACTCGCATAACCTCATAAGAAACCAGTTTAGGTTTATTGACAGCAGCACAAAAGGTACGCTTACACTTACGCTTACGTCAATAACAAAAAACGAGTATCGATACAATAACAATAACAACAAAAACATTATTCTAGCGCATAGTCGTCTGTCAAACCGACCGACTGACTGTCCACGAGCTTATAGAGGTGCAAAAATTATGCAGGCACAAGAAACAAAGCAGTGCGCTGTGTGGAACGCCTTATAGGTTAAATCGCTCGGTTACTCATTCGCTGTTCACCGCTAACACAATGACTGCAAAATGCACGTTTAAAAATGTAAATAAAAATTGGAAGAGCCAAAGCCAAAGCCAAAGCCAAAGCCGAACATGAAGCAGGAAGTGAACCCTCATTGCACTTTTAAGTACTTTATGTGGATTCTTGGGAATATCTCTTCTTTGACTTCTTTCCAATCCAATTCTATTCCAATTCTAGTTTGTGTAATTTTATATTAATAATTAAATGAAATTGATTTAAAATTTAAAACAGATTTCAAATACATCAATACCCTATATACTTCATTCAGGACCATCATCATTTATATACAAGAATAAAATAAGATAATTAAAGATTTTGACCGCTAATTTAAAGGAAGGTATCCTTGATGTATTAATCACTGAATTTCGAATAGTTTTTTTAATTCTTTTGGTGCCCCTTAAACTGAAGGTTTTAATCTACATTACCACAAGTCGATTAATATCACTGAATCAAAAGCAATTTACTCACAATCATGCACTGTTTTTAAAGTCGGTTTTGTTTTTTAAGGAATTTTAGCTTTTATGTCGTACGTTACTTTATATATATATATATATATTTATACGTATTTCGGCAAATTCGCTTTTGTCTTCATCAAGTGATTTCCTAATATTCAAATTTTTATTCGATTGCGTATGGGACCTTCGAAATTTACTCATGAGTTCTTTTTTAGTCGCAATCAACTGTCCATTTTGTAATAACCCATTATCCATAGATCATAGATACTTAATAATTATTCTATTTTTCGTAATTCTATTCGTTATAGTATCTTTTCAAATATTTTATGTACCAGCCTATTAAAAACAGTTACTATAAACATACTTTTGATAAACAAATGTATTAAAGTCTGTAATTTACCCAACAAAATTAATTTTATTATATCTGAGCTGCAACCCCAGACTGCAAGTGATCGTTTTCTTATTTTAGTTATAAGATTTTATAGTTTGGTGTTAAGTATATTTAATAAATTAAAATAAATAAATCTTTAAGAGCGTCAAAAATAGTATAGAACCAATTAATTTAGAGCGCACTCCTGACTTATGAAAATTTGAAGATATAAATCTACACACACCGAAGATATCATTTTTATTCCTCATTTGATAAAAACAAAGTTCCACATAAGCCTATTGACTCATTGTGTTATCGTATAAGAATTTTAGAGATTTAAAAACCTACTTTGAACCTTTGGCAAAACTTAAAATGCTCTTTAGAGGAAGGAATTGGAAGCCTGGGATTGAATAAGATCCTTAAAAAAAGAAAGCCACTAAAATAATAAATTGGCGTCGCGCTGGCACTTGACAAAGCATTTATCATGCACTTTCATCGTTCTCTTCACAACTGCGACGGGAATTATTTAACGGAATATTCAGCTTTCTAGCATGGTTCCATGATCGGTGGTATACGATCCGTCAACAAACCTACCATAAGAGTGATATCTTTACATGGCATGTTAATGAGAATACTGGATTGTTTCGTAAAAGAATGCAGTCCACTAACATATAGACGCCTACATATCGTTAAGTCTTCTCTACTTTTATTTAGATAAAGGCAAAATAGAGACAAAAATTTTGTAATAATTCTACATCGAATTAAGATTTAGTTATATAGACTAAATTGGAAACTTAAAATGAAGTGGAGTCTAAAAGAAAGTGGTAATGAAAAATTTAATAATAATCTATAACTCATATTAACACAGTAGGGTGACTACTTAAGGCCAAATTTAACCATAATCTATAACTAAAATGATCACAATATACCTACCATTTAAGATCGAAGTAAGTTTTGTGTTGTCACGCATATTTATCGGTAAAACAGTAAAATTTTCGAGTAAATTGAGGTAAAGTAAATAGATATTTCCTAGGGATTTTTTGCACTGCTCACTTATGTAAATATTTATTTATTGCACTTATTTATTATTTTTGATTAAAAGTTTTCAAATTTATTTATTAAACATCTTATAAAATTTTTACAATGGTTAGGTGTTACCAATTACCTAATTTTTATTTAATTTACCCTATTCGAAATTCTGATAAATACCAACACACGCTGCCATATCGACATAATTTATTATTTCCCTCAATTTACTCGAACGCGCACACGGCCTCAAAGGCGATTGTGATTCTATTTTTTGAAAGACCCAACATATTTTTAAGTAAATTCTATAATCTTCTACTATAATCAATAAAGTAGTAGAATCAATACAGTTCATTACGTTTCATACAAAATCTTAACCTGACATATGTATAGTATATATATAAGTATATAAGGTATAGAGTTCCACTTACCTTTTAATAATATTTTCCTTGACCCATTGATATAAGTTTTTGTAGTAAAAAAATTTCCTTATATTTTGCTGGGATAGCCTTCACTTAGTAATTTAAATTCCAATTAGAAGATTTCTTATTAGCTACATGAGTTTTGTTGTTGTGTTGTTGTTTTGTTGTGCGTAATCTCGCTGCGAGGGACTTGCACTCATAAAAATGCAGGGTCGGTATGTGGTTTGGGCAGGGAATAAATAATTCACATTCACTATTTTTAGATGAAAAATCCAAACCAGTGGATTTTTATTAAAATAAAATGGAATTAAAATAATATTACTAATTAAAATTAATAATAAAACTAATTTTAAAATCTGCGTTTATTTCAAACTTCAAATCGCGAATTCACTTTGTCTGCAAATTTGTTGATTTTGATTTAAATTTGGCAATCAAAACTCGTTTCGCGCATGCAACACGGCAACAATTAATTTTGAAATAAAAAAATTATTAATTTTTACACTTAATAATTTGTAAATCTATTGAATTTACTTTTTATTTTTGCTTTGCACAAATTTTGAATTGTGATTATTTTTAAAAACCAATCAACAAAAACCAGATTCGTTTTTTTTGTTTTTTGATTTGTGTGTTTTGTATTATGAAACCGAGCCAAGCGGCGCTGACGATGACAGTTTACAATAAAAAAAAAAAAACAGAGAACAATAATTACAGCATCATTCACAAATCACAACTGTTGCACAATTCATCGCCGTAAGAGTCAACAACAACAATAACCGAAATCAGCAATCAGCAAAATTTATTTAAAAACCTTTTTTGATTTATTCAATCTTATTTTATTCAAATCTTTTGTAATTCAAATCGTACGTACATTCACAAACATCAAACAAATATAAAACATTTGACAATTTTGGTACACAAAACACAAATATACACGCTCGACAGTTAAACAAACTCGACGACCGTTCCCTTTAAGCGTCTAATAAGCTATGAGATGAAACAGCGTTGAGAGAACTCCACAAGCAAGCAAGCCAACAGACGGCATGATACCAACACACACATTTTCACACAACACACTGGCAACATCACAACAACAGCACCAACAACAACAAACATGTTCTGTAAAATTACTCATAAACGTGTTTACAACAAAAACAGAAGAACAAACATAGAACAAGTACATTTGTTTGTTGTTCCAAAGGGAGAAGCGAAACTTCATATGTTGATAAAGAAATATGTTTCTATGCATATATGAAATGATCAACATGCTGCTTATATTAGCAACATTCATTTTACTACACTGAGAAGTTTTGTGCTAAGAGTTTTTAGAACACAACAAAATATTGAAAGAAGTTTTTAAAGAATTATTGTAATGTTTCTATTTTTAGTACAATTGAACTTTTAAATACTGATAGAAGATTTTTAGACATGCAATATTATATAAGGCTTTAGTGGATGAAGGGATGGATTTTGCTGCATATTTGTGGAGCTAGGTACAATAGTCTAAACATAGCATAAAAATGTAAAAAGTGTCACTTTTTATTCAAAATCAATACTTGTAAGTAATAATTGTAAGTATTAATATGTATAATGGAAGTAGAAATACCTTAATTCGAGTAATCACTTTATCATCAACTGTAAAATGTAGATATAATTATTATAAAGGTACTTATGCCTTTGTACTGTTGCAAAACGCTGCGATTAGTTTCCACCAACTGGAATTCAACTAGTATTAAAAGAAAGAGTTCTTCCATTTATTATTATTATAATAATTTCCATGGTGGATTATTTACTCTCTTGCTAAGAGTATGTTATATTCTCTTTATATCATGACTTTTGTAGCAACATTCTTCAAGTTAACTTATTACATCTTAACTTGAAACAAACATTACTCTTTTAAAAATGATTCATTGAAATTCTTTATTCTACTTAAAAAATATATACAAGTTTTTTGATATGGGATCTTTTCTTTTTTGAAAATGTCGACAAATAAATAATGAAAATGCTCTTCACCCTTTCTTAAAAACTGCAATAGATTCTAACTTATTTAGTATATATAAATGCTAGATATTATCCTATTTAAATGCCTTTTACACCAATCTTATAAGTATCACCAGCTGTAAAAGTCTTAAAACTTCTTTATGATTTTCCGACAACATGGATGGTCGTACACACGACCGAAAATCGAAGTGCACTTAGAGAAAATGTGATCAATAAAATTTTACCAGGCCATTAAAGCACATTTAACAACAATGTACATAATCTTTATAAATGTAGTGAAGTGGAAATTTCAAAAATCTTACTGTTAAATGTAAAAGTTTGAAGAAATTGAAAAATAATAAAATTTAGTTTCATTAAACAGCAGTTGTGCATGCGTTACTTTAACAAGTATTGTAAAAATCTATAGCCTGTTTGTATTTGCGTTATAAACCACAAGATACACAAGATAACCGATTACTCTTTTCAACAAACACAGTATAAAATGACATCACTAGGCTTGTGACATTCAACAACATTGTTTCGCTAATTATTTGACAGCTGAGGCACATGTGAAGATTTGTTTTGTAGGAATTGAAATTAACAATTGTTGATTGACTTGTTTGTAATTTTATAAGATATTTAACATTTATTAAATAAATAAAATGGATGGAGATGCGCCGCAAGAACCAACGATTGATTTTGTGCCTGCGTTGTGTTTTGTACCGCGCGGTGTAACAAAAGAACGACCAGAAAAAGTTGCTTTATCACGCAATGAACTCGAAAAGATAATAAAGGACGCTAAGGAGCAGTTAGGTGGCGGAGATGGTGACGGCGACAACGATGACAATGACACAGATAACGAGAATAATGCCAATAACATGGATGTAGATGACGTAAGAAACACAAATGAAAACAATGATCCCAACGACGAATTCAATTTCGATAACTACGAGCAGGAAGAGCAAGGTAATTTGGCTAGTATTGCAACCATTGTAAATGCAGATCAACAAATAGCTGATGAAGATAACGATTCTGAAGCTGAAGATGAGATTATAAAGTCAACAGATAATTTAATATTAGTTGGGCATGTACAAGATGACGCTGCCTCGATGGAAGTGTGGGTATTTAATCAAGATGAGGAATCTTTGTATACACATCACGACTTTTTATTACCAAGTTTTCCACTGTGTATCGAATGGATGAATCATGATCCAGGCAGTAGTAGTGCAGGTAATTTGTGTGCAATTGGTTGTATGGACCCTGTTATCACAGTATGGGATTTGGATATACAGGATTCGTTGGAACCTGCATTTAAATTGGGCTCTAAAGGCAGTCGTAAAAAAAACAAACCTCGCATTGGTCACATGGATGCTGTACTAGATTTGTCATGGAATCGCGAATATGAACACATAATTGCCAGTGGTTCAGTTGATAAAACTTTAATACTTTGGGATTTGGATGAAGGCGAGCCACACACAACTATTACAGCATTCAAAAATAAAGTCCAGTCCGTAGAATTTCATGGTACAGAAGCACAAACTCTTTTAACTGGTTGTGCTGATGGATTGGTGCGTATTTTTGACTGTCGTGATCCAGAAATTATCAACACATCGTTCATTAAATGGAAAATCAATGGTGAAGTTGAAAAAGTACTTTGGCATCCAACAGAAACACATAATTTTATAATCGGTACAAACGACGGCAGTTTGCATTACGCGGACAAGCGCAGACCTGATTCATTTCTGTGGTCATTAAAAGCGCACGAGGAGGAAATATCTGGCGTTTGCTTCAATGCGCAAAAACCAAATTTATTGACCACCAGTTCCACAGATGGAGTGCTTAAAGTCTGGAACTTTTCCACGAGTAAAATAGATGAAGTTCATTCACATGATTTTGAAATGGGGCGGCTACAGTGCATGAAGCAGTGCCCAGAAGATCCCTATACGCTGGCGTTAGGCGGTGAAAAACCACCACGTTGCCGCATCTACAATATTAAGAACTTTGAAACGGTGCGCAGAGTATTCGACATTCCAGATGCGATATAACTGACACAACATTTGACAGATGCATTGCAGCACGTTGGCGTTGGCTTATAGTGTATTATTCCTTATATTGCGAAAATATAGTTTAATAAACGTAAATGTCTGTAATGTAAAATTTTGTTTTATTTTCTTATTTTATAATTTAATAAGTTAAACTAATTAATAAAAAGTACTTAAGCTACTGTCTCCTGGGCTTCCGTTTCGTCATTGATAAATTGCACCAGCACAATTTCTTCGCCACGCAGGAGAATCTGACTACAGTGTTTAGTTACTTGTACATTCTTTCTGTTGAGGCTTTTGACTTTCAGTTCCGGCAGTTTTATGCCTAATGCTTTTAGTTCTTTTGTGCAGTCTTTGGATTTACCCATTGTGTTGTTTACGCCGTATTTATATTTTCTACGTTGCCAAACAACGCAAACGTCCACCAGCAACATATTCCAATGTTTATCGAAAAATTTTAAATGTCCTTCAATGTGGCCACGTACGCCATGCTCATTTCTAACTTGCACTTTCACATGTTCCCTGCTCTGCGACAGAGACGTATGTAGACGCTGCAATGGGCCGGTCAGTTTCTCCATGTGCGTATAGATATTTCTTAAGTGACGTTTGTACCTTGTGTCTGTTGATTGTATAGCCATTTGATGTGGTTCGAACCGGCGCTCAATTGATGCAGCTTCAACAACTGCAACTTTAGTAGGTTTGGACTTCTTCTCCGCGATTGTGCGCTGCTGTTTCTTTACCTCTTTTAACATGTTGTCACAACCAAAACGAGTCAAAGCACTTTCATAAGCCGCAAAATTTTGGAAGATGATTTTTGGCTGCTTCTTGGCTACCTGAAATTCTGGTGTATAGAGAGCGAGCTTTGAATCGAAGTGTTCGCCTACACAGTCCAAAGCAGTGCCTGTTCCCTCATGTGATTGCCACTTGACTGTGCCGGCTTTTGTTTTCTTTTCGGTCTCATCTTGATTTAAATTTGTAATTGATTTCGATGTACTGGGTTGGCAATCTTTATCCATATATAAATCGTATATGTTTTATATAATTTATTTCAGCTTAAAAACTGAGTCGATATTATTGTTTATTTGGTATTTTAAGTAAAGTTCAAACAGCGCGCAGCAACTAAAAAATCAGCTGTTCAGAAGTTGTGAATAGTGTTGGTAAGCGGTAAAAGTTTATTTTGTATATTCTAATATTTCTTCACTTCAGTATGACCTCTAAAGAATTTTTTACATAATATAAAAACAATATTTTCTTGAACAATCTGGTTTGCCATTTTTATGATATCATTCTGTATCTAAAGTAAAGTCTTAATAGTACATTTAGTGAGAATAACTTGCGATATGTGTTCCTATAGCCTTTATTAAAGTAGTTCATTTGATTTATGCTACTAATGAAGTCAATTAACCTTACCAATTGCTTTTGTGCTTTCCATAGTAAAGTTATAAATCTATAGAGTTAGTTAATAATAAATCAAGGGAAATTACGCCGAAAATGTCAAATTCACTATTGCAAAATATGACATATTTGACACAGATACCGACAGATAAAAGCTACTTCACTTGTAAAAATCAACTTATGTCAATGAAAACAACCGAATCTTGATCTGATTAATATAAATTTATTTAGTTGCAGTGGGAACATGATATTACTGTGATAAAATCACATTGATTGTATAATATAAACACGTTAAAAAACCGCTCAATATCCACAACTGAACAGCAAATTGTAGAATCTCTTTTTTTCCAATGAGTACTGGGCATCTAAACCCAGGCTAGAATTTAGGGAAAATATCTTTAAGGAATTGAATAAAAAAGTGTTGTAGTATCAGCCTTGAGGGACAGAGTTCTATATGTGGTAATCCAAATTCAACAAAATCGGAAGGATTAGGAGTAATATATCAAGAAGAATATGGAAAATACATCGGAAGCGGATAAGAATATTAAAATGATTGGTAAATTACAAACGTTAGGCATAAATATTACATCCGGGGTTATCTTGATCTCAGTTAAATAGGGGGAAGGAAGCGATTAGAGAATCGTTTTTATTCAAGAAAAATAACTTACATTAGCCATTCATATTTAAATATATATTATTTTTGAATATAAGATTTTATTGACTAAATTAAGTATAAAATTGAATTTAACATATATTTTGTTACTTGAAGAATTGTAAGACGTACAATTTTGCTGCAAACTTATTAGCATTCATTCATTGTGCAGCGGCGTCTCTTAGTCATACGGCTTGGGCAAGCTTGACCGCCATGCTTTGGTTTACTAATTACATAACGATAACGCTCGGAATAGCCTAAACCGCAGCGCACACTACACTCAGACCAATTTGACCAGTCGGACATAATGCAACCCTCAGGAACCATCTCGTCCGATTGCGTAGTAGTTGTAGCTGGGCGACTGGTTGTAACAGTTGAATCTAGAGTCAAAGCAGAGATGCAGTTTTTATTTTATTATATTCCTCACACTTCCTCATACTTACCCAACATGCCGCAAGTATCAATACAATTTTGCTCAGATAAAAAGTTATTACGGTTTCCACGGCAGCCACCATAAATGAAACTGTGGCATTGACCGCTGTTAGCATCATATGCAAAACGTGTGTAACTGCCACGACAAGGACCAGTATCAAAACGTTCCATACAAATATCTACGTTGGACAGCTTTATTAAATTATTTGTTACCAATTTGTTACTTCAAATTTTTTCACCTTTAGTCGTTTCCATATTGAAGACGCAGTCCTGTTTAATACTGCATTCCTTTTGTTGATGCAACTCCATGCGATTATTACATTTCTCCTTTTCTGCAGCATCTTCCATCAGGAGTAAACGTGTACGTATTGTAACGCCGCGACCGCAAGTCGCTGTGCAGGGACTCCAATCACTCCACTGTGTAGTTGGGCACATAGGATCTGGTAACTCTACTTGCTCGTAAGTACAATCGGGACGCATGCATTTTTGTTTTTCAACTACGCTCACATGTGGACAACGTTTTCGACCCAAATGATTTGTAAATGTGCGGGTACGCATTGTTATGCCAATGCCACAACTAGCAGAGCACTCAGACCAGGGAGCCCATGGAGTAGTCTTACAAATGCCAGCACCTTCGCCGTCGTCACTTACAAGGCTTTGACTTTTAGCTAAATTTTCACCATCGTCGTCATCCTCTTGTGCACTGTAGAATACAAAACCAAAAATAAGAAAATTGGATCGATTCGATAAATTCGATATATATGTAGTACTATAGTACTTACCCAGCTCCACATTCCGGTATATCGGCGACACACATTTCTTTAGAAACAATTTGTCGTGTACACTTTAAAGATTCTGCCAATTTTGGATTTATGTATTGACGCGTGTGCATGCGTATACCTTTGCCGCAAGTAACAGAGCAAGGACTCCATTCACTGTATTCAGTTACACGGCACTCAGCTGTAAAAAAAGAAGAAGTATTAGAAGTATTAGAATTGGTTCATTGCTTAGAACAAATTTCAAAAAATTTTTAATAACTTACAGCGTATATCCTGTTCTTCTACATCGTCGGAGACATCTAGTTGTAGAGCTTGTAGGAAATCGTCATCACAATTTCGGGAAATTATTTTCTCACGCCTGATATGAAGTTTGGCCAAAGGCGTCATTTCTTTACTGCTTGGATTATAGAAAGGTGCACGTGGATCTTCTGGATACATTGTTGTGATGCGATACATGCGTTCACGTGGTATTGTTTCTGAGTTTGGTGACTAAAATTAAAAACATGGAGGAGTTCCAAAATAAAAAATTTGTGGGTAAACCATATACAAACCATATATGTAATGCCACTATCAGTGCCGGCATCCCAGGGATATAAATCAAAATCCAAAGACTCTTGCCAGCTGCAATCATCTGTGCATAAATTCACACCACTAATACCAACGACCCAGTCGGGTGAAGGACCTGTGTATAACATATCTCCCTTTAATATATTTTAAATTGTTAAAATTGTTTAAATTCATACCGAACATTGATGCCAAAGATACTTTTGGATGTTTGCGGTCCACACGGAATTTCGAACTGGTATTTGAATTAACATTTGGGTACCATAAGCCAGGTGCTTTTATCAAGGTACGTAGTTTAGGTCCTTTTACACGCAGTTCGGCTTCTAAAGCTGAAGGAGAACCCCATTCGGCCAATGAACGGAAACCATCTGTGGCAATATGATTTTCACCCCAGAATGAAAAGTTAGACTCATGTGAAGCACCAATAACGTCAGAGAAATGCGTCAACCAAATGGCAAATGGATAATCCTTGGGATGTGTTTCGTTAGACCAAATGCCCTCCAAAACGAACTATGGTAAAATAAAAGTTATTTGTAGTGTAAAGGTGGAATAAAAAAAGGCTCTGAACAAACATTGTATTTAGCTTCATCGCAGGCACAACACTCTTTTTTAAGTGTAGTTGCATCTGGTTTCTTTTCACATACAACTTGTGTCAGTTGTCCATCGTCAGAGTACCAGGAACGTGGTGCTTCATATACCATAGCAGATAATGAGACACAGCCTGAACCTGCAGCGGGTGCCACCCACATTACTTGTATTTCGGTCTTGGGCAAATCA
Source organism: Teleopsis dalmanni (assembly GCF_002237135.1). Classification (NCBI taxonomy): domain Eukaryota; kingdom Metazoa; phylum Arthropoda; class Insecta; order Diptera; family Diopsidae; genus Teleopsis; species Teleopsis dalmanni. The sequence continues at coordinate 11,714,558 of NC_051847.1, forward strand.
TCTGCCTCTGAGACAGTATTAACGCAACGATCATGAAACTTCGTTAGTGAATCACTGAATAGTTGGAAACGCCCAACACGCTGTGGATTTGCCGGTTGAGGACGTCGGGCACCAGTGTGTGCTTCTGCAGTGATTGTAAAATGACTGAAGTGTTGAATTTTGGCATGCGTACGTGAACCGAGCAGTAACACTAAAAATAAGGAATAATTAATTATAATTAAATAAACAACATTGATTAAAGAAGCAAGATATATGTGAATAGGATACATTAGAGAGAACCTTTGCAAGAAAAGTTAACTGGTTTTATAGTTGTGAGAATAACACTTAACTACAAAGATTTTTGGAATATAGTAATGAAGCAATATACATAAGGTTGTTAAAATTTCGCAATTTCAAAATATTTGAACCTATAGTATCGTAATGGTAAAGTATTCCTCTCCAGCAGAACAGAGTTGAGATTGTAGGTGGGATATTTAACGGGTCACCATGGACTGCGTTATCACCTTAATAAAAGGAGTCTATCCGAAGAGATGGAGTGTCGACTCTGCTTGGTAAGCAGTCGAGACTTCCAGTCACATTCTCTGTGACTGGCCAGCCTTGATCTGGGCCAGGAGGAGGTCATTGGGAGGAGAGCTGCTCTCCCCTTCTGACATTAGGAGGTCCTCAACGGCCGACATTCTAGCCTTCATTCGGAAGGCGGAAAGTTTTCTCTTCGGTTAGGGTCTGTTGCAGCATAAAAGATCAATCTGGTCGCAGTGCTCCGCTCCGTTGAGAGGTAATCACCGTTCATACCTATTCCTATTCCTAACATAATGGCCACTTGACTGAAGAACTAAAAACTTGCTGTCCCTAAATGCCGCTTTGATAGATACTGCATATATCTGACGCATGTTTGCAACTAAGTCAGTAGTGAAAGTTGTTGCCATCATTAGACAAATTGAATCACTTAAAATACATTGTGCAGGTAACGATCGAAATATGTTTAAATCGGTTGAATCCAGGTTCGAATTCGTTCGTCAATTTGACGGATCAAGTGTTACCACTTCCGTCGAGATTTCATCTTTTGAAGCAAAGATGTGGGGAACAGTTATATTCGAACATATATATAGATTGGTTTATAGCATCAGATCTACGAAAGGTTGGAAATTTAAAGCTACTATTCATCATAGCATGAGAGAAAGGCACTCTTTAAATGATATAAAACATTTTTGGTGTGCAGATGAATTAAATACTAACCAAAATTAGTGTACGATTTCTTAGCCCCAACATCAGTTCGCTTATATTGAAAAAGTAGTAAGTAGTAGAGGACTAATTCGAGTAGTTATAGAATAATTGATTATATCAAACTGATAAGAATAAAATTATAAATGAACTCACAAGATCTATATTCTTCATGCAGTCATACGATTTAGCCACAGATATGACGAGACTCATAGTTCAAAAAATATCGTGGTGTAGAACATTGGTTAGGTGAGATATAAGTGAGATCAAAATCTTTATATAAAAAGATATAACTGCTAGTACCTCTGCCACTAGTAACCCTGCTATATTTGACATATTATATAACAATCAAAGGAAATAAATAGTACACTATGAACTATAATATAACTTCTGCTCAAAGTACGTCTGTTCACAACCTTTAAAAAGTGAGTTCTTTAAAATGTGGTGTATATATGTTACTTGAGTAAGTAAAATAATAGGATATCAACGGCGATTTTAGGAAGTGATCCATTGTCATATAAAACTTAGATGAATTAAGACCATTTTAAACTTTTAATGACGAAGATTTTTAAGGGGAGGTCCTGTAGTTGATAACAGGTATTGTAAAAAAAATTCTCTACGATATTATACACGTTACAGTGGAGAAGGAGATGTAAAGTATTTCTTATAGAAACATGAAACGTAATATTACTGCTGAAATTTTGAAATGATTTCTTAACCGATTGCTATCGGGAAGTAATGAGAAAAATATGTAACTGTCTAAAGTTGTTGCAGTACAACAAGACTTTAAAAAGGCATTCACATATAACAATATTAAAATGTGTTATCTTCGTTTGAACTGAAAGGCCATATAAATGGCAAACTTTTTAAAAAAACTTTTGCGATTAAATAAAAGTCAAAGGTTAGCTGTAGGTAGACCAACTTAGACAATATATTCTGTACGTGATAAGACCTACCATAACTCTTATTAAAGTGTAATTAAATCTCAAATTCTTATTTGCTGAATATAAACATATAAACATTGTCTGCGATAAGAAGAAAGATTATTATATAGCATTTAATAAAAGATTATAGTAAAATTAACAAAACTCTTACAGATCTACTTATTTATTAAAGAAATATGTGCTATAAATTTAAAATGTAGATATTTTCGAAATAACTTCTCTATATAGTAAAATTTCCAATAGAACTTAGTTGGTTGTTTTCCGAAATAACAATAAAAACCGAATTTTTAGGCTTATTAAAAAAAGTTAGAATGTCAAATATCTGCGAGCATCTTTAAGTATAAGTACAGATGTACTATAGATCGAAGAATCTTTTCAACAAGCTGGTTTTATTAGTAACTTAGGTTTTTAAGATAAGATGTTTTCTGAAATGGTGAAGGATCTTTTTAACAAATTGACAAGCTCTGTTAGCTCAGAAACCATATTCAAAACCTTCTGCACAGGCCATCATCATGATTGTTTGGATATAAATCTTTACTCTAATTTTTGTTGGAAAGTATGAAATCCTAAATTAACCGAAAAAAATTATAATATTGCATTGAAATTTTTTCAAGAATTAATTATTTCTTAGAAATATAATATTATATATACATTATATATGTATATCATATTATATTCATATCATATTATATGTTTCCCTGAAGATGACTATCAATTATAGTCGAAATATTGGAAAAATATTTTTATGATTTATATAATTTGTTTTTAAATATAAATAATATTGGTCATTTAAATGATCAATATAAATAAATTATTATAAAATTTTATAAATAATTTATTAAAACATTCTTTTATATTAAAAATATAACCACTCTTCCAAAGTATTGGGGAATTCCAAAAATAACAATCAATAAAACTGTTTGCATTCTTTCAATTACCATATGGAATAACTTACAAGTATAAGTCTTGCCAGGAACATAACCAACTGCACCATCAGCTACAATTAATTTATATCCATTATCGCCGCGCGTTCGACGACCATGTGGCAGATGAGTCGGGGCACGAGGACAGCCCGCAACTAAATTAATTGTTGCAATAACAAACAATAAAACTGCAATGTCGCACTTAAATAATTGCATCTTAGGTACTTTTTTTATAAAGCAATATAAAAAATTTAAATATATGTAAATTCACATATATTTGTATTATAAATTAAAACATTTAAATGTGTATTATTTATTTCACACAATTAATTTCTTTCTCAGAAAAGTATCAATGAGTATTCACAAGTACTATAGTTCAAAAATGATAGCCTTTTTAGGCTACTGGCGTAGCACTTATCCTTATAAATAACTATATATACACATATACATATATTTGCATATATATATGTTTGAGTATATATTTTTCACTTTCAATCCGCGCGTTAAACGTTCTACTTCGATCGATGTACGCGCTCAAACTGAACTCCTCAAAATAGAAACCGACTTCCAGCTGAGCTTGAAATGAGTACATTTTCTGGGCGAAGAACATTCTTACTTATATTTTTAATAGATTAAGTCATTGAAGATGCGTGTCTTTGAGAAGAGCACTTAATTGATAAGATTTCTTTGTTTTATGCACTACAGTCGTGCTCACATATGTTCAATACATCAAGAATTAAAAAATTTTAGCTTGATGGTTTTTAAGTTGGTAAGAGAAAATATAAAGGGACTTAATTCCATCGATATCTTTATCTTGTATGATAGAGACTATTTTATTAAATCTGCTTTATATTTCGATCAGAGCAGTGTAATTTTATAGCATTGAAGATTAACGTACAAATACCTCTCTCTCCCAAAAAAATAAAGCACAAAAAGCTAAGTTTGAACGACGACAGAATGGTTACCTTTAGTCCACTAGAAAGCCTTATCAATAAATAGGATCTAGTTCCGTAATACAAGAATGGTAGTTTGTAATTCTGCAATTCAAGAACGGAATGCAGAATACTCATTAGCATGCTAATATGGCTTTGTCTGTTGAAAGCATATTCCCACAAGATAGAACTGGCTCTATCGACAACGGGAAGAAAAAATTTTCGATTGAGGCAATGTCATTTACTAAATGAGTTTGCTACACAAATGATCAACTTATCATAATAAGCAAAACTATAAATAAACATTTTAATTTATATATCTTAATTATTTCTCTAATGATTGATAGTCGTATGGGCATTTCAGTATAACGAAGCCGACCTTCCTCAAATTGAATTGGTATTGATATTTCCATTATTTGTGATAATTATTTAAATTCGATATTCTTTAAAGTCTAGAATGGAAACATTGTTTCTCATTCTCAATTTTAATAATTATCATGCTCTTCGCTCTTCCATCATTGTGTTTTCAATTTTTTGACCTCAGAGGTCAATTGGGTGTAGTGATAAGCATTCAGTTGATTATTATGTATTCTTTCGGATTTCAAAGTAATATTCTCGTGATTTATATATTAGACAAACATAAAATGTGTTTCTAAGATAATAAAATAATATTAACAAATCGGATTTATTGCAAAAATAAGGATATATATACGAATGTATATATATTTACGTGCTGTGTATGGATACTTTCAGTTTCGTTTAGTTTTTATTCTATATTGAGAACGGAAATCTTTAAGATTGCACATAATGATATATAGTATTTTAAATATAATAGATTATTTATATTTAGTAAGAAAATTGTACACAATAAACAATTTGTGTTTATTGCTTGAAGAAAGTATTTTAGTGAGTGCTTATTAGAATAGAAGGAAACATGAGCAGTACGAACCGCAAATGCCATAACATTATGTCGCCGGTTGAATAATGCTAACAACATATTTTGTTGTTGTTATTAACAATCTTATGAAATGTCCCTAGTTTTATCAAATTTGCTCCCTTTCCTAACTCTTATTCTATGTCGCATGTTTACAAACTTCGTCCTTGTTCTGAGAAGCTTCTCATAATATAGTACATACATTTTTCTGCAGTCTATTTTGTCTAGTATGTCACAGAAATGGATAACCAAATGGAATATTAATCGGTAGAAGGTCTCTCACATCTTTCAAGTCAGATATTCAGATCATGTATAAATGAATATACTCTCGACATCATATCCTTATATGGACAACTATTAGCAAACCATTTCTGAAGGCGACTAACGTATATTAAATGTTCTTTATCTTCGAGCCTTTATCTTTGAAAACCTGTGACTGCTTTTTATGAAAGAAGATATGAATTATTACGTATAATTCAGTAAAGTAATCTTGCCATCATATATGTATTTGCATTTGTTTTATTGTATGAATATATCGACATATATGAGAGAATCCTTTCCTTAGCCGAATGCCGATTATCACGTGTCCTTTATCTTTGAGCGTAGTCTAAAAGACTCTAACTGACAAGCTTGACAACTATGAGGCAACTATTATGGAAGTCTTTATACAGAGTATTAAATACTTTTTTTGGAAGAGCATATTTAGCTTCTATTAAAGGAATTCTTCTTTGTATGCCAAACAGATAGACTATATATATCGCTAGATACTAATACCGACAAATTCGATAAACCAAGACTAACTGCAGTTTCTTTGGTCATTAGTGTTTAGGAACTTACGCAGAGAAACTTCTAACTCGTTTAAATACTTGCTGCAGAAAATGTGGAGACAGTTAAGAGCATTTTCTCCGTGACTGTCCAGCTTTGCTTTCCACAAGAAATGGGCTTATAGGGAAGTACTTTTTTGGTGGTTTGTAAAAATTTGGTTGTTTGTAGTTGATTGGTAAGACCAAAAGATGTTAAATTACTTAAATTCAACAGGATGGATATAGTTTTTTTTTTATATCTTAAGGTCTCTTACTGTTATTACTACATTTCTTGCAAATGGTGAAAAATCTCTTATTATAGGTAGCAGAAAGATATTTATTGATCTGTTACTGCCATCAATCCTTTAAGTCTCCATACTATATTGCATTAGTCAATTTCTTTCTGCTTCTCCGTATTTTATGAATACATCCAAACTTATCACAATGAAACTAATTTAAGTGAGATCAAGTACCAATGAGCACTAGCCACGCTTAATAAATCAATGAGTTCTTTGAGATCATGTGTGCATCGCAACAAAGTTCCGTCTGAGAAAGTGTCCATTTTAGATTTAAAGGGATGAAATAGAATTTCACTATTCTGCAACAGCTCTCTTGACACAATTGGGTTTAAAATATAGCCATGTGCTATATAGTTATTTACTCCTCATGGCGTTGACCATTTGTTTTTATGTTACACACCTTCTATTCATAATAACTGAAGGAATATAGATTGATGTCTCCATTGGAAAGGCATGAGATGGAAAGGTTTCTTCTTTTACAGCAGCATTAACTGATTTGCTAAGTCTAGTTGTAAGTCCATAAGTTTGATATATGATATTCTCTAACTTTTGTTAAATAAAATATTTTGTTTGATGCTTTATATATTTATATATATATATATATTAAATTTTATTGCAATAAATTTGTGTATATCTTTCAATCTAAAATTTTTCTTATAATTTCAGTTTAAATTACATACAAATTTTACAAACGAGACTTATAAATGAGATTCTATTTCATAAAAATCAATAAACAAAAAAAAAAAAAATCCAAACAGATTTGTTGCTTTAAATGATCTTCGATAGTTATATATATTTATAAATATAGTGTATATAAGTAATTTGCATATATATTCATAATAAGAATAATATTTATATGTTGATGCATTTTTAGGAAAAGCATTTTTACAACTCACATGTTAACTTATAAACTATAAACTTATATCTTTCTCAAAAAAAAAAAAACAATATAGAAATGAATTAATATATATAAAATAAACAAAAAAATAGTGATATATTTTACCACTATTAATCACAATTTATGCATCTTAAATAATCACAAAATTTTAATTAAAAATAATGTGCATTGAAATAATCAGTTATGAGTAATTTTTTTTTAATATTTCTTGCTTTTCAATTATAGAGAAATTTTTTCGTTGAATATTTATAAATTATATACATTGAAGTAAATAATATATAATTTCAAGTGTTTATATATATTATAAAAATAAAAAGTTTAATAAAAAATTTAAAAATGATTATATTAAATAAATATTTTATAAGTCAATGAAATTTCAAGTTGTTTTTGAAACATAAAATTTTTCTGAAATCAAACAAATTATTTTGTCAAGATACAAAAAAAAAGATACAAGATATATTCTAAGGTTCCAGTTGGCAATTCCGTTGAAGTTTTCCCTATAGGCTCGTTTGAAATTCATTATTGTGATACTGAGTATTGTGGCCTTTGGATGAATTGTTGAATTCAATACTAAAATGTTAAAATTGGAGTTTCGCGATGATCAAGCAAATCTGAAAAAACATAAACAAAATTTTTAATATTTTAATATTGAAAATAATAAAAAGTCACTATAGAGTCCCTACGGCTTTTAAGATGCAAAAGGAACTAATGGGGTTTATGATAAAGTTTGTAGAGTAATATAGATTGGCTTATATTTATGTTCATACCAAATATTTGTTATAATAAAATATAGATATTGAATATATCGGGCAATAAAAAAAGCTAAAGCGGTTTTTTATCACTAGATGGTGTTGTGACCCAATGGGTAACAACATGTGGCTGCACCAATGATATATGGTTAGTATATTTTAAATATAAAAGATATAATGATTACCTTATTTGGTTAGTTTAATTATACTTATTTTTTTATTATTTTCTTATAATATAAGTTCTATCAAATAAGAGTGTCTATAATTGCATGATCAGATTTAGGTTTCCAAGCCATTTGGCAGTTCGCAAACAAGAGCGATTTAATTTATTTAATAGTTGAAAAGTCTGTATATGGTAAAGCTTGAGTTCGCGATGGATGGAGGCTGGAAATTCCAACACAAAGAACTTAGCTAGGTTGAACAATCAATGTTGTGAATTCTGGATTAGGAGTTGGTAACAGTTATCGTTCTTATTCTTATTTTTGGATGCGTCTTATTTGATCGACACTTTTATTACAAACAAAATGTGCGACGGAACGTATATCAGCAAATCCTCTTCTATCCATAATAAACTCATCTAAGTGGAACTAAAAAATGTTTGGATAATCCACTACTTTACTGGACAGCCTAGTCATTCTAATTTTAGTGGACTTGGTAATGGTTTTATTCATGTTTTTATGGATTATTCTGTATATTAGAGTTTATGACATGCCAGGAAATTTTCAATATATTCCTTAGGGTGATGTTTTGTAATATTTGCAATTTATGGATTGCTAATATATGCGTATTCTATTTCTTATTTTCGAATAGGGGAGAAAGCTAATTCAGAGTTTGTGTAAAAATTGTTTTAAGATAATTCATTGTACCACTCTACTCAATTCTGGCATTGTTGATTCATAAAGCCTTTGGATTCTGATGACACTTACGAGTAAACAGTTAATTATTGAAGATCCAAAAGAACTGTGTGATTAGCTTAAGAATTACTTGTCATCGAAGAATTACTTACAGAATCGAAATCTAGTCATAGAAAAAATTCTAAAAGTCTAGTCACATAAAAATTTGTTTTTTACCCGTATTTTAATAACATAATTGAAAACAGCAGCTATAGTTTCTTGAGTAAGCATTAATGCTATGTGAGAGTATTTTTTCAAATGATTATAGGGACATCATAGGCTCCCTATAATCAGTTTTATTTTACATTTTATATAAATATTTTTTCACAAAAACATTAGTAGAATTAAAAGAATTAATATTATGTATAACAGTCTTACCCTTTGCAATGCTCCACCAAGGCAGTGTCACATAGGTTAAAAATGCATTCAGCGGTGTAGATTGCTGGCGACGATTTTCTTTCCAGAAATGGAATGACTGTGTAAAGCCACGACTTGCCCAAAGTGGATTGTATGCACCATCATCAAGTTCTGAAATACACACAAATTATACATAAAAATATATAAATACAAAGAATATTGACAAGCAAGAAAATTAAGTCAAACTATCTAATAATAATTAATATGAGTATAAGTAACCTTTGAAAGTTTTCCTAGGAAAGTCACACCAATAATAAATATTGGTGCCATCTGGTGTACGTCGTTTGGGCACCAAATTCATGGCTTTGTTGTAGAAAGCTTGTTGAGCTGCGGTACGCTTGGGACGTGGTAAAGTGGATTGTTGTGTGACATGTTCAAAATCATCGCTCTCATGGGTGTTATTGCTTTGTTCGACTTGGGTTGGCGATATGGTTGCTTCACAATTGCCATTGCAATCGTTCAGCATTGGAGTAAATTCTGTTGGTTGTTGTGTTTCAGCATCTGAATTTTCTTCCCTGTTTTGTGTTTTATTATCAATGTTTACGTTATCAGTTACCGTTTTTAGCGGCAACTGAAATGGAGGGCATTCTGTATTGACAGGTACACATTTTTCAAAAATTAAAGTTTTATTTTGTGTATCATTTGTTGTAGTTGTTGCTGCATTTATATCTGCAGTTGTTGGCGGCGATGGTTCCTCCATGACAGGCAATTCTTCTCGTCCTCGCACATTTATCATGAGCTTTGAATCGTTTTCACTAAACATTGCCATTTTGGCACCGTTTTCACTTGCAATTATCTCGCAACCATTCAGTGAAGTTGCATCATCAGCAATTTCATACTCCTGAAGTTTAATGTCCTCTCCATTGGAGTTTGCTTCCACATTATTATTTGCGGTTTCCTTAGTTGTTTTATTTGTTTTTGTTTTCGTATTACTTTCGGTAGTGGATGCGGACATTTTCGGTCTTAGACGCTTTGGAGAAACACGTGCTAAAATATTTGCAGTTTTTGAGGACTTCTCCTTTGGCTTCTCTTTATTTTCTTTATCTTTTTGTTTATGTGTTTCCTTACTCTTTGTGTTTTCTTTATCTTTTTCCTTGTCTTTGTCTTTTTCTTTAACTTTAGTTTTCTCTTTTTTATTCGTGGAGCTTTCATTCTTCTTTGCTTTCCGATCGGCTGAACTTAGTGATGAACTACGAGTTATACTTGTTTTCTTATCGTGCAAACGTAAGCTACCTCCTCTTTTCGTTACCACTAATTCACTTTCAACACTGAGTATTGTCTTGTGTTTCGGTTTGGTCTTTTTATCGGGCATCTTATTTAGGCAGGCCGGCGTTTCATTAGCAACATCATCACAGGTTGGACAGTAGATCTCGGACATTTCAGGTGTGTTCTTATCTAAATCATTTGTGACCCAACGTTTACATTTTTTACCGCCGAAACAGTTACCACAGCCAGTGGTATTATTCGAAGTGGGTGAGGTGATGACTGTTACTTCGACAGCATCTGCTACTGGGGTACTAGCAATCGCTGCGCCATCTTCAGTGCTTGGATTTTGTAACAAGGTTGCATTGTGCTTTTCACAATTTGGATTGAGATGTAGTTTAGCTTCGGATGCCGAGAAAGCAGGATGTAGATCTACAAATAAATATAGATCGTTTACGTTTAAAAAAATAAAATTGCAAAATAATTTAATTAAATTAAAAGAAATTACACTCGAATTAATAAAAATAAATAATCTTGTGATAAAAATTCAAATTAAGCAAAATGCACATGCCTAACAAAAATTTTGGTGTTCATTCCTGAATTTTATTTGGACATATTGCATAAGCAAGGATATACTACAGTTAAAAGGATATTTTGAAAAATCGTTTATGAGCAAAGTATACAAACTAAGATAGATTACGAAGGTAACTGAGAGGAAATCTAAACATAAGGACAGTTTCTTACTAATATTGAGAGAATTTAGTTCATATAAGAAGCAAAAATGGAGCCATTAAATTAATGAAGAAGAATCTTATGTATAAAGTTGGGATCAATGTATTTAGCATGAGGATGTATAAGAGTAGTCGTCTACTGAAAATGCAAAGATTTTTTGGTGAAGTTCTTATACATTTGAGGCTTGTGTTAGCAAAAAGTTATTTTATTCCATAGGGAATATTGAATATGAGTCTGTGTGCTTGTAAAATTTATTTATACAATGAAAATTTTCTTCGGTGGACACCGAAAGCATCAACAGTACTTGCGGATAAAGAGAATAGTCCATATAAATTAATTTACTTAGTACGAAATATGAAAACTAGCTACTAGAAACTATATACGGTTAAGAGAGATGTTCGTTTTATAGAGCTTTGTTTTTAGTATTTGGTAGCACCCAACAAAAATATATGTCTCTCAATGGAATTAGTGCTGAATTGATAAATTATATCATTGACATTGACATAATGAAAGACATTATATCAGACTTTGGGGAATAGTTAATGTAAAAAGTTTTAAATTAATCAGTCTAAATTTAGAATATATATGTTATATACTCAAATTTTTTTTGATTTCTTTCATATGTAGGTTATACGATGATAAAAATAATTGTACCACTATATTTATAATAAGAGATTGTTTACTTCTCTGCAAAGTAGTGAATTAAAAAATGGATAGTTATAAGTTTAGGACTTCAAATATTACTGGTTTACGAGTATGAATAAACGTCTTTTAATTCATTTACACGTACATAAATATATTTTACTATATTTAACACACATAAACTAGAAATTAAGTTCAGTTACTAACTATTAATTTAAGTTACTAAGTTTTTTGTTAAGAAATTAAAAGTGTTTAAATAACATTAAATAAATATAGGAGTATTAAATTAAAAAATATTTAATAAAGGAAGGAGCGAAATAAAAATATTATTTTACACATTGGAAGAACTGTGTACTTAAATCCTGCTTTCTCGGCAAACTATACATATCTATTCAAAATATGTATTCTTAGGAAATATATGTTAAAATGTATTGGTTAAATAATGTTATAGTTTGTGGTGATTTTCTCTGACTAAAATATTTAGCAGAATAGATACACAATAATAGATAATGTTGATAGGTAAAAGCAGCAAATTTTTACAACAAAATTAAGCAATAAATTGAAAGTGGAAATAAATTAAAAATATAAAAAATTTAATAGAAAATAGTATATAGAACAGCTACGAGATTACATTTAAAGTTTAACAATGATTTTTTTTTTATACATAGAGTTTGAATATTAACTGAAGTTATATCTCAATGACAACGATTTTTATGACACGTGAAAGGATATGCGATGTCGTTAAGGACTTGAAGGAACTCAGGTGAAGTGTATTCCAAATGATAATACGGTACTCTCTACTATTGTTATCTACTATTGAAAAATGTTTTTAATTGTGTTACGCATATGTATATGGATGGTATCGAGAAAAATTTTATTTATAGAAAATATATTCAAATCAATTTTATCTATGCAATTATAAAAATCAAAAAAAAAAAGAGAAATCTTTCAACTACTGTATAAAATTTATGAAACAAAATCAGATTTTGATGCATTTTATATATAAACTTATATAAAACTTGGATTAAAAGGTCAGAGATGGTTTTTAAGGAAAGAATGTAGTAACAAAATTCTTAACAGGTCTCCGCTCAATATATCCAGGGGGGTGGTCAGGTTGTTTACATTAATTTACCTGACCTTTTAGCTCAATTGAGGTCAGGAAAAAATAATGTTTTAAACAGATAATTGACACGCATAAATGCGTTAATCATTCAGTCATCCCCGATCTCACCGATTTGTCCTAACACACACACACCAATTTGAATTTTAATTGATCTTTGGTTTCATTCCATTTAAGTGGGTAGGTTATTGCCCGAGGTTTTTAAAACAAACTGTTATTTTTATTGAATCATGACTTTGTATTCATTGAAACAGAAAATAGTTGTTGGAAGAATAAACAAGAAACACTTGTGCTTTGTTTTAATGCCACTGCATTAATGTTCTTGTAACCCATATTCGTTCGAAATCGATTGTTTTTATGTTTTGAAACTTATTTAACTAAATTATTTCGTATATTTACAAAAATAAAAAAACTCTCATAGGATTATAAGACGAATAAATCGGTTAGGATGAAGTGATAGGTGTAGGTAAAAAAGCTGTTGTGTGGGATGGAAAAGCGATGCCGATGAGGGTGGGTGCTAATTAAAAATGGCTTCGACCTAGTGAAAAAAACTCAGCTACCTCTCTATAAGATAGACCAATGAAACAATCAGGCTAAAATTAGTGTATACATTTGGGCATTGGATCAAATCAGTGACGTTATGAGGATTAACGCCGCAGTTGTGACACATATTTGAAATTTAACTAAAAAATTATTTGCTATAAGTTGGTTTGTTGGCATAACAGGATTTACTTTTCAAATCGCGTCGACTTTTTTTCTTATTTGTTAATGGACCACTAAAAACCAAAAGTATGTGATAGATGGAAGTTTTGTTGAATCTTATCTTTGGGTATTTGCTAGTAAAATTAATTTTAATAGTTTTGATTGTAAAAAGACTTAAGAGTATAGGTTAGTTAAAACGATTTTGTCCTTGTCATAACACAATAAAACAGGTGTGATACATATGTTTACAAATAGTCAGAGTGTAAAAAAAAGATAATTTACGAACAACATTGCAAGAAAGCATTTGAACACTCAAATTAAGAAAGTAAGAACAAATTAATTAAAAAAATCATTATAAAATTAGTCATGCAAAATTATATAAATAACACTTATTTAAATGATGCACAACGCATATCTGATAAGATACAAAAATACTGAGTCATCAACACATTTTAAATACATTTTGTACAAAAATAATTAAAATAAATTATACTACAGCTGCTTTAAGTAATCTTTTAGAATTGCTTACAAAGGCAAAATGTATAAAATAAATCAATTAAGAACAATAAGAATTTTTACAAGAGTATAATAATGATTAAACTAATAACTAAAATTATATTACAAAAATTTATTTACCATCTCTCAAATCGCCTGCTTCTATTTCGGAAACTTCACTAGCTAATGTATCTAAGCCCTCATTTTCAGAACGCGCCTTTGCTCCAGCACCGGTGACATCTTGTGTATTTTTAGTACGCCAACCATAACGATTGAAATTATTTAAATTTGCACTGGGATCACTTAAACGTCTCTGGTGACGATAAGTGCAATAATCGTCATTTTCTTCTTCCCACTCATCCCACATATCGGTGGCACAAAAACTAAAAAAAAACCGAAAGTTATTTAACCACAAAAAATGTTAATAAATTTTTTAAAAATACCCAGGTTCACTGGTGGGTGTTTCTACACCAGAACCTTTTGGCTTAGTTACAGCCATTTCAGCATGTCCTTTGCCCTGTGGACCTTTCATGCGTACAAACTCACAACGTGTTTGCACACCAGCACCGCTACTGAATAGACCAAACGACATGCGTTGTGCGACTTTGGAACTGAGACTAGATTGCTAAAATGAATCAAAAAATAAAATAATGTTAGATAATATTTAAAATTTTATTTTTTATAAAAAAAATGTTTACCCTTGCATCATAAACTTTCTTTAAAGCATCATAACGTATTGAACCTAAAAATATTACACCTTGTACTGCACCATCTTTATCATTAGCCACTAGTTCCACGCAAACCATTTCGCCATCACGCACCAAAATATCACTAAAAACCTATAAAAGATAATTAATTATTACTTAATTCAATATATTATATTATTTACTTACCTCATCAAAATTATCCACCATAAAGCATATATGAGGATAGGTAATTTCTTCGCCTTCGCCTTTTGTATCCATTTTACGCCGACTTGGGCTTGCGTAAACTCGTTGCGAATGCCTACGCAGTACTTGTAGTTCCTTTGGTGATGTGCGTGTACATATAGCTAGTGTCAGCGTATAATCGAACTGATGTATAACCATATTCAGATAGACTGTTTCCTCCCAGTCTACATCAGGATCACCTATTGGTAGTTTACGTGAGTCTTTACGAAAAACATCGACCTCAGTCTGTGTGAATATATGGTAAAATGTTATATATTTAAGTTAAAATTTTAGAGTTTCGAGAGCGGAGGCTACTAACCTCATATTTTGGCATATGTCGGGAAGAGCTTTTAACGTGTTTTTTACGTACGAAAAATAATAAATCATCTGAATCGATACTATGCACTGGTTCTGATGGAAAAAGAAAATGTCTTACAAATAATTCTGTCCAATAGGTGGTACCAGTTAGAACGACAAATCCACTATCTGCAACAAAAAAAAAACAAAAAAAAATAAAGAATGTTATTTATCAGATCAATTAATAATGTGTAGGAATAATGTGTGACTATGCACTATATCAAGTCTGGCGAATTTTAATTTGTTCTTCAATCAAAAACTATTTTTCTAGATGGCGGTAGGATCGTTTCTGATGGTGCATCCATATATGCATGGATTAATTTTTTTATATTTTTCATAATATACTATATGAGTATATCTATACTTCTATCAACACAAGTATCTTTATTGAAGTTGACAGATATCATGTATAGCGAGGATTTTCATTCTAGAGTTCTAGGAACGACTGGACTTACACGTAGATCAAATTGTTTTATCTTTTTTATTTACATTATCTTTTTAAATGGATAATGTAATAACAGGATATTAGTTGTTCTTATGTTTATATAAATTGTCTATGTTCTTTTCCACTTTAATTTGAAGCCTGTTGATTTGGTTGAACCTTACCTAGGTTCAGACAAATGAAAATTGCCAACATAATAGGTTCAATATTTATGATATTCCAAGAAATAAATAAGTGGACGTCTGCTGAAAAGTTTTTTATGAAACAATTGTGGATGTGTCTCTGTTGATATTTTCGATGTAATTTTCAGTAATTTTCGATGTATTCTTGATATGAAAAAAGGTATCAAAATATACAAAGTAAAGTGGCGGTTTCACTAACTCTTCTCTCATTGGCTTGATTGTTTTAGTTTGTTAATGATTTCTTGGAATTCTATAATTAATAGAGATTTATTTCATATTTATAGTGGTAACACATATCGAATAAGATAAAATGAAGAGCTGTTTGATCCTACACATATTATTTCATTCTTACTCCTACACAATGCCATCGTCACTCACACCACAATCACCTACCCAAGTCCTAACCCATGTGTATGTATTTATAATTCCTTTCATGTTATCCGTTCGACAGATCTCTGCGAGTTACCATAATAACATGAGCTTTATGAGCTATACCGTGAAATTGATATAGTTACTTGATTGAAAACTTGCTAGAGATTATCCGGATCTTCGGTAGAGAGAGAAGTTGGTAGTCACTTGGTCCGACTGGTGGTACTATTAACTGGTGACAGTAAACTACAGAACAAGCTGTCTGGAGGAGTCTACTAGGACGCGGCCAAGTATGATTCACTTTTGTAATGGGCAATAAGGTAGCATAACTTTATTTAACATGTTGGAGGGATTGTAGTTAACAGACAATTGCTAATATGTTATGTATGACATATGACCCAAATAAATATATATTTGTAAACACTTATATTATACAATATTTTGAATATTTTTTAATAGAGTCTAGTGGATTAGTTTGTTATATAAATGACTGCGTAAGTACGGTGTGGTAATTTAGAAGTCATCTTTTTTAATATTTTTGTATGAGAAGAGTATTAATTATTGGCATTGATTTAATCTCTGATTTTTTTTTTAATTTGACTTGAAGTTGAAGTTATTTAGGTAAGCATCCATCTATACTTACAACAATAAGTATCTTAACAATGTGTATGGGTTTATTTGGAAAGCATGTCAATGATGAATTGAAATCACAATGGATTTGTTGTACTACTGGATATGTGCCAAGGGTAATGACAGCTCTCTATAGAGGATTTGTTGTTATGCCGAGTACGTAAGTAAAAAACGGAAAGTCAGAAGTAGGCAAAAAATGTTAATGGAATGCCGTTCACTACATAATGCAACCCTCTTCAAAAACATAGGCATGAGAACAGAGGCTCGTCTTAGAACTTATAACAGGAGTTCACATTATAAAGAATATAATATTTTGCAATTAACAAAACTGATTAAAAATGTTAAGCAAGTCATTCTCATTGTATGTAAAAAAAGAATAAATATTTATAATTGTACAATATGAAATATGAGGGTTCTTCACCTGCGACGCTACTGGGTATTGTTTGCTTTCTGCTTTGTTTTGTTTTTTTTTTTTTTTGGTTTTTTTGCATATAAATTGGTTATACAGAAAACGTTATTCGATGGCGTGGATGTAAAAAATCTTGATAAATCGATAAACCGATTTGTAGAGACATTTTGAAAATTCTATTCATTCTATTTGGAAAACAGCTTAAAAAATAAAAAAAATAAGATAATCAAACAATTACTAATGCTTTAGGTACTTGCCGTCTTTCAGCAGTTGTCGCATTTCCTTGGTGCGCTGGAAATTGATGTCTTCCAGCAATTGTTGCAAAGGCGTCTGTGGCTTCAAAATAGCACCCGCAGCACTGGCCAGCGACATTTTGCTGTTATTTAACTTTTTTAGGTTGTAAGTTACGTATTTACTTCAGTTGCAATATAAGTTACGTACATTTAATTTTAATTATTGTGAAATTAAAAACGTATATTCCCCTCGGGGTGTGGTGTGTTGCAAACCAATTATTTTTGTACTGCTACGTTACATTTTTATTTTTAAGTTAAAGTTTTAGATTTAGGGTTAATAATAACACTGCAAAATATATACATCGATTGTAAATATTTTATAAAAATTATTTTTATTATATATTTTATTCTTTTTTACATAAAAAAGTTTTTTTTTTACTTAGTAAAAATTAGTTTGTGTCGCGACTCTCGCATTGACTTCACAACTGTTTTATGAAAGAAAATGTTTTGCCAGCTCGGCTCTCAATAGAAAACTGCTTTTCTTTTAGTTTTCATTTTATATTGGGGTTGCATGTGTATTATATATGTAAAATTGAATATAACTTTTACTTATATTATTCTGTTTTTTATGTTTACTTTTACTTTATTTCTTCTCATTTCTTGTTGTAGCAAAAACTCTCAACTGCGCAGAATCTGAAAATGTTTTGTTTTGTAAACAAAGTGCGATTTTGCTTGAAGAGTCGGCAGAGAACAGCTGTTTTGCTGTATTTTGTTGTTATGGTAATAGTGTATGAAGGGTTACAAGTATCAGTGCTGCCAAGTCACTAGCAAGTAGTGTCAATGCTATTTTAGACACAAACCACAATCTTACAGACAAGTCGAAAATGTTATGAAGTTTTATTATTATTAATAAAATATATTTTTTGTTTTGATTTAATAAAAATTGCAAAGGTGTAGGGAGTAAATAAACACCACTTCCGTCCAAGTGTTTATTACTGCAATTTCCTCACATTTGCCTGCAGTTTAATTTGCTGCTTACCAAATAGCAAATACAAATACAATATCTGAAATCCAGAGATTTATTTATTCGATCTCCCACACAGCTTACATAAAAAATATTATTTTATATTTAATTAATATATAGATTATATTTTTAGCAGCATAAGTTTGCCTCTTAACCCGTGAGCACTTCAAATTATATCTTTCCTATAGAATCTTGGGTCAACTTGACACAATTATCGTAACAAAAATTAAAAGAAGTTAAAAAAAATTTGATATTTTTTATTTTTTAATTTTTTTTATTTAATTTAATTAATTTTTCTTAAATTTCTGGTTGGTTGTAGAGGTAGATGATCAGTAGATATCCTTCCGCATTTTATTACCACATTCCCGGCAAGATACTATAAGAGATAAAAATAAACTAAATAAATTCCATCGAATTAAGCATTTTAAGAGATCTTTCAGCCAATTTAACTTCGCAAAAAACCTACCACTTTTAGAGGTCAAGGAGGGCATTGACAGAGAAAATGCTTAATTGTCTCTTATTCCTATATGCTTCCATAACTTCTACAGTGAGTATTAAAATATATGTACAATTTTTCTGCGTGGAGGGGGCCCATCAGTGACCACAGATACTGGCCGACTTTGCAGTATTCACGCTGTCATTTTCATTGATTTACCAGAATCTGGAATTGTTATATGAAAGTCATGTTAAACAAGAAGTTACATATGACCGAAATGTATTTCATTTATTATTAGTAACTAAAGAAAGTTGAGATAAGTACTTCTCTAAATGATATTCAGGGAAACATAAACCGGTACCGCTGGTGATAGGGATACAGGCTTATATCCAGGTACAGGTATAGGTAAATAATATCTAGGAAAGCAGAAGGGTGGACCAAATCGTCTGATTATTCATTCGTTTCAATATTCTTGCGTCCGGGAACCCAGATGAGAGTGATGTCAGCTAATTTGTTTAGCTTACCAATTTCCGTACTGCATCTTTTAACTAATTTGAATTTTATGTCTATTAGACCTTCATAGATTTTTCAAGGAAAGTAGAGAGTAGCTTCTTCTTTGAATTTAATCTTCATATAAGTTACAATTTTTTCACGTTGAAGTTTGTTCACAATGGTCGACTGATTGAGTTCCTTATCTCTGTCCTTCACTCAACAAATCAAAAATCTTTTACTTTACCCTTGTAAGCAGTCCAGTCCGAATTAAGCTGCAATAATTATAGTTAAAAATCTAATTAATAGTATTTAGAGACAACCTTTATTTCGCATTAAATTCTACACATTTTTTATAAATATTTTCAATACTTAAAGTGTTTGATAACTTCACTAAAAACACAAAATCAAAATGAAAAAAACATTTCTGTTAAGTAAAAAATTTTTATTCTTTACTTGAATATGATTATAAGACGTGCAGCAACTTCTGTAGATCTTTTTTATATATTATACTCGCATTAACAAAATTTATTTTGCAATAATTTACTCATGTAGACAAACTCGTATATCACAACAACATCCAACTTCTCCATAATCCTTGCAAAATCCATTGCTGATGCAATTGCTTGATTAGTTTTGAAGTCGAGCGTTAGACATGCAATCACAAACTTCGTGTTGCACATTTTAACAATTCTCAAATTGTTTTCTTTTCCCACATCCCCAACCGCCAACCGCCGCCCCTAGCACCAAAAAACTATAAACCACAAACAATAAGGAATAGCATGAAGAAAACATAGTGGAAGTACAAGGATTCTTTATATTCTCAACTGAGTTGCGAAAAAAAAGAACTATTTTCTGTTGTTCCTTCTATGAAGTAGCATGGAGTAAGAATCAAAATCTTAACCACAAAATCTGAAGCACATATCGGATAAATCATACCAAGGCATATATGATTGCCTGTATCTGATACACACATATATATCCATAGTTATATGTGTGCATATTAATCTTATATAGGGTGCTTTATTTAGTATAATAACATTTATTTAGTAAGAATTTTTATGCCATTATTATTGAGAAATAATTTTGAACATATGACCTCTATTGGATTGTTTTAGGAACTGCATACTGGAGGTCAAATATTGGTTTATTTTTCAATTTGTTATTTGTTTTTTCAGGAATAGCTCAATGGAATTTGAAGTATTGCCACAGAAAGTAGTTTATTTCAAAGAATATTATTTTTGTAGTCACTCAAGGAGTCCATTTCTGGAGATTATTGCTTCAATATGTCGATAATTGTTATAGAAGTTTGTGCTGTTGGATCTAAAACCTTTCAGACCATAGTTGAGCCTTTTTGGAAACCTGTATTTCTTAGTTTTGAAAGAAATATAATCCGTTGATGTTTCCTACTTACAAATTGCACAGGGCAAGTGTTGGTAGCTGATAAATCACCATTGCATGTATTTTTCTCTTAGTAATATGATTTCAATATGCCACTGAGGTAGAAGTGGGCCTCAGAAATGGGACCTAGACCTCATGCTCTGTGTTGCGAACCTTCCTCGGAGCAAGAAGTACCGAATATGGACTAGCTGTAAATTGTTAAAATAATTGTCTCCAGAAATAGTGTTACCAACTTATATATCAAATCTCTAAATACACACCCTATATATATACTAATATATATATCTCCTGTTTTTCTATAAATTTATGCAGTTTGTACTCATGGAGGCATTTGGTGTGTTGATAAGGAAGATGTGAATGGCTCACATAAACCACAGATTTGTGTTTCCTTGGAGTGTTCTGTGTGCATTTATCACCAAAAATTAAGTAAAAATATTTTTTCTAGAAGAATCGTTACGTTTGGTATTTATTGTGAAATAAATTCTTAAAATTGTTTATTCTTCGTCTATGCGTTTATTTATTCAGGCAGGAAGTTTTCATATTTTTGTTAATCGCAGTTTAAAGTGCACTTCATTTACATTTTTGGAAAAATATTTCAAAAATTTTTGGAATTTGTAAAAATTCACAAAATTTAATTTCATGAAAAATAAATGAAAATGAAAATTTTTCACTTTAAAATTTGTTCTACGGTGCTGCGGTGCGGTGTTATGAGGCTGCGTTGCCATGGAGATGCGGCATTACGGTGCTGTGGTGTTTTTCAATGTTTAATTTTGCCTTGAAGCAGAAAAAGTTTTGGTTGAAATTTTTTCGCCAGGTGGACAATGCAAACATCAAATAAAAAGTTTGACTTCATTTGCATATTTTTGTATGCAGCAAAAGCTTGAATAAATGCTAAAATGGGAAAATGCTTAAAAGCCGATTAAGTTTGCTGCAAAATAGTTAAGTTTGGAAAACAAAGGAAAATCCCTCAAAGCAGTTATAATTACTAAACCAACTTAAATAGCGTTTAGGCGAAAGTTTCCGCTGTGGAGTGCTGGGCGTTGCGTTTTTCTGTACTTTCAAGGTGTTTGAATTACTTTCGAAAGTTTCGTCGGTTTCATCGTGCATTGACAAAAATTTTATGCAGCAAAAATTGTAGAATGCATCTTTATATATACATAAATGCAGGTGGATTTTAATTTAGCAAAAGGATCTTAACTGTTTATTAGTTAAATATTTCACTTTAAGATTTGGGGCTCTTAATTACAAATGCTTGGTGCTACTAGCTCCACGAGCCATTGGCGTACCTAGAAGAACCCCATTAGGTTCTGTTCACATTCAAATTGCTTCTGCACAATTTTTAAATTAAAAACAAAATAATGGAATGAAAAGTAAAGAATTGTTTGTTTAAAATATAATAACACAGTAAGATATTGGAGGAGAAGGGGGTTAGTACTCCCCTGCCCTTACTTAGCTACGCCCATATCAAATACAAAAAATGTGTACTACTTAAAAAAGGACTATGTTTATAAAGAGGTTGGGGTCATGGAATGATTAATCACATTTTAAAGTTAGAGGTTTTCCAATTTCCAATTATATGAAACTCAGTAGCCAGTAATTGTAGCTTAATCGCATTCAGAACTTATACATGTAAGTATATATTCGCTTTGAGCTTAATAGGGACACGTCACATAAGCTGGATTGACTTCAATTAAAAACAATTATATTTATTTAGTTTTCCACTAAGAGAGAGAGAGAAAGAGAAAAAGATAAAGAGAGAAAGAGAGAGAGATAGAAAGAGATAGAGATAAAGAGAGAGAGGAAAGACAGAGAGAAAGACGGAGAGAGAGAGGGGGAGTGAGAGTGACAGAGATAAGAAAAATATATATCAATTAATTAAGTAATGTATTTGTTCAACTCCATTTTTGATATTTCTAGTTACTGTAACCAGTGTTAGGGAAAGATAAAACAAAGAGCATATAGAAAAATAATGAAAGAGGATTTTATATATATTAAGAGCGAAACTGATATAAAGAAAAGGAGATAAAAAATACATCAAACGAATAGCCAGAAAATTTAGTAGAAATAAATAAACAGATCGAGAAACACAGAAGAAGATATAATATAAAATTATATATATATAATATAAAATCAGGAGTCTAAACAGTTACAGAAGAAAGTTACAGAAGAAGAGTAGAATGATATCATCTTTTAAATTTCAATATTTAAATTTTTCACAAAAAAGACGCATTCTACAGAAGTTTTCAAAGCAAAAACAAATTTTCTTAGTGCAGTGGCTATTTTTAGTGCTGTTAGTAACCACTTCTGTTTATATATGGTTTAGTTTTTGTGAAATCGCCTTTGATATGTTTTCCGACTCTTCGAATCTTATTACATGCATATGCTGCACGGGGCGGTACGCAGATCTTAGATTAGTCATCGAATCACGAAGGTTTTGAGTAATACATAAATTAATCAGTGAGAAGGGTGGGACTCTGCAGAAACTCCCCAGCTATCAAAGAGTAAAAGTGCCCAGATGCACTAAATCGAAAAAGACTCAACATGAACATATGCTTGAACATTGAATACTTGCTTCGGTGAAGTGAAGAAGTTTAGTTACTAATTGATATAAATTAAATTTCGTAGGGCAGTTGTAATTCAATGTTGAACTTAGATATGACTTAAGTGCTATAGTAAATGATATGGTTTATTTAAGTAGTATTCTAATTACTTTAGTAGTGCATATATATTTTTCCTCACTTCTCCAACTTTTTTCAAGTGTATTGCAAAATTCTAATTTTATGTTCCAAAAAAAAACAAACAAAAAGAAAAGTGAAAACATATTTTATTTACCTGTTTTTTTTTTAAAACGTTTTCATTATTTATAAAGGCATCATTGTAATGCAAACAAAATTCGTAGCTTATAACTTTTTATTTTCAGCTTTTTTGTTTGCTTTGTGCTAAAAAATTTTTGCTCATTTTCTTCAACTGCTTTTTACTTCTGTAAGACATAAATTCTCTTTTGTAGTTCTTTAAGAATTTTCTTGTAAAAACTTTCATTTCTTTCGTTTGACTTTCTAAAAACAAAAAAAAAGAGAAATTGCAATAAAAAATGAAAGTAAAAATATTGCAATATGCATTTCATTTTTTAATAAAAAGGATTTCATTCTTTGAAATATTAAAAAATAAAAATAAACGTTGCATAGTTTCAGGCGATAATTAATGCAATTTCAGTCTTTTGTCCTTTCGAATATTGCGGTTTTGTGTTTGTTTATATGACCAACAATTTTAATTTGTGTTAGAAATCAAACAAACCTGAAGTGTAATGTCGATTTAATGAGGATTAAATGAAAATAATTAATGTAATTAAGACTTTTTTAAAAATTACGAAAAATATTTTGAAATAAATTTATATATTTTAAATCTTTTCATAAATATTCTATTCGTGTTAAGTCTCTGTTTAAGTATAAAAAAGTACAATTGCAGCATGCAAACTTTATTATTTTCGGCAATGTATCTTCTTAAAGTTTTGCCAATAAATTAACTACTTTTAATATGTCAAGGTTATTGCATATCCTTAGACAATATTTATTTATTTCCTTATTTATCTCTAACACTGAATCTGGATACTCAAGTATCTGAATAAGCGAGTATGTGGAAATTTGAATAATTTTATGTACCATAACATTCACTTTTACCGTTAAAGTTTCTCGGGGAACTACGTGCCTACAAAGTTCAGCAACAAATTTAAGACGTAAATCAGTATGAAGCACATGTGCACTTTTCTTCCTCCGTGCATTTACGTGAGATAATTAGAAAGGATTCGTCTAATGTAAAACGAACGTGTACATGAAACTTTCTATTTCGAAGCAGCTCTTGCCGGAGCGGTGCGGCAAATATGAAATTGCAGAAATCGTACTAAAAACTACTTTTAAAGAATTAATGCGAAACTTCTTCTCTCGATTGCGAAATAAAAATAATTGCAGTAATTCGAAAATAGAATTGAGTACAAATTATTTTATGTGATTTTAAATAGAAACTTTTGTTTGAAACAAATTTGTAAAGTAATTTACTTATTGTTAAAACTTTCACAAATTCAACTTTGTCAAGAAAATTGAATATCGTTATAATGGAGTATAGTTTAGTTTAAAATTAAATTAGCAGACATTACTTTAAAGGGTTTCCGATAAGTTGTTTATATATTTGTGAATGAATTAACTCCATCTTTAATTATAGTTTATCACAAGACTACCTACTGCATATTTATTGTATGTATTACTATTTACTAATATTTACCACGTTATACCTACAGTTTTGTATTTACATATAAAGTTTAATATGAGGTTTTACGCCATTAAAACATATAGCAAGGTATATTCTACTTATACAAAAACCAATGTAACTACAAAAACAACTAAGAAGGTTATCTCTTGTAACGCCAGTGGGTAGGAGTAAAATTACGATGATTTTAAGCTATTGAAACTCTTTATGTTCTGAATCATAACTTGCATTCAAGGATAGTTTGGTCCTAATGGGATTGTAACCAAGAAACAGGGTTAGAAATTGAGGAGATGGAGGTCATGACATCGGATAAAATATCTTTAAAGCGAGGGAATATATATTGACTGATTTGACAGGATTTAATTACTAATCACAATTTGAATTTGTGTAAAACTACATTAGTTTTTATGTATCAAAATTGTATCAAAGGTGGTACTAAGTGATTTGATGTCAGTCTAGTTTTATATATGTGATACGTTACTCCCACTGGCCATATGAATATGATAGTTGCCGAACTAGAAGATTGTTTGTTGCTTCCGATGGTTAAGGTGTATGTTTGCTTAATAGGTTATAGGAACAAGTTCAGTAAAAACACCAGGGATTAATCCAAGTTCAGATGCACTCAGACTGAGAACCAAGTACAGTTAGGATACCAGTGATTCAGCTGAGTTCAGAAATTGATTAAGCTGACTTCAGATCAGAACAGCTTATATTCCATACTGTTTCAATCTAGTTAAAGATTATCCCGCAAAAAGGTTTGTGTCATTTGTTTTATTACCGCCATAATCTCATAATCTCATAATCTAACGGATGTCCATGCGAGTTCTACTTAATTCGTAGCAGTCAAATAGAAGATTTTGAAACTTCTGATTAATTTGGATTTGTCAACAAACTTTCTTAGAAATTTTCATTAGAAGGGATATATAAATCTCTCTAAATTTATTAAAATTATGTTCATTAAAATAAACTATCTATAATATTTATTGCATTAAATTAATTTAGTTGAGGCAAAAGAATCCGGATAGACCAAGAGAAAGAATATTTTGATTATGAAAATAATAGCTTATATAGAAATTTTAAATTTGAAATTAAAAGTTTCGACCCTGGTTAGGATGTTTGGATGCAACAACTGTTCAGTTCTGATACTTTAAGTTCATCAGAAACACCATTTTGCTGTCGTAAACTTGTCCCCAAATCTCGAACCTTTGTAAATCTATAATGAAAGAAAAATGGCTATATACAAAGATTGATATAAGGTAATCAAAAATAGAATTTAGAGCAATATTATTGCATTTTTGAAAGAAACTGATTGGATCGAAATACATTTCCCAAAGCCGATAATGTTTAACGTCTTTATATATTTTATTGGCTTCCTATCTAAATGTTTTGGATTTAGATTTTCAATATGTAAACATTGTTTAATGAATATACCCAACGTATATGATTGAATCACGCAATCCATTAAATATTATTCTGATATTAAGTGCTTTTAGAACTGCATTAATGTTAGTTTTCCATTTAAGAAAGTGGAAGAGCATAGTTAGGCCACTGAAAGTCAATTACTCTTCAATATAAATTAACTTACATCCAGCAACTTTAACTTCGACAACTTAATTAAGTCCAAACTTAAAGCAATCACAAATCCCTGATTCGTTTTATTTGTAATTTGAAACAATTTCGCTAATGTCCTCGCTTCCTGCACTAACAAACTTTCGATGCAATTCGAAAGTATCGCGCAGTTATTTCTGCTCGCTAATTACTTTACAATGAAAAGTCGAAGCGACAATTTTGTCGATATCCGAGGAAAGCGGACCTGCAGTCCTGCAGTTATTCATTTTTATGTTCAGTTTTCATTTCGTCCTTAATGACTAAATATATAAATGGTGTTGCAGAATGCATTGGTAGATTCTCTAATAACCAATTGATGTCACTACCATCAATGAACCTTGAAAAGCACTGAGGAAAGCAAAGGGAAAGCCAGTGCATCAAAAGGAAAGAGTGAAAATGAAAATGAAAAATTCATTTCAATTTCAAATTGATTTTAAAATTTTCATTAGTTTTCTCCAAGGTTTAACTTTTGCGATAAGAACACTACTAAAAAAAAAATTTAAAAAATTAATGGCAAAGAGAAAATTAGCTTTTAATGAGAAAACTTTCTAATTTATATTTTTTAGTCAAACAGTTTTTTTTATTACCCACTAAGCAACTGCAAATTGCAATCAAATTTTCATTGTCAATTTTTTACATATTTTATGATATTGATGGAATGTTTCACTAGCACAACTCAATCGTTGTAGTATAGAAGTGACTTGTTAAGTACCGAGCAACATAGATTTTTTTATTTACTCTTCTTTGGTTTTTCATTTTAAGGCCATCTTGAACATGAGAATGGGATAGAAATATCAAAGGACGGTTTGTCTTGGAATTACTTTAAAATATGTGATGAAAGAAGATTGGTGAACTTAACAGTAAAATATCTTAAAAAAGTATTGGAATATATAGACAATAAAAATAGTATATAGATGGACAATTATGATTGCTGGCGAAACAAAAAGACACTGACTCTACAGTAACGTCAGATATACGAGGATGTCGAGAAAGTACCGGGAATCAATCCATAAAAACAAATTTATTTTGTGTTACTCATTAGTATTTATTAGTTCTATATAATACATTTTAGTAGGTCCCTTCCGATATAATTCACTTACTCCAATGAATAAACCAATCGCATTCTTTAAAATCAACTTCAGTATTCGCAGCAAACCCTCTTCTATACTATTTATCGATTGAAACTGGACGCCTCGTAATTGTAATTTGGATTTTGGAAAAACAAGAAATTCGGTGAGAGTCCTACCAGTAGAGTATGTTAACTACTCGATAAGATTTGTTGACTTTTTAGCCACAAATTCATTTACAACGATGAACTTTTAAAATCATGCGTCAATGTGTTGTAAGATTCAAGCGAGTAAGGAGTTAGAATATTTCTGAGGTAAGCATGCCTGTGTTAAGAGGCGACTAAATTCCCGCCGCTATACTGACACTGTTTAAGAGTGTACATGGTAGTAAGTGACCGCCGCACTTGCGACACTCGATCCGAGGTGTAAGTCTGGTACTGCAGGGATCAGTGGCTTTCAGTTTGGGCTGTCCTGACGAATTGAGGTTGGAGGTTGTCAGTATCGTGGTGGCTATGGTTAAATCCAAACTTGTGCAAGAAGAATAACTGTATTTTATTTCATTTAACAAGAAGCTTCGTATTTACATCGAGAGGTCGTGAGTAAAGATAATCGCGTGAGTAAAGAGAACAGTGTTGCCAACATTGGAATATTGACAATATTTTTTAAATGGTCGACTCGCAGTACTTTTTTACAGAATGTACCTTTATTTGTTTAGTTGTTGTTAGAAGTTGTTCTACAGTACCTCTGTAGAGGTACTAGAGATACTTGAGTACCTCTCAGTTGTTTAGTGTATAGAAGTTAGATTATGTATCTAATTATACAACTGCCTGCAGACAAGCAAAAGAATTCATCGATCAAAAGCCAGAACTAGGGAGCTACTTATGCTGAACAGAAGTGGCATCCGACTTGTCACAAGGTTTCTTACTGGACACTGCGGAGTTAAAAATCATCCTAGGTATTACTAAAGACGATAGCTGTGGACTGTGTTCGAAGAAGAGGAAACTGTGATAGTCTTGCCAGACTCAGACTTCGATTCTTATCCACTGCCCATCCAATTATAACGGCATTAGGCAACATCTCTCCAAAGGACATAATAGCGTTTTCAACTGCTTCTCGTATATGGAATTGAAGTGGGCATATCACAATAATCCTCAAATGATGCAGTGACGTGGCGACAAGTTTCTAACCCATCTTCAAATATAATCTAATCTAGATACATAATAGCGAAAGATTAAATAGAACTTTACTTAAATTGCAGTTCACATTTTCAACTAAAAATTCGAGAATAAATTCTTTATAATGATTTATATATTTATCTGAATAATTATCTGAAATAACTGTACATAATTTGAGAGAATACTGAACCAATTTTAATTGTCAAGGCTAAAGTATGCATCTCTCCTATAAGTTTTCACAAGTTCTACTGAGAATATAATTAAAATTTCTTTTTTGGAAAAATTAAAAAGCGCCACTTATTTTTAATTTTTGTACTTTTTCGGTTATTAAATTTAAAATCCCTTTGGATTATTGCAAATTTAAAAAAGTGAAAAATCGCATTATCTGCCATGTCGTGCGTGCATTGCAGTGAGTTTGTCGCTTAATCCCCGCGGCATGGAATAACATCAAATTTGTCTTTATTAACGCACGAAAACTCAGCTACATTTGCACATGATATGGAAGCAGGAGCGGATTCAACTATGTACTTATACAAATGGAAACTTGAAAAAGAGGTTTAAATTAATGCATTTCTCTAAAAACTAGTATTTAAATAATTTGATAAAAAAAAATATTTTAAGAATTGTGAGAGTTAGTCTCATTAAGCAAATTGAAATTTGTGCTTTCACACATCGTCCTTTCTACTCCGGATTTCCTTCCTGTAAGACTCGAATAAAGTTCGAGACATACTGACGCATATACAGAGGATATATGTTCACAAACTTACAATTATTTTTTTAACAATAGTCACTCATTTGCCTCAGTCAACTGCACATCGTTTACCTTTCGAATTTTGGATTTTGCCTGCGTTCCCAGGTTCTTAGCGTCATTAACTAAATTCGTGCTTCGAGTTTTGCGCGTTGGAAGGCATCTCACATGCTTCATATGTGAAAATCATTCCGCTAGGATTTCAAAAATGGCGTTAAGACATATTTGACGTACTCATACAAGGAATTGCTTAATATCTTTTTTAGCGTATCATTTTCTTGAAATTTTACGCTCTGCGCTCCTCGGTGAAGGTATGGCAGCTGCTGACTGGGATTTGTGTCAAGGATTCTGGCATTGCAGCAGTTTAAACAGCTTTAAGATAACATAAGAAGGCAGACAAGAAAATTTTGTTAGAATTTCATGTGAACGAAAATTAATGAGTATATAAAGAAGAATATGGCACTTCACTTGGGTGATAGCTGAAGGCAGGCAGGATTGGTTAAAATTTCTCCTATGACAGAGTCTTCGATGTTCAAATTGATAGACAAGTACAAAAATGTGACTTTGACTGAATGTCAGTGCAAAAAATAGGGAAATGTGCTTAGAACAGCTAAAGGGCTTAAGGACCTTAGGCAGCATTTGATTTATGGATAATATTAATTTGTAAGTATTATTTTTTTTATATATAAAATTTTCTCTAATGATTACAAAGCAACATTAAGTTATTAAATCTTAAAATTAATTACATATAAATAACAAATAACACAACATGTATATAAGTGCAAGTTGAATACAACGAGGAGTTCTCATATCATGGGTTTCACTTCAACAGTTCTGGATTAGTTGAGGATTTAGTCAATATGAAATAAAATGCTTTTAAAATTTAGTAGAGCATTGAGAATATCTATTGAGCTGTGGCTGATCAGTCTAATCTTTTAAAACTGAAATATCTAGTCGTAAATTAGAAAAACTAACAGTGTGCAAAACTATAAGAACCATGTTGATCAAACAGTCTTCAGCCCACCATGTATCATTCAGACTTGAAATGTCGCAATGTGGATCTGAACTGCCATCTTAACTATAGAATTCATATTAATAAATATAATGTAGATCTGTGCTTGCATATATACTGTATATAAACAGCACATAGATAGTAACCAATTAAGTTTAAGAAAGACCACGGCAGATTATAGAATCATGGTTAATTACGAACACAATGCCATTATATTCAGTCCAAAATCCTAGTAAAACAGTAAAGCTCAGGTAGAAGAATCCAATAAGAAAACTTTGATACATTATGCATAGATTAGAATGGCCACTGCTAGCATGATTGGATTAATAAACAATAATTAATAAGTTTCATTATGTCAGTTTACTGATATCTATATAGGTAAAGCTAAGAATCAGTGATATATTTTCACAATAACTTTAGCGGGGCAATGAATTAATGGTGAGGTTAGGCTATATTGGTGGTTTAATGGGCACACGGTATTCCAATTACACTAATTCAGACTCAATATCATGACTTCTATTAGCGTAACTAGTTTCTATTATGTATTCTAGAGTCATACTATTTTCAGAACAACTACCTTATGAACAACTACCGTAGAGCGCAAAAACCCCTATGGTGTCGTGAACAAAAATAAAAAAAATAGAAGTATCTGAAATTGTCTAGTCTGTGTTTTTGTTTACTGAAGATGAGAGGAGATGTGTCTGTGTTTTTTTTTTTATTGAAGAGGAGAAGGAGGGTAAGAGTGAGAGTTGCAGCGTATTCAGTTGAACAGAGGCGTCGTATTTTTTTGTAGAATGAAGAATTCATTTTAACGGAGAAAAGTTTTCATGTTTAGTTTTCATCAGAAGCAATACTTCTGCACTTCTTCATTTTTATGTTAACACCACAGATCGATAACTGTTTATATAGAATTGCAATTTTATATACTTGAAGCATAAAATTCTACATTGCTATTAAATCAAAAATTCAATGGTTCGACATGCCATTTCCAATTTAATCAAACCATTTAGTGAACTGCAAATGAGTCCTGCACGCAAAGCTTCAAGTGCATTTTCCGTACCCAAATTAAAGTCCAAACTAATATTTTTCTTTATAGCAACTGCTGGAAATTCTACTTAAAGGGCTCTTTATGTGCAAATAATACGATTAAAGTGCTTTAATTTTTTAAGTGAATCTTTACGACTACATTTCATGTGCAACATTCGAAATGCAGTTGCCGTATTTCGTCCTGGCATACGAGCACATCGAGCAAATCGAACAAAAGCGGAGCGGAAGTGCAGGCTTGCGGTATTGTAGTTTGCGTGTTACAATTTGAATTTCAATTACTTGCACAGCTCAAATGTTACACAAATTTCTGACAACTGCATTTTGACACTTGACACGTTTTGTTATAGGAAAATTATGCATTCATAAAAAAAAACTAAAATAGCAAACATAAATGTGAAATTTGTATCAAATATGTCAGTTAGCACTTCCACTAGTAGCTCTAAATAGCACAACATACTTTCTTGAATTCGATGTCCTTTCAGTGCAGTTTTTTGCAGTTGTAGTTATATATTTAATTATCACCAAATAATTGAATTCTTTTTGAGACAACAATCCAAACATAAATTAAATTTTGGTTAAATTAAAAAATCACAAAAAAGCCTTCCTTCCTGTTCTGTCCTGCCTAACATAAAAATTATGTGCCCCATTTCCGCTGTTAGGCAACCTGATTTCCTGTTTGGTAGTCCTTGCTCATTTTTTGTAACCATTATCTGTTGTTTTTCTATCTTAATTAAACGGTAGCCACCAAAGTTTAATGTTATTACAGCATTACCATGGTGCGAAACAAGGACCCGTCTTGGTATTCGCTTGGCGCAGGAGTTTTTTCTATGGCGTTCAAGGCAAAGGTCATTTCATTTATTTACCTTGAATATTAACATTTTTCGCCTTTTATGTCTGGGTTTACCTAAGTTTCTTTTTAAATTTTTTCTCTCTGTTTTAAAAATAAATGATAAGCATAATAAAGTGCTATTGTTTGTGAATATTTGTATATGTAAATACAAGGAATACTTTAAGGAATAAGATTTTTTCTCGATGTGAACAACTTAAAGTTCTGCATTTCACTTACAGCAAATTAGGCAAAAATCACAATTAATTTATATTCTTTTTGTCATCAATTTTACTAAAACAAATAATTACTCGTAATTTTTTTGGTATTCCCACAGCTAACCCAATATGACGATGGATCGTTCCGATCATAACAATCAAACGAGTTACATGTTTCCAACGAACTTTTATTGCCTCTCAGCTTTAGGTGGATGTTGTTTCAGAGTTTAGTAGAGAGAACTACTAAACGGTTTTGGCATTACCGCAGCTCAGTCAATATGATGATTCGTCCAAGTATCTCGTTATATCGTCCGATTATAACGAGTTATTTGTTCCCATAACTTTTAATTGCCTCTTAGCATTAGGAGGATGTTGTCCCAGAGTTTAGTAGAGAGAAACTTCAAAATTAGATACTATCTATTTAATAGGTAATAGATAGATAATAGATCTATTATCTATTATTATCTATTATCTATTATAGATCTATTATCTATTATAGATCTATTATTAGTGTCCTTTATAAGGAAACATTCTAAAAGTTGACTATGTTTATTTAGACACTACACGATTGCTAATAAAATTTTCTGCTACTATATAGTGTGCTTTAAAAAGAAAATCTTTTAAAAATTAACTGCTTTCATTTAGACACTACTAATATAATATAGTCTAACTAAAATAGTATTAGTATTATTAGCTTTATTTTTACTTCATTTTAAATTTGTTGTATTATATAAAAAATAATAACAATTACATTATATATATAAAGCTTTCAGTTATGGTATTTTAGCTGTCTGCCTAACTAAAATATAATATAGTCCAATCTAATATAAATATAGATTGCTAATATGATATAGTCTCTTGTTTTATAAGATCTTCAATTCCAATTTTTTATTTAACTATATGCCGTTGTTGTGAGTGCGATATTCTGCTTCTTATACATCCTTATTAGAACAGAACTGAGGTTGATGCCAAGTTATCTGATCATTTCAACGAAATCATTCTGAATGAAAAGATGGAGTGTTGACTCTGCTTAGAGGTGGATAAATAAAATTTTTTTTGAAAAATTGTAAAGAAACAACCGTACTAGTTATCGCAATGCAATAAATATTGAAATTTTTCTTTATAAATTGTTCTTTCCTTATCTATAAATTTATAAAATATATGTTGCATTATCTTTACTATAACTACTACCAAGGTTATTATTAATCATTTTATTAATACTATCACCACTTTTATTACCACTGCTATCATTTCAATTACTACAATTGTTAGTACTGTTACTACTACTAATATCTATTACCATTTTTAGTACTACTATTATTTCTACTACTATTACTGCAACTGCTACAACTGCTACTACTCCTACTTTTTCTATTAATATTACTACTACAACCACTAGTTCTATTACTGATACTTCTATTTATATCCCTTAACTTACTCATTCGTTTCGTCCTGACCTCTTTGTTTTACTATTCGATAATTTAGTCATTCGTAGATATTAATTTTAAATTAACTTCGTTATTGGTTAGTCGATTTAGTCCACTACATCTGTTGCAGGAATCGATCGCATTTAAGTCTTCAGTGGCGCAGTAACAATTTTATTTTACATTTGCATATATGCTACGGATTGATGCATTACATCAAATGCACATCACATACATGTCATTCAGTTGCTACCTCTACTTTTGGCTTCTAATGCAGACAAATGGTTTTTATCAGTGTGACATATGAGTTTTTAAATATGTCAAAAAGCTGCCAAAACCTAAAAAACAAAATTTTGAAAAGCGAATAATAATAATAGCTATGAATTTTGAAAATATGTACATGCCATTCATATTTTTACATATTCATACCAGCTTTGGCTGGTAATATACATATATGTAGTACACTTGATGAAATATCAATATCTGATGGAAGATATCAGGAAGTAACAAGAGTGAAAATGCAAAATGAAATGTTAGAAGTATTTTTTGGTATATTTTTATAAACATAAAATAACACTATTGCGAAATTTAAAAGCAGA
>NC_051847.1:11749449-11756669 GCF_002237135.1 Teleopsis dalmanni
TAATTTATCAATTCAGCACTAATTCCATTGAGAGACATATATTTTTGTTGGGTGCTACCAAATACTAAAAACAAAGCTCTATAAAACGAACATCTCTCTTAACCGTATATAGTTTCTAGTAGCTAGTTTTCATATTTCGTACTAAGTAAATTAATTTATATGGACTATTCTCTTTATCCGCAAGTACTGTTGATGCTTTCGGTGTCCACCGAAGAAAATTTTCATTGTATAAATAAATTTTACAAGCACACAGACTCATATTCAATATTCCCTATGGAATAAAATAACTTTTTGCTAACACAAGCCTCAAATGTATAAGAACTTCACCAAAAAATCTTTGCATTTTCAGTAGACGACTACTCTTATACATCCTCATGCTAAATACATTGATCCCAACTTTATACATAAGATTCTTCTTCATTAATTTAATGGCTCCATTTTTGCTTCTTATATGAACTAAATTCTCTCAATATTAGTAAGAAACTGTCCTTATGTTTAGATTTCCTCTCAGTTACCTTCGTAATCTATCTTAGTTTGTATACTTTGCTCATAAACGATTTTTCAAAATATCCTTTTAACTGTAGTATATCCTTGCTTATGCAATATGTCCAAATAAAATTCAGGAATGAACACCAAAATTTTTGTTAGGCATGTGCATTTTGCTTAATTTGAATTTTTATCACAAGATTATTTATTTTTATTAATTCGAGTGTAATTTCTTTTAATTTAATTAAATTATTTTGCAATTTTATTTTTTTAAACGTAAACGATCTATATTTATTTGTAGATCTACATCCTGCTTTCTCGGCATCCGAAGCTAAACTACATCTCAATCCAAATTGTGAAAAGCACAATGCAACCTTGTTACAAAATCCAAGCACTGAAGATGGCGCAGCGATTGCTAGTACCCCAGTAGCAGATGCTGTCGAAGTAACAGTCATCACCTCACCCACTTCGAATAATACCACTGGCTGTGGTAACTGTTTCGGCGGTAAAAAATGTAAACGTTGGGTCACAAATGATTTAGATAAGAACACACCTGAAATGTCCGAGATCTACTGTCCAACCTGTGATGATGTTGCTAATGAAACGCCGGCCTGCCTAAATAAGATGCCCGATAAAAAGACCAAACCGAAACACAAGACAATACTCAGTGTTGAAAGTGAATTAGTGGTAACGAAAAGAGGAGGTAGCTTACGTTTGCACGATAAGAAAACAAGTATAACTCGTAGTTCATCACTAAGTTCAGCCGATCGGAAAGCAAAGAAGAATGAAAGCTCCACGAATAAAAAAGAGAAAACTAAAGTTAAAGAAAAAGACAAAGACAAGGAAAAAGATAAAGAAAACACAAAGAGTAAGGAAACACATAAACAAAAAGATAAAGAAAATAAAGAGAAGCCAAAGGAGAAGTCCTCAAAAACTGCAAATATTTTAGCACGTGTTTCTCCAAAGCGTCTAAGACCGAAAATGTCCGCATCCACTACCGAAAGTAATACGAAAACAAAAACAAATAAAACAACTAAGGAAACCGCAAATAATAATGTGGAAGCAAACTCCAATGGAGAGGACATTAAACTTCAGGAGTATGAAATTGCTGATGATGCAACTTCACTGAATGGTTGCGAGATAATTGCAAGTGAAAACGGTGCCAAAATGGCAATGTTTAGTGAAAACGATTCAAAGCTCATGATAAATGTGCGAGGACGAGAAGAATTGCCTGTCATGGAGGAACCATCGCCGCCAACAACTGCAGATATAAATGCAGCAACAACTACAACAAATGATACACAAAATAAAACTTTAATTTTTGAAAAATGTGTACCTGTCAATACAGAATGCCCTCCATTTCAGTTGCCGCTAAAAACGGTAACTGATAACGTAAACATTGATAATAAAACACAAAACAGGGAAGAAAATTCAGATCCTGAAACACAACAACCAACAGAATTTACTCCAATGCTGAACGATTGCAATGGCAATTGTGAAGCAACCATATCGCCAACCCAAGTCGAACAAAGCAATAACACCCATGAGAGCGATGATTTTGAACATGTCACACAACAATCCACTTTACCACGTCCCAAGCGTACCGCAGCTCAACAAGCTTTCTACAACAAAGCCATGAATTTGGTGCCCAAACGACGTACACCAGATGGCACCAATATTTATTATTGGTGCGACTTTCCTAGGAAAACTTTCAAAGGTTACTTATACTCATATTAATTATTATTAGATAGTCTGACTTGATTTTCTTCCTTATCAATATTCTTTGTATTTATACAATTTTATGTATAATTTGTGTGTATTTCAGAACTTGATGATGGTGCATATAATCCACTATGGGCAAGTCGTGGCTTTACACAGTCATTCCATTTCTGGAAAGAAAATCGTCGCCAGCAATCTACACCGCTGAATGCATTTTTAACCTATGTGACACTGCCTTGGTGGAGCATTGCAAAGGGTAAGACTTTTGCATCTTAAAAGCTGTAGGGACTCTATAGTGACTTATGATTATTTTAAATATTAAAATATTAAAAATTTTGTTTATGTTTTTTCAGATTTGCTTGATCATCGCGAAACTCCAATTTTAACATTTTAGTATTGAATTCAACAATTCATCCAAAGGCCACAATACTCAGTATCACAATAATGAATTTCAAACGAGCCTATAGGGAAAACTTCAACGGAATTGCCAACTGGAACCTTAGAATATATATTGTATCTTTTTTTTTGTATCTTGACAAAATAATTTGTTTGATTTCAGAAAAATTTTATGTTTCAAAAACAACTTGAAATTTCATTGACTTATAAAATATTTATTTAATATAATCATTTTTAAATTTTTTATTAAACTTTTTATTTTTATAATATATATAAACACTTGAAATTATATATTATTTACTTCAATGTATATAATTTATAAATATTCAACGAAAAAATTTCTCTATAATTGAAAAGCAAGAAATATTAAAAAAAAATTACTCATAACTGATTATTTCAATGCACATTATTTTTAATTAAAATTTTGTGATTATTTAAGATGCATAAATTGTGATTAATAGTGGTAAAATATATCACTATTTTTTTGTTTATTTTATATATATTAATTCATTTCTATATTGTTTTTTTTTTTTTGAGAAAGATATAAGTTTATAGTTTATAAGTTAACATGTGAGTTGTAAAAATGCTTTTCCTAAAAATGCATCAACATATAAATATTATTCTTATTATGAATATATATGCAAATTACTTATATACACTATATTTATAAATATATATAACTATCGAAGATCATTTAAAGCAACAAATCTGTTTGGATTTTTTTTTTTTTTGTTTATTGATTTTTATGAAATAGAATCTCATTTATAAGTCTCGTTTGTAAAATTTGTATGTAATTTAAACTGAAATTATAAGAAAAATTTTAGATTGAAAGATATACACAAATTTATTGCAATAAAATTTAATATATATATATATATAAATATATAAAGCATCAAACAAAATATTTTATTTAACAAAAGTTAGAGAATATCATATATCAAACTTATGGACTTACAACTAGACTTAGCAAATCAGTTAATGCTGCTGTAAAAGAAGAAACCTTTCCATCTCATGCCTTTCCAATGGAGACATCAATCTATATTCCTTCAGTTATTATGAATAGAAGGTGTGTAACATAAAAACAAATGGTCAACACCATGAGAAGTAAAGCTGTGATTAGGGCACACACTGGCAAGTGTGTCCCAAGTGTGTCAAGAGAGTTGTTGACGAATGGTGAAATCCTATATCATTCCTTGAAATTTCAGATGGACACTGTCGAAAACTTTGTTGCGATGCGCACATTGGTTCAGTATTAAGAGTGGCTAGTGCTCATTGGTACTTGATCTCACTTAAATTAGTTTAATTGTGATAAGTTTGGATGTATTCATAATACGGAGAAGCAGAAAGAAATTGACTAATGCAATATAGTATGAAGACTTAAAGGATTGATGGCAGTAACAGATCAATAAATATCTTTCTGCTACCTATAATAAGCAATTTTTCACCATTTACAAGAAATATAGTAATAACAGTAAGAAACCTTAAGATATAAAAAAAAAACTATATCCATCCTGTTGAATTTAAGTAATTTAACATCTTTTGTTCTTACCAATCAACTACAAACTACCAAATTTTTACAAACCATCAAAAAAGTACTTCCCTATAAGCCCATTTCTTGTGGAAAGCAAAGCTGGGCAGTCACGGAGAAAATGCTCTGAACTGTCTCCATATCTTCTTCAGTAAGTATTTAAATGAGTTGGAAGTTTCTCTGCGTAAGTTCCTAAACACTAATGACCAAAGAAAACTGCCGTTAGTCTTGGTTTATTGAATTTATCGGTATTAGTATCTAGCGATATATATAGTCTATCTGTTTGGCATACAAAGAAGAATTTCTTTAATAGAAATTTAATGGAAGTCTTTAATAGTATAAAGACTTCCATAATAGTTGCCTCACAGTTGTCAAGCTTATCAGATAGAGTCTTTTAAACTACACTCAAAGATAAAAGATACGTGATAATCGGCATTTGGCTAAGGAAATGATTCTCTCATATATGTCGATATATTCATAAAAAAAATGAAAATACATATATGATGGCAAGATTACTTTACTGAATTTTACATAATAATTCATATCATCTTTCATAAAAACCAGTCACAGGTTTTCAAAGATAAAGGCTCGAAGATAAAGAACATTTAATATACGTTAGTCGCCTTCAGAAATGGTTTGCTAATAGTTGTCCATATAAGGATATGATGTCGAGAGTATATTCATTTATACATGATCTGAATATCTGACCTGATAAATGCGAGAGAAATTCTACCGTATAATATTACATTTGGTTATCCATTTCTGTGACATACTAGACAAAATAGAGTGCAGAAAAATATATATACTATATTATAAGAAGCTTCTCAGAACAAGGACGAAGTTTGTAAACATGCGACATAGAATAAGAGTTAGGAAAAGGAGCAAATTTGATAAAACTAGAGGCATTTCATAAGATTGTTAATAACAACAACAAAATATGTTGTTAGCATTATTCAACCTACGACATAATGTTATGGCATTTGCGGTTCGTACTGCTCAGGTTCCCTTCTATTCTAATAAG
The DNA here is from genome assembly GCF_002237135.1 of Teleopsis dalmanni. NCBI lineage: Eukaryota > Metazoa > Arthropoda > Insecta > Diptera > Diopsidae > Teleopsis > Teleopsis dalmanni. The sequence continues at coordinate 11,754,600 of NC_051847.1, forward strand.
CACTCACTAAAATACTTTCTTCAAGCAATAAATACAAATTGTTTATTGTGTACAATTTTATTACTAAATATAAATAATCTATTATATTTAAAATAATATATATCATTATGTGCAATCTTAAAGATTTCCGTTCTCAATATAGAATAAAAACTAAACGAAACTGAAAGTATCCATACACAGCACGTAAATATATATACATTCGTATATATATCCTTATTTTTGCAATAAATCCGATTTGTTAATATTATTTTATTATCTTAGAAACACATTTTATGTTTGTCTAATATATAAATCACGAGAATATTACTTTGAAATCCGAAAGAATACATAACAATCAACTGAATGCTTATCACTACACCCAATTGACCTCTGAGGTCAAAAAATTGAAAACACAATGATGGAAGAGCCAAGAGCATGATAATTATTAAAATTGAGAATGAGAAACAATGTTTCCATTCTAGACTTTAAAGAATATCGAATTTAAATAATTATCACAAATAATGGAAATATCAATACCAATTCAATTTGAGGAAGGTCGGCTTCGTTATACTGAAATGCCCATACGACTATCAATCATTAGAGAAATAATTAAGATATATAAATTAAAATGTTTATTTATAGTTTTGCTTATTATGATAAGTTGATCATTTGTGTAGCAAACTCATTTAGTATATGACATTGCCTCAATCGAAAATTTTTTCTTCCCGTTGTCGATAGAGCCAGTTCTATCTTGTGGGAATATGTTTTCAACAGACAAAGCCATATTAGCATGCTAATGAGTATTCTGCATTCCGTTCTTGAATTGCAGAATTACAAACTACTGAATAATCAATCCATTCTTGTATTACAGAACTAGATCCTATTTAATGACAAGGGTTTCAAGTGAACTAAAGGTAACCATTCTGTCGTTGTTCAAACTTTGCTTTTTATGCTTTTTTTTTGGGAGAGAGAGATATTTGTACGTTAATCTTCAATGCTATAAAATTACACTTCTCTGATCGAAATATAAAACAGATTTAATAAAATAGTCCCAATCATACAAAATAAAGAATTAATTATTAAGTCCCCTTCTATTTTCTCTTACCAACTTAAAAACCATCAAGCTAAAATTTTTTAATTCTTGATGTATTGAACATATGTGAGCACGACTGTAGTGCATAAAACAAAGAAATCTTATCAATTAAGTGCTCTTCTCAAAGACACGCATCTTCAATGACTTAATCTATTAAAAGTATAAGTAAAAATGTTCTTCGCCCAGAAAATGTACTCATTTCAAGCTCAGCTGGAAGTCAGTTTCTATTTTGAGGAGTTCAGTTTGAGCGCGTACATCGATCGAAGTAGAACGTTTAACGCGCGGATTGAAAGTGAAAAATATATACTCAAACATATATATATGCAAATATATGTATATGTGTATATATACTTATTTATAAGGATAAGTGCTACGCCAGTAGCCTAAAAAGGCTATCATTTTTGAACTATAGTACTTGTGAATACTCATTGATTGTTTTCTGAGAAAGAAATTAATTGTGTAAAATAAATAATACACATTTAAATGTTTTAATTTATAATACATATATATGTGAATTTATATATATTTAAATTTTTAATATTGCTTTATAAAAAAAGTACCGAAGATGCAATTATTTAAGTGCGACATTGCAGTTTTATTGTTTGTTATTGCAACAATTAATTTAGTTGCGGGCTGTCCTCGTGCCCCGACTCATCTGCCACATGGTCGTCGAACGCGCGGCGATAATGGATATAAATTAATTGTAGCTGATGGTGCAGTTGGTTATGTTCCTGGCAAGACTTATACTTGTAAGTTATTCCATATGGTAATTGAAAGAATGCAAACAGTTTTATTGATTGTCATTTTTGGAATTCCCCAATACTTTGGGAGAGTAATTATATTTTTAATATAAAAGAATGATTTAATAAATTATTTATAAAATTTTATAATAATTTATTTATATTGATCATTTAAATAACCAATATTATTTATATTTAAAAACAAATTATATAAATCATTTAAATATTTTTCCAATATTTCGACTATAATCTATAGTC
>NC_051847.1:11756769-11762717 GCF_002237135.1 Teleopsis dalmanni
AAAAAGTTGTGTATGATGTATAACATTTTCTAGAGCTACAACGTAGAAGGCATTCACAATACTAAAATCAGTATTTTACAAATATATAAACTTTATTTACTGCGTTTTACACATATATTTTTACTTGAACATTATAAAATAAACATAGAAACATTATATATATAAATTAATCTATTGAAATACAATAATTTACATTTACCGATGTTCGATACTTTTGCAATTGCATATTTGCTCTATATACTACTATTCAATTTACTTAAATTAAAGATTTATTAGCTGTGCCAATTTTAATTTTTGTTTAATTTTTCTAAAGAATAGTTACACAACTTTTTTTACGCAAGTCTAAAACGAGATTCATCGAATTCATTTTCCGACGACGTACTGTCGGGATCACTATTCAGTTCAACTTCATCTGATCCACCCTCCTCTTGTTCGCCATCTGTAATCATAAAGTTTTGTTTTCTTTTCTAAATCAATTATTATACTCAATTATTAGTTTACCTTCATTATTATCCGAATCCGTTTCCATATTTTCAAATAAATTTATCACATCCTCGTCATCAATGTCATCGTCTTCATCATCGTCGTCATCATCATCATCATCATCTTCTTGTGCTTCACCATCTGGAACAACATTATGAAAATTTATGTTACGTCGATTTCGCCGTCTTGTGCGTCTTCTGAAATAAACTCCATCTGGTCGAACTTCAACAACTAAAAGAAGAAAAAAAGTTATTACTATCAGGAAATTTTTTTCACTTGTTATATTGTACAAAATCGAAGCTAATATGGGTTTAATATTCTAAGTAGATCTCTTGCTCTTGATAGACAAAGGCTTTATCACTAAGGTGGTATTGTTATACGTTCAAATAAATTATGGAACAATAGAGCTCAAACTGTGCTAAAATTTATAAAAAGCCTAAATATACAGTCCTAAGGATTAAGGCTATTAACAACAGATTTATTCAGGTAATAATAATAATAACCAGAATATAATTAACTTTATATGATCGCGGTAAGCTGGCCGAAATGGTCGGGATTGATGGTCAGAAAGCTTTTGCAGTGTGTTTGTTGGGATTGGCAGGGAGTCATCTACTATGAGCTGCTCCCCTATGGCAAAACTCTTAACTCAGAACTGTACTGTCAATAATTGGACCGTTTGAAAAAAGCAATTGCCCAGAAATGGTCAGCTTTGGGCAATGGGAGGAGAATTGTGTTCCAGGCTACACACATCGATAATGACTCGCCAAAAACTCCGGGAGTGGATTTTGGTTGGGAAGTTGTTATGCATCCACCTTATAATCTATCTATTCCTGTCCATGGTGAACGATTTTTCTGGTAAAAAATTCGCATTAAGAGAGGCTTGTAAAATTTGACTGTGTCAATTTTTTGCCAATTGGGCCGAGTACTTCTATGAGAGAGGCACAGAGGTCATGAAATTAACTTCAAAATGGCAACCGATTAACGAACAAGAATGAACCTAAATCGGATCATTGTAGATATGGTAAATAAGCTTTCAATTTCATACAAAATTAATGAATTTCTATTTACTACACCTATTACATATTTTTTTTAAATTCATCTCTTAAGCATTGCATACAAGTTTACATATTAAAAACACACTTAAGCCAAAGGGTTCGTTAGGCTACTATAAAGAATTTAAATGGGTGTTAAGGAGAGATTGGACTGAGATTCTCTGGAAAGTAACTCTCTAGCTAGTTGAATCAACGTCGGTCATACCTTAGACAGAGACTAAACTCATATAAAATAATTTTTTTTAAACTTACTTGGATCATTTGAATCTGTCTCACTTGCGTCTTCATCACTGTCTTGATCCTCTTCATCTTCCTGTAATCATAAAGATTAAATTATTTGAGATTGCACGAAAATTAGTTTTGACTGTGACGATTGCTGCTACAGCGTCTATATTAGCGTTGTCTGTATACATAATTAACTATTATATATATAACGATGTACATGGATTTGAATATTACCAGCACCATCTAGGCGCATCGCAGCAATCTTACCGACTACAACAACACTGCCGTAGTGGTAGCCCTTCTAATAAGCGAATTCATAAGGAATTCACCATATATAAATTACTATCAGGGCTTAGTGTGTCACGATGTGAGTTAATGTTAGCTGAACCAGCACGCACCTCATCCTCATGATCAAATCTTTTCATGCCGACGGAGTACATTTTAACATATGTCTCCTGCTTTGAATCGTAACCCATATGGTGCTCGACTGTCCCCAAAGTGCAACCATTATGGTGTATGCTCATATCTTGTATGTAACGCTTCACATCAATTGTTGTTATACTGGTGTAGTCATAGAGGTCGAGGACTTTAAAGCTTGTATCATACGTATTATTCTCATCAAAATCGTGGCGAGTCTCATTGTCAAAGCTGTAGCCGTAAAGTACATTCATTGGTGAGAATTTCACGAAACACTGATTGAGTACAGGCACTGTTTGTAACAGATGATAAGAACGCATATCCCAAATTTCAGTGTTGGAAATTATCTAACAAACAAAATCGATTGATATATTTATTTTTAATTTAATAAAATAAAACATGCAAACCTCTAAGCCATTTGGATGGAATACCCCAGAAAGTGTTTGATTTAATTTATCAAATTTATGAATTTCCTTATGTACCCTTATGTCCCAAAGTACTCCATCTTAAAAAATAAATGCAAATAAAAAATACTCTCAATCGAGCTTTTGAATTACCTGATAATACTATCTCTTCGGTGGGATGAAATGTAGCACGATTTTTCGAATACTGATTCGATATTGAAGGCTTAAATGTACTTATTATTTTTCCAGTTGGAAGGTCATAAAGATGTGCAATCTAAAATATTTATTCGAATTAAAATCTGCAATTTTCAAACATTAGAAATAATATTGTATTTACCTCAGCCATTGTACCCAGTACTTTATCCTGTGCAAGACTACTGAATTCACAATACGTGTCTTCAGGAAAGTCAAGTTCGTGCATCACTTCATTATTTTTTAAAGACCAAAGTATGCTCATGGACGTACGCCAAGAGCATGAGGTAAGTATTAAATTACCTCTGCGATTGGCATTTATAACATCGATGCAGTCGCTGCAGCAGTCAAATGTGAACACTTCGGTGCAATCGTTGACGTTGTAAGCTTTGATATCGCCTTGCTGTGTACCACAAAGTATTAGATTTGAATTTGGCAGGAAGGAGCAACAGGAGAATTGCGTTTCATTGTAATCGTTGGAACGTATGCTATGCCATGGTGCGATGTTTGTATGAACATAACGTCGATCCAAAGTAGCTGTATTATAACCGGATTGTGCTCTAAATACACGGGCGGTCAAGTTATGAAGACTGTTTAGTACACGACTTGGTTTCGGATCGGGACATTTATGCGGAGTAAACAGATCGAATTGTGGGCATGTTGTCATTGGATTATTACACAGTGCATGCTGGTTAGTTAAATATTCCGTAACAATAGTATTAAGACTTATGCTGTTGATCTTAGGTATACCATCAGTGTCTTGCAACGTGTTATCGTGGTAATAGGAGGTAATTTGCTTCTGAAGTGAACGCTGTGAGGATACATTCGATGTATTCAAATTTGTTATACTTGTGTTATGTGCTTTTTCTCCTTTCTTAACAAGTTTTATGGGGGTTGCAGTTAGTGAGTTATTTGCACTTGGTTCCTCATTAATTTGGTCATTTGAACAATACAAAATGGCTGCTTGGACGTCTTGCATCCGATTTCGTAAACGTATTCTACCCATGGACGAAGAAGACATCGCTTTATAGTCGAATGGTGACTGATGAAAGAATTTTGTAGTAACGATTGGTGAAGGCAAGCCAGCTTCCCTTTGCAAAGCCTGTGCAGATTGGGTTAAGCCTTTCGAATCTAAGTGCTCACATATTAATTGCAGCAATTGCTGTTCATTATATTGTATTTTTGTCTGGGCTATAACATTTGCTTTGTGTATATTGGCTAGTGAAGGATCTAGTTGATTGTTAGTTGGTTTTGCTTTACCCGAGACACGTTCTAATAACTCCAACGCATATTTTTGAAATATCACATGCTCAGCACGTTTTTCTTGTAAAATAGGATCTCGCATTAGTGTTTGAATTTGCCCACTAGCAAAGAGCGGTAGTTTTCCAATTATCTGACGTACACGTTCTGAACGTGCCAGGCCCGCTAATGCTCTGCACGCCATACCGCGTATGCAATCAGCGTCCGTTATTGGTGCTTTAACTTGTACCAACATCAACAGCACAATAATACCACTATTACAGCAGACAGATTCCCAAGCTTTTTGTACCAAATCTTCAATGTATTTTGTATTTCGCATACGTCTCGTTGCGTTCCAAGCCTTGGTAGTTGAAGGTTCCTTTAAACATCTATTTGTATTTAGTTCTTTCTAAAATGGAAAAAATTTGGTTTGTAAGCAATTATTTTCGTAAGTGTCATATATGAATAAAAATAAATATAAAGCGCTAAGGCTTTGAACTAGTGGTTCAAGCTTTCTTCCAAATTATAAAAACTAACCTTCATAAGTGGTGAACAAACACAATTGCAAACCACTGCTAGAGCGGATTTTTGCACCTCACCATCTGCAATTTCACCAGCAGCACAACCTAGTATTGCTGACATCCCGGATGATATCGTATTGTCTGGAATCTCTAACCGATTGCAAAGCGCCTGATATACTTGTGGCATTACGCAGCATATCGATAGTACGTCGAGCGCTGAACGCATTGTTTCCGCTCTAAATATTTTAAATATAAGTAATTTGTTAAGTTATTAATAGCATACAAACATATTTATAAACAAGCATACGTACTTTCCGCTGTTCGTCCAGTCATACGACAAAGCAATTATGTTTAATAGTAATTTTACACCCCCTAATCGCAACAGTTGGTCTACTGGTTTCCAGAACATACGCAAAGTGATTTGTTCTTGTAAAATTCGCACTTGTTCATTAATTTGCTCCAAATTCGCTTTGGTTGCTTTTGTAATAATTTTGGAAAAGTTAGTCGATGTCGGGCACTGCGAACGCATGTAGTCATTGAATTTGTAAAACAGATGACTTTCCATGTAACGTTTTAATGCGACACATACATGACGCACCAGCTGTCTTGACGCACATTCTACATCCTCGTTAGTTTCTGTGTTGTCTTCACTGCTAGTAGGATTAAGTATTTTCATAATCGCGGTCTACGAAAAATTAAGATAAACAAGCTATTTCTAAATGAACTATTTGTGCACATACCACATTATATAATTTTCGCAATCCATCCTGGTTATCGAATTCATCAAGTATGACTTTGAACTGGAAACTTAAGCCGAAAAACATTGTAGCATGACATTTTCCGGAATCATAAGAACGCACCAGTAGCCACAAGCCATATGAAACTAATTCTTTAATAAGGGACTTTGGCATAGTGCAAATACGCTCCATGGCATCTTCAGAATATGCCAAATAATAGAGACAAATGGCAACACCTGTAGATGCCAGGCTGGAATGCGGCACTTTAAGTAAATGCTGAAAAGAAATTCAATTGAATGAAAATTCAATTGTATACATACAGTTTTCAATTACAAATTCAAGGCATTACCTCCAAGCCACCCCAATGAATAAATAGTAACGCAAATTTTTTATGTACCAAAAGCGACGCCAGGTACTTCAATGCTTCAAATGCCAGTCTAGTATCTCCTCTGTCAATGTTTGTTATGAAACCATTTATAAGCTGTAAGGTATTGTTCTCAAAAACCAAACCAAGTAAGTCCTGATACTCTCCCATAGCAGTTAAAAATCTCAAAATAAGCATTTGACTAGTCTCTGATGTTGGAGGATGTATGGGAATATATAGTTTTCTAGCGTTGTTGCCATTTATTAGAGCATCGCGGCTATTTTCTAATAGCAATGATAAATTGGAATTATTGG
>NC_051847.1:11762817-11773472 GCF_002237135.1 Teleopsis dalmanni
AACTCCCATTGGGGCGTTAAATACCTGAGAAGGTATTATGCCGTTAGGACTCGAAGTTTAGATGTTAACATCCATCAGCATATGAAGACATCAGCATATCACAGTAGTCTACTAAACAAATAATGTATGATTAGTGAAAAAATGCGTTAATCAAATTAAAACAATCTAGAGATTTGATTCTCAAAATATATGACTAACAGATAATACATATACATAATATCCACCAAAATAAGGTGAAAAAAGAATAAATGCAATATAAGTACCACTGACTTTTTCTGGTACACTAATGGCTCAAAAACTGAAGAGACTTTTGGCTCGGAAATCCACAACTAGATTCCCCAGCTCCTACACACTACAAGCGAAAAATATTTTGCAAAGAACTGATTCACGTATCACAGTGGTTATCGACCTAGAAAGGACAACTTTTTGCAAAACCTATTGAAATTCTGCTCTCTACTACTAACAGCTTACAACTGCATTATAACAGTTTCGCTTTCTTCCTTCACTGCCGCCGCTAAGTTAGTCCTCAAACAACAAGAATATTCTTTGTTCGAGTATGTATTTTCTTAAAATATGCTTACTTACTTACTTACTAAGTTGGCCATTACAGACGTGAATCATCCTTGGCCGCTTCGAGTAGTCTCCGCCAGCCAGCCCGATTCGTTGTTTGCTGTCCCCAGTTGGTAGTACAGAGCACCCCCAAATTGTTGGGCACCTAGTCTTTCCACCGAAGATGCGGACATTCTCTACCGCGTTTTTCACCTGCGAGTACTGAATCAAACACCTTTCTAGCCAAAGAAAAAAACTTCAACCAAAAGATAACAGCATTTCCTATGGTGTAGTACCAGTTCCCAATTCAAAATTAATGAAATACTCCAAATCTGGTCACTATCTTTTCAGTTTCATTAACTGATTCTCTTAAGATAGTTACTGATTTATAACGAATTTATTCAATATTGCTATAAATATTTAAAAAGTTCTATCCGAATTCATCTCACACTAATGAAAAATAGCTCATTTGAAATCCTTAAAAACTTTTGGGAGTTGGAACTTCAGGAAAAAACTTGAACTGCATATTTCATGCAAAACCTCAGCATACATTAAACACAACTGCACATAACTCATACGCCTGAGCAGTGTGCACACATTAATGGAATTAAGGAGCAAGAGTTTCTTCGTCCTTTTCTCAGTCATAAATTATAAATGAAGACACTGTGTAAGCACTCCAAGCACACATCGAAAAGGCAAGGCAGCTCATGCAAACATTTAGCAAAAATCCAACTTGACCAACTTGCAGAAGTGGTACACACTGTACACAGTGTACACACTGCAAGGTCAACGCTCAACAATGCTCGACTTTCGAGCAGAATGACATACAAATCGGACAAAAACACTGAACTGAAATGGAATGAAATTGGCTATGCCATAACCAAACTGGCCAGAGCCTTCTGTTTGTTAACAGTTTTTTCGCGTTCATGAAAGGATACTCAAACATGTTCAGCACACTCTGTCCAGTTGTCCAGTGTTCGCTTCAAATATGAAAATAATTCAATATTTGTGTGAAAGCCAATGTTTTGTAAATTGAATTGATTTTAGTTCAGTCAAAGAAAGTAAAAGTTTCTAACACAAATTGCTGCTATACATTAAGATCGAATATGCGAGCCAATAGAAACTAACGTTCAAGGCAAATCGATTCAGAAGAATCTTTAGAAAATTTTGTCATCAAATTCTTTGCACATTTGGCAATATACGTAGTTACTTTTATGGGCTTTTAATATAATTTCTTTCTCTGCGTTAAGTAATGCGAAAGGTCCAAATGGCAGACATTTGCGAAGCATGTTGCGGTTGAATTACATTTTAAATGCTTCAACTCAGATAAGTGTTCATCCATTGCACACTCTTAAATGCACAACGTACGGAACGTCCATGATTTATTTTAAGTACAAACTCTTCATGCAGTCAAAAGCACTACAAAATTGTTTTCCATTTAAATCCTGAAATTTCTTTGTTTCGGCTTTAATGCCACAGCTTAAATCCTGGTAAGTAACTAGGGCTGCATTGTCAGAGTCCTACTTACATGCATATTACTTAGTACAATTAGTTGTATATATAACTTTGGTTAATGTGAGTATATATATGTATATTATTATAAATGGGTTTCATTTGAATATATTGTATGTATTGCCTTAATGCCAATAGTACAAATTGTGGCTTGCATACTTAGAATTTCCTTCTACTTATGAAATCACTTAAGCAGTCAAGAAAATTATTGAATTTGAGGATTATTATAGATTCATGCAGCTGGTGTTTCTCAAATCTTTTGCTCTAATAATTAAATGAATATTAAGTAATAATATATAAAATATTAAGTAAGAGGGTATTGAATAGAGATAATGACATTTCTGATTAATGTACCTACTTATACGTATTACCAACACTTTTCTATGCGAAATAGATTACTTGTCATAGCGCAAATATGATGCAGTTCTTAAAACACAATATATCTTTCAAACACTGACTCAATCAAACTTAAAATTAATAAATTCTCATATTAATATCTTAATTATGATTAACTTTAAAGCATGATTTAATTTATTATATTAATTTGACTTATTGCTTGACTTATTAATACCGAAATTAGATTGAAATTTAAAATAAAAAGTTTAATCAATATCGTAGTCACAGAGATATAGAACACAGAAATGTAGAATTGAAAGGTCAATCAGCTAGTCTTACGAACATTAGCCTTGGCGCAACTTAATGACTTGAGAATAACTTCAGTTTCATACAATATTCCTATAAGAATCAACTAAATTAAAAATAAAAAAAAAGAAATAATGATTTGTAGACAAATATAAGTAAGTAGACATCGCTTAAAAAGGACATAATTCATTCATAACGATTATATATGATATGATATCGTATGAAGTTTCCACTGTCACATAGAAAGCCATTTTAAGATATTGAATATAAAATAAAGCAGACCTGCAACATTGATATGCTAAATGATTGACAACTATACTTAGTCAGTTTTTAAAGTTTCCTTGAAAAACAGTCTAAATTTCAGTTAATGAACAAATTACCAAACACTCCGAGATTTATATGCCTAAGAATGAAAGGAAATTTTTGATATCAATTCTCTACCATAAATAATCAAAACAAATTTCAAGAAAATCAAGAAGGTTAGAAAAGTATAGGGATAAGATTTTACTACTAAAACCATTATTTCTTTAAAGTTCATTTAACTTCGTACCTCTATTTCTTTAGAAACATCACCTCAAACTCACACGATTATTAAAATTTCTAGGACTAAGTGTATTAAAGTAGTGTTAAATAGTAGTTATAACAAGTATTGCTAATGCCAGAGAAATTATGAATTAATATAAAATTAATTTAATCTTTTATTTTTCATTCTTTTAAAAAAAAACTCAATAACAGGGATACCAGACCTCCTTAGCGACACTATTTCACGTAAGCTCGTATAATCTTGGCTCTGTCTACAAACTCTTTACCATTTGTAATTAATTTTTATTTGTTATATGAGTATGCATACAAAGCACATACATACTCGTGTACAAAGCACACAGAACATTTTTGCATTTGTCAAGGTATATAGACACATTTTTTTCACGCGAATGGATGCACCTTTAGATGTTTTCCATAAATTATTCTGAATATTAACGAGTTCTGCAATTAATATTTCATAACATTTGACCTTATTGATGAGCATAAATATAAGTTCGAACAAAAATTTGTATAGAAACGAATTTAATAAAGATTATTCTAATAATATATAAGTAATATTGTGACTCATGAACTCAAATTTGAATCAAATCAAGGCGACCTTAATTCCTACTCATAATTTAAATTTAGCTGTCAGTTGACTTGATCTCCAAGATATCATACCTTTAGAATCAAAGTGATAGATTTAGAGTTCTGATGAGAAACTGGTGTCTCTAGTAAGTTATACGACGCAACTATTTTAGGAGTGAGGTGCTATCTCTGTCTTCAAGCGCATTCCTATTAATTTTACTACATTATTATGAGAGCTTAGAAAGCTTAACTCTGTTTAATAACAAAATAATAGAAGGTATCATTGGCACCCCAAAATCTCTAATTGTACACGAGTTAGACTAATTGATATTAACTTCAAGTATTGTTCCTGTTAAAACATTTAGGTAATGCTTAGTAGATACGACAAGTCAATTTTCGTCATCTCTGCCAAGCCAAGGAAGGAAACCTTTATAAAGCAATGATATTTATTCGTGTGTAGTTCCGAGCAAAGACGTAAAAAGTGATTAATGAATTGCATCTCATGAAGTCCAACAGGATTTTTGTTTTATTTCTTTCTTATCTAAGCCATAAGGTTCTTGGAACTTCATTATCTTTGCAGTTAGTCCTCAAGTCATATGTTACCACGACGCTGAATTCTTTTAAGCTCCTGAACTTTTCATGCATTGAGGTTGGTACGGTTGGAACGGTTGGTTTCACAATTTTTGACACATCTTAAAATATTTATCTTAAACTTCAAAGATAAACCGAATATAACAGTAATAATAATTTTTTACCTATGAACGTATTTATTATATCTTTAAAGTGTCTTTAAGATTGAAGTTTTGTAGATATGATGTAAGGTAGTATGTAGAAAAACTCTTATAATGATTGGTATTACTATTTTTTGAAAATTTTGTTCGATTTTAAAATGATTATTTACTCTGAAGTGGAGTTGATGAATACTGGTAATATACTAATTTTTATTTTATTAAATTAATTAGTTTAGAAATTATATAATTAATTCAGATAGTATGGGCTTTGAATAAAGTGCTTTAAGCTTCATTGTACGAAAAATTGCAATATTAAAGAATCTTGGTAAATTTTTGCTATCCATGATTGAAATATATTTAAAAACACACAATTGAGATATATTTTTGTTTCTCGGTCAACTGCACATTCAATTTTGTATCTACTCTTATTAAGCAGGTAACAATCTCTGCTTCAAAGCAAACATAAAATAATAAATTGTTCGCTTGACAAGACATGATGGATTTTGCTTTTAAAAAGTGTAAAATTTACAAAATTTTGGCAAATAAAATGTAGACAACGTATTTTTTCTCCATGTGTGCTGTTAACTTAGTGACTTCCGTCCAAATATTCATTACTTGCATTTATACGCTACTTGACTGGTTATCTGTCAACCTGTCAGCAGCAGTGATTTTCTCTCCATTGGGTCAATAAATGCCGGAAAAATTAAGTTGTTTTAGTTGATTTCCGAGCAAAACCCAAAAAAAGCTGAACATTATGTGTAGAACTGCATAAAGAAAACCAATTTTATAGATTTGAGTAACCAATAATTTAAGTTAAAAAATATTTGAAATCGATTGAGTTAATGTAAAAATATTTTTCAAATAAATATGAAGTGAATAAACATAAAAATGAAAACACTGCAGTTAAATGATAATTATAGAAATATATTTGAATTAAAAATTTGCTTACTTATTCTTAATAGATGAAATAATCTTTAAAGGAATAAATGCAATGCTGCATTCTCTCTTTACCCATCTCATGGTCTTTACCATACTTACAAAGCTCATAATATATATTGATATATATATCCCATTAATATTATGTAGAGTAACCTTTGAAATGTGTCACGAAGGTCATGGAATCTGCTCATGGAAATGTGGTAACAGTCATATAGGTTAAAGGACATATCGGTATTGAGCAAAAGGAAAAGGTCGATGCACTAGCAAAGCAAGGATCAAGCCATAAATTCTGCGGCCCAGAGTCAGAGTACCTTTGGGCTACAACATGACTGCAGCTTATGTCGATAAGTTGATAACTTCACTTCATCTTAACGGATGGTGAGAGATGAGCGCTTGTAAACAAACTAAGCTCGTGATGCCGAAACCGTTGGCCAGAAAAGTGATAAAAGTGCTTAGCTATCCGCACCCTAAGCCGGCTGACCTCATTGATTACTATACATAGAAACTCCAAATGTCATCTCAAAAAGATAACTCTTGTTGAGAAAGGCACTTACGGACTATGCCTAAGAGAAAAGGAGACAGTACATGGATTGTGCAAGCAAGAGGATGACTGTCTTGGGACATCATTGGGTTGCTTATGACTTGGCAGGCAACTTCAAGCCAAATTTCAACTTCAAGGTGCTTGCAATAACAAGAGGTTAAGTTATGAGAATAGAAGCCACTGTAACTTTAACTCAATAACGACATCCGAGAATCGAAGGACGAAAAAGAACCCAAGTTGCTTCGTTTCACGTCCACAGCTATATGCCATATATCCAAATGGATATAAGATTAGGGAGCGAGAGAGAAATACCTTTTATATTGACAATGCCTACTGATGAGAAAATCGTGCAGCCAATATGAGAAAATTACATTATACTACAATGCGGACTTTTCTTCATCTTATAATATTGGAAAAGGTATAGAGAAGGGTCTCAATGCAACGAAGAATATACTTTTAAGGTATTTAATTTATTTCGTACTGAAGAAAATAATTTTTGTTAATTTTTATATATTTGTTATTAATAAGCACTTAATCGTTTGTCATTCAAAGAGTTCGATAGATGTATCGAATATTCGTTAAACTCGGAGTCAGCTATTCACTGTTTAAAAGCAATTTATTGCTGATATCAATATACATAGTATACAAATAAACCTAATTTACTAAAATCATCGTAATGCTCATCAAATATCAATTTGAAATAAAATTTCAATTCATTTCATTTCCATTAGTGTCAGTAATGAAGTTCACATAATACACAATAATATTATTATTTATTAATATTCTACTGCATTGTAGGTTTAGCACTTTAAAGCATTTTTTTCCCGACAGTACAGTAATAAATTCGAAAATACGTGAGTCATACAAGCAAAATTGTACTCGTATAACAGCACAGTAAACGCCATAGATTTGAATTCCTGTCCTTCACAAGAATTCGAATTATTTAAAACAATTCCTGTAATAAAACCACAAATTTTCATGTGTCATGTTTTACGGTTCGGTCCACATAAAATGTGCCATAAATCAATAAAATATGCAACAAAATGTTGCTTGTGCCGTTTGCCACTTTACACAAGCCTTTTAAGGCAGTACATGTGCTACCAAAGCAAGTTTAGCATAATTGCAAAAAAACCAGCATGAAAAAAGCGCTAGAAAATAGCACAAAACAACTTAAACACAACGTTGCATATTTGTAGGCAAATAAATTTTTCATATCAGGCGTTAGTAAAAGCTTGAATATTTGTCAAATTTCTATTGATATGCATTATAAGCCATACTTACATACAACCCAGCGCTTACAAATGCAAAAAACGCTGGTGCAAGCTACAAACACACAAGGGTGTAAGCCCTGTCCAAACACACAAACACACACCTAGTGACAGTGGGTAATGTGTAAGTTTTTATAAGTAAAGTCCTATGCCTGCAACTATCTCTATGCATATAATTCAGTTGAATTTGCATTTTAGTATCTGATAAAAATTTGCAAATGCATTTTTCAGTTGACATCCTGCACAATGTTGTGCTGCATTTACACTGAACGCTGCTTGTTACAACGCCGCATGCAAAATTGCAGTTATTAAAAAATATTTTATAAATAATTTAGCAGCTTAATAAATGCATGCAGACGCACTTCTATGCCGGCATATGCATTTACAAATTGCATTTCCGTTGTGTCATTTATCATTGTGTCAGTGTGTAATTTATTTCAAACGGATTTGTTTATTTAGTCACACGTGAGATCAAAAAACAACAACAAATATTAACTAAAAACCTAAAATCAAGTTAAAAACACAGATTTGAATGGCTAATTTACGCTAAAATTCATAAAACGTGATTTATTAAATTGATCCTTCGCTTTAAATACTACAACGGCTGAGATTTAAAATCTCAAATGTTGCTTTGTCCGGCATTAGTTACCTCGCAAGGATTCGGAAGGACTGCAGTGTTGTGTAAAATTAAAGTATCATTCTTGCATTTGCAGTTTGCTTTTCATATGATTTAAGCGCTGTAAGAATTTCTATAATAAAAAAAAATTATTCAAAGTACTCGGCACTTCTATAAAAAGTGCATATTGTCGCACTTACACCTTGAAGGCAACAACAACAACTGCATGACATCTTGTACAACGTGTAACTGCATTTTTTACACATTTTCGCTGGCACAATATCCGCTTCCTTTTTTGGATATACATTTTTATTAGACCTGTTGTATATAAGCGAGCAAGAAGAAAGGAGTAGAGGACTGCACAACACCAAAGCCGGCAAAAATTAAGTTGTTAATAAAAGCAATGCAAAGGATATCCTGTGTAGCACTTAAGTTTGTATGTCTGGCAGTTGCTGTCGTTATTTTCTTTATTTTCCGGGACTATGTCATTGCACTTAGCAATTATTAAATATTTAAAATATAGCAAAACATCTTTATTCACTTTAACAATTCAACAAACTGAGCTTGTTTATGAAATTTGAAGCATAAAATAAATCCTTATTCATTCTTAAGAGATGCAGCGTTTCTCCATTTTTATATACATTATATTAAAATTGTTTAATTTGCTTATTCATTAGTTACATACTTACAGCTATTGTATTTTGAATGTCCAATATTTCCAAATGGATTAAAAATTAGTACCTAACCATGATAGTATAACAGCAACCATATCCAATAAAACTTTCACAGCAAATTAACAAAACTCCAGAAAAATGTGCGAACAAAGAAGTCAAGTACGACTTTGGATCAGTTGGTTAAGGTGCGCTGATTCTGAGATTCAAATTTGGCAGGGCGCCTGTTCGATTCGTGGTTCTTACAGTTTAAAAAAATTATTTACGAATAATTAAATACAATAATTATTTTCAAGACCACTGATGATGGGTATTTGACAATATTCGATACAGCTGTATGGTCAGCCAAACTTTAAATTAATTGAAATAATATAAAAATAAATTTTTGTTGTTGTAGTGTTCACTAGTTTTCGACAACTTCTTTACTAAAACTTTTTACTAACAATTCACTCAAAAAAATATGCTCTAACCACATACTGCTTAAATTTGACCTGTTCATTTTGTTAGAAAGATTTTAGCTAATGTGATAAAGATATAAAACCCAACATGATGCGTCGAGTAGAAAGATTTTAATCTGAGATTTAGTTAAAATCAAATTATTTTTCAGAGTGTACGTGTTCGCACTATATGTTATATAGATGCAAATACCAGTAACACATGGACTTGCAAAAAAACTTAATGTCCTTAGCTCCTGAAAACTGACCCACAGTTTTAGAAGAACTTTCAATTTTAAGGAGCAGATATATGGTATATATTTTAGACTGGAGCTAATAAAACAGGCAATACTTTTAAAGCCTGTTCTAGTCATATCGAAAAAAACACTGGAAATAGAATTTAGAATAAGTTGAGGGTAGGAACTTTACATTTTGAATTTATAAACTATTCCCAATAGTATTAGTTTTTAAATAAAAATATAATTTTTAAAACAAAGATAGTTGGAAATGCAATTGTTACTGCAAATCCTTTTTTTTATTAATGGAGGACTTAAATTCAATAGTCTCATCTACATAAAATTTTAGTTTCAAGTAAAACAATGATTCCGTCGTTCGTTAATATCAAAACAACATTAAAAATTAATAATGCAACAATCATGATAAGAGATAGAAGTCTTCCTAATCGCACTCCTTTCCTACAACAATGCAATATGAGAGTCAGAATGCCTAAAGCGCGTCCAGAAAGCATACAATAGCTCCAAACTAATGTTGCACACACACCAGTTTCCAGCCCACTACCAAGGGCAACCCTGTTTGTTGTAATTTAACTCCGTGCCTTTTTGTTGTTTGTTTGCTGTTTGGCATTTCGGCCTGTTAGTGGAAAAACTATACCAAAATGGAGCTAATCCTTGTTGCGCTGCTTTAATGCAAAAACTCTGCCAATTTTGCATCCATTTTGCATATTTATAAGGTACTGAGCTGCATTTTGAATTGCTTTACAGTGCGCCCTCAAGCGTAAGAAGGCTAAAATGGATTTTAAATTATTATTTGCATATTTTACGGCTGAATTGCTCCTTGTTTATGCATGTTAAGAGCACAATTTGCATTTTGTGCTCCGAAAGCTCCATCGCACGCCCAGACAAATAAAATCCAAATAAATTACTAATTGTAAATATTTTATGAAATCCTTTGCGCAACTCCAAAACGAAAGCTTAAGTAACCAAATTTTAGTATAACCATAATGGCATCATTGGAAGGAAAATGAAAAATTTGTGACTTTGAATATTTGAATCAATTTTCAGCAGATGAATTTTGAAAGTAATTTAAATGAGTTTCAAAAATTTCTAAAATATATTAAAATCTTATGTATTTTAATTGCTTCACTATATTGGATATAAGTTTTCAAATCAATGAGCAAAATTCTCATATTCATTAAAATTTCCTTAATGCTTTTTGTTACAAGTATGTATCGCTTTCTATAGTAATTACAAGGTTCATTAACGAAGCCTTCTCTTTATTTAACTTTAAAATATAAGTATCCTTTAATATTAAACCTTAGTTTTTTTGTGGCATTTATAGATTGCTGCATATGGAAGCTTATACAGTACCATTTATTCGTGTAAATAAAGAGACACTGTAACCG